>NW_024962271.1:3400013-4047255 GCF_019238085.1 Lagopus leucura | reverse complement strand
ATATATACACACACACACACACACATATATATATATATATATATATATATATATATATATATATATATATATATATATAAAACCTCACTGGGAATCACCTGATGGCATTACAAAGAAATTAATTGCCTCTGGGCATAGTCAGAAGGTCCAGAGTTGCTAAACAGTGTTTAAGTTTTCCCTGAAGAATTACGATTATGCTCAGGAAACACTGAGCTCAAATGGCTGCCAGCCCATCTGTGATGACTGCAGTCACTGATGGTAGAAATTCCTTAATGACTAGAATTGCAAATTACTGTATTTTCTTTACGTGTTGCTCTAAACACTTTTGAGAGCTTTTTGTAACAGATAATTAAGTTCCTCCCATGCTTTGAAAATCAGAAGTTCTGTGATGTAGGAATGGAAATTAAATGTATTATAGCTGGTGCTGGAATTTTTGGAGTATGAGCTTCCATAGTTGTGTGAGTTGAAGTTGTTTGATGTGTCTTGGTGTTAGCACCATGTTAGCTTTTCTCAAGAGCAGAGTCCTTAATTTTACCTTCCATGAAGATCCTGTCCAATTCCTTTTTTGAGCACAAGATGTTTTTGTCCATGGTCTGATGCTGACTGTCAAAACAATCTGAAGTGTACTGTGTCCCTCCTCTGCTGCCTTCCTCAGCTTTAAAGCAATTACATTGACCACCTTCACAAAATGGTCTGAGTTCTCTGAGGAAAAGAAACCTATAAATGGTTTTCTTACATTACCAGTGTCTTACTAATACTTGTTAGTCCGCATCTGAATAAAATTGAGATAAAAATTACCATCCACTGTGAAGTGCTTTGAGATCTACAGAGGAAAAGGATTTATAAGAGGCATTGCTGCAGCTATTTCATCTCTGCCTCAATATATAAAGAATGTTGGTGCTGTTGCTCTGAGCCAGTGTTCTCACTTGAACTTATGTATTTAGTTGGTATGCCAGATAGAATCTGTTTTAATCATTTGTTCTTCATTTGTCTTATGTTCCTCAAAGATTGAGACTCGACTGTGTAGGCTTGTTGGAATGAGGAGGAGAGGTTTTATTTGCTCTTGGCAGCTGGGATTATTTGAGGCAGAGAAGACTCCAGAGACTGCAATGGGAAGCAAGCAGGAGGATCTATGAAGGGGAGGATCTATGAAGGGCATCAGAAAAAGGATTTGTGAGCCTGTAGGTCAAGCAGGAAGAGTGAGGGGAGCAGACAGCAGGCAGCCAGGTCACTGGAAAAAGAGAAAGAAAAGCTTAAAGGGAGTTAGAAATAGAGCATGAGTTGCAAAAATCCACTAAGTAATTGATAAAGCTGAAAGTTAGGAAGGGAGGTTGTATGTGAAGAAACAGAGTTCACTGAGGGAGAGCTGCTTATAAACTTAGATTTCTGCTCTCCTAGTTCGTGCTCCAATACGTTCTTTCTTTATTGAGTGTGAAATTTTTTTTTTTCCTTTTAAGAAAGCTCAGTACAGGAAAAGTGCTAGGCAAGTCTTCACTTCTGGGCAGTTTTGAGTGCCAAGACAGGGCCTTTTTGACTCTGTGTACTGAATTAAATATTGTAGATTGAAAAACCAACTCTACAATTTTTATTTAATAAAGAATTTTCATTGCAACTGACAACTTAGCATCTCATAACTGTGACTGTACCTGATATTTTCTGCTCTACAAATCTGCTCTATTTTTTGTCCCTTTGAGCTACCACACTGAAATATGGCGAAGCACAGGGCTGTTAAGTTGGGAGTTGAAACACATCTGCATCTACACTGATCAGTAAAATGTGGTCACTCAGAGTAATGGGTTCTGTGATAGGTCAGTCACCTGAAAGTTGGGTGACGGTGGAACGTTTGACAGATGTCTACAAGCCTGTTATAAGTAATGCTGAACTAGTCTGGTGTAATACATATGATTCATGGCTATCTGTTGTACTGGAAGATAAAACTTTCAATTAAGAAAGGTAAGTCACCACTAAAATAATGTTAAGAACTAGCTTATATTGGATTCAAGCTAGTTATTTGAAATGACTTGCTATTGGTTTTGCAAAAACTGGTGCCATCAGTATGGTTGGAGTAAGCCAGGGCCATTACAAATTTAGCAAATGTTCCTCATCTAAACCAGCTCACAATGGACAGAGAAAAATCTGCATAAAGTTGCTGTGGTAGGAGTCGTCATAAATACAGCCAAGTTTCAGAGTCATCGTTCTTGAAGACATCATGCTCCTGGGTGTAATTGCCTTTAAGGTAAGCTTTATGCTACTTGAGACTGATTAGTGGTGTTATTCATCTGAAATCCCTTAGAAAAGGGCATAAAATAATTCCTATTGAAATTGGTAATTCAAGCCTCGCAACTGGCTAAATGCATCTAATACAAGCATTTCATAATCTGAATATTCAAGTGCTTTAAGTATTTCCCTACTGATACAAATGTCTTTGTGAGTTATGTGCAGGCTGAAAACTCAGTTTTCAATTATTTTCCTTTATACTTTACAAATAATAAGCAGACAGAAGCTTAGAAGTATACTTCATAATACTTCACAAAATGGCAAAAAAATCTTTAGATTGAACAGTGGCTTCTCCTGATGGAAGTTATTTAGAATTATATGGAGAAGTTTGGAGTTTGACAAAAAGAGCTTGTCACTGGAGTATGATTTTAAATTTTTCCTAGGTGATACTTATTTCTAATTTAAAATTCTGTGCTTGCTCATGTTGCTGTGGGTAGAAACATCTCTACAGTGCCCATTGCATTGAAGAACTGGGATCTAGTTTTGTGGCTGAAGTAGTTGGTTGGTTGGTTTTTTTGTTTATTGCTTCCAGGATTCCAGGAAAGAAAGCACTTTCAAACGAAATGGTTCAGGATGAATCTGCTAGGCACTGAACTTAGTCCACCTCTGCCTTGCCATATATGAAAGGGCAGAAGGATTTCCAGGCTGTTGCAAGCTACATTTTTTCTTGGCAAATAAAACAGGCAAAATAGAGAAGGAAATCCTTCTTGTTTCTGATGATTGTTCTGAGCTTTTACATCTGTTTTCATTTAGCTCTCTAAATTAAAGCAAAGATGTTTGGCCTTCAGTGCAGGTAAAGTCTGTCACAAGCTGGAGTGGAGAAGTATATTATCCAGCTCCGAATGGTGTCCCACTGTACGCTGTCTTTGGAAAGCAGTGAGTACTACTGGGAAGCAATGATTCTGTGAGCATTGGCTAAAGGAGTGTATTTTTCCTGTTCCAGTCTCATTCTGAGAGTAAAAATTAAACCTAAAATGTGTTTTTAGGGAGAGGAAGATGACTGATAGTTTTCTTTTTAATTTACAACGGAAATACCAAAAGCTAATTTCTGACTGCTTATGACTGTACATGGAGTACAGCTTCCCATAATGTAACTTTCTCAGTGAAAGTGTACTATATGACTGTAATTGCTAATCAGTAGTGAAATGAGAGACAGTAAATTGTTTGCATAGTGTGCTGGAATGGTAAGCTGCAGGATCCAAGGACCTCTTACAGAAATATTCAAATCTTCTCCTTTAGTAAATACAGGCAACTTAACTAGTCCTGTGACCTGTCTATATGTTTTGGTTAATTGACATAGGATTCTTACATTCGACATCAGCATCAAGAAAACTGTTTTCCTTCTAATGTAGACTGTTGCACTGTAAGTTCACTGTTCTACCTTTTTTTTGTACTGCTATGCGTAATAGCACATCTATACACTCATTTATGAGCAGTGGATATAAGAGCTTTTATAACAAAGGACTGTGTCTAAAAATTACTTTCTATACAATAATTATTTATGATGTTAGACACTCAGAAGAATAAGGTCATGTTTAGCTAAGGTTTATGAAACTAATTTCCTACCTAAATGAGAAAGCACTTTCATTTGAGGGCAAGGGAGCATTACAATGGTCTCTCTTCTTCTACCACTTGTTATGGTAAGCTGTCTTTCCTTCAGCTAATTTTGTTACAAATGCAGTTCAGGTCTTAATATCAAAGCCATAATGACATTATCCATTTAAAGTTTTTATTAAACTGCTGAGGTGGGGCTATTTAATAGTGTCGCCTAAGATCTGAATAGACTAAAAGAGCATAGCTTTATGATTTTCAGGATTTTGGTAGTATGTTGTAACAGTTCATGTAAGGTCAGATCCTTAGCAGGTATGAACTAGTATTATTCACTTAGAGACACTTCTAATTGTCCCTGTATCTTGGGATGTAGTAATCCTCAGGAGAAGTCAGGCAACCTCTTTGCATATAATTTACCTTGTTACTTTTTTTTTGCTACTATTTTGTAGTACTCAAGTGCTTTATGTGGAAGTATAAAGTACAAGTCACAGGTAATATTTACACCCAAGATCAGTGCTTATAGGTCTGGTATTGGAAGGTTGCTTTTTGTGATGCTTTGTCTTAAAGTCCCATTGTCTATTTATCTGTAAAATGAGAAGTTTGTGGTTTTTTTTCTGTGATACAGTTTACTTGTATGCAACAATTTACTCAGTGATCAGATCATATGAATAGGATTTGTATCTGAAACCCATCCCAAAGGGCTGCAGTCACCGTTAAGTCTGACGGCCTACAGTTTGCCATTTGAAATCAAACTCAACTTGAATGTCCGCCAAACCTTTGTTCTTTGTCAAATTTTGATTCTCTGAAATCCTTCAGGGTATTTTCATGCAGATTAATAATATCAGAATTCACAAAATAAGAGCGTATTTCATGAGAGTTACCAAGCAGTGCTGACTTCAGTGAATGGAATTGAGATGAGAATTGTCTTCAGCTGCTGGCAGGGGAAAAAAAATCTTATCAGTTTGTCTTTATGGTTGAGAGCAAAGTCAAATGTGTGATAGCTGGGGTATGGCAGCAACATACATCGTTCCTCAACTGATGATTATTTTTTTGAATGAATGGAATGGTCAAGGAAAGTGCAGGGATTTATAGCACCTATTCATCATCTCAATTTTTAACCAAGTTTAGCACAGAATAGATGATAATCACCACCAACTGATGGCTATTGAAGGCATGAAATGAATACTGGTCCTAGAATTCCTGCAGCCTTAAAACTTATTAAAAGAATTTGGACAGATAATCACAGTGTAAAAAAATGAAGCTTTTCAGAAGTCTGGAAATGCAAAAACGGTTTGCTGATTTGTCAAATGTAATTGTCTGCAATACATTTGTATGCATTTTGCTGAAGATATTAAACACTTTGGCTAACTCAGTAACAATAAAAGGTAAGTAAGAATAAGGGCTGGCTTACAGGGACAGGATAAACTGCATAATAAAGAAATTATCCCTGGCAACTCTTGAAATTTTTGGCTACTGTGAATAACAGGAAAGAAAGAAAACTTTTCCCCACAGCAGAGTATGAAATAGCTTGGAGTGATGGTCTGACATTATAATTAAAAAGTTATGCCTTCAGTTTTGCAAATCCTTTTTTTTTAATATAACTTCATGATTCTAAATAATCCTCTGAGCGTATTGACTCGTATAAGTGAGATTGAACTGCTCGTTCAATCTCACTTACTGTGTGGTCAATGTGCACATTGCACAATTTTCTTTTTTGTTGTTCCTGTATGTGTACATACACATGTATTGTCAACTGAATTACTTTCAGCATGGTCTCCCAGTACTTGATTGCAGAATATATTCTTCACATATTTGTATTTTCAGGTCTGGGTGAACTGAAGGATACAGTGTATAGCTTCTATATAGTGGCCCATTCAGTATTTGCCATAGGTGTGTTCTCTTTATAAGCAAAGGGAAACCACAGGAGAACAATTCCTTGACTTGTAGGAACAGAAGCTGAATGCACGGGGTCCAAATAAGGTTTATATTGATCTGGCAGAATATGAAAAAGAAGGGACAAAATGAAGTAGGAAGGTTAGTTGCGCTGAACTGTGTAGAGTGTTGTTAAATTGTGGTTGAACATCGGAACAGGTTACCCAGAGTGGCTGTGGAATTGTAGGCCTTGGAACTATTCATCCTTCTTTTGTTGCTGCTGCTGCTTCGGGCAAGGGTTTGGTCTGAACAAGCACTAGAGATCCCTTCCAAACTCTATTCTTCTATGGTTTAAAAATGGCAATAACTGTGGTTGAACAAAAGCTTCCAGGTATAAAACATTAGTGTTCTTAGCACTTTAGGTAGTAATCTGTTACAATTTTTTTGATGGCCTAGAAGGTGCAGTGTTACGCTCAGCTGTGCTCAGTAGGTATCCACAGAAGTCTTTTTTATAGCCTAGGTTTTTTTGCTGCGAGGATCAGTTTTATCAGTGATGTAGCCAGATACAGATACAAGCTTCTCTAAGTGTTAAAACCCAGGGATGGTAATCAGTGTCTCACTTGGGGCTACCCTGTAGGCAGACTGGAACTCAGTCACCAGCAGATAAAATTCACATGGCTGCAATTACCTGTGAGTGTATTCAGATAACACGTGTGAAAAGGACGTGCAGTCTGACCTACTCCCCCACATTCCACCTCTGCGTAATGTATCTTAGAACAGAAATAGCAAAGGGCCGTGTCTGGTACGCGCTAACTGTGCCATCAGATGCTCTCTAAATGAATGCTTATATTCTCCACAATGCACAAGCATAGCAGGACCTCCAGCCTATGCCTAATCTAACAGTCTGAGGTCAGAGTATCTGTCTATAAAGTATCTTTTTCAGTGAGGTGATTTATCATGACAGCTATGCTCTTTAGTCAAGAGAGCGCTTGACAGAAAGAATTACTCTCTAGAGAGTGGACAGTGTTAACTCTGCTGCTCTCCTGGGGCATTCCCAGCCTACAAGCGGAGTTGAGTTTGTGACAGGAAGGAATGTGGTTACATTGCAGTACTTTACTTTAGTCTTCTCATCTTCTCAGTGATCTTTCTATAATCTAAACATGGAAGGGTGCATTACTGGTGCTTGGGACAGAAGGAAAATCAAAGTTCATGTCATCTGTGTTTTTTGTCTAATTAATGAGGTATGCAGGTAACATACAGCTGTTTTTCAATATAAAGAAGAGAGAAATGCTGTGGCTAAATGCCAAATTGACATTAGTAACAAATTCCCTGAAGCATGATCTTCTTCAGTTCTTTGTCACTTAAGGGGAAAACAGAAATGGGTAAAGACAAGGCTCCCCCGAGATCTTTAGGAAATAATGGAAAAAATACAGTATGATTTTACAGGGCAGAGATATTCCAACTCTGTTTATGAGCATTTATACTTAGTGATCTTGTAAGTCCTGACTTTTTTCCCTTTAATTTGGACTCTCAAACCACATCTTTCCTATTTATGTGCAAGCAACTCATATTGAGATAAATTGTGAATAATTCTGAAGGCCAAGAACATAATGTAACCCTTAATTCTTCCGTTTTTCATGTACACCATAGCTTGAAATTCTGTTTATTTCCATTGTGAAAATTCTGAAGCTGCAGCATTCTGGCCTCGTGCACTGTCTCTCCCTGGGATCTCATTTTGACTGCTGCCTTGAGTTTTCAGACAATGTGTGATTTCTCTTTGAAGCAGGTAGAGTTTCAAGGCTTTTTTTGTTAAGAAAGCACACTTTTCATCAGGGCCCAGAGGACACAGATTTCTTGATGTATTCTTTCTTCCAGATCCAGTAAGTGAATAGAAATGAATTTACTGGAAAACTGTTGGTTCCTGAATATTAAGTGTTGGTGTGGAGGAACCTTCTGCAGTTTTCTACCTTGACAGCTAACTTCCAAGGATCCCATTTTTGCAATAGGAAAAGCTTGCTGTTCACACTGTATTGGACAAGCAGCGTAGCTTGTGATATGTCATGTCCAGCTGGATCCATTGTGCAGTACTGGACCACTGGACAAAGCCTGTTGGCTCAATACATTAGACCTTCAGTCCAGTTTTGTTTCAGTAGCGTATCTCAGTAATGGCTTTCTACTGTATAACTTTGGAGAGCTAAAAGTCAGTTATCCTTGGGTTGCTTGATAAATCACTTTATCCAAGATACCATTAATAATAAGCTAAAGTCAGACTTAATTGAGTATATTCCCGGTTGGGTGTCTGTTAAAGATAAAAGGTTAAAGCAAGACATAGAGGACGTTTTCATTTTGTATGTGAGAGAATTGTACAGGTTATCTACAGTCCTTTTTCTTTTCTGCCTTTTTGTGTCATTAGATTTCAAAGTGAATGAGCCAAGTTTGGTTCTCAAATGGGCAGTGTTGGAAGGTTTTTAGTTTAGTGCATGGCTTATTCTACTTCAAAATTTTTGTGAAGGGTTTTTGTCTGTTTTTTCCTAGCTATGGGAAGCTGAGCTGACTAGACAGTTCATTAAATTACTCTGAAAGAGTGAGGTTTTGTGGTCTGCTCCCAGATGTCTGCGAGTTTCCCATGTGATGAGCATTCAGTATATTTTTTTCTTGATGATACGTTTGTATTCTTGTGACTTTTTTAAAAGCTGTTGCAGTAGCCATCCATTGATGGTGTTCTGTAGCATCTAAATAAAGCACAAACACGTTTTGATCCCCATCTCATAAGGAGATGGACAAAAAGGTTTATTCAACATGCAGAAGAGTGCACAAGGGAAATCAGTTCCAAAACCCAAAAGGTGACCTTCACCTCAGTCTGAAGGCTTCAAACATACTTCAATATCTTCTGTAATTATGAAGAAAGAAAACACAGAAGAACACTAAATTGTTCCTCAAGTATTATTAAAAGTAAATCACATACTGAATAGCACTAGTTAAGTATGTACCAGGATTTAGGGTGTTTGTTTTTTGTTGTTTGGTTGGTTTTTTTTTTTTTTTTTTTTTTTCTAAATCAACATCCTTTTGCATATCCTATTATATATCACTGAATCTTCACAACAGATTGTTTGGCAGGGAGCTTTCCTAATAATTCCAGGATCTGCTGAAGCTAGTGAAAATTTCCATCCTGACCTACCAGAGAGAAGTCAAAGCATCATTATATGTGAAGTAAATGATAGAGGTTTTCATCCTCTTCACCTGTTTAACTCTGACTATAATGTTAGCTTCATGAGTGAGAATATGGCTGGTGGCTCCAGACACTGATGATACATTTATTTCAAGTCACAAGAGCCAAGAAACTGCAAGTCCAAAACCCCAGTGGGATATTCTTTCATCCTAACTACTTGTGCAGTGTCTCTCTTTAGATCCTAGTGACCTTGGGTCTCCCATTGGGGCCTTTCTAGCAGACAGCAGCAAGCCATATAGTTTATATAAAAAACTGTAACAAAAAAAAGCATGGGGGGTTGGCTGTGAAGAAAGCACATACTTTTTCATTTCTCAAAAGCTCAGGGCCTTTAAAAGTTGTTTTAAAAAGTCACGCTACTAAAGCTTTGTTAAAGAATGCAGTTGTTTTGCAGGTAAATTGACAGAAACTGATCCATTAGTGATAAATTTCAACAAAGTTTGTGATGAGAAAACAAACACAAATGAGCACAATTGACATTAACACTCAACTGAGTACAGTATTTTTTGAGTCGCGTAATATAATTTCTTTGCCACATATAACCTGGACAATTTAAAAGAATAAAATTTTGTTTTAACCAAGATCTTAAATCTAAGGAGAAAATGTAAGAACAACCTAATTCAAATTCACTCTATATACTGTTGGTTGCATGCTGGGTTTTTTTTTTTCAGGATTTTTTTTGTAACCTCTATCAAAATTTTTTTTCTCCTCGTGGAAAAAAAAAAAGGCTGATTGTTTCCTACCAGAGCATAAAAGAGATATTGCTGTGTTTTCTATTAGAACCACCAAAACAGTTTGCTCATAGGACAGTAAATTTTGTTCATGCTGTGCAGACATCTTGAACCAGATGACAAGTCCAACAGCTTGGATTCTCTGGAAGGTGAGATTTCAGTGGCTCCAAATGAAAATGAAAAAGCAAGATTGAGGGACACTGAAATGAAAGCAACTTGGATGAGTGACAAACACAAATCAATCAACTTTATTATGCCCTGTTTCTCTATAGAGAGCCTCGGGGCCAGGAAGGCAGGCTGCATGACAGGTATATCCAAGAATGTCAACAAATCTACAGCCTTCAGCTCTTCTGTGTTACCACCCAATGCAAACATTGCCAGTGAAGGGACGGCACGTCTGCCTCACTTGTGGCACATTCTGGGAAAGCAAAGGCATTACCCTGGCACAGTTTGCTTAATTTTGATTTGTTTTTGCCATATGGTGGCATTTAATTTTGTGTTTAAATGCAACACTTGTTGTTTCTGACACTATCCATACACCTACTTGAGATGTATGGTTGGTGAAGAGAAGACTTGGAAATAGGAATGAAGTTGAGCGTGACGGTGATCTTAGTTGGGTGCTGAATGAAGTGCCTTGGCAATTGTATGAAATGAATGATTGGGCTGGGGAGGTTAAGGTGAAAAGGTGCAAGGAAAGCAGTGAGTGGTAAGATTTTGCTAGAGAAACAGGCAGAAATAAGCAGGAGGGGGAGGGAAGGGTAAGAGAAGCCTAGGTAAGTACAACAGTAAAATAATCTGACAAAGTGGTATTGGAGGTTGTGTACGCAGCTGTGCCAAGTGGTGGCAAGGAGGTGTATAAACTATCAGAGGGATCAGAAAGGATGGGCAAGTGTCACCTGAAGTTCAGCCCAGCTGCGGACTTTTTGTGGAATTTAGCAGAGCTTCTGATTTTGAGGAAATAAAACTCTACATGACTGTGGCTGTTCTAAGTTGATTAACTCTTTGAAGTTTGTGCACAGACTGATTTCTGAAGAGAAAAATCATAAATATCAGTATCAGAACGACCAATTGATTTTTACTATATACCTATTCTGTGTAAGACTACCAGGGACACAGGAAACAGAGGAGTTACAGCTCAACCAATCATGCAAGGCGTAGGTTTCTCAGATATCCACATCGTTCTTAGCTCAGACAGTAAAATTACTGTCAGCTATTCCTTAAATGTACTTTTCCTCAGACTCCGACACCTTTTTCAATTCAGAACCATGTTAAATGGGAGAGATGAATAACTGCAGCTTCAGTAGAAGGAAGAGGCTCCAAACCATGCTTGTTTTATTTCATGTTACAAAACAATAAAACTTTCCTCCTCGTTGGACATCTGCATCTTGAGTCAGAATTGTCTTCAAACCAATATGACCCAGACTTAAAATTAACAGAAACGAAAGTTCCTGGGAGATCCTTAATGTTGACAGCAGGAACTTCATGAAGAGCATTTGACTTCATAAACTTTTCACTAATTTGTGCAGAGGTCTTCTACATATGACAGAAAACATTCTACATCTCTTTACTGTGTGTTGAATTAATCTATACAGTATAATTTGGATATTTCCTTAGGCAATAGAAATTGAGTTATATTCTAGATTTGTATCTGATTGGTTCTGCCATTTTTGTTTAATCAGGGAATAGTTTTTTATACAGGATCATGGTGGTTTTTAATGACTCCTTTTCTGCTGTGGCTCAGATGTGTCCTTTGGAGACCTCTGTGGTGCTCATTTCAGACTCTGGTACAAAACAAACAATAAATCTGCTGAGTTTCAGCCAGTGCAGTGAATCTCATTTTATAATACTGTACTGTCATTCCATAGTTGTAACACTATAACAGTGGGATGTTCCATAAAATTAAGTGCTCTATTATCTATCAGAAAGGAAATAGCACTGCTTTTCTTCATTTTCCTGTAAAAAGAAAGAGAAAACAACACTTCATACAAAAAGATAGTACAAATCACATCTTATATCAGGAAAGCCTATTTATTCTCCTTTGATTCTAAATAAATCTGTACATCTAAATAGTCCTGAAAAGGCTTTGGCTTTTCTCTTCTGTTTAGCATACAAACTTAGCCCTGTGGTGGGCAAATAATCTTTTTCTTATGTGATGAATCTGCAGGCCCTTCACAACAAAAGATCTTCTGAAGCAGCAGGGACAATTCTTTAAGTTGAGAAACAGTATATCAATAAAGGTCAGTGTGACAATGTGATTTATTGAAATACTGTGCTCCTCCTAGCAGTTAGTATTTTATATTATATGATACACGGCAGGTATTTTTATTCGTATTTAGGTTCCCCACTGAAAACTTGTCCAACCTGTTTTATTATTTATTGTTGCCTTTTAGAGATGAAAGAAACCAATTTATTCAGCTTTCATAATGATTCCTAACAGGTACAAAGAAGTTAAGAACTAACAGGAAAAATCAATTGGTTAATAAAATACTTAATTGACTAAATGCTGCTTCCGAGAGGCCTTGAATGCAGACTATGCAGAACCAAAGGAGGTTGGTTTAATTAAAATAGGATCTCACTGCATAAAAGCCTTCTCTGCTGGTAAGGTTTTCAAATTTGAGTGTGCTTATTCTTATTTATAGTTTATAAATGCAGCATATCCAGGTACCATAATTAGATCTCTTCACAATTTTTAGTATCCTTTTTTCTCAGTTTTCCTTTTATGACATACAGCAAAATTAAAATGAAAGCATATCTTAACATAGAATGATCTATCAACGTGTTGAAATCCAAAATACTTTGGAGATAAATGTATCAGTCATTGCTGAACAAAATCTCCCAATTTTGTCTCATTCTGTTGGACTAGCTTGTGTTTTTTCAGATGGCTCTGATGGTGCCATTGAATATGAAATTCAGGATTTTGAAAAGTCATATAGTGGAGGAAAGCCATTTCTTAATGGCTTCTGAAATCCTAGCAGATGAGCATCAGAAACTGTCTTCTGGTGCTGAATGTCTTTCACAAAGATCCTCAATGTCTACAGCTTGTACAGCTACTTGTCATCAGCACCCCTCTTACCATAGGTTGATTTAGACTGGGAAAGACCACTGATATTGTCTAGACTAACTGCTGAGCCATGCCCACTTAGCCCTGTCCCTAAGTGTAGATCTCCACTATTCCTGAACTCCTCCAAGGAAACTCCACCACTTTTCTAGGCAGCCTTTTCCAATGCGTTGCCACACTTTCTGAGAAGAAATCGAGATGTTTTTCCAACTTTATTTCCACATGCTTTTACAAAAAAAAGGCAGAGAACAGTGGAGCCAGCTCTTGATCTCTTCATTATACTCCATATCATGGCTGGCGTTCACCATAGTGGCTGATATTCACAACTGCTGAGTGTAATTTATCCTTATAGACATCAATGCAATATAAATACAATACTCTGCCCTTGTAATACTGGCAACAAATTTCTTTTGCCTGCATATTTGAAATTTAATTCCCAAATTCTGCATTACTGTCTCTTAAGTAAAATACCTATTGAGGGCAAATACCTGTTACTCCATCACAAAGACAATGTCTACTTTTTGCTGTATCGCAGTTCTCTTGGTTACAAATAACATTTCTCAGCTCCCTGCCCACTCCCCTCCCACACTTAATAAGGTTTCTCTAGTTTGTGTAGTCTGTCAACAGGCTCTGCAATTAATTGAAAAAAATTTGAAATCCTGTGATTTAAAGAGTGCTGGTTTTGCTGATGTAATTTAATGTTTAATTTGCCTGTCTCCCAACAAGTACAACATGTTGACAAAGGGCACAGTATGAGCAGCAAGATGCTCTCATTGACCTTCACTGTTGGCTCACATTGCCATTCAGGCAGGAGAGATATTCAAACAGTTAAGGATAAAAGAAAGGTAATTTTGATTAACAGTGAAGTAATGCATCAAAATTAGGAGACTGTTCAGGTTACTATTTGTCTTGTTTGTTTTTCGTTTTAGATTCAATATCGGCGCAAGATTTTAACTCTCTGGTTACAGTTTTTTATCCATATTATTCTCTAATGCAATCCTCAATTTATTAAGAACTAAAGAATATCAATGTGTTATTCAGGATATTACCTTCACTTGCAGTTTAAGCTAATATAATGGCTTGGGAACTGCTTCTCTGAGAAGGTATATATTTGCTTCTGCTATAAGGGGCCCTTTCAGAATTGGAAGGTGAAGTAAACACTGGTGTTAGATCATCACCAAAGCTCCTGAGTCAGAGTACTTCGTTTGTACAGCCATAAACAGGGATTTATGCTAAAATGTCAGACTTTGCATTGTAATGGCTGAAGGCTGAGCATACATTTCCTCCTGCTGTGGGAGTGGTAAAAGGTGGCAGAGGAGCAGGCAGTGCAGCTGGAGAAGTAACTTCTAAAACCATTATAGGATGATTTGTTAGAGCTTGAATGTTTAGCCATCCAGCTCTGTGATAGCCACCATTGTAGCACCTAATGCTTTTGTGGGTTGTGGTTCTGTAACAATGACAAGAAGTCAATACTAATTTTCATTTTACTGCTCTAAAAAGTACAGTGAAAAACGGCTGTTGAAAGAGTTTCTAAGGAGATCCATTCAAATCTTTCCTTATGAAAATTGAAATCATGACAGGCTCTGTTGGACATGGTGCTTTGTTGCAGTTAAGCTGCTCTGGCCCCAAAATTGAAAACAGTACTAAGCCTGAGATGTTAAACACAAAAAATTTTCCTCTTTTCCCAGAGGCTTCATTGTCCATAAAACACATGCACTTACATTCCAGCAAGTTACTGGAGAGATTGCTTCTCCCTTGTAAAATTTAGATCCCAAACAAACAGCTTAAGATTTCATGTTGGATAATTGGACTCTACCTGCATTTTAAACAAAAAGTCCCAGTCTTTTTATAAACTGCTTGAGTTGGGAGACATGCAGAGCTTTTGCTGAAAGAAATGCATTAATCCTTTTAAGTTTGATAAAAGGTTCTTTCATACTATACTGTATAGTTTCCTGCTGTGGGACCATATTTGTGTAGAATTTCCATTTGTGGGGAAAGAAAGACACAGACTCTTTTTAATGGCTTGAAGGAAAGACTGGTAAGGGAAAATAATACAGACTTGAACTTAAAACTGAACACAATTCAGGGGAGGTTTATGACATTAATTGGAGCTAATGGACACAGTCTGTCCCTTTTCTTTGAACTCCCTCAGTGTGTTCCTAGGAACTGTAGGTGATCACCTTTTCTTTGAGGCTGGCATTGTAGCAAGTTCAAAACTGATCTGTGCAAGGATATGCAAGGCCCTGTTTTCCCTGTTCTGCTGCTGCATTTGCTACAGATGTTAATACTCCAGTATCTGATGACAGTGTAAGGCATCACAATAATCCATTGCCAAGCAAGCAAAATAAATAACTAGTATCGTGTGTTTAAACCCCCCCACTGGCCTGGATTTATTTTGGCAGCTCTGATATTTTGTTATTATGACCAGACTAGCGCTGGATGGTGCGCTGTAACATAGCATTCAATAGCCTTGTCTTACTGCATCCCACACATCAATAGTGACTGGTGTCAAACCGCTTAGATTGCAGCTGTCCATTGATTGGGTATTATTAGCTTTTTTATTTCTCTGTCTCATTTTATTTAGTACTTTTCACTTTTAACAGCCCAGTGGAATAAAATATTTTGACCTTTCCTTTGAACAAGGGATTGTGTGTAGAGCAGCTGCAGTAAATATGGTACAGATCTTCTAGTACTACTCCTACCTGGAAACCTTTGTGCTGTATATTGTGCTTGCGTCTGAGTCCAAACTCAATCTAATTAAACCTAGTTCCAAAAAACAGCATACTGAAAACTTTTACAAGTTCACATTTTATGCAATTAATTTAGCTAAAACAAACAGCAAATTTATTATAGCACAACCAGGATGCAAGTTTTCCCCTTCCAATATTCCTTTTGCTTTTGAGTAGTTTAACAGTAGGCAGTACGTAAAGATGCTCAAGATATACCAGTTGAAATGCTGGGAATTGGTTCTTCATTATGGACAGTGAAGCCAATGAAGGACCAGTCTGATGGTAAGTAAACCAGTACGTTCTGAGAATGAATTTATTGATGAAATCTGATATCTTTGAATACTGCAGAAAGCTCAAATGACTGTTATTTCTAAGTACTTTGGAATCTGTTCCTTCAACCAAAGTCTATGAAAATGTTCTCTGACAATACAGAATTTTTAATTTTCTTTTTTATAGAAGTAGTATTCAATTCATATCAGTTGCTGGATATTATGTAGAAATAGTATTAAAAAAAAAAGTTTATATAGGGTTAGTGTTTGAGAAACATATTCCAGTCTATAATGACAATGTTAAGAGTTTAAAACTGTAAAGAGCCCTGCAAGTGAATCTTGCCCAGTACACGCTTCAGGCTTTTTTGGATGTCTTCAGATGATCTCTAAGTAAATAAAAGTCTTTATTCCATTGTAAGGTAGAATTGCATGGGAAGATTTCCAAGGTGTCTCATCATACATTAAAAACCAATAATGCAGGAATGTTCGTAGAGGCTATTTTATAAATACCTCCAGCTCATCAGAAATCCATGAAATCCACCTAACACTGGTATGCTCTTTTGCTGTTATGAGAAACATCAATTCTCCACAGATATTAATCATACCAATGTACATTTTTGGGGTGTTAAATTCAGCCTTTAACATAATGTAAGTAAATGTAGGTGATATCAACAGACCGCTGGACTTATCATTTCGATTGCAGTGTTCTAGCTAGAGCTAGTTTGAACGTTTTCCCTTTATATATTTTCAGTGACTTTGGCAAAATAAAATTAAAAAATATGCATGAAAAGGTCCATTTTGTCAAAATGTGATCCATCGGGGAACCTGAATGAATTTCCAAAGCAATAAGCTGGCTTGGTATTTAAAGGGTTTTTTTATTATTTAAACCTTCAGGGATGTACATTTTTGCACCATTCATTGAACTGCGAGTGCAATTTATTTAATAGGCCCACATTTTACCGGGCAACTTATGCCACCAGAAAAGGATTTCAAGCCTCAGCCAAGTGGAAAATATATCCCAAGGTATGTGTGTTGCCTAGTAAAACTAGGAGATTTAAATAGTGAAGATACAAGCTGACTGTGAAAGCACCTTCCGCTAATATAAAACTATGCAGTTCTAAAATGATGCTGACAACCCCCACAAACCCTTAAATAGCCATTTCCAAGCTGGCAGATCTAAATTGCAGGAAAACAAAGTAATCACTCAAGGAATTCTTTACAAATTTAAACAGTTCCTTGTTGTTACTTTGTGTGCTGGAGCTTCACAAATAATAATTCAGTCTCAGAAACCATTTTCCTATCTGATTTTGTATCAAATACTTTTCTTGTAAAATAAAGTACTTTGTCAGTCATAAAAATAAAATGTTGATAGATAATACTAAGCATAAACAAGAAACTTACACTTTTAAAAGCTAGCTTAAGGAATACAGTGTGCTAGTGTGTATCTTATTTATATGTAAAATGAGAAATTCTTTGTTCTTGTGTCAATTCTGGCTCCACTGTCACTGTCTGAATGGCACCTTCACTGGGATGTATTTGTGCAGAAGACCAGGTCTTTTGTGCTTACGGAGGGGAGGGTTTGTGTTGCCTCTCCACAAATGATGGCAGAGGGTGCCTCCTCAAAATGGAAGGGGTTTCTCCTGAGTGAGACAACCCTTGCAGAAGCAAATTCAACCTCATACTTACAGCATTTTTTCAGATAGTGCTTAATTGTGATACATATCTGCAAGAAAAGCAATGCTTATCAACATTGTAATCCATGATAAGAATTAGAATTTTGTAGGACAGCATGCACAGTAATAAATTAGACTAAAGTAAATGCAAACTAAAGCTTAGAAAACTGTTGAGATGTTCTGGTGAGGAGGCTCAACCCTGGCATAAAGCGCATTGTGGTGACTGTTGGGTCTGAAAGTAGAAGCCATCCCTAATTGAAGTATCAGTGTTTCTTGTGCCTCAGCAATGACATTTCCTTGGCAAAGTTGCTCAGTATATTACCAGTCCTAAAGCTGTAGTGTTACTGCTGCACCCACACAACCAAAGGCCTGCTGGTGTCTTCATTCAGACTGGGATTTCACTCCTTGTGTGAAGAAGATAAGCTATTACTCAAGCATTACACAGTATTTCTGAATATCTACATACTTTAACGTTCCCTGTAAAGGGTATATTCGGGATTATCTTAATGCATATAAGTGTATTAGGGGTATTGTAGCATGTTGAGAAACCTCATATATTTACATTGGTAGCTGACTGGACTAGCTGTATGAATAACAGAAATAAAACTGGTTGAAATACTGAACTGGAATCAGCTGTGCTGGATCTCTACCAGGGTTACAATTACTAGGGCAATAACAGGAAACAAAGAGTCATAACTGAAAATACATCCTGAGAAAACGTAAGAGTTGCTGCAATCCATGCCTTGCAGGAGCTGGCTCTGCTACCTTGTAGTGGTTAAAAGCACATGATCTGGGCTTGAACAGCTATGTGAAAATAATTGTGAATAAAGTAAAATATATTCTAGCTTCTAGAAGCTGTGCTTTGTGAAGCCTCACAAATAATGAGAATCCAGTTGCGTCTGAAAAAGAAAGAATCACATATACACTCTAACATTGTAATTTACTGACACCTAACTTAACCTGGGCTTCAGAGTGCCAGGTAAATAGCCAGGCATGTGGCATAATTTGGTAACTTCGAGCTAATGCTTCAGGAAACTACGTATTCATTTCTTGTAGTAAGAAAAGGGCAGAGTGTTCTGGAAGCTCTAGTATTCTTAAGCCTAGTGTGAAGCTGGGCATCTACCCAGTTTAACTGCAAAGCTAATAACGGTAATGTCGTGATGTCTCTCTCCATTTTAATAATCTCTTGCATTCCTGGCTGCTTTCAAAAGATTATTTGTCAGAAGTTTCACCTTGCCAAAAAAAGATGAAAAACAAGGAAGAGCAAGTGGTGGAGGCATTTTATGGTACTGCCTTCAGCCCTTTATTGTTGAAAGGATTCTTCTTGCAGTTTATGTCTGTTGGAGTTAGAAGTATGTTTTAATTCTGCCCTTGAGATGCGGTGCAAGTACTGCTGATAGCAAATATTCATATCTGGCAAACATTTCAATGAATTGAGGGACTGGCAGTTTATTAAAGCTAATTTTCAAAGTCGCATCCAAATCTCTACCCATTCATTCAACAAAATATGTAGTAGTTTACGATAAGTACTGATACAAAAAGCCTTTTAGTCTTATTGCTGTTTTCGCTAGGGGGACACTGTAATGAAATAAATGGATTTTTAAAGATGAACATTACAAAGAGTACGGTAGTATTGGTGGAGTAGCCTAAAAATAAATGTTTTATTGGTTGGCAAATCACAGTTCTGCCAAAGATTAACAGTTAAGGGGCAGTTTAATAAATGAATAATGCTGACTAACTGCGTCTCCTGGTCTCTTTGGAATAGCTTTCTAATGTGGTAGGACAAGATTTTGTAATGGAGTTCAAGGCAATGCTGTCTCTATCTGGAATTTAGCCGATCTCTACTGAAGATGATTCTGAAGGTATATGAGCTGTTTGTATTTGATCTAGGATCTCTGTGGGTGACCTAAGCAGCAATACAGAGCTCAGGACAAGAAAATTATTCAGAGTATGTGTCTAGATCCTCACAAAGGTTTCAGAATCCAGGCTGAATTCAGAGTTGCTATTGCTATACTATGATTGACCCTCAGACTCCAGAGTTGAAAATTGTCTCGGGTATATATATTACATTACAGTACATTTCACTCTAGGTTATAATACAGGAATGACTGTCAAACGTTAGAGAAGCTATACACTTGGAAGGTTTTTTCAGTGGAGATCATGTGCTGGAAAGAAAATTGTTTTATTGCTGCATTGCTTTACTGGAATGGCCAGTAGTTAAAGATCTGTCATCAGTTTGGAAGGGACAAGAATGAGAGAATTTAGTTCTCCGTTTAATGCTTGAAGAGCCATTTTAAATCTTTTTTTTGACAAAGATACTTGTAGAAACCCATGCAGATGATAGTAATAGTGATGATAAAATGGCATGAGAATAGTTTCTCTTGTATAGGGATACTTTTTTATATAAATTGAGATACAATTTGACATGATCTATTTAGCCATCTTTATTCAAAGCCGAGTATGGCAATGAAAAAATGGGATGCTGAAAACATGTAATGAAAAATAGAACAGTAAGAAACTTCTGATAAGTGTATGATTTCTCACCCATGAGGCAAACCTGAGTTTATAAACTTTTCTCCTGCAGCTGGGGAATAAGTGCTCTGACTAATAGTATCAGAAGTTGAGTTCAATTGCTCCTTCACTAGAAGTCATGCAATTCAGAATCACTGGAACCAATGAACCTGCTTCATTTTGAACTCATTTTCAGAAGTACTTTTTAGAAAGCCACAACCTGAACATTACCATCTTAAGCCACTCATCTCCATTATAAAACCTGCTAGTTAAACAGCAGGCAGTCATCAATGTAACCATTGTGTGTATATTTCTACTGACACTCTACAGGATTTTTTTCAGCAAGTGGATTTAAACCAATGTTGTTGTGGTTGTTGTTGCTTTTTTTTTTTTTTTTTTTTTTTTTTTTTTGGCTACTGAGAGATGCAGTGGCTCATCTCAAATGAGAACAAAAGCAGCTCTTTAATCTCTTGTCTTTTACCTTTCAAAAGGGCTACATATACTTACCTCTTTTTTCTTTTTAAGTGGATGTTCTTGCTGGTGATATAATTACCATCTCACTGAACTCTCCTTGGTGTGTCTCTTGAACTTACAGTGCATCACATGAGGTAACTTTGTGTCACCTGAATGATTGTGAGGCTGTGTTGTGTGACATTTGAAACTGAGAAGGTTGAAGATGCGTGGCTGATTCTTTTTCTTTTCCTTTGGAAAAAAGAAACAAAAATCAATTTACAAGAAACAAATATTTTCTTGCACAGTGAGGACACATCTGGCTTTAATATGGGCAGCTGGCCAGACAGCAGCTACTAGCTGAGATTTATAGCTGCACTTTAATTTCCTTGAGTAGCATGCACACAGATTTTCTTGTATGAGCACAGATTCTGTTCCTGTGGGGAACTATGGTTTAGTTAATTGGGCGTGACTTTTGGAGGCAGGAGAGCTGGTCTTAGTTCTGATTCTGAGACTTAACTGTCTCTTTGGGAAAGGAGCTCTGTTTTTGTGTGTAAACTGGAGGTAGTAGTATCAGTGTTCTTTATCTGTACATGAGCAGTTAAAGTATTGCTGTCAAATAACTGTATCCAGTAATTACAACGTAGATGCAGATTTCTCTGAATATAGCTAATTATTATCCTAGTGTCAGGCTGTGATTCTTCTCTTTTACATTCACAGGCTCTTTCATTTTCTAGCTGTATTTGGAGGTTCTGACTCAGCTTCTCTTAAACTCCATTTTCAAGTAGATTCATACAGTAAACCTTGTAATACTTTGAAAGCAATCTGCTCTAGACTGGGATTTGGACAGTTGAGGCAGATGTGTTTTCCACTAGGATGGAGTGTAGTGTTATGGCCGTACTTGTGGTGCACAGGAGCAGCACTGGAAAGTGTTGCTTTCTTGAACAGTGAAACAGTTGTGGTACTACAAAGAAACACTGTAAGGGTTCTATTGTCTGCTTCACTGCAGAGATTAATGTGTTCAAATGCTGCTAGTTGTTTTTTGTTTTTTTTTTTTTTTTTATGGCTAGATGCACAAAACAAGAAAGACATCATTAGAGTAGAAATAAATATTCAGAGGGAATTTTTCTTCAAAGAAAGTATTTAAATAGTTAACAATTTTTATGCCAGAATAATGAACGTAAAATGATGAGAGGAGGAAAAATTCCATCCCCCTTGTGGCTAATGTTTTTAAGAAGATTCTGTTTGTTTAAATCCTGTTTCATTTTCCTCTGTGTCTTATGAATGAGATTTTGCTGTAGGTCAAACACAGTGAATTGTACTTAGAGCTTGAGAAAGAAGAAAATCAAAGGCGTAACCATTTATTAGACTGTTTTAGTAACATCTCATTTGACTGTGAGCTCTTCTTGCATTCAGCATTGTTTTGAGTGTAGTCTGTATTTTGGAAAGGACTCACTGTCCTCTTCAGTATTACCCACTTGATTTTTTTCAATTGTGCCCACTTGATATACTGGATTTCTTTACAGTGGAAAAAAAAAATGTCTGTTGACTGTAGTATGTAAACTGTCCTCTTACGGAATTACGACTTTGAGTACCAGGTATGTTCACTTTAATCCTTACTTTGCTGTAAAGAAAAAGCGGCTCAAAGTTTCAACTTTGCAAAGCTATTTCAAATCTGAAATGGTGATACATGGCTTAACTGGCAGTGCTTTGCCACTTGTGTGTCTGTCACCCTCTGGTCTCTGCTGGAAGAATGCAGTAACGAGCAGTTGTATAAGATGGCTCTCAGTATTTCTAGTAGTATTTGCCTAGAGACGATTAGAACTGACTAATTGATTCTCCTGCTTTGATGTCATTCAAAAACGTGCTCCTTGCTAATTAGGCCTAGTTAAACATTTTCATCAAGATTTATTTTTTTCTAACAAAAATTTTGATTTTCTCTTGCTGATGTCTTTCTGAAAGCTGCCCACCTTCCATATAAGACAAATTGTCACATAACTACGCGCTCAGTGCTGAAGGCACTACCAAGTAATCCACTGCCAAAATTAATATAGCTGTTACACTGACTAACTGACTCAATCACAAATGTTCTTTGCAGAGATTTAGAATGTTTCTGCATGATTCAAACCTTCCTCCACTGTACATTGCAAGAGGTCAGTATACACAACAATTTCTGCTGTTTTAAAATCTACCTTTCCAGAAATGTAATCCAGTATTTTCATAATAAGTCTTATAATTTCCTGAACTCGCATCCTTAATTGATAAAGAAGTTGAATTGGAATAAATGGCATTGTCAACTCCTCAGTTCTTAAGTAAGTTTAATGCTCACCACCGCCATTGGTATTCAGTATCACTAGATATTTTACCTTGAATAATTACTGATGGACATTGATTTTGTCTTTGCTCTTCACTGCACAGCAAAATTAATGTGAAAGTCAGAGTCAAATGAGTCCCCATGGTATCCTCCTCTCTGCTGAGTACATTTCAGATACTGAAGAACCAGCAACCAGCTCATGGTATCTTGTATTGCAACAATTAATGGATATGAATAGTTCTCACAGGGGTATTCAGGTTACCTTTGTATCAACTTTAGAGGTTAGACTTCTGAAATAGATGGAGGGGTTAATGTACTTTAATAAACAGATTTATTCTCATCTTTACGTTCATTTAAATGTTGTACTCCTATCTTTCTTTCTGTGGATGATTCTGAGTTACTTGTAAAGTGTTAACAAGTGCTCACTCTGAAGTTTAGGGTCTAGAAAGTGTTATGTACGATGTTTTTCTGATATTAACAATGGTGTTTGGCAAAGCACTATCTCCTCTATTTTTTTTCCTCTTGAGTCTACAATGTTAGGTTCTTGTAGACTTTGTTTAGGTCATAATCACATCGTACAGTACAAAATCCATGGTGGCTGTGAGGCCAAGGTTAGCCATATGGATACTGCAGCTAAACACATTATGAACAATAAATGTGTAACTGAGAAAAGCATTTGTTTAACAGCTTTAAAGTGTAAGTTGTGGTATATATGCGTATGCTATGGGACAAATTCCTGCTTTCCTTCTCCACTGTAGAGGTGGATGGATTGGAATTATATCAACTGCAAGAGGTTTCCTGAGAGCAGACCAAAATGCCTTAGGGGAATCAAAGAGAAGCAATCCTTTTCAGAACTCTTTGCAGCTGCTTTGTAAAGAGCACCTGTTGTCAGATGCTAATAAATATTCAGGGATAGGTACAAAGGGGTGCATGTGTGCAAAGCAGCTACTCTGTCTCACGTCTACCCAGATTCTCTAGGGAGAACTAAAAGTAGACAGGCTGCTTAGAACTGATTCTCGGTGTTGCCAGCTACAGCAGGTCAAAAATTATAAATCAGCTCCCCAAAGACTGTGAGATTTAGAAAGAAGAAAGAGAGAATGTTTTTAGATTTTTGTTCTCCTTCACTTTGTCAGCATATCAAAGTATGTGGTAATTTCAACCCGAACAATTGATTTTTAGGGCACACCAAAGCGCATACAAAAAGACATTTCAGAAACAGCTAAGCTTTCTGACTTCACAGTCCTCACACCAAAACCCAGACTAGGAAGGGAAGTTGCTTGGGCCAGGAAAGAAAACAAAAGAAAGAAAACAAACAAAAGAAAAACAAGTAGAGAAGAAAAGATATGGGGTTCAGTACTGCAGCTGTTGCAGTAGGTAGTCTCTGATTCTGCTCTTCCTGGCTTCATGGTGCTCAGGAATTCTTTGCTTCTATCAAAGAAGCAGTCCTTACACAAAAGCAATGGCTCAGGATGGAGCAAAGACTCTTGCAAGGACTTTTGTCCAGCACAGGAGGCAGCCTTCGTTGTGAGCAAGAAGCCTCTTTTGCAGGAAAAATTCAATTCAGTAAAAGAACCCAGCAATGTTTTCAGTTCAGGCACATTTTTGTAGCCTTGATTAAAAAATTTATTGAAATCCTGGTCCTAGGAGATTAGTGCACTTCAGTGTGAGATTATCAAGACGTGCTCCAGCAGAAAACATCCTGCCTGCAGGAAGTACAGTGAGCATTAAAAAGAATGCATGGGATATAAACTCTGTTTTCAAACTTGACTTGTTCTTGAAAACCCCCCACTAATATGAGGAGACAGGATATTTCTGTCACTGAACTCTGCCTACTGCCTGCACAGAGGAGGGAGAGCTCAGCATAGCGCCATGCCCAGCTTTCAAAGTTTCACTGATTCTCTCTCTTTTTTTTTTTTTTTTTTTTTTTTTGTAAGTTTTCAAACTTCCCTACAAGTAAATGATTGGAAAGTTAGTGATATGTGCAAAGAACATTTTTTCAATTAGTGATGCCCATTAGCCAAATGAGTATGAAGGGCTGATATTTTTCCCTCCGAATTAGCAGGTACACATATGGAATTTGGGTTATAAATCATTACTTAATAATTTACTAGAAAATAAATATGACATAAAAGATAATTAGAGATTTGTACCACTTGCCTTCACCTTAATTATGAATGAGGGATATTTGGCATTGTCTGCAGGACTGTTAAATTTTGTTATATTGAGATGGGTCTGGAAAAGCAAGATACAGCAAAGTCATTTTATGAAAGAATATAGCTTCTGGCAGAGTGTTCTTACTACATCATTGCAGGAGAGGTATCCAACAGTTATGATCTTAAAATCTAAATGCATTGTGCTGGAACAAGAATGGGAACAGGTTTGTTTTGCTATTTCAGTAATGACCTATTGCCTGGCTCACAGAAACACATATGCCAGCCAATTTCATTAGAACAAAATTAATATTATATCTCCATGCTGTAACAATAGTTAACTTTGGCAGAGCAGAAACAGTTGGATATGCTTTCCTGCTCTAGGATTTGCTGGAGATACCTGAAGATGTGGTGTGTACTAATCATTTAAATTCACAATGGGTTTGAATAGAGAGTCATATCATTAGAACACACACACACACACACAAATGCAGCATGAAACAACTTTTTTCCTTGCCTAAGCTTTGCTAACTTTAAAACAGGGGCAGACTTTCAGTTCTGTTCTCTTTGGTCTATTAAGCAGCCAGATAAAAGTTATCCTTGCATAAGTGATACTGTGTAAGAACATTAGAGTTATCGTTATTACACTTTCTCTATTGTTGATCACTACTCCTTCCAGAGGAAGGGTTACACAGGGTGCATATCAGCTAACTACAAGCTTGTTGTACCCCCAACAAGCTCTGGTGATGGAATGACTTCATTGTTGACTTACTGATGGAAGAAACTAGAGTAGCCTTCATCCTAAATTATCTTTCAAAACCCAAGCAACACTGCCTCCTGCAATGATTGGTGACTATGAAGGAATACAGGTGCCAGGAGTGTGTCTGGGTGGCAGTAGGATCTCCAGCTGTGCTGGTCCACTTTATATAAACTATTATAGGTATGCTGTACACTTACAGCCCAAAATTTGACATCATGAATTATCTAGGATGGACAGAAAAATGACTTTGATTCATCTGTGGTGGTCTTTATACTTCCTACAGCTAATATGCGTGAAACACAGAACAATACACTCTTTCTGTATGGGTCCTTGTTCACTAATATATTGCCTGCTTTCTTTAGTTTGGGAGACTCAATAGTCAGCACTGCTCCTTCAGAGCACATTTATGGCTATGCTCCTCCAGCTGAACAGTTCTTGATAAACATAACCAACTTCAGAAGTGTCAATCATTTCAGATGTTGTCTTCAGTGTAGTGTCAGAACTTGGAAGTGAACCTAGTGAATTAGGAGATGTTGGGAGATGTGAAGAAGGAGTATGCTGGGCTACCTTTCACTTTTAGTACAGTAGAAATAGGCCACTGAGCTGTGATTTATCTGCAGTTTTCTAAAGAACTTTGGATTAAACTCTGACAGGCTGTTTTAGAGTGTATTTGTCTGGAACAAAGACAAGCCTGGCCATCATCTGAAAAGATTCAGAAGAGCCTTTCTGCTGGCTGAAGATGAAGAATTTTCTTCTCTGATTTGGACACTGTGAAGGTGGTTTGCTGCCCAGAATGAACCAGGATCAGTCACTACTATAATGGCATTGAGCTGGATGGAGAATGGTGATAATGTGTACAAGTTCTTGAAATTGCAGTCTGTTCATCTGCCTTTCATTTAGTTTTTCCTGATGTTTTTAATTTTATTTGTGAGTTGAACTGATTTCTAGTCTTTGTTCTGACAGAAAAGTCAGACCTGGATAAGAAAATGACGAAAAATGCATGAAAACAAAAAACACAAGCGGAATGTCAGTGACATTCTGGCAGTTGCTAGAGTATCCCTTGATGGTTATATAAATGTGTCAAGTACAAGTAGTGGCAGGATTGAGCTGTGGCAGTTCTGCCTGTCAGGGCAGATAGTGTTCTTAGAAGTGATAGAAATGATAGATGACCTGCTTATCATGCAATCTGATATAACAGGGACAGTGAATAATCCCTAGGTTTTGCCATTAATTGAAGAAATAGCTTTCTGTATTTATGAATGCTGTTACCCATCAAAACACAAGTGAGTATTTTACTATTGAGAAACAATAAGCCATAAGCCCAACTTTTATTGTAAGAGGTGGATATACTTCAAAAAAATAAATTGAGACACAATTGTCTGCTAAGGCAAACAATAGTAATATTGACAAGCAACAGGCAGTAAAGCTCCAGCTCTGTTTTCATTACAGCTAAAAAAGAATAATACTTACATATTTCTCAGCGAGGGAACTTGCAAGTATTTTTTATAATAGTTGAGAAACAAGAATACTAGAAGGCTGCAAGCAATTCATCCCCTAACAGGTTACAGGTCTGAATTTAGGCAAGATACTTAAGCGTGCAGACTAATGTTAAGTATGCTCGTAGTTCCACTTTTCTCAGCTAGTGATTACTATGAGGCACATGCTTAAGTAACTTGCAGAATTAAGGTTTCAAGGAGTTCAAGACTTAAAACAAACAAACAAACAAACAAAAAAAAACTCAGTTACAATCTCAAACTTTAATGTTCATTTTCAAATCCAACTACATTTATGATCATTTTGAAGTTTTTTCTCTCATTACAAGTGAAATATCAGAGTGATAAAAGTATATCTTTTTGAAAGAGACCTGGGCAAACATAGGCTTTTTGAGATTGAATGCATGATCTTGTTTCTTCCACTTGCAGCCCCTTAGCTCCCAGAAGATATTGCTGGTTCATAGGAGTTCTTAAAAATCTGCTTTTGGGTTTTCCCTGTGTTGTTTGGCTATCACTGAGGCACAGGAAGATTTCAGGTCTTTGTCCTTTTCCTTTAGGAGATCAAACAACTGCTGTGTAAACAGTGGCTGTT
Source organism: Lagopus leucura (assembly GCF_019238085.1). Classification (NCBI taxonomy): domain Eukaryota; kingdom Metazoa; phylum Chordata; class Aves; order Galliformes; family Phasianidae; genus Lagopus; species Lagopus leucura. The sequence continues at coordinate 4,019,599 of NW_024962271.1, read as the reverse complement.
TTGTTCTGACTAGTTTGTTACTCTGACTTCTTGGCATTGATTTCCACAAAACAAAAGCTGAAATACCCTGTGTATTTGTGCATCTGCAGTCAGCATTAATTTACTGCAGTTGTGTGTGTGTGCATGTGTAAGTGCATATAAATTTGTCAGTAAATAATTGGAAAAAATAGCCTAAAAGTATTAATGGATTTCAAGGGTCAGTCTGAAAACCTTGCTGGCTCACTCACTGTCTTTAATCTTAACTCGTGTTTGATTTTTTTTAATTTTTTTTTTTTATGATGATGGTGTAAGGAAACAGAACTCTTGAAATTTGTCCTCCTTTAATTTGTCTAACAGGAAAAGCTTACCAGGAGGTTATAACACTGTCAGCAGCATTCAGGAAGTAACATCTTGATTTCTCTGAAGCATAGCATTGCAAAGCAACCAATTCATGTGCATCTTGGCTGTGTGTACACGTGCTGGTCATGCGTCCACTCTGGAACAGCCTTTTTCATGGCTTCAGCTATGCAAGCTAACTCCAGACAGCTTCAGCTCTTCCAGCTAAGTCCTCACATCTATGATCTGTAGTGCTTCTGCCAGGCATTAGAGCAGATCATTTGCCATACGGTTATGTTACTTTGCCCTTGATCCAGTCCTTTCTATTCACTGGTGCCTGCAGTTTGCAGTGCTTCTGAACAGAACAAAGGGTGAAAAGTGAAAGCAAAGGCAAGGACGTAAAACTATGTTAGAGAAAATAAGGCTCATTAGGACTTCATGTGTCTCAAACGTTATTCAAGAGAATGAAGTTATCTATTTAAAGTTCATTTTTTTGTCCTCTGGCCTCAATTTTGCCTTCAAGATCACATAGGAGATTTAAGTACGTCCTGCTAGCAAGGCACTGTGCAATATGGATTGAACTCAAGTGTGACATAGTCAAGGTGAGAAATACACCCCGCATCTCAACATAGCAATAATTGATAAATATTTAACATGACTTTTCCAAAGCAGGCAATTTATGTTGCAGCAAAAGCAGAAATTACTTCTTACTTTTGTACTTTTCCTGCTCACCCACTCATAGGAATAGATAATCTGTGCTTTTTGGTTGTCTGCATGAGGAGCTCTGGCAGCTTATGTGCAGGTCAGTATAGGTGTGATTGTACAGCTCTTGTTTGCCTTGGTGTATGAGCCCTTATTTTCAATTCTAATGTCTGTGCATGCACTTTGCTTGTGTTTGCTATGTACCAACTATGCACACATATACCTAGCTTTGGATATAGGTTTCAGAATGTACATCAGTAAACATTCTAAGAGCATTCAGCATAAAAGGTTTTCCTTGGAGGAAGGCATGTGCTCACTGATAGGGTAAGAGACACTTGGATGTGCAACCTGTGTCTCACAGTGATGAGCCAGGTTGCAATTCCCTCACTGATACTGCTAAGCAATTACTTGTGTGAATAACACTATTGTCTAAGGGTACGAAGCATACCGACATTACATCTCTGAATATGGCATGCACCACCTGTGGGCTTCCTCTGTGGCTTCACAGATTTATGTCCTTTCTGCATTCTCAATATGCCAGAAGGCTTTTTTAGTACCTAGATAGATACATTAGATACATCCATTAACACCATCGTCCAGGTGGTCCTGGTCTGACTTACCATCTTGGACTCTTTTCACTGTGCCTGTTTCTCTTGGAAACTGTAATAGCAGTCTTTGTCACCCAGCCTTGCAATTTCCATGTTTCTTCATTTCCCCTAATCTTCTATTTACCCTGAATTTTTATCTCCTTCCCTTGCATGACATGACTCTTGCATTTCCTCTTTATCCTTGCTGCCAGTTTGCTTCTCATTATACAAGGTGTATAAAATAATGGACTTAACAAAAAAAAGGTCTGTAAAATCAGCATGGTGTTCTGGAAAGAGCTAGATGTACTGTTCAGCATTCTCTATAAATCATTGCTTCCTTTTTTTCTTCTATTTTGCTTTCCTGCTGTTTTTTTCTTTGCTTTGTTGTTTCTTTCTTCCTTTTTTTTTCCTTTATGTCCTCTGTCTTTGTTATTACATTTCATATTGTATGATCCCCACTGTTTCTGACATAAAATAATAACATGGGACATTAGTTGGTGTGGCAGACAGCCTTCGATTTCTCTTTCAGCAAGCGAATACCTTGTGTTCCTGACAGTAACCTACAGAAGCAGCTGGAATATATGTTCTTAACAGGCAGGGCATATGTTCATGTGTGTAATGACTAGCCTTCCTTTTATATTCCCTTCAGCACTGTACATTTGCAACAAATAATAAAAGGAGGATGGGATAACCTATTCTATATGATTTGAAGTGCCGAAACACAAAAGTAGTAACTATCTGATTTGTCATCAGCAAGAAAGGACTGCCAAAAAGACTGGGGCAGAAAACGATATGCAACGATTTTTCCATTTCTGCTTTGCTAAAAAGGATGCACAGTTACTGCTTAGTCTTAGCTTATGATCTCTTGCCAGTACCAGCTGATTTTCTGAAATGGAGGATAAGAGATGCTGACAGCTGTGCCCTGTACAGAAACTGCCAAAGTGCAGCACAATCTTGTCAGGCTGCCATGTGGCTTTAGGCCAGGCAAGATACTGATGACACATATAATGAGATACTAAAAGAACTAGCATGTATCATAGATTCTAAGGAGAACTGGCAGAGCATAGGGATGGCCTTATGTTCCTAAACACCGTATAGTGTAGTACTAGAAGGCTAGATCTTTATTATAACTACATTTCTGGATCTGAAAGGGAGAAGAGCGTGAAATGTAGTACCCCAGGTAAAATGAAAGGAACAGTGAGTTACGCAAGTGTGATCATGATGCAGTGACACCTGGCTGTGATTTCTGAGTAGGGAAAATTGGCTGTGGAAAAGACAAGCTGTGGAGGGAGCAAAGTGAAAGGTACAGGGACATGACAAAACAGCAGAAGCGTAGAGTCAAGACACAGGAGTTAAAGAAAGGGGAAAACAGAAATTGCTGTTCTGAAGTAGGTCTTGCCATCTAACTTAAATAACAAGTGCCATAAGAAAGAATGTAGCAGAATGTGTTTGGCCCGTAAGGAGGAATGAAAATCTTGCAAATGCTAATTGTGTCCTTAGTGATATCTTTTATTTTAAAAAGAAAGCTCAATTTTCTGTTTATATTCAATCTACATTGAGCCAACTACATTTGCAGTTAGCCAACGTTAAGTTGGAGTCCTGTACAGTGCCCAAAAGGAAAGAAGGGCTTTAACTGCTGCTACCCTTGCTTTGTTGATAGTCAGCACACACACAAACACACCCCACATCCCATTCTGAAATGTCTTTTGTTGGCGTGTGTCCGTATGTAAGGATTCTGAGACAAGATGCTTCATTTTATACCCTGGCTGTTTGGGTCTTTACTCTTAGGATTCTCCTGCAATGTGCTTCCCTGGAGTGTTTTGATTTCTTACTGTCTCCTCAAGTCTGGATTCCTGCCTAGTTCTAGAAATTTATCTCTGAAACTTTACCATCTCCTGAGAGACCTACAAGAATTGTACATGTACTACCAGTGTTGTAACCCCTGTGGTACAAGAGACTGAACTGGCTGTACTACAGCTCCTAGAAGAAGGGAAAAAATGGAAACCCTGGCTATATTCTCATTGGCAGGGGACCAGAAGCCTTGGCAATGCTACTCAGTCCAATGGGAAATTCTCATGAAGGGAGAACTCATCTATTATAACTGAGTTTGTTTGAACTGGAAAGAGGTTTAAATGCCATGGATTTTCTTCTGCTTTAAGTTTGGTGTGTATTCCTCATAGCCACTCTGCACATATGCCAAAAAATTACAAAGTAATCCCATCTCATGTCTCCTGTAACGTTTCTATTTCCCTGCTTCAAAAATCTGTACTGCATCTGGTAGGAGGAAGCAGATCTAGATTTTCTGTCTGTAGAGAACCCAGCTTTCAGCAGATCTAGAAGTTTATTGCCAGAATAGATGTTTCTTTGTCTAATGATGTATAGATCCACCTGCTCCTTCTATTATAATGCTACTTTGCTTGTCATGGCTCAATTCAGATCTTGTATTTATGGATAAGCATTCCCATTGCAAGCCCTTTGCTCCCCTATTTCTTCATCTTGGGCTAGGTATCTTCAATAAGCTTTGACTGAACTAATGAAGACGCCATATTTGTAGTGAATGTGAGCAAAGACTTCTTTCCTTTCTGCATAATCTTCCTTTTATTCTAAGTAGGACTTGCATGATTTTCATTCTGTCAGTGGCGCATATTATCCTATTTCTCTGTTGGTGTCATCACCAATAAATTGGGATGTTTACATCACTAGGCTTATTACTTCTACTATACTATACTTGTGCTACAGCCTTTTCTGTACAAGTGAATACATATCCTGAGATGGCCCTTACTGTACGTGCGCTGTGGAATCTTCCAGACAACTTCCTTTTGGACTCATGCCTTGCTTCAGTAGATTTCTTGAGGCAGCCAGTATTGATGAAAGGAATAAAATTTAAGATGTGATGGAGAACTATTGCGAGGCTTAGAGCTCCTATTCTGCATAGGAAAAAAAGTGCCCAAACAGGACCTGTCTTAAGTTTCCTACCTGCATCTTTTTCATGATGGCTGAATTTACGTCCTCACTCAGTAATGTTTTTAACTTGGTTGTTTTCTGCACAGTTATGGAAACAGTTAATGCATTTAATATTAATCACCCAGTCTGAAGGGTGCTGTTTTCCAGAAGAGTAAAGAACAGAGGTGATAGATGAAGAAGATAAACAGCAGGAGATGATGGTTGGGCTTAGCACTGTGTGAAATGAACACATCTGGCCACTGACTGAACTGCTGCATCAATTCAGCAGAAATCTTTTGTTGTGCTATTAATTTATCTTTCATATAAAGCTATGAAAAGAAACATTAGAGGAACTACCCTGTATGTCTAACTTAGATGTCAAGTAAAATACAGATGCATAAGATCAGAGACATATTTGCTGGTAGAGGTTGTTTGTTGCAGCCTCCTGCTTGGTGCAGGGCTGCTGCTAACACTAGGACAGGACAGCTGTGGGATTTCATGGCCAAATGGTAAAGCCTCAACAGATGATAACTTTCTGGATAATGTGTTCCAAAGATGCAGTACACTTAAAGTGAGGAAATTTCTATGTATCTCCAGTTGGATCCTCCTGCGCTGCAATTTGTGGCTGTTACCCCTAACACTAGTAATGAGTTTGTGTCTATTGTCTGTAATTTCCTTGTAAATCATTGAAGGTTACTGTTTTAGATTGTCCTTTATCTCTTCTCACCAGGCTAAACAAGCCCAGGTATTTGAGTCTCTTATAAACCATATTTCTGAGCTAATTCTGGTAGTCCTGTGTGTAGTATTCTCCAGTTTTTCAGCCTCCTTCCTGACCTAGGCAGCCTTCTAGAATCCATTCTTCCAAAACGGGACAGTGTCCCAGGAATGGCCTTCTCAGAGCTGGGAAGGAAGGAATAACTTCCACTGTTCTGTAGGCCATCCTGGCATGTACTTCTTATCTGTAGTGGGAGCACACTGCTGATTTACATTCCACAGGCTGGCATTGTGACCCCAGTCCTTGTAGCTGGGCTCTTCATCAGCTAGTTGTTTCTCAGTCTCTGATGGTCTGGGTACAGAATTGAGTGATTCCCAAGTGCAGAATTTCGCATTTCCTGAACGTTTTGAGGTTTTTGCTGGCCTTATCCTCAGTTTTCTTAAGGTCCTGAATGTAAACTCTGATGTTTCACGTGCCAGTAACCCAATTCCTCCATCTTAGTACCATCCAAAACTGATTATTTATCCAGTTCATATCTAAATTCAGGAAAATTAAAAATAAATAACCCTCTGGAATAACAGCATGACAGTACAGGTTTCAGAGAATCCCAGCTTTTGTCTTGTCTTCTTTCCATGTGAACTAATACTTGATAATTAATACGCACATGACTTGCTATTGTGAGCATTCCTTAAGCTTAAGCAAGTAAATGAAGTCCATTTTTCGTTTCTCTCTTCTCTTCCAAAATATAAATTCTGATCTTGTATTTCTGTTCTGAATTTCATCTTTTGGTGAAAATTTGTCATTTCTGGGCGAAGCTTTTTTTACTGTCATGCTCAATTCTCTGAGAATTAGGAATTTCCCATAGAAAAGGATCTCTACAGTAAAATAAACTTTGGCTGGATTGACAGACTGTATGCTTAAGGCAACAAAGAGGAAACGTAAATCAGACCAGATTACAAGAGCTTTTCAGTGACTTCTGTAATGTTTGGGGTTTGCATTTGGGAGTGGAAGCAGGTCAGGTTTTATGGAATGCAATGTGTATCCAGCTGAAACAAAACTGACCCTTTATCCCCAGCACTAATAAACCTTATATTTAAAATAATATCTTTAATTCCTGTTGCCTCATGCTAGAAGCCTGCTAACAAACTTGAGAGACTTTGAGAATGGGTAATAGAAGCTGTAAGTGGATTAACAAATAAAGATTATGTGTACCAAATACGCATTGCTTGGTGACAGAGAGTGACTAAGGGGGATATAGTAATTATCTTCTAATATTACAAAGCAGTAAACTTCAGAAAGGGAAAGCAATTGTTTTGCACCTTCACAAGATACATAACTAGGATGAATGAGGTGATATCTAACAAAAAGGGAAATGTGGACTGAATATCATGCAAATCTTCCAAATAAGAGATTAGCTAAAGGATTACTTTACCAAGGATTTAAATCAGAAGAGGTTGAAGCTAGAGGAAACAAAAGGAATTACTTTCCCCAATCTTTTTTTTTTTTTTTTCTCCAAAATTTGAGAACTATGAATGCAACATATGCTTGAGAATTTAGGAAGGAATATGCAGGTTTCATTTATCAAAAAAAAAAAAAAATCAATTTCTCCTATTATCAGGAGGCTGTGATGCTGAGGTATTTAATTTGAACAGACTGTTTCTATAACTACAGCACTTAAAATAAGTATGAAGTTTGTCTCTTATTTTAGTAAAATACTATTGAGACAACTGATTGAAATTAAGGTTGTATTTGGCCTATTTTGTAGGCCAAATACATACATTTAAAAGAAAAAACAACAGAGAAAATAAAAAGAAAAAATGGTAAAAACAAGTTGGTGTCTACTATAAAGTTCCATGTTCAATTGTTTCACAGTATTTAAGTTTCATGTAACTGACATTTCTGAATATTGCAGGGCATTTAATAGGATAGAGCCACACATCTCTGTAAAAAAAAATAATAATAATAAAAATCAGGTTTAGAAAGATGTTAGATAACAAGCTTTGTTCATTAGGAAAAAGAAAGGTGATTTGCACTACTCAAGTCTGGACATAATGACAGCATGAACAAGAGTCTTGGCATCTGCATGTGAGAGCACACATTTTAATCTGATCACATCCCTAAAGTGGTAATAAGATATCTTGATGATATGTCAAATGTCAGCCTCAAGCTCAGTTCTTCATTGAACAGTACATCTAGGTGTCTGACCAAGTAGACAAGTGCCACCAATTGAGATGCCTATGTGAGAAGCATTTTTGAGTAGGTGGTGAGAGCTAAGCTAAGCAGAAAGACATCAGACTTACAAAATTAAATCTACAGAAGTTAAAGGACATCCCTAATTGAAGCTCCCACAGTCAGGTAATGCTAATGTGAAGGTGGCTGGCATTGGCAACTACATCACTTGTCTTTCTCCTAACAATGACTCTTGAGAAAAAAAAAAAAAAAGCTTCAAATTGCACAAGAAAGTGCATTTTGGTGTAAAAGCAGGATGCTGAGGACATTGCAGTAGGTAAGACCAGGAACACTAATGTTCTTCAGGATAATTAATTTAAACCTCTCCCTACTTCTTCAAACTGCAGCCATCCCCTATCAGCAATAACTCTTGCTTGCATGTCTACTATAAAATAAATGTATATCTTCTGAAATAGTGCTCCAAACCCTTTGTGTAAGTGAGGAATAAGTACTTTAAAATTATGTAAGTAAAAGCTGTGTTATGCCATGAAAAGAGCTAGAGCAAGGTTGAAAGAGCAACTGAAGAAAAAGCAGAGTAACAACTTTCTAATGTTTGATTTCATAGCCCCAGCTTTCCTTAAATATATTTTGTTTATATGCTATATGAGTATGCATATAAAATAGTAAAATATTTCTCATAATGCACTAATGGTATATAAATCAGGGATATACTTTTACAACGGTGATAAGAAGTTATTATGGATGTTGAGTGTTTATGCATACATACATCACTTTTGATGTATAAACACGAAGCAGACCTGATTTTAAGAGGGGTAATGAAAAAAGCATAACTTAGCTGGTGGAGAACACAGAGAGCATGAAATGATTTAGCAGGGTCCTGGAAAGTAACATGCTGCTTGCAAAAATATTCCAGTTGTGTTTAATATGTTGGACCTCTTGAGACTTCAATTTTACTGCAGACTTTACCTTTCCAGTTAATAGACCATAGAAATGCTAAGCTGGTCAGCAAGAAAATTCTGTTTCTACCATGGTCTCCTTTTTTGAGTGGATGGAATATACTGCTGCCTTAGATGGAGAGATAAGTTGGGGAGGCAGCACTGATCATCCATTCAAGTGGACGTCAAGTGAAATGGCTGAAAAAGAAATGGGAATATATAGATGATGGTTAAAGGTGACTGAATGATACAGTTGCAAGAGAAGATATGCTCTTGTGCTGCTTAGGTTGGACAGCTTTCGTGGTTTGTAGTAGTTTGTTTCTTGAAACAGCATGGTGTGTGCATAGGGTAATCCTTGTACTGCAGGCACGAGGAGTATTACAGAAGAGACCTATGGATGAGTCACAGGTTGATTTCTTGGCTGAGCATTGATTAGGAAATCCAGTTTTATGTGTGAACATATAAATTGCCACACTTGCTTCTTTTGTGGAGACAATGTTTTACTTGTGCTTTCAAAGTGGACTAGCTGTCCTGTGAAATACTTCAGTAAAAAGAATACTTATACAGTTGGAATTACACTGTGATGTGTCAGAATCCAGGCATGCTGCCTGTCTAATAACATGTGTCAAGGTAGAATTGGCTGGATGAAACATTTTCATACAGCTGAAGTAAAACAATAAGCTGCTTATGGTCAGAACAGCTGAGCAATTCACCTCAATAAGAGCAAAATCTCATTATGTGGAGATGGCTGTGAGCAGAGAGAGCACAGACCGTGTCACCCGGGCTTATAGGGCTAAAATGCCAATTTTGATCTGTCAGCTGACTTTTGCTTTGTTACTAAGATGTCTAACTTCAGACAGAGGGGCAGCCTACAAATGGCTCCAAAAGTAGTATAGTTATGTTAGCACTGATGTCTGTCTAGGCTAATATGCTCTGCTGAAAAGCAAGAGCAGCACGATACAGTGCCACACAGATATGCCCTTCAAAAGCAGAGAAGCCTGATATTCCTATGAGAGGAAACATTCCTTCTCTCTCTCCCTTAACACCCCTGACTTTGGCCCAGACATGCATAGTTTATAGTATTCATTTTTATGCGAGATTTTGGGGAAAATTAACATTAGTTTTCTATTTGTTTGAGAAATGCTATGGCAACATTTAAAGCTGTAGATGTTTATTTAAAATCTGATGGCTGATTTCTATCGACACTACTCTATTGTTCTATACCATGCTGAGGGCTAGCCGTATTTCAGAGATTGTATTCATGTATAACTTAGGAAATATGGTGGTACCTTCTGAAAGAAAATGCCCTATAAAATGTGAATTGATATCAAACAGCAAAATGAACTCTCTTTTTACAGCAAAGCCATAAACCCTGACAAATATGGACTTACAGCCGAACCAGTGTCAGTTCCTTCACTGTTGTAATGGTGGCAACAGGTGATGAAATAGCAAAATGTAATGTGAAATTTATCATAAAACATAAAACAGGTAGGAATAAGATAACCTGCAAGAACTCTTTTTAAAAATTTAGCACACTACTAAATGGTTTGGGTCCTTCCATCTCCCTATCTTTCTAATAGTAGTCTCAGTAGAGAGAAGGAATATTTTCGTCACTGGTCTGCTCTAAGCATAAATGGAAGATCACTGTTTGTAAGTAAATGCCGCCCTATCTTTCGATTTTAAGTGCAATGAATAGAATAGATAAACATCAAATGAAAATAAGGGGCTCATCTTTTTTCAGTGTGGGAGCTAAAGCTGCAGAGCAGATTCTGGATGAGGTAAAAGGCTTTAGCTGTCAAAGATTTCTGACTTCCCACAATTCCTCTCACATTTCCCAAGGTTAAATGCATTGCCTCTAGGCAGCTGCTTAGAATGATAAAAGGGGCACTACAGGACAGCAATGCTCTTTGTAATGTTAATAAACCTTGATTTTGATATCAGATGCAACCCTGGGAAAACCTGCCAGTTTCAGACTTAAAAATCTAACACTATTTAGCAGAAGTTCATGTAAAGAAGTATTAGTTTGGGAATGGTGATGGGCTAGTTTGAGTGACATATGAAAGCAACAAATACACTCTCTTCTCTTTCTTGTCAAATCTTACTTTTGTTTACCAAGAACAAAAGGAATTGCCCAAGTGCTAATTAAACTGAATGCCATATTAAAATGCACTGTGAAGTTTGCTACATAAATTCAGCTTTTGAGGTTAACTGTCAGATGAGTTAAATTCCCCCCAAAATAACAAGAGTGTGATTTTCCCTGCTCTAGCTAACTTGGTGTAAACTCAGACTACAGCCAAATCAAAAGGAGTTTTCTTGTGCTGGTTAGCTGATGAACCTCTGACAAGTGAGCATGGAAACAATTTGTGCAGTAAAGGCAAAGCCATAGGAGAGTTGATTAGATAACAGAATATTATTCAGAAATAACGTGAACTTAATGAAAGTCTTTTTTTCCTGTGCTAAAAATAGCAAATGTCTAATGTCAGGCTACCATCATTAGCTAGATATTTCTAAATCAACAATAAATACATAAGATAAAACTTCAGGGGAGTGACTCAGAATGAAGTAAAATGAGACATATTTATGATCAAGGCAGCTGTAAATGAGCAATGCATTTTGGTCATGTGGAGTTTGTCAAAATGGAACTCCAGCTTATCCTCACAAAGAAACTCTGCCTCTTTGAATCCATGACAAAACTCCCACTGACTTGAAAGAGGTTTGGATTTCACCCACTAACTTCTGCTGAAATCTGAACAAAAGAGAAAAGGGTTCTCACAGTTCATGGGATGTGAAGCTCTCTATTCTCCGCCTTCAAATTCACCAGCCAAGACCCATTCCCTTAATGGGTACCAAAGAACGGTGCCCCAAAATTGCAAAGATAGCATATTAAAGAAATCCGAAACTGTTGGTAGTGCTCTTTGTTAGCTGAAGTAATCATATTACCTTGTAGCTACCATCCAGTTCCCCTTTTCAGTAATTCCCCATGTATGTCTGGGATATCTGAGACACTGCTGCACTTATCAAGTAACAAAAACTTAGGAAGTTCACTGACTGTTTAGAACCCAGCCATGAACTCTGTGAATACCTCCTGAAAGTGCAGTGCAGGTGAGCTGTGTGCAGCTGTAAAGCAAACAGACATTGGGCCTCAGAGTGCGAATAGGGTTTTTATTTTTATGTTGGTGGGGTTTTTTTGTTTGGTTGGGATGGTGTTTTCTGAAGAAATGTGGTTGTTGGCTTTTTATCCAAAAGTACTTCAAACTGCTTTTGTGTAATTATTCATTGTTCCCTTAGAAAGGTATTAATGTTATTTGTGCTAAAATATATAACACAGAAAAATAACTCTTTAAAAACAATTTTTGTTGAGGAAGTTCTTACCATAATAAGCTTCTTTTCCAAGGAAACAGTCAGCATTAGAAAGAGAATGAAGGAAAACACTCTTTAGTTTATAGTACGTGCTTTCTGTCATGTCTTCCTACAATACTGAAATATTTCTGGATGGATGTGGCTCTGGGCAGCCTGGTCTGGTGGTTGGTGACTCTGCACATAGCAGGGGGGTTGAAACTAGGTGATCATTGTGATCCTTTTCAGCCCAGGCCATTCTATGATTCTATGATTTCTCTCTGCTTTTCCTGTGAAACTTCACAAAAGAAAGGAGCAATGGGGAAGGACCAGACATTCTATAAACATTTTCAAAATATATTCTCAAAACAAAATTCTACTTTACTATTTTCATTTGAAAAGCATAGAAAAATTTAACAAATTGAACAGTCACTGCATATGATAGGAGATTAGATTTATAAACCAGATTATTTTCCTTTTAACCACAGCACTGAATAAGTCTAGATTTAATTGATAGTTCCATTAGATATATGTGGCAGTCCATTAAGGTAGTGTGTATTAGCTCCAGGTATGTATTAAATATGTGTCCAAAAATTGCTTAATCATAATTAGTAGCATGCCATCTTTAGAGAAACATTAGTCTAGGAATTTTTATCTACTTCCTAGCACATGGAGAGATGGTGAGTTAACCTAGAAGAGTACACTGTGTCTTGCATGCCACGGTGGTCTTTTTTTAATGAAATCCATCAGGCAGAACTCAGTGTTCCCACAACTTGATCTGATCTTGTTTCATGGGCAATGCCATTCAGGCACCATTTTGTCAGGCTGCCCCTCTGCTGCCATCTGTCACACGGCAACAAAATGGAATGGCATATTGGTGAGAATGTTAAGCCTCTACTGCCATAGCACCAGCATCTGCCTCTGATGTCATAGGCCAACATAATAAAATAGGAGGCATTACTTTCAGAGCAGCCCTCGTGTTTTAGAACAAAAGCTCCTTTGTATTCTGGAAAACCTGGAACTTTGCTGCATGTGAAGCTTATGCTCTCATCTCAAACTGTTTTCTAGTGTTGAAACAGCAGGACCCTCTGATTGAAGTTGTTGTGCTGTTTACACTTATCACAGAGCAGCTTTTAAAGCAGGATCAGTACAGTAGTGTTGCTTCTCCTTGGCGATATCCACAGGTGAACTGCTCTTTAACAGCTTTTATGTCTCTAAAATATCAAAGCATCTTCCTCAGCACCCAGCAGTTTTCACTGAGCACCACATTTTTCTATTACTGCGAAATGTTTTTATGTCTGTCTATATATATATGTATATATATGCATTTTGGGATAACTTCATATTTTTCTTTCCTTTGGGTTTTGCAGAGTTTATCACTGAAAGAGAGCTTTTATTTTCTAGGCAATATTAGAACAGTGACTATCTACAATTTTATTACCCCAAGTGGAAGATAACTAAACAGAAAGAATTAAAAAAAAAAAAAAAAACCCTTTCTCTAAAATTACAACAGTCCAGGGTAATGTAAGATGACTCTCTCCCTACAAAAAGAATGAGGAGGAAAAGTGAGCTGATTGTGGCACTATTTAAAGATGAACTGGGTAATGTTCAGATATTACCAATGTAGGAAAACCTGTGGACATCAAAATAGAAAGAATACCAAAATCGAAACTATTTGTATATAAAAATTAGGAATAGCTCAATTTTGATAGAAAGACACGTGGGACATTTCCACTTACAGAAATAGAGGGCTGCCTCTTCAAATTTGGTATGATTAAATGTGGTGGCAGCTTATTCTTTCTTGATTTGGTTCACTGCTGTTATGCCCGTCTGGACCTCTGTGTAACATGGAGCTCGTCCTCACCCAGCTCAGGCAAGGCTTGCAGTGTGCTGCAGTGAGAATTCAGGTCAGGATGTAAGATTTAGGAATGATCAAGTCTGAGCTTGCGCCTCCAGGTAATGTGCTATTTCTCCAAGCAAAATCTCTTTTCTTATGAATTGATGGTTTGTCTGGTCGCCATCGATCTTTCTTCAGCTGATCTTCTCTTCATTGATCTTTTCTCAGCAACAGAAATGCCAGTCAGCCGCTACACTGATCTCAGAGCTGAGAATAAATAGAGTGAGTGTCTCTTAGTCTTTGTTTGTGCGTATTCAGTAGTCTTTTCCTTCAGCATTTGTACGTCTGTTTTTTCCATGTAGAATAGTCCCTGAGCAGTGTCACTGATTTCAGCAAAGTGATATTAAAATTTCTGATACTTAGTTGGAAGCTCATGTGGTTCTTCTGATATTTGAAAGGGAAAAGAAGTGAGTGTCCAGTGTTACCCCAAGTGTCTGCACCACGCTGTTATTTCAGTGTGGTCTATAGTTTCCTAGCTGTGCCAGACGTGTTAATAGGATGTTGTGGGGGGAAGCCCTGAGCTGTTGAAGTGAAAGGCAGTAATTTACTGAGCAAAGATCTCTCACTGATGAATCCTAAAGCTCTTTTGATTATTCCAATAGGAATACAGTACAACACCAGCTATTTATCCACATACACATTTTTTCCTCACAAACTAAAAATACAGAGACCCTTTGAATACGCTTTATTTTCTTTCCTTTCTAAAAAGATACTTTATTTTTAGGGAAAATTTTAAAAATCATCTCCATGTGCAGCATTATTGTGTTTATTGGACTGAAGTGCTCTAGATGTATGGAGAGCTACCATACATAACACCAGTTACTAGGGCAAAGTTACAGTTGCTCATACAACTGAACTCTATTTGACCATCAGAGGAAGAAAAAAAGGTACAAAGTACCGTTATAAGAGATCTCAATTTTTTCTGCTATTCCAACCTTAGTACTTTAGTGCAGAGATAGCTCCATCAATCATTTAAAACCACTGACCATACCTTGCACCGGCTACCAGCCATAGTTCATACCGAGCTTTCTATGTGCTCCAAATGGCTTTACATTTTATGTGGAAAGCTGGGTTGAAAATTTATAGTTACTTTTCTTCTGACACCTGGATTTCCCACCTGGAAAATAAACTCCTTTAACTACTTTAAATCTTCATGAATTTCTTGCTGCCTAGATCTCAAAGGGCTGGATCGTGACTGCAACTGCAAGCCCATGCCATGAAGTAATAATCCTATTCCACTGTGTGTGAGTCTATCTGATTCATAGGCCCCAGACACAAAGCAATAAGCAGGCGCTGTATCCCCATTTAAACCCAAGTTCTCAAAAACAGTTTGGAATCTAAAAACTCAGTTTTAAAGGGAATTCAATGCTCAAATGCATCTGAGAGTCTGAGCTCTGCAGTCTGCCCCAAGCTAAGTGGGAACAAGAGAAAAATGCAGCTGAGTTTGTTAGCATCTGTTTTAGCCAAATCAGGGTTTGTAATTAATACAGACCAGCAAGAAACCATTTGTTTCCTGTTATTCACAATGAAACCATTTGTTTTCTTGTTTTCAAATGTTTTATGGGTTATTTAGTTTCAGGCTCAGAGGGCTGTGCTTCTACCTGACAGTACCTGTCTATCTTGTGCATAGCACTGTGAATGCTACTAGATCCACAGCAGCCCTCATACAGCTGTCTGTAGCTACATGGCTGTCTTGAAAACGGTTTTGTTTAGAAGCATCAGTGTTTTCACCAAACTAAGTGAGCTACCAGTGTACAAAACGTGTACAAGACAACAACATGGGAGATGTGCAAACAAAAAAACTAGGAGCCAGTCAGAAACAATGAACGGGGGAAAAGATTTCTTCTTCAATAAATAGCTGCAGATACAGATGCATTTAAGTTCTTTCTTGCCTTATCTGTTTGGGATTTGATGCTTGCACTGGCCCATTTTCAGCATATAAGTGGAGGAGCTTGGCTTCCCAGCCCCTTCCATCTTTGAAGGCCAGCAGTTTTCATTCCTATGCTTTGGAACTCCTCTCACATTTGCAGAAGCACTGTAACAGAGAGAAGGCTTAAACGAGGTTTTCAGAGCTTTTCTGATATACTGAGTGAATAAAAAAATGGAGAAGATTTTCAATTCAGGCTTACAAGGTGTCTTAATAATCTCCCTTGAAAGGCCATAAATCCAGCGTGGTCATTACAGATGACCAGGATCAAAACAGCTCTTGGGTGATGTCTGCCATGTGCTTTGAGAATTTAAAACAGTGCTTGCAGAAGAACCTCCTCCAAATTTAAAGTATTATTTTGTGATGGCTTTAGTCAGAAGGTACCTTGTTAAGTTCAGCTGAAAGTAAACTCAGACCTAATGCACTGGGCTGCTATCTCTAATGCAGTTTACCTACAGCTTTATGCCACTGAAGTTAAAAATAAACTGCAGTTATTCTACTTACTGAAATATCAGTTCAACATGTCATGGGGCTTATTAGCAGACTGAGAATGTTCTTCATGCCTTAATGCTAGGGCATGACTCTGATGTAAAAATGAAATTGAACTATTTAAATTGACTTGGATACTTATTAAGGAGAGGGTTTCATTTAATTCCCTTTTCTGTTTTTTCTCTCCTTTATAGTAGCAGCCATCTGGGCTTGATAGGAGGTAGGGCAACGACAAGTCTATTCTGTGAAAAACACTGTAATTTGTAAAGCACTATTGCCAAATGAGACTCAGTACACAGAGTGTGTAAGTGAAAAGTGATTTACCTTGTAGAAAAAAAAAAGCACCCTAACTGTATGGTATAGGGATCTTACAACTCTAATTGGAAAACTCAAATTTGTAGACATTTACAAGTTGAACAGGTGAAAATGTAACTGGTGATAACCAACGACTAATTATCTCAGCTGGGAATTAGCCATCAAGCGTTCTGAGCCAAATAAAAGGGGAGGGGACAGTTGAAATAGAACTGTGTCCTTTTGATGTTAAAAGAACTGGGGAGAAATTTTATGTGGGATTGAAAAAAAAAATTATTTTGTTGTTGAAACAAATACTCTGTAGGCTAATAATGTATGTAACTACAGTGGTTCCATTTCTTAAAGAATTTCAGAACTTGGACTGAGAGAAATGGAAGGAAATAACATTGTAGAGATGTATGATTTGGTTGCTAAAAAGATCCTTTTTGTTTGCTTGTAAGCTTTGCTAAACTGAGTGTAAGTTAGCAGTTTCTAGAACTAAAACAATTGCTTAAAATCATTTCTATCTTTCTAGATAGAAACATGCTCTGTGGTATGAATCTATGGTGATGAAAAATTAAGTTATTATGGCTTTGTAGAAAAACCAGAGATAGATTTGAGAACTAACCAGTGGAAAATACGCATATACCCAGAGTTGTATGGTAGGCAGGCATACCTACCACAGGTTTCAAAAATTCATAATTGGATGCAATATACATAAAATGCACTCTATTAATTCCACCTTGCTCCTAACTTCCTTTATTTTAATACTTATTGTAAAACTTAAATCCTAATGAGTAGGGCTGAAACAAAATAGCGCCCTGGAGGTTATAACAGAAAAAATGATAACACAGCAAATGAGCTATAGCAAACTGATTCCTGAGTACATCACCTTTTTCCTTCTCTCTTACCATCAACATGGTTTTATTATTCCTTTATTTTCTTTTTCTGGCACAATATGTGAACAAAAGTGACAGCACGTTAAAAATAATATCAAATTCTGAAGGCAGTCAAAACCTTAAATTGGAATTTCAGTCTTTGACATTGGAAACAAGCATACAAGACAATTGTTAGTATTCTGCATTGTGCAGATAAAGACTTAGACTACTGGCAAATTCTTCTGAGAGACATGCCTGATAAGATTATAAATTAGGTTCTACAGAGAAAGTGCACTTAAAGAGAGATTTAATTGTTTGCCAATAAAAATCTTATGTTGCATGGAGATTTCAGAGCTCATTTCAACAGTTGTTACTATTCAAATGCCTTGTTTTAACAGTTTAGGGTTTTGTTTGTTTGTCTTGGTTTAATGAATTCATTGTCCTAGCTCAAAACTTCACTGTTCTTCTGACTTTTGTGTCTGGTTTAAGATTTTGCTTTCTTTCACTATGTGCTTATTGCCATACAATAGAGAGAATGTTATGTGCAAGCAAACATCTTTTTGACTTGTTAGACTTAAACAAAGCATGCGTGTGAACATCTAAAAATCGGAGCCACTGTTTGTCTGCCACGTACTGTTTGGCAACTTGCTCATAACACGTTTGACTTCCTGTCTGTGCAGACAAACTCTGATGTTAATTTTCAGTATGTACACAAGTAATTGGCAAAATGTCCAAATAGAAAGGTGGGAGTACATAAGAATGTATTGAATTCTGTTGTCATATAGAGCTACTTTGCCAAGATAGCACATAATTTCAACTAATCCTAAACTTCAGCAAAAATGTGAATGAGCTTGTGTTAGACGTTTGGAAAAAGTTCTGAAATGTTTTTGAGTTAATGCTTGGGCAAATTTAGTAATGCATCCAATGATCTTTAGCTATACCATTCACTTTGAACAGTATGTTTTTTAATGCTCGGTACAAAATATTTGCTAAGTTTTCCCTACCTGAAGTAACAGGTGGCAACATATACATGATCTGCAGGATGCATGAGTGGCACAGGAAACAAAAGTGCCCCTTTATTGGCGATTAACATAAGGGACTTGTCTGAATCTTATTAAAGCAATAAAACTGCTGACAGATCTTTTTATCAGGCCAACTGTGAATGCCAGTTCCTTAGGTCTCATATAACACGGGCAGCTATCAATTTAGCTCATAAATAAAATTTCCATATACATTCACTGATCAGCATTGGTAATCCACTGAAACCTCTGCATCTGTAAAGTCACAGTGAATGACAAGGTGGGTTTCTGCTAAGACATTAGGCAGAGTCTCTTCACATCGTCACTTCAGCCTTATAGTTTCTATGTATTTAACCTTCTGTTTCTAACAAACATCGTCCTTTGCATCAGAGAGCTTTAGGACATGCATTTTTTTTGCTGACACGCTTGTGCTGTGCTTTATTTATGCATCATCAAAGTATGGCACTGCCCAAAAGGTGAACGACCTCTCTCCCCTTTAACTCATTTCCTGAGTAGACCAATATCATCTAACTTCAAACTCTGACAAATGTAAATTGAGGTCTGGGAAATTAGAAAAGTGCTGAACTTGAGTATTCAGAGAAGTGTGACATTCTCTTGTTGTGAATAACAATCTAATATCATTTCTCCTATAATGAGAAACTTGGATGTTGGATATGCTTTACCTATTTGTGATGTACATAGTGAAACCTTTCTAATGCTCTTAATGCATGGAGAAGTTGCCCACCCTGAACTCTATTAATGCTACTTCTGTAAACCCCAAAGTAGTGAGAATAGACTGTTTGCAAGGTTAAACTGATGATCAGAATATTCTTTTCAAGTTTCTTGCTGTTGCTCATAGTATAAACTACTTAGGTGGTGGCCATGTAGTTACTGAAATACTGCATTCCAAACTGCATTTTCAGAGTTGGAAAACAGAAGTACAAGCTTCTTAAAAAGAAGCTTATTTAAAAAAGAGACTTCTTGAACCTTCAAATGTAGCAATTTCTTTCTGAGTTGTAGATTTCTAGGAAATGAGAGGGCAGCTGTGCCTTGGACCCATATCAGAGGATTTCTGATAACTTTTCAAATAGTTTTTCCTGTTGATTGTATACATATGTGTATCTTGGTCATTGAGGAAGTGGCTTTGGATTTGATTTTTTAATTTATCATATATTTTGCAAGCATGCTCTGTAATAGTTGCAATTAGCTCAAGCTGAGCGGAGAAGTAAAATGGATGCTAAAGAAACCACTCTCAGGTTTTTTCTACTCTGCCTGAAAATGGACTGACTTTCACTTGGACTTTATTGGAGATTACTAAGATATAATGAAATTTAAGTTTGGTTTATTGACAGCTTAAAACAGAAAAACACAAAAGAAACTAAATTATTTTGGTCTTATTTGTTATATCTTTGCACACTTCTGGTACAGAGCTGATTAGTGCTATGCTCACACAAGCTAAACTTGCTGATAGAGCAGTCTCTTGTTTACTATAAGAAAGGCAATTGTCCATAACACATAGATTAAGTAATTAAACACCCAGTACACGGTTCTGATTCTGGGAATACTTAAGCATGTCTGTAATTTGGCATGCACGAGAAATCCTCCCAACTCTAAAGATACTACTCCCATGAGTAAAGTTACATCTGGGAGATGTTTTGAAATGCATTCATTTGAAAGAATGAGACGGATTTGCAAGGAGGTGGAATTGCCCACATGCAGTGTTTGCAGCTGTCACTCACCCATCTACACACTTTCTTCTTCTCTCATAGCCAGGTGTTTTCCATTTGGCCTTTCATAGCATCCCATCGGTGGTTTGTGCTAGACAGGGCTGCAGGTGACTGAACACAATAGTGTTGTAACGTGTGCTGTATCTTTTGGTGCTCTGGATTTTGGTGTTCAATGGGAAACAACAATAAATTCACGGAGCTTTACAGCCTCTGCCAAATGTGACATCTTTCAGAGTATAACATGCTGAAAAGCTTGCAAAATCTGAGCCAACTGCATGATTTAGCTGCTATAAAATCCCTCTGAATCAAAACCATTTTGAAATAAAGAAGAACCATCCTGAGAATTTCATTGCACTGTTGGATATCCACTCAAAGATCAATCACCTGTCCTCATTCTGTATTCCTGCTGTATTTTCCAGCTTAATCTTTTCTGCAGCTTACCTATTTCATTAAGGCTGGAATTTTAAAAGACTGGCAATCACATGCAGAGGCAGAGAGTGAAGAGTGAGAAGTGTTGAATCTGGGAAAGGCAATCTCTTTCTTTTCTTGTTTCTGTGAGACTTTATAATACCTAGATATACTGAATTCAAGCATTCTGTGGTTTGGCATCCTAATGTTCCTGAATTCCATCCTGCTCTGAGACTAGTTTGATGTAGAAAAATACGGTTAGCTGTGAGAGAACAAGTTAGTTTTCCCTGATTCTCTGGAGTTTTCTCTCCCATATACCTTTTATATAGCACTCCTCATTGTAACACCTGTGTATGTCAGAGTGATCCATTGCTAAGATCTCTTAATCGTGTTGTCTTGCTCTGTAGCCACTGGGGAAAGAAAGAGTATGACTTAGTTCAAAATAGCACGGCTTAGTTTTGGTTTGATTTGTGTTTGTTCCTAGTTATTATAAATAAATATATTGTTATATGTTTGTTGAATGAGGCAATGTCAAGGAAATGTAGTTTGTATCAAAAGAAAGTAATGGTGAGAACAGTGGTGGTATAAATTATCTGTGAGAGGCCAGGTAGCCTCTCTAAAAAGAGAGAAAGAAAGAAACTTATTTTGCAAAGAGGCAGAAGGAAAAAATGTTGCATGGGCTCTCTGGAGCTTGGGGTTCCTGAATTTCAGATCATGTACACATTGAAAAGACACAGGAGACCTCAGGGGAGAGGAAGGGGGAGCTCTCAGAAGTGACTGAGAAACTGGAGGCGTGGGGGTCTCTAAATCTCTAACATTTCTTCAGCAAGTGTATGAAGCAAGAGTATGGTGTGGATCAAGGACACTAATTCTCTGTTGTATCAAGAAAGGACTTAGTGTATAGGAAAAATGCTTGCTTGTTGCACAGTTGCATTGAAAGGGTGTTTCAGCAGCACAGCGACGCATAATATTCGAGTCATGCAAAAGCATTATATTTGTTATATTAATTTGTTGGTTCACTCTATGAAACGTTTGTAAAAAGCCAGTCTGGAACAGGCTATTAAAATGATAAATTATCATTGCAACATCTGATCAAAAATTCAGTAAGTTAATTAATGCTTCGTTGTCCTAATAGCTTATATAATGAGAGGGAAGTTTGCTAAATTAAGCATAGTGAAAAAAATTGGTCACCAATTTCATGTAGGTTAGGTTCATGTATTCAGAAGCTGTTAGGAGATCTAATAACATGGAAAAGTACCTGTGTAGATTGTTTGTGTGCATGTTCGTATGTGTGCGTGAAATTCTGATGTAAGTCCTCTGAGGTACTATGACTGTGATTTTGTCTGCTAGCAGTAGTTACCTGAATTATTTGTCATCACCTGTTTAGAATATTTGATTGCAAATTTACATAGAAAAGGCAACAGCCTATAATGAGAGTATAAATCACTTTGGAATAGTGCCTTGACTAGAATGAAAGTGAATATCCCCTTGTATTCAACCTGAGAGCATACTAACAGTGGTGCATGTTTAATTGTAGGCCGTGTAATTAAAATCAATTTGAAGAACTAATGTTCCAGCAAGTAGAATAATGTCTTGAGAGAGAATTATGGAAAAAATATTTTCTTCTTCTTCATGATGAAGTGTTTCATTTTGAGTTCCTACTTTTTCTAAAATTTTCCTAAGTCTGTCATGAGTCTTTCTGAAGAACTAATGACTGTTCCTTTCCTCTTTATTAAACATACGTTCTGTTTAAAGCATAAGGTGTTCTCTCCCTTAAGGCCACAGCAGAGAGAAAGCATAAGTGAGATCTGTTAATGGCAGTA
Organism: Lagopus leucura; assembly: GCF_019238085.1. Classification (NCBI taxonomy): domain Eukaryota; kingdom Metazoa; phylum Chordata; class Aves; order Galliformes; family Phasianidae; genus Lagopus; species Lagopus leucura. The sequence continues at coordinate 3,997,417 of NW_024962271.1, read as the reverse complement.
GATATCTACTCAGAAGTATTTATTATAAAAAGCCAGGGATGCGTTTCTGTTGATATAGATGCAACAATAAACACCATTTGGAAAACACTGTCAAGGGCAGACTGTTAGCCTTATTCTTGTGCACCTCCTGCAACATCAGTACAAATCTGCTTCCCACTGAAGTGAGGGGAGAAGGAGTTGACATCAACCATAGTCTGAGCGTAAGCCTTTGCTTCCAGTAAGTTTGATCTCCTGACACACAGCTTCTGTGGAAAGACTCACTGACTAAAATGTTGTGGTACAGACAATGATGAGAATCACACATTTTTGGGGTTGCTAAGAGGGAAAGAAAGAAACTTGTTACTGATGTTTTAGTTGATGTTTCAGAAATGACTTTCACTTGCTTCCCACAGAATCTGCAAAAGTTTGTTGCAATGCAGCTCATTACTGGATGTCTAGCAGGTTTTTGTGTTTGTTAATTTGGCTTCATTGCTACAGTTCAGCCTCGGGGCTAAAGCAAACCATGTGAGTGGTTTAGGTACAGAGCTTTTAGAAATCTAAACACCAAAGCAACACTTAACTTCAAAAAGAAGAGTAAGCGTGCAGCTACTCATAAATAACAATTCATTGACTAATTGAAAGACATTATGGTCAAAATTTAGGCTGCATATCTAATTTGCTCTGATTTGTAATGTCATTCTGCTTTTACTTGTGTTGTGTTGATTACAAGAAAACATATGTATAAAGAAAATGCATAAGTTCTTCATTTAATCAAATCCGTCAGAAAATTCAGTGAAATATTTAGCAAGATTCATTACAAGGAGCTCTGGCTGGGTTTGCCTCTGTGTTTCCTCACTGGGATCTTCCTGAGGCTGAGGCTGCTGCTGCTGCTCTGTGTGGGTGGATGAGGGACTGCAGATGGGACTTTTATTCCTTACTCCTTGTAATTTTGTCCAACTCTTAAATATTTTTAAAATGCCTCCCTTTTGTTCTTACTGAACTGTTATACAGGCTACTGTACTCCACTGGCACAGACCTCTTCTAGCTTTCTTTTTCATTTGCTCCATCCCTCAATGAAGTCGCAGTGTTGCTGTGCAGGGCTATGCAGAGCCTTCCATGGCAGGTGGTGCACTGAGAGGGCACAGGAACACAGTGTGGGTTTGGGAGCAGGCTTGTCAGTCACAAACAGAGGGCAAAAGGGAGCAGGGAGAGCATCCCTCTGTAGGATGGCAAAGGCTATAGATATCTCTCCTTTGGTTTCTGATCCACTGACTGAGGCTTGTAGACATGGAGTTGCTCTGAGTTCAAACAAAAACTGTTATTTTCTTCAGATTTGAAACCTGCAAGGCTCTGGTGAGAAGCAAATCCAAGCAGTTTTGGTGAAGGCTGAGCTTATATTAAACCTCCCTTCTCCAGTGAAGAGGGTTGTGAGGAGAAATAAAGCGAAAGCCTTCCACCAGCTGCCTTAGTGGATCAGTGGTTAAAGGCTTCCCTGTACCGGTGTGGCTTTGTGTGTTGAACAATTTCATGCAGTATGGTCAAGTGGAATTAATGCTGCTGGTTTTAGCTTATCAGTCTTAACAATTTCATAAGACCAGTTTTCTTACATCAGGTGACTTTTTCTACCAGGTTTGGAATAGGTCTCAATCCAGATGCAGTAGTGCTGTTTGTTTCTAGCACTGCTAAGAATTTTGTTGCATCTGTATTTCTTTTTTTTTCTTGTGCAGCATTTCCTTACAGTACGATTTTAAATCTCTCTTCACAAATTTTTCGCTCTCATTTTCCCCCTCTAATAAAAAAAAAAGGTACATTTTGTTCTGTCTCTTAATGGCTGTGTTTAGTCTGAGTATTTACGGCCTTTACAGGAGCAGAGTTAATGCTATATGATGTCAATATTCTTCCAACATAGTTATGCAGCTGCCTTACATTTATGACCTTTCTCCCCCATAATTAGTTCCAGCTGAAATTAGATTCAGTGAGAGCATAGCTCCAATTACAGCCAAATCTGAATAAAACTGATTCCACTGTGGTTGTCTGGAGGAGGAAAAAAAAAAAAAAAGAAAAAAGAAAAAAAAAAGACAAAACTCTTTCCAGTTTCAGTGTAACTAAGTCTCACATCTCGGCAGTATATCTGCACTTAACAAAAGTGAAAAGGGCTTAAGGGCCAGCCCTGTAGAGAGCCAAAAATTCCCAGCACTGCCAACCACACTGAGCAAAAGTCCCTTCAGTTCTTCATGCATCCTCTTGCCTGTTGTTTGTCCAGCCTTACCCATAGCAGGACCTGCCTTAATGCACATTGCTCTGCATCTCCTTTAGCTGAGGTGGGCAGAAGACGCTGTGCAGCACCTGTGTTTGTGCATAACACTTTTTCTTCAATACGTGAAGTAACTCAGGACAGGATTCACAGTCCATATCCACGGTGCCTGGAGCTCCTGGTTCCTGGTGGAGGTGGATTTTTGATGCATATGAAGAAACAGAGAACATGGTAGCTCTCTGAACTTCTTTCCCTCCTTTGTGAAGAAGCAGGATATGTGGGGACAAGAATGAAAACGTAAGCTACAGAATCCCACAGTGTAAGCATAGCCAGTGGGATTTTGTCTCCTAACAGCCTAGATGAATTTGGATATTAGACTTTGAATGCAGACTTGCCAGGGTGTCCAGCACAACTATCGTACAAATAGTAGAGTCTTCAGATCCATAACTTAAGCTTTGCAAGTGCAGACTGCCAGAAAGAATTATGTGAGAAATGCAAGGAGTTGCTTTGAATTCAGAGCTGTGTTTTGTATTAGCCAATTGCATCAAAAATAGCATGAAGCCTTTTTTGCCATTATATGAGATATTTAACTGGGATTAAATGTTTGTTTACCTCATATGTGTTTGCAGCAAAGTTTATACTTTTATCACCTCCAGATTGGATTACTATAATCCTTTATTTGCACATTATCCTCAGCTTTTTTCTTTTTTCTTTTTTTTTTTTTTTTTTTTTTTTGGTAGCTGGATCAGCTCAGAAAACCAAAAATTGATTTCTGGCACCCAGAGGAGTAAATTACCTCTTATCTGCTCTGAAATCATTGTCATATTGGGTTCTGATTCCAATCCAAATTGATCTTCAAATTAGATTTTGGATCGATAATAGCCTTATAATGGAATGACACTGTTAAAGTTCCTACCAGCTGCTGTGACCCATAGAAACTGATGAAAGAATCTCATCATAGTGTATAATCTTAGAAAAATTAATGCACATCCAGTTCCATTAACTGGCTGCTACCTTTTCCATCAGGGCAGTAATGTGCATAGGGTCAGCACTGCCTTTAGCTACGTTCACACAGCCAATTCTCCAGTTCAGCTGTGGCTTCCTGGTCCTATCCAGAAAGCTTCACAGGTTTTGGCAAGGGATAAATGTTGTGTTTGTAATCCTGAGCCTTCAATTCCAATTAAGTGCCTTCTGAGACGTAGCGAAATGGCCCTGCAACATCGACTGAAATGAATCTAGGGATTAATTAAATTTTTACATTAAAAAGTGACAATTTAAGTGGTAGCGATAAATATTCTAGTGAAGGGAAATAAAATCCAGGCTCCTCCAAAGCCCTTCTAAGAAGCAGGAATTGTAACAAAGATGCAATTTCCCTGCAAGCTTTTCCAGACACTTAGCATTTCAGGAGTGATCTATCAGGAAATATGTGTGGGTTATTTTGAGGCTGTTATGATTATACCATTTGATGAAATTTTTTTTCATTTCTTTTCTGCACTGAAGACTTTAAAGTGAGAGAGACAGTCTAGAGATAGCCTGTGATTTGTTTAATTAACTTGCTTTCTTTTTATGGATGGTTGCTTGCAAGGCTGTTCTTTTACTTGGTGATTGTTTTTCTTATTAACGATTTCAGACAGAGCTCTTCATGTATCAAATGCAAGATTTTGCAAAGCCAGTGAAGGAACCAGAATTTCCCACCACTTCTCCTTCTTTTTTTCTGTACAGTTTATGTTTCTTTTCTCTGGTGCTAGTCTCCATCCTCTGCTGTGGTTGTTATTAGCACTTTAGGTTAAAAAAAAATTCAAGAATTCAAAGCTTTTCATTTCAAACTTGCAAAAGGATATTAGTTTTGCAAAGGTGTCAAAAAACATTTTATGTTTTTAAAATTTATGTTCACATGTTACGTACTCTAATAATGCTCCTGTTTTCAAATAAGATGGAGGGGCAGCACAGGAAAAAAAAAAATTGTCTTCTGTATTCATGATATAGGAGGTATTACCTCTGAGGTTCTTCCTCTTATATCATTGTCGGAAAGTCTCTATGATATGCAGTATAGGAGAGTAGAAAAAGGTAGAAGAGAAGAAGGAAAGGGATGATTTGGTTTTAATGTGACTTGGAGGACCAGGAGGGCTAGGGGTTTCAATAATTCAATAATAATTGGTCAACAACTGATAAATGTGTGAATAAATGTTTTGTCCCTCCCCCATCTATACATATATATATATATATATATATATTTTTTTTTTTACCAAGGGTAACTGAAAACAATTCTTCAAGTGAGTCCCTTCTGTTAGAGCCATCCTGTGAAGGACCAAGACCCTTTCTGATGGCCTCTTTTTACCTTCTGTACAAGTTCATAGTTATACAGACACTTTTGTCTGACTTAAATCCATGCCACAACTGAAAGAGATAATCTAACCATTTCCTTTCTCATTCCTCTCATTCTCAGGGACTTTTCTTCTGCTGGAATTAATTAATTATTGCAATCATTATCATGGTTCAAATAAAAGATATCTTTTATTTTCAGAAAAATCAACTCCTTAATCTGGCCCAGGTCTGCATGAGCACTTGATGGTAGTACTGAGAAGAAAGAACAAGAAGATGAGCGAGGCAGGACTGCATCTTTAATGGTAAGTAAACTTCAATGGAAGTAGACATGATATATCTGAAGTTTAGATTTTTCTAAAGATGAGGGAAGTACTGTTTGTACGTAACACAGTATCTACAAGGCCAGAAGGCACTGATGGCAACAGTAGTCAGTGTAAGAGGAAATGGTATTTTAGGACCAGTACAGCTTATTAGAATCATGGTAGGAATTTTTCACATTAGCCTCTCTTTGGAGTGAAGTACTGTGTTCTTAAATATTTACTTCCCTCTCAGCTTTATAGGAGTTTGTCTCAGTAAGACCTTAGGATCTCTGTGCAATGCATGCTGAGTCCTATTTTCTTCTACCATCATGCCTTTGAGTATTTTAACCACTGCATTTATCTCTTCTGCTAAAAGTCTTTCCCTTTATCTTGTTAAGTCGGTACGTATGGGTTGCAATTTTCAGGCTAAAGGAGGAAAAGAAAACACAAAACTGAGAGCATAGGGACCATTCCAGGAAAATAGAAATGGTCAGCTATTTTTATCTTTCCTTTCTGAAGGGAATGAGGTAAAAGATTTCTGACAAGAATTCTTAATAGTAAAAGTTTGTTTTAAAACCACATCAAATTGTGCGGCTCTCTTGAGAAGTTAAGTCTCTTATCTCTTCTCATATGGCTGAATCATTCTGTTGTGTCTCCAGATTCTGGGCTTAAACATTTCTTTATTGCATGAGTGTGGAAGAGCTGAATCTCTGCTGGTTTCTCTTTGAAATGCATTATAAAATCTTATGTAAATTTGTGAATGTTCCTTGCATTTACAGGGATCCAGGGTCCCATTAAAATAAATAGAATACCCCAATAACTGTTGTACTGACACTCCAAACATCTGTTCCGTGATGTATTGTAGAGCTTGTGCTGGGGAGTTATTTAATAAAAGTGTCTTGAATATGGAGACAAGCATAGAGGATGAAAGCAATATTATTTTAGAGGCATCTAGAAGCCTTACAGTCCTTGCTGCTGTTGGTGAGGAGGATTAAATTGTCTGAAGTAGTAAAGAAGATAACAAGAATAAACTGGGACTGAAAACAGAGAATCTGGGGATTTGTGCTCAGGCAGTAATTTGAGGCAAAACTTCTGGAACACAAAATTTCACAAGAATACAATGATTAAGGACAGATAAAAGAAGCTTTATTTTTAGTATGCATATATAATGGATTTTAATGGGACAAATGTCCAGTGACTGGACCAATAATATTTCACAATCCAGTAGCACTTGGTAACCGCTAAGCTGTTACTTATTAATTACTAATTTCTGTGTTACTTCATTGCCAGTTGCAGTGAAATGAAATGCATCATAAGGATGACTACTACTGGACGTACCATACTTACTATAACTTACTGTGGGAAAGGATCAGTGGAAAATTCTTGTCCGCTCTATATTGTTTTCTGATTTTAAAATATTTTAATGGAATCAATGTAAATGATTCCACTAAATGGAAATGTGAAGATCGTTTCTTATTTTCATTCACTACAAAAGACACAGCTGCCACAGACTAGTCTGTCAGTGGATTAAGTGTGACATACTGCATCTATGAAACACAGAGAAAATCTAGTTCCTAAAAATCCCTGACAGTCAGTGCTTTGTATTTCAGGTGTTTAATGACTGTGTAAATGTTAAGGAGAATGGAGACCATGAGTGTGGGATCAAGAAAAAGGGTACTTAGAGCCTACCATCTCTTCTGAGTAGAAAAAGAGAGACCTACTTTTTAAGTTACCCTCCTCTCTATATACCTATATGTACCTCTGTATCTACCTGTACATACCTCTCTATATGATCTCTCTCTACGTTCTTCCCCTATCCTGCAAGTGACCCATCTGTTTTCCACATTTATCCTATTATCTTAAAAATTCTGAAGTAAACCACACTGCCAAAGTCTCAAGTAGAACACACCCACAACTTGTTGCAGTTCCTAATAGTTTGGTCTGTGCCAACTCTTCGCAAAATCTGATTAATTTTACCTGCTGTATAGTCAGACTTGTGTTATGGCTTGGGTCTAGTTTGAGCAGTGAAATCCCTCCACATTCAGTTTATGTTCTAACTTTGTAAAAGTATTTTGTTGCTAAATTCTAGGAATTTAATAAAATGATTATGTTGGTTGTGATTGCCTGAAGTATTTGAGGGAATATTTTCAGATAAATAGTAGGAGAGACATACTTAATGATGTTTCATTTCCTTTGAGTGTTGCTTGCCAGTGAGATGGTGGGGGTATTCTATTTCATTATTTGTAGAGGGGAAGGATATAATTTTCCATTTTGAAATTGCTTTTTATTTTGTATGTCAGTTTAACAAATCAAAAGTTCAAATTGAAGACAAACGTTCAGAAATCAATGGATTTCTGTCATTTTTAAAATCTTTAAGGTTGTAATTTACATTAGAAGGAAATAGAAATCATATGCTGGAATAGTGTGCCCAGTTCACAGCAGTGAACATCTGTGAATGTAGTAGGTGATTTTTTTTTAAAGTAGGTCATGAACTTGCTCTATTATTCAACTTTGTTCCAACTGTCTTGGTTCTGTTTTTGTTTATTTTTGGCCAGACCACTGTGCATAAATATGCTTAGGTACAGCATGAACTAGACTTAAACCTGTACACAGCATATTTTGTCCAGCACTTATGTAATCTCTGAGAATGTGTAAAGAAAACATAAATATGGATTCCTGTTATAGCTGGCAAGATCAAATATACATTTTGTTTACCTCTATAGTTCTTAATATCATGGTGTTTTTTGTTGTTGTTTTGTTTTTTGTTATTTTGCTGAATTATAGCCTGTTATTAATGTATTATGTATTATAGAGAACAGGGAGAAACAGGAACAAAGTACACATGCATGGCCTTGGGCTTTCAAATCAAGCTCATGGTAAACTCAAGAACATCTGGATATTTGTAAATAATCCATGGCAACATACCTGAGTAACAAAACTGAGCTTTGTCCACTATGTTTTCTGCAGTGTGTGATTCCAAATGTGTCACCTTTATATCATTCTGAACACTATTAGAAAGAAAACTTGAACTGATGCTTGAAGTACACAAAGTTCTTTCATTTGTAATTCTCCTTACGAAATGTATTAACTGCCTTTGTTTTCATAAAAGCAATACTGAAAGGTTACACAGTTTTGTGTTCCTGAGCGTCAGAAAAAGTCTAATCATTGTAATTATATGACTGCAAAAGAGAAGTCTGGCATATTAAGGGACTTAAAAGCAGGGAAGAAAATGCCATGCAGAGCAGAAATTTGTTCTTCAGATTCAGAAACAGGCTTAAAAGGAGGCTGCAATAAAAATGGAGGGCAATCAGAAAGTAAGTTAATAGTTTATAATTATGCATGCTAGTTGATCAACTTTGTATTTCTTCTGTGATTCAATGAATCATGCAATGAAAAGAAAATGTATGGTTGGAATAAATATCCCCTTTTACACAGATAAAGGACAGGAATAAGCAAGAACTTCACTTCAATGCATGAAGACATTATAAAAATTCTGTGGAATTATTAGCTTTGCCTCACCAATAATTTGATTACTGTCTCAGTGCCTGTTAGTAAAATGAAGCTTTAAAATCAAGATGCTAAACTGTAAATTACATTTTTGAATCACCCATTTGAATCAATTATGCTTTTATAAAAAAAGTCCATAAATAACATACAAGGTTGCCATGTGTGTATATTTGATAAGATATACTTGAATTTTTATGTATTTAGTACTGAAGAACTGTGTGCTAATCATTGCTTTTGACAAATCTGTGTTTTTAAGAAAGAAAAAAGGAAATTCTGGGGAAAAATAAAGAAAAAATGTCCAGAATTGAGAATTAGATGACTTTGCCACAACAAGAGTTTATGATAAGCCCAACCCAGAAACTAACCAGAAACTGACTATGAACTTGGAGGACCTTTTCTTTCAACAGGAACTTAAATATTTTTTTTTTGCCTGTTACCAAACACACAATTAAGAATGATACAAATCTGTGCTGAAGTAGGATGTTTAATTTTTCTTTTTTAAATGAGAGTTCTAAACACCATCAGTGCAGGGCTTGCAAAACATGATATGGTCTCGATGAAATTATTTAGTTCCCATCTTTATTCATGTGCTACAGCAAATGTACCATGAAGTAAAGAAAATCTTTATGTGAAAGTATGAAAATGTTATAGATATTTTATACATTTATTATCTGGCTTAAAGCTGAACTGGCTATTGATATTGTTGTTGTGCTAATAAAAGAATATTCTGAAAGAAATACTGGAAATATAGATTACATTTTGAATTATCCAGGTATATAAGGTGTGTGAATCAGTAGGTGTGCTGTGGGCTTGTACTTGTATGCGCGCACAGATAAATTTAGTTAGGGACGACTGAGAATTCTACTGTATGAAGTTATCAGTGTTTCCTAAAACAGGAGTGGTGTTCATAGTATTACACAGCTGGTATGTCTTAATACTGAGCAAGATAAATAACTGAACTGACGATGAAGGCAGAGGGTGCTCCATGAATAAAAACAGCAAAATCACTCTGTGTTAGTAAGGCTTTCATTAACTTTCTAAGAACTAACATGCTAACAAATTTCTGCTTAAAATCATAGTTGTGGGAAAGGTGAAGAGGGTAGGAGTGTATGGAGAGAAGACATTTGTTCACTGAAATGGTTAAGTATAACTAGTTTTGATGACCTTGAAATTTATTGACAGCAGAACTTGTGTTATTCTAATGTAGAACAGAACAGTTTTAAAATGCCAAAGCAAGGACCTACTAATTGAACCCAAAGCTATATTGTGTAGCTAAATGGATACAAATCTATGCTATGTCAGCAGAAATATATTTTCGTTGTTTGGGGAACAGGATCTAAAAGCTAGCAAATCAGAATTGGAAGTTTAAGTTTTATTAGGAAGAAATTCTTCTCTCAGAGGGTTGTGAGGCATTGGTACAAGCTGCCCAGAGAAGCTATGGATGCCCCATTCCTGGAGGCACTAATGGCCAAGCTTGGTGGGTTCTTGTGCAGTCTGATCTAGTGGTTGACTACCTGCCCAAGGCAGGAGCTAGATGATCTTTAAAGTCCCTTCCAATCCAAGCCATTCTATGATTCTGTGATTATAAAATGTTGTCATCTTCAGTTACATCACAGATTGAATAATAAAAGGTTCATCATTTTAAAAAAGCATCCAACATACTAATTCACAAGCAAGCTGTAGGCTTCCCCCAAAGAATTTGGGTGTACGCTTCTGTAAAAATTGAAAGCTATCTACTGCTTGTTCACTAACAAAAATGGATTAGATTGTCAAATGTTCTTCAATGAAGCTATCTTAGTTTTTCCAGAATCAGCAGTACCCTATCACTTTCAATATTGTCTTCAGACCTACATTTGGTGCACATACTTCTCAAAACTTAAAATGACTTCTGCTGCAACATCAGTTTAGCAAAAAGTTCAAAATTTTACTGCCAAGGAGAATTTTACAAAATATTTTAAAACGTCAACATAATGATAAGTTTCAGCCATATGTGTGGCTGGTAGAAGTATGTACACATACATGTATGAATGCAAAACTTGATCAAATAGTTGTTCTGGAATTCATTATACGTTTTAATGTTACTGGTGTCATAAGTCTTCCTTGTTAGTCATTTTCTACTTGACTTCCTGCAGCTTTCTCACAAATGCATATCTATTGACAGTTATATTTGCTTTTAACTAGAGTAAAAGAAAAAGAAAAATACCACATGAAAACATATAGTTAAAGCATTTTTAATATTTTTGTTAATGAATTGCATTTGTCATGCAGGCAAGTTAAAAGATAAGTTGGTAAAATTCGTTAAATTACTGCTGACGTTGCCAAATTGACTAACTGTTGGTGGTTAATCATGTTGATAGCAAGACCACTCTAGATGTCAAAACAAGATCTTTAGTATCAATACTAGTATTGGCAATAGTGCTTTCTTTGTTAATGATCTTTGGGTTCTTTCACTGAAATAAGGAATGGAAGAGAAATGTCAAGTTCTGTCAATGATCTACTAGCTTGACACATAACGCATCTCCAGCCTTGTTACTTACACTTCCAAATCCTTCCTTGTTTGCTTTCAGACTAAGTATTTACTTCGTACCCCACTGGCAGGATGACAAAAACAGTTTTACACTTTCCTGTCTTTCATTCTATCAAAGTCCCAAATTAAAATGCTTACCATACTCTTCATGTCATACAAGGCTAAGCCAGAAGACATGTTTTAGAGTAAGTGCTATCTAATTTCAAAAGCTGTCACGTTCTGCTCATGAAGGGAGGGCAAATTCATAAATCTCCCCTGGTTAAATTAAGGTGAAACTGACACTCAAACACAATCCAAATACAATAATCAGTTGAGAATTTCTGTACTACAATTATCTTAAAAGTATTGTCACTCTTACGGTTGTATCTACCTAAACTGTGCAGGTAAACTATGTGACTTTATAAGAAATCAAAATGAGCTGTGTGTTACTTAATATCTTTACGAGGGAAGAAGAAAGAATGAGAGACTGAGAGACAGACCAAGAATGAGATCACTGGTTTGGTTTCCATCATTGGTCCACTCAATGGGAATTCTTGGTTTGTGAGAGTGCTAACCCAAAAGTTTCAAAGTCTCAAAGCCCTTACCAAGCTTCTCTAGAATGTACTTTTACGCCTTCTAAAGCAAGTGTGTTCGTAAACAAGTTTGCAGTCAGTACTTCTGCATCAAGAAGGGGAGTTTTGGACAGAGCAGTACCATCCCATCTCTACAGGGCTCCTTCCTTCAACCACTTCTTAAACCTTCAACCTGTTGTAATGGCAGTGGTCTTATCTTACAAGTGTTTGAGAGAATTCCAGCTATGCTACAGATAGTGTTTTTCATTGGTCTGCTTCAGTAGCAAAAGAGATTTATCAAAGTTGCTTCTCGTTTGACCCAAGATCATTTGTGCATTTGGAAAGAAATGTACTTCTGAAGTCTTGACTTCAGCCTAGGTCAACTGAAATTGGTAAATGAGCAGCTTTAATACACTGATATGAAGTTGTCAGGGTTGGTCACATTGTTAAATAGTTGAGATAAACAACCAAGAATAAAAGAATAAAGGGTTAACAAAGGATTAACTTCATGAAGTTTGACTTCTGTCATACCTGGTAGGCTATATGTGGAAATCAAATCATGAACAGTGGGAAAGAAAGTACTGTGTTGTCCTGTGTGTGCTTTCATACCAGGACCACATTCAGCATGGAGTTGCTAAGCTAATGTTTAGCTGATTTTTATATAGGGCTTAACAGTGTCTGTGTATATTATAGGGTTCTATAGCTTTTTAAGCATCAGATGTCTCTCACTAGAGTCATTTTTGTGATATTCAGATGTTAACAATGGCTTGGTCCTGCCTGTTGGCAAATCGTTCTGAGCCAGATCTCCAAAGGGACTTTGATGTTGCATTGGCTTGTAGAATACAATGCATAACCTGACATATATGCACAGAATAAGGCAGCCCAGAATGACCATTGGCACAGACATTACTCTGAAAGGGTAAGTTGTGTAACACAGGAAAAAAAAACAAAAAAAAACCCCAAAAAAACTAGAAAGAGAGAACTGGAAGTGTCACAGGCTAAGTTTGTTATCTATGAACTAAATCTACAGATTGGTGTGCCGCCTTCAGACATCTCCCTTTTTGAAATCTACCACCATCAAATTTCTAACCCTGATTTAGATTCACTTCCTGTTGTGAATCTTGACTCTGTGCCTCGTTTTATCTATCAAAACTGGAAGCACAACTTCCTTGCAGTACTAGGGAAAATGTTGCATATATTTCTAAATCTCTCCGACTCTTAAGATATGAAGAGAAATATGGTTCTGAGGTAATAGCAAGATTCCTCAACTCAACTTCAAGATTTATTTTCAATTTTATTTGAAAAACATAGCTATGGCTCACATTCTAACATTAAATGGCCCATTTTTGTGTTCTGACTAAGACTAAAACCAATGCTTTGTCTTCTCTCCTACCCAACTTTGCCCTTTGAAGTGTGAAGGATGAGTATTAGTCTCAGTGGAGTCCAAACTGGAGACATTTTTCTACTTTTGTTAGGCACTTTGCTCACGATAATTAGGAAAAATGTTTGAACCATTTCTAATAAATCAAGTCTCCAGCTTTATAAGAAGCATTCACATTATTTTGAGCACTGCTTCATTTCAGTGCTTTTTCAAGTCTACATGCTCCGTGCTTAGCATACACCTGTGGAAAAAGTGGATAAAAGATGAAGTGGGTATCAGTTTTAAATCAAAAGAAGGTTAATACTTTAAAAATTTAACATACCAGTGATGCAGTGCTTATTCTGTTCACTTGGGCCAGCTGAAATCCTCCTGTAGGTATTAGAAAATAAGGCTAATTTTTTATTTTCCATGTAAAAGGCTTCTTAAAAAAAAAAAAAGAAGTGATGGTATTTTATTGCCTAAATGTTTGTCTGTACTAGAGTCTTTCTCTCTTCTAGCAAGTCCAAATACTATCTGTAAAAGTAAAAAGAAAAAGTGACCATAAAACAGTGGATGTTTACTTGAAGGTAATCTTTGTTTCAGCGAAGCATGAATTTTTTTTTTTTTTTTTTAGTTTTTTATTTTTTTTTAAATTGGTTTTAATTGTAAAGATGCATATTGGGAAGTTCTGAAATGTATATGCCAGCATCATGTGCAGTTATCCCCTTCATGGAAGGTATAGTGTAAGAGAAACAAGTATTTGATTCAAGGTTTGAGATTCAAGGTCAGATATCTGGAATCTCTATACAGCTTATTGTTCATTTATGCAAATCCTAATAATTATTAGCAACTAATTCCCAGTTGCTTCTCACCCCCATTGAATCCTGTAGCAATTTCACTTATTTTGTTGTGCTTCATGGAGGAGAGGTCTTGTATATCAGACTTTCCTCTTTGGCTTTTACAATGTTCCCATTCATTTCCACTTTGAAAGGAAATTTTGAAATGGCCGTCAAAGCAAGACATCAAGTTGAAAGTGCATTGAAGATGATTTCCAGTGTTTGGATTTGTTGCAGAGGAAGATATTTCTGTGTTATAACTCACAAAGACAGAGATCTGTGGTGAACTGGCTACAAAGAATATAACACTATCTCAGAAACAAAACACCTCATATGGTGGCAACAACATTTCTTCAGAGTAGAATGGCAATGCTTTATAGCAAATATATCAATTTTTTAAGGGGATATGTGGTTTTTTTTGTTTGGCTGATTTTTTTTTTTTTTTTTTTTTTTTGTAATTACACATTAGGACTTATGTCTGTCTCTGAAATGAGAATGTAAGCTCCAGCTAATGGTTAAAAACATTGTACGTCTAATCTTGCTTGACAGCCTATTCATCAAAATCAAGAATTTCCTTAAATCTTGCTGGAATCTTTTAGAGGAGACTTGATTAAGGATGTTGTAAAATACCATAAACAAGAGCAAATCTTCTAATCGATAAGAAATGCTTCATCATGCACTCTTGTTCCAGACTATTTGTCAGTCATTCTCTCCCACTGAATTTGTGGTTGTCTAAACTAATAGAAATGATTCATTTGCCAAGCACAACTGTGATGTCTGAATACACATGTAATGGGAGATTTTGCATCGCATGGGCATTAAGGACTGATATCAGTGAAATAAACTACTTGAGTGAACCTCTAAAATCAGAGAATGACAAGGCTCACATGCACCATGAACTTTTTATCTTTCTCTCTTGTCTTTGGCAGAGTATTTGTTGCTTCTTTGGCATTAAAAGTGTGCCACAAACAATTACATGCTATCACTGAAAATGCAAAGGCCATGAGTGAAAGTCAGTGTTTACTTTCTTAGCTCTTTAGAGAGTTTAGGTATTCCTGTAAGGTTTTAAGAACTAAAGTAAATGAGCTCAAGTTTAGGCAGTGAACCTTGCACTGAAAGCCTATTTGAGCGTATTAATTAGAGGCTGCCTGTGTTCCAAAGGTTGTTATTTTGCTTGTGTTACCCATCTATAGAATAATTTGCAACCTATGGTCTGGAAGTACGCTGGGGGACCAGCATACTGGTTTGGAGGAATCCAAGAAAGTCCAATCTTAATAAACATCTAACTTTATCACACTCAGAGTGTATTGGGTCTCTGCCAATCAAGCAAGATGAGACATCATTTTAAACTCTTTCCTTAGGTCACTTCTGCTTTTTGTAGGGTTTCTTTATAACTGTGAGTTTTATAAATCAATAAATACTTTCCTGAATAGGGGTCAAAACGACAGTTGTGTTCTCTTGGGACCTAGAAAAATTGTCATTTGCTGACATCAGTGAAGAGAACAGAAACCAGTCTGAAGCAACTGCTGCAGTTTCAGCATTCTCAGAATGTAACCACTAGTTATCTATGGGAATGTGAGTAGGAAGTTGAACCAGCTCATTTGATTAGTGATTTCAATTTAAGATTTGGCAGGAAAGCAAGGGAGTCCATTGGAAGACTCCAGAGGTTGACATTGACCCAGAATGCGTGAGAATTACTCATTCAGTTAGCAGAAGCCACGATTGATTGACTGACTGATGATATTCCATTTTGTGAGCCCTGCTAATTAGCTCATTCAGTTTTCTCAAGATAATTAGTAAGCTGTAGCCAATATTGACAGTGCTGGTGTATTGAATCGTATATACTTTTTCTCATGCAGGACATCTGTATTTGTCGTGTATCCCAAAAGATGGATAAAACGTGAGGAGGCTACGTAGGCAAATTGAACCAGATCTTTAGCTCATAATAACAGGCTTAGCTCTAAATGTGAACATATTTAATTATACTGATGGAAGCTCTTGGGAAACAGATTATGAAGTCAGAGGCTGAGGTAAAAGTGTGGCCTGGGCAAATTTCTTTTATTAACCTGTGCACATGTATATCACAGTCCTGAACTGCAGAGTTTTTTGAAGTACAAATCAGAGGTTTTACGCAACCAAAATGCAGTGGTTTTAAGAATTTGCTTTAATGGCTTTAATGGCAAATATCTAGGTAATTTTTTATATGGCAGTTTGTCAGTAGAGAGCTGAGACTGCAGACAAGTGGCAAGACAATGTGAGGATGTGAGTACACTTCTTGTTTAGTGAATTTTTGGAATCACTTTATACTAGATACATATGAAATGGTTTGCACCATATCATCTGAATAAACAGATTACACACTTCTTCAATTTAGTTTCAGACAATGTATTTTAGAACCTGAGTCAAAAGAGATCAGGGAACATTCAAGACACACAGAAGCAAAATACCGTGGTCACAATAATAAAATTTCATTTGTTAATGAGTTGCTACTGCACAAAATGAGAGCAAGTTAATCTGAATAACTTCCAGAGGGACTTATTTGCCCTTCTTGCAAACTTTTTGTTACAGTCATAGCAATTTTTCACTACTAGTTTCCCTTTGTGATTTCAATGAATGTAACAACATCCCATAAATTCAGGCCTCAGAACACAAATAGATTCACCAGACATCCTCATTACTTCAGCATACATATCCATGGTTGAAATGCACAGTGCCTAACCTGTTGGTTTAAGTCATTTCATTCAAGCTATATAGCAAAACTCCAAAAGGGTAGAAAAATGCTCTAAGAATGGGATCTCTTTTGGCTGTTGTTCTTTATTAAGAAGGGTTGCCGATCTTCATAAGCTCTTTATGTGATTTGCCTGTTGTCTTAACTGCTGCCTCTTCTCAGCTATTTAGGATCATACTTCTGATATGTTATTTTGCTTTGAAACTGTATCTTGGGCTATAGCATCTTGTTTACTAGTAACACAGTGTACTTGCGAAAAACAAATATTTCAGGGTTTTTCTTCAACCTTTCTGGCAATGAGATGACACAAACTTGAAACGTGCCAGGTGTCACAATCTTTTTAACACATCTTTTAACTGTAGTAGCTACAGCAGGTTCAACATAAGGGAAATGCCTACCATAGTGGAACTTCCTTTGAGATAGCCTTTGACTGTAGAAACTGAGCTGACAGCTCAAAGAACTTACCTTAGAAATGGCATCTAATAGAGTTGATATAAACTAACTTGAAGACCTAGCAGCCTGAGCAACCCAGTTGCTCAAGTGATGTTCTGTTTTCCAAGGGATCCTCTGATCATGGTGGTAGGTTGCTAAGTTTGGTACAGCGCTAACCCCTTCTGTAAACAAAATCTCCGTTCTGATTGTAGACCGAGGTTAGCATACTGTTATATTTTTTTCTGCAAGTTTGCAGTATATCTACAACTGCTGGAATATATAATCAAACATCTATTAGAAGAAATACTTGCAATACATATGTGACTAATTTTGAGTTTCCCTTCATCTCGTGATAGAATCCGCAGGTGATACAACAGTCAGTGAATATGTCAGTGTATTTTTGAGCATCATCTTTCTTTTCATGTTTTCTTTAGTTTTTCTTTAGATCCTTTTTCAGCTTTGTACAAGCTGAAGAACCTTAGTTGTTGTTACAGTGAATTAATGCAATCTAATAAGACTATATTGAGACTATATATTAGCTTTTGTAACTGTGCTGTTCTCTATGTGTGATTATGAACACTTGTTTTTGTTTTTTCAGAAAATCTGAAATATTTATCCTAAAACTATGATATGTTTCCATAGGGTTTTTGTTTGTTTGTTTGTTTTATGTTGTTTTGTGGTTTGTTGGTTTTTTTTTGGTTGGTTGGTTGGTCTGGTTTTTTGTGGGTTTTTTGTTTTTTTTTTTTTTTGCACTGAAAGAATATCAATAAATGTGATAATTTTCAATACTTCACACAGGCTTATTGTAGATATTTCTGGAACACTAATGTTCCTAAAACTTTTTATTCTACTCATTAATCCATAAAAAATGGCTCTCACTATTGTTTAATCATCTGTCTTGTTTGAATGTTGCCATATTCTTGGATATGTTATGATATATGAATGATTCAAAGAAACTGATGCCAGGCTGCCCTCTAGACATAGAAACTAACTCAGTGAATGAATATGAAGTGATTGCTCAAGTAGAAGCTGTTGCAAGGAGGAGTGAGTGTTATTCTGTTCATCTTATTGCTACTTGCCAGGGAATAAACTGGGTTGGAAATGAAACTGAGACATTACAATCACTGCTCTATGGGCTTTTAAGCCTGACTATGCTCTACCATGAACACTGCATGTTTCCATCATGATGGTTCCTACTACTCTTAAGTTTATGGAGGATGAACAGAAATATATTCTCTTTCAAGAAACATATAAAAACAAGAATTAATTTTTAAATTTGAAGTCAATTAGAGAATTAAGCAATCAACACAAGCTTACTGTTATTATATAAAATTCTTGAAGGCTTGAGAGAGGAGGCTGACTTTTGGGAATAGTCTTACAGAATGTAGTAGAAAATTGTGGGTTTACTTTAATACAGTAAACAATAGAATAAAATAAATATCTAGGAAATACGCAATCCTTTATGAGGATAAAGGAGCTCTTGTGACAAAATTATTTTTCATTTTGGGCTCCATCCTATGTATTACTGCATCAGCGCTTCAGAGCAAATATATTGCTTTTCACAGCACCTGCTGCCTCCCAAGAATTTTTACAGATGTTATATGAGAGAGTAACAGCCCTTCTACATCCTGTGACTCCTTCTGTTGCTTTTGAATGGCAAGCACAAGACCTAAATGCCAAGTCAGAAAAAAAAAATGTCTAGCAGGAGCAGCTGGCTGCTTGGCAGATGCATCATCATAGCAGCTTTGAAGCTGCCCATGGGTCTCTCATGTTTTAGATACCAAGAGACTATCTTGGCTTCTTTGTCCTTTATAGATGCCATTTTCTATTAAATGTTCTTTGGTTCTTGGAATTTTTGATGTTATGCATAAGCTCTTACTTTGTGAATAGAAAATGAAAAGTTAAATTTCTATGCAGAAAGCACGACTTCCTTTAAGAGAAAGCTCTTACAGAGCAGAAATGTTGAAGTAAGATTGTATGCGTAAAGCAAAATATTCAGGGAATGGAAATTTCATTTGAAATTAATTGCTGAGCTATCCTTATTAAGTTAAACTTTTCAGAAAAAGATACAAAATAGCTCAGTCCTGTCTAATACTTAGCAGTTGATGGAAGGTAGATCTTTTCACTTACATCAAACTGTTTTTTAGAAAATTTTGGAGTCTGTTTTCTAAATGTGAGTAATTTATAGAATGTCAATGTTGCTACAATTGGCTCTGCTGATTATAAGTAGCTAAATGAAAAAATATTCAGATTTGCTTTCGAACAGGAAAGCAAAATACATTCAAACTCAAGCCTTTCGACTACAACACATTTCATATTCTTTTAGAGTAGTGTAATAACTTCTGTTGATTAGTCAAAAATTACTTAGAAATTCATCATATACTTTTTACAATATAGTTCTATTAACTTATGACAGAAAATCATAAAAAAACTTATGATTAAAAGTTTTTTGTCAAACACACTGTCATGCACAAGTTTCAAGACTAAATTTATTTTCCTAATGGACATGAATTTGTAGTTTATACATTTTAATTTCCATTTCAGATTTTTTTTTCTGGAAATTTTTATTTCTAGATACAAAATCGGCATCAAAAATATTAAATACTTCCCAAAGTGAAAAGAAATAGAATTTGTTTGTGGGAAACTAGAAATTCAGCAGCCACGAAAAAGCATAGGTTAAGAGCTTAGATGATTTCATGGAGTGCTAGGCTATTAATTTGACTAAAGAGTTAATACCAACTTTTCCACGTAGGTTCCATTGACTTAATTTCAAGGTATGTGCACATCTAATAGTGGGCATTGTTGATGAAACAAAGAAAGATTGCTCCATCAGAGTTTGACCCTTACAGATTAACTGTGATTAATTCTGCCTGTCTGTATGTGAACTCACAAGCCCATTTTCAGACTGATTTGGCCTGCTTCAGTAGATTCCCAGCAATGCCATCTGAATGTTCCAGAAACTCAGAGTGAGGTCTGTATAATAGGGTTAAACTTTACACAGGTAAAATGCTTTGCGGAATGCTCTTTCTGGAGCTGAGGTAGGAGCTGGGAAATCATGTGGTATTTCTTTGGAAGGAAAAGCAGTGATAACAGTAATACGGAAGAAGGGTTCGTGACCAGTGATACAGCTGAGAGCAAATGCTTTATATAGTGTCTATGAATTAGGTCAAAGTAGAATTCATCTACCTTTACTTTTGTATCCCTGGTCCTCCCTCTACTGACTTATCCCATCCATATACTGGTAGGTATGTTATAAAAGAATATGCAAGGAATACGATAGGTGAAACTTAGATATAGGAGGGTCATCTTTCTTAGGAGAGAAGCCAGCTGAATAAGAGAAGCTGGCTTTTTTCTCTGTGTACTATTTCTTCAGCTGCACAGTCCTGTTATAAGGATAAGGTTTTCTTTACTGTAATATAAGTGGGAATTTCTGGTGTTAGGTGGTAACAGTCCTTATTTTACCTGAGGCCAAGGAAAAGTCAAAAGGGAAATTTAAGTTCCTTTCTAATTTTTTTCACACAGACAAAAAAGGATGATGAGATAAAACACTGCCTGCGTTATTAGGTAACAAATGATAAAAGGATTTCATCCCTCGTAAAATGATGGCAGGTATATTTTGAATCCTGATTTCTACCTTGCTTCTGGATTTTAAGGTGATTCTTAACAAGTTAGAAGATGGGATTTTCCAATGTCTCAATTCTATTTGTCTCTAACTGGTTATTTGGAGATGTTCCAAAAAAGGAATATTAAGCCACCATATAGCTGAATTCAGGTGGAGATACTCCCTCAGACACAAATTCCATTGAAGAGGCTAGTGGAGAGATTTCTGTGGCTTTGACAATTGGAAATTACCATGTTTCAGAATTACTTACAATTCACATGCTTTATGTTAGAAAGGTCACGTGTGAAGTGGACGGTGGGTGGAAAGAAAACCTCTGACAGATCAGTGAGGGACATACAATGTGTTTTCAGTTCATTTTGCTGCTCCTGTTTCTTAGACAGCTGATCTTGAACCTTGATCTCTGCTAATCGTAAAAAAGCGACTGGTGTAATTGTTTGAAATGACATACAGGAAAGCCTGTTAATTGCGGTTTAAGCCATCTATGTATAGAGTCATAGAATTATAGAGTGGTTTGGGTTGGAGGGAGCATTTAAGGTCATCTACTTCAGACCCCCCTGCTATAGGCAGAGACACTTCCCATTGGACCAGGTTGCTCAAAGTCCCATCCAGCCTGGCCTTGAGAACCTGCAGAGAGGGGACATCCACGGTTTCTCTGGGCAACATATTCCAGTGTCTCACCACCCTCACGGTAAAGAACTTCTTCCTAATATCTAGTCTAAATTTCCCCTCCTCCTGTTTAAAGTCATTTCCCCTTGTCCACTTGCTACATGTCCTTACAAAAAAGTCCTCTCCAGCTTTCCTGTAGGCCCCCTTCAGGTACTGGAAGGCTGCTATAAGGTTCCCCCTGAGTTAAGCTTGCTCTTTCAGAATTGATCTAAAGTCACATATTTTAAGTAGCCTCAAAAGGAATTAGTCATATCAGTGCTGAAGTTCTGATCTACAGGCAATGATTCTTTCCATTTCAGTACAATTTGCATTTTCTTTCCAAAGTGCATGACAAAATGGAATTGGTTTGATTGTCCATGATCTACAGAGTAGAGGTGAAAAGTTTTCAGTTTAAAATCACAGAATCACAGAATCGTAGGGGTTGGAAGGGACCTCCAGAGAGCATCGAGTCCAACCCCCTGCCAAAGCAGGCAAAATGTTATTTAAATGTAAGCCACTATATTGTCTTTTTCCTTGTGACTGTTATTTATGAATTGCATTCAAAGGAACTCAGTTTATTGTGTTATAACAATATAACCTTATATATGAATGACAAGCACAAACACTATCATTGAAATACTCATAATTTGATGCTGTTTTTTAAATGTATAAGTACAGGAAACTATGCTGACTGCTAGCAGAAAATTGGCTTAGTTGATATCTTTGTTCATATTCTTTTGTAGCTCTGAAAGTGATTTTAACATACCACAACTTTTAAGATTTGTTTGTACTGATGTTTGGCATTTGCGCCACAGCTTTTGCTTTTGCTTTCACAGTCTGAGGTCAGTGAAGCTTCACCAGTGTCATGAAGGTATGGAAGGATGTGAGTTTTGTGCCTTTGTTCTGTGTTTAGTTTTTTGATAAACATATATCCACAATTCTAGGGTACAGATAGTCAGTCACCAGCAGAGAAGCAGTCAGCATCACCTCAATAATAAAGAATTCTACAGGTATTCAAACCTGCATTTGCAGGTTTGCATTTGCATTTGCATTGCATTTGCAAACTTTGCATTTGCAAAGAGCACTAGCAGAAGAAAGTAGACTGCATATGCAAAACAGTGAAAATGTTCTCTCAGTTACATATTATTAAAACCTTTCCAGAAATCAGACTGTCTGCTATAGTTGCACATTGACTCTCTGGATGTTCTGCTGCAGAAGAATTCTGTGTTTATATTTGGAGTCCTATATTTCTAAACTGTAGGCTAAAGTCTTTCTATGACATGTATGATTTCTAGTAGATGAACACTGGAACCTTTTATAAAGGACACTTGGTAATGAACTTGCTTGCCTTGAAAACAGAATTTTAAGAGCTTTCTCTTGAGATGTGTAAGACGGTCTGTTCTACGCGTTACTCTCCCTAGGAATTCCCTCCTTTCTGCAGCAAGAAAAAAATGAAGCAAGAAAATTTATTTTCTTGCTTTTTTCTTTCTGCAGCAAGAAAAAAAAAAAAGAAAATTATTCATATTCATGATCCTTTCTGTTCTCATTGCTTTGTTTTCTTTCACTTTTATCCTATTAATATTTGTAACAGAGTACAGTAGTGTCTGCATGTAGTTTTTTACTATAGATGAATAGAAGTTGAGTATAGTGGTGAAAACAGTTAAGTACTGTAACTACCTAACTGTGCATAGGAGGCATTCTTAGTTTACCTGCATTTCTTTGACAGCAGATAGACTGAAAACTGGAAGTGACATTTTGGCATTTTTTTTCTGTTAAAAAAAAAACAAAACAATGCTGCTTCTTTTGTTGACATCATTTTTATTTTTTATTCTATCTGGCAGTATGAATCCTAGTGTCAGTGAAAACGTGATTTAGACTGTGAAATATGAAATTATAATCAGGTGAGCTGGTTGTAGACTACTATTTTTTTCCTCTCCAGTGAAAAGTGGTGATTATATAAAACTATTATGGTGAGCCACTTCTAACTTCATTACACCAGAGAAAGTTTTTCAGGCATAGCACATTGTGTTTAGTATAACTTCAGAATTCTGTAAGTCTTTGATCAGCTTTCATTTAATCTTTGTCTAAATTGGAAGATAGCAATGGACTCCTAAGATTTTCTGTGGAATTGAATGAAATTTAATAAGGTGCCTGATGGTTATTTGATTGTGTTGAACTTTCATTTCACAGGCTTAAACAATACTGACCTCAAAAGGGCTGTCGTTCAGACTAGGCAGAGGCAGGGAAATTAAATAATTTATTCTATTTCATTACAGTCCTTTTTTTCTTGATAAATCCACAGTAAAAGTGGACTTCGGGACATTCAAAATGAAATCCTCAAGAATTCTCAGACCAATTTTCTGTTTGGAGATAGTGGATTCATGTCTGGAACATTTCGGGGTACAAAATGCAAAACCAGACATCTAAATGGCTTTCACTTTGACAACCTTGACAGACTGTATGAATTTGGAGCAGAAAAGAGCTACGAGATCATATGATGTGGAATGTTTCTCAGGGGACCACCTGGTGAATTTTGAAGGTCCCCAGAACAGACTGTGGGTTACCCAGAACTGCAGGAGGGCTTCCTATCCACTCAAGCAGAAAGTGAATGTTTTGAAACGATGTGTCCAATTATTTCAGCTTGATGCACAACACAAATAGCCAAGAAAATCAGCCTGATCTGTTCAAAAGTTTTCATTTGTCTTTTAAAGTTGTTTTTCTCACAGGCTTATGTAGATGCCATCTTGATTATTAAAGCACAATTGCATTAGTGAGGAGATACTTCTCTCGATTAGTTTAGACACAGGCTAATTTTATGACTTCAAGTACACCTATCTTTGACTCCTGATGGGTTTTTCTGTGTCCTTGTTACCTACCTAAACCACATTTTCCTTTTATATTTGTATAATGCATTGTTTTGTGTTTCAATTTTAATCATAATCATGTTTATTTGCATTACACTAATATATGAATATCAAGGCTCTGTGGCATTGCATGCAGTAAAATATATTAAGTATCTTTAAATCATGTACAGGTACTGCTGCAGTGTCACTGTGTATACATGAGTTTCATTCAATAACAATGAACACTTTATTTTCTGTTTGCAGTAAAAGAAATCAAAGAAAGAGCAAGAAGAATGAAAAATAAGCAGAAAATGTTGCTTTTAAGTAGAGATTTAATTGGAAGCACTGACTGAGTACTAGATAACTTACTGACTTGTAATAGATGAACTCCACAGAATATTGTGAGGACATGTGGGTATCCCCATAAGGCAAAACTAATGTAAGATTATTTAGGAGCCGGCCCAAAGTCTAGCTGATCCAGTGCCCAGGCTTTGACAGTACCTGCTGTGAAAGTATAACACGCAAATAGCCTGCCCTGTAAAATTTTCATCCTAGTATCTAACTGCAGTTAACTTAAAAACGTAACATATGCTCAGGATATGGATTCTGGATAAAATTTTGGCAGCAATCTTCCCCTTACTGAAGTTTTTGTATTACTGTTAACTTTAAGAACATGAATATTTCTATTCTAGTAGTTTGACCTCTCCTGCAGTTAGGACAGTACCTCTGCTCTAGCACCATGATTTGATGCTTTTTTTATGTACACTAGGAAAAGCTGCTTGAAATAAAATTTAATTACTACTTACCTACTACTACCAAAGAAACTGCTTTTAAAAGTGATCTAGATAATTCTGAATGTTTTGAAGTGCCAAAAGATACTTACCAATAAGTACAAAGAAAAATTTTCTGAAGTACCAGTTGACCTTATCATTATGTCCTACATGTGCCCCCGTATCTTTGGAAATCTGAAGCTTGGTAACTTCATTACCACTGATTGTAGTGGAAAACAGCAACATCAGAAAATAGGTACGGAAGGAGTCTGAAGTGGTCTTCTTGTGCTTTCCCTGTTCTTAAATTTGTAGTTCGAGAGGCTGCATTGCCTGGCCTTGTTCATTGTAGTACTTCACTAGCCATTTTTGTAAGACCGGGATTTTTCTTAGAGTCACTTGTTTGTTTTGTTGCAACTTATGCCCAGCATTTATTTTCCTACTCTGCAGAATAATGGAGAATAATTGTATCCTTTTTTCCATGTTTACACATGTTTTGGAAGACAGTTGCTGTATTGCTGTCCTTCAATTCCCTTTTTCTCTAGATTTAATCCTTCTTGCAACCTTTCCTCACAGATTATGTATTCTCAGTCTTAGATCATTGAGGTGCTTTTGCAAATATTACCTTGTGTCCAGTGAAAGTAGAATTTAGCTACCTTTGTGTTTGTCAATTGTCTTATCTTTTTCAGTTTAATGACATGAAAGCATAAATGGTGCTGAAATTAGCCAACTAGTTAAACATGAAAAAAATAATCTAAAGATTATTACTAGATGACATCACTGGTAAACTGACTGTCAAGTGTTGTACAATTTTTGCTGAGAATGTGAACAGTTTATAAAATAATTTTAAAAAAAAAAACAAACCATAAAATCTTGTTCTCCAAAAAACAATCAGTGAAGAAATTACTGAAATGTTACACTTAGTCTAACCAATCCTAGCTTTTCATAGCCACAGTGACTGCAGTAACATACAATCTGTGTATTCCATTATTGAACAGAGACACAGGATGGGCATAGAAATAACAAATAAATGGAAGAGAGATTTACTAAAGTGTATGACAACCAACAACTTGCACGTTCTCAGCAGGAACTGCTGCAAGCATATTGCTTTTGTGAACCTAACCAAGAAAGGATGACAGTAACAAAGCATTATAGTGTTGAAAGCCTGTCTGATCATGGCAGTGGTTCATTATGGGATCAGAGGAAATGTTGTCATTTTAAAGTAGCATTTTAGTAACCTTTTACATGATTAGAATGTGGATTTCTTTTGCTAGCTTTCAGTTGCCATAGATCTCTTTTACCATTAACTGGCCCAGAAATTCTATGGTCTCTCAAGTAAATCTGGACATTGTTTTCTTTATGCTCTTGAAGTGGAACTATATTGCCATTGGAGGTACTTTGGAGAACGATTTCTATTCCAAGGATTTTGAAAGATCTTTCTATAGAGACTGTTCTGTTTTAAAGGATTTCTGTGCTTCATCTCTCTTACAACACTTGGAATGTATACTTCACTTGTCAAAAACTTGTCTTCACCTCTTTGAGTCGTTCTGCATCTGCTTATTTCCAGGGCCGTACTGTTAGTTTGTGGTTCTTCTTAGCAAAATTAGAATGCCAGCCTATGATTCCCCAGAATTCTATTTATTTGTATTTCATATCCCTTTGTAGGCTTCCAGATGGCCTGAATTTTGGGCAGCTGATTGTAAATTGCAGTAATTTTTTTCGAACATTTATATGAAAATCAACCATTTACTTTCTGTTTCAGTTAGGAGGGAATCGAAGGCTAAAATTTAGCAACGTGGAGTTTTACTGTACTTCACAAAAACATGTATCCAGTAGTGACTCAAATGCTTAATGATAGCATGTCTTGTAAGACTGTTTTCTTCTGTAAGAGTCTACTCCTGGAAAAACTCAGTTCTACATAGCTGACATACGGGCAGGCTGAGAACCAGTATCATTGTAGGCCATCGTATTTTGAATGAAATTCAGTGTTCTGAAGATGGAACTCAGTTCTCCTTTTCAGTGTATTCGTACAGAATTGTAAGCGTTCAGTTGCTATATTCATCAAAAGAAACTCTACATTAGAGCTGTAAACATGCACATCTCACTGCCAATAACATTAATAGGAATTGCACCTGTATTCGTACAGAGAACAGATGCCTTTTTTGACTTCAGGTTTCTTATTTCTTAACAATGGTGATAATGCTTTGAGGGCAGTATTACTTTAAAAACAGAGTCCATTTAATTTGCTTGGACTTTGAAATCTTCGGGTAGAGAATAATTGCCTGACACACAGCTCCTATGAGGTGAATTTAAATGAAAGAGATTTTCCAAGCTGCAAAGCAAAATTACTAAATGCCTGATTAAAAGATTTGTGTCACAAGTACTGCTTCATTATGAGAACTCTTGCCTTTCACAGTCCACAGCCTGGTGCCTATTAGAACATAGAACAAGCTGTATCTTCTTAACTGAAATAAAATGGTGTATAGATCAGTAGCAACCTATGTTCTAGCTGTACCAGAAAGCCACAGTGTAGGAAGGCAATATCTATGTCAAGGTCCTGGGAAAACACAGCAAAAGTAAAGGGTTGGGATAATCAGCTTCCTTCTTCAGTTCAGCATGAGTATATATTAGTTGTTCTTTTTTTTTTTTTCCTTTATCCCTAAAAACACAGGATATAAACTAGTATGCAACTCCTGTTTTCAGATAAAGGAAAACAAAAATTGCCAAATGTAAATTGCAGAGTAGAAAGTGATTTCTGAAAAGGAAAATGGCTCTTGTTTGAGGGGTCATTGGTTAAGTACCCTTATTTACTCTTGCTTCTCTATTTTTATTGCAATCTACCAGTTTACCAAGTTATTTTTATTGCCTGCTTTTATGGCTATTCTTGTGGTCATTCTCCAAGTGTTTCAGATATGGAAAGCTGAGAGAACACCATTCTGGGCCTTGCAATAATCAAGAATGCCTAAAATTCAGGATTATGAATAAATAATTTGACTCAACGTCCACAACTGATGGTAACCGTTTAGAAGTGAGGTTCAATTCCTCTTTCAGTAGAGCTTTTAAGGCCAAAGAGTTGCAATCAACTAATAAAACTGCAAGTGAAAAGTTAATTAGTGGTCACTTCTGAGCAATCAAATATGAATTTGTTCTGTATAGAGCTGTGCAAATTTACAGTGAAAAAGACTGCTATACAACAGCATATACAATTCATTTCTGATAATCTCTGAAGAATCTCAGTTGAGTGTTTCTCTGCATTTATTTTGGCACAAAACTGGCTAATTAACATGAACTATAAGAGATTTCTATGCCCGAGTCTGTTTCCTAGTTTTCTTCTGAACCTTTTTTTGTAGGGGGAAAGGGAGCTGTGTTATATCAGAATGCAGAAGGATTATTATTTTCTTTTCACTGTTGCAGTTTTTTTGTATTGTGGCATTATACAGCAACCTCATTATATTCAACTCTACAATGTGTTGCTCAGCTGTGAGTTGATGACTTTTTGCAACATGGAGTGAGTTTAATTTCTCTTCCTGAAGAAGATGCATCCTACTTCACTGATTATTTTTTGGACTTTAAAAGGTGCAACTTTACAAAATACTCCATAGCTCCTACTCAGGGAAAATAGAAAATGACTTAATGAAACATTGCAGCGACTGCTGTTAAGAGTTAGAGAATGCCTTTCACTTTTCTAACCTACTCTGATCATTCTTTTCAATGAATAACTCCTAACACCTCTGATATTTAAGTATCAAAACAGTGCTGTTCACAGCGTGTCTTCTGTATTTCTTCTTGCATCTGGACTTGTTCTTTTACTATGAATTCTTATGAATTGGGTTGGCCCTGGTAAATGACAGTACTAAATACAATACAAAACAGATGCTGCAGTGTCCCACTCTTTACTCCTACTCATAAACTGCAGTTACGTGCACAGTTACTCTTGACAGTGTCGTATGCCCAGCTCACAAACTGCTGATGTCCTCATACTGGGAGGGATCTGTTGAAAAAGTGAGACAACTTCATAGAATCATGTCTGGTTTTAGCAAGTTGGAAATGATCTGTAGTGATGCTGATAGCAATAGCATGAGAAGAAAGTTAG
This sequence comes from Lagopus leucura, assembly GCF_019238085.1. Taxonomy (NCBI): domain Eukaryota; kingdom Metazoa; phylum Chordata; class Aves; order Galliformes; family Phasianidae; genus Lagopus; species Lagopus leucura. The sequence goes on along the minus strand of NW_024962271.1, from coordinate 3,968,649 downwards.
ACCAAATATACTAGCGTGTCCAAAATGCAGATGTTCCCAAAAAACATATTTGTGGTTAGACTATAGACTTTCAAGCTTTTTATGATTTTTGAAATGCTACTGAATCACAGAAATTTTTTTGTCTGTACAATGAATTACAGAGCTATTTGCTAGTTTGTTTTAATAGCTTGCAAGAAGCTTACTACAGAAGCAGGAGGCCAGGACACTGCAGTCTCTTGTTTTCATTGCCTCAGGCTACTCACAAGGACGTAGTTGAACCATTTAACATACTCATGGGATCAGTATCTGTAATATTCCCAAGAGTGGTTACCATTGTCAAAGAAATGAAAATTCAAACAAAGTATGAAGTAGCTCTATTTAATAGCATTCTAATTTCCAAATTTCCTTAGAGAGTGACAGCATTTATCAAAACTACTTCAGTGCTGTTGCTCTTCTCTGTTCTTCAAGGAAGTGGAATATCTTCCTTGCACAGCACATCAGCATTTGTATTTAAGACAACAAAATCACTTATTTCAAATCTGGCAATGCTGCAGGGTGTTTTTAAATGCTGTTCACTGTTTGATCTGGAAATTGTCAGCTGAGGAAGGATTTGGAAAATAGTCTTCATATATTAAAGTGTGGGCTTGCTTACAGATCCAAAACCACTATAAGAAATTCTTCCGTGAATTAGTCTGTTATGTCAGTGAGACAAGTCATGAGGTACAGCTCTGCTCAGCACCACTATGGGGTGTCAGAATTTACCCCTCCAGGAAACCTAGATTTCCCTGATAGTGTAATGCCTTTGGAAAATATTTCAGTTATATCCTAAGCTATGTCCCAAGGTATATCAGTAATATCTGTGATGTTACAGAAATGATATAATTATGTATGTTACAATGCCAAAGTATGCCTATAATTTCTATCACAATTTATTATGAAATGTGACAGATAAAAAGCTTTCCTTCCCATAGCGTATTATATATGCTTATTTTTGTAAGCAATCCTTAGCACATATTCCTTTGTGAACTGTAATGCTTGTTCTCTCCTTCCTTTGTGTCGTGGCTCTGAAGTATCACAGATGGTGATGCTAGAACACAATGTGTGAACAATACGGTACAGGCCTGAGAAGCCTGACAGGCTTTGTAAGAGGTTCATAAAGCTTAGAGTGGACATGTACTTCCAGGCTTCAGCAGTTCTAATAAGTATTCATCACAAGCAATGTTGACCGTGTCTTTGGATTTCTGGAACAACTCTCTATTACAGTAGAAATGCTCTGTGTTACAAAAGAATCTACTTATTTTGACTTCTTTCAGAAGTCAGCCCACATAGGCCAATTTTTATTCCTGCTCTGTGGAATACATTTGTCTGAGCTGCTCAAGTGCATTTAATACAACATTTCTAAGAAGAAAGGCCTTTTTCAGGGTTATCTCCTGCATGTACCCTGTCACAAACAGATGTGTTACTTACAGGTCTATATCTATTCAAAACTATAGAAATATTGACATGTCTACGTTTTTATCTTTCAGTGTAAACAGGGGAACTTACCCAATTATGCTGGCTCAGAGCTCTTTTCTTTTGGAATTCATGTGGTCAGAATTCAAAAGTTTTGAAAACTGCAATGTGTTAAAATATATCATTATCTATTTTAAATAGAGATAAATCCATGCATTTAATTTGTTTTAAAGTGATCTAAATAACCAGAGACCATTTGAAAAAAAAAAAAAAAAAAGTCATTTGGAAGCATCAGTGACTTAATGAATACCATTATAAGTTATGTGCAGTTACTGAACAGAGTGAAAACACTTAACAGTACTTCTCTGTTCACTGATAACCATTCAGTTAGTATCTGATATGCTGAGATTTGACTCAGCAAGTTAAAATAATTTTTAAAATATTTTCAATTATTTTAAATTTTAATTATTTTTCTTCTAAAAATTCAGAAAAAAGGGGTTTTAAAGGAAAGTCTAATATTTACATTAATATATGCTCAATTTGAAGTCTCTTAATGAGTTCAATTAGTGACTGTACTCTCAGAAAGCGTGTCTTGAAACAAGATACCAAACTTGAAGGACTGTTGTTCTGTGTTCATTGGTATACATCTGAAGAATAATAGAAAATCATGTCATCTGCTTCCCCTCTGTTCTGAACTTGAAGGGAAGAAGTAAGTCCTCCTCTGCTGCTACAGATCAGTTACTGAACCCTTAGAGGAGACTTGGTAATTAAATTAATATCTTAGATGCTATTTTGTTCAATATATTTCTACTTTTATTCCTTAATCTTTCAATCTGTCATTAAGTATTTTAAGATATTTTAAGTCTCTACTTTGAAAATCTAAGCCGATTTCTTTTACAAATGATGTTAAGTGCTCAGAGAGAGCACAGTAAGCTATGGAGAGAGTGGGATGTATCATTTCTCAGCACGTCAAAGGGTCTGAAACCCACTCTTTCATACTAGTTCTTTTTCCAGTTAGCACCTCTCTGTTTTAAACTTCATCTTTAAAATGGTGCTAAGTAACACTTCTGACAGAAGAATGCAGAGAGAAAGTTAATAAACATTGCAAAGACTATCTAATTATTCACAAGATTTTATCAAATGCTGACTTTGAGGCATGAAGACATTAGCATTTCTTCAGTTCTGTATTCATAACCAATAATCACTCTTAACATTTCCCTCACTCAAACCACGATGGCACAGAATTGTTGAAGTGTTTTTTTTGTTAACAGAAAAGCCTCCGTCTGTCATACCAAGCCTTGTATTTGTTGAGAAGTTGGCAGCTCTTACGAAAATTTACTTTTCTACCCTTAAATATACTATACGGAAGGAAACTCTAAGTAAGTCAGGTTACATCATTTGAAAGTATAAGGATTTTCCTCTCCTTGAGGTAAGATTTCTATTCTTATCAGTAGTTCAGGAAGGCCAACCATTCAGCCATTATCCCTGTTTTTTGGCCAAGAGATAACAAGACAGCACATGATAGGTTAGGATCAGAACTAGAACTCCTAGGCCATCAGTACCACACAGGATGAAATGTCCCCAGTTACATGCATGCGGGGAAAATCCAGCTGTCTGAGACTTTTGTCTGCACTTTACCTGCCTTGGTGAAGGGCATCAGAAATCTTCATATTTTGAACATTATTATTGATTTAAAGACGTTTTTTTTTTGTTTGCCTCCGCTTTTTATGCCTTCCTCATCTTCAGCCTTTCTGGACAAAGCATGTACCGAGTGTATACCAAATATTTTCATCTTTGTTGTTGTTAATGATCAACTTTATTTCTGGGAGTGACCCAATGGTCTACAGATGTTAGAAATACAGTACAACTTTTCACCATGAATTAGCATATCTATCGTACAAACCCAGTTTTTATCCTAACATAGCACAGCAAGAAGTAGGTTTGTGTAGAGAAAAACAGACATTTTCTGGTACTCTTGTTTTTATGGTTTCTTGCTATTATCTCTTATTTTTATTTATTTGTTACTATTTGTTATTCTTGTTTCCCTAACATATAATTAATTACCCATCTCATTGCAGATTTATAAATTAATATCACTTTTGGTATTCATATATGCTTTTCTTAACTTCTTGAGTTGCCCCAAAGAAATCAGGTAGGCGGAGTTGTTGTTATACTCGGTCTCTGTCTACAGCCACATTGACAACTACAGCGCTGTAGACATTTGAACTCAGGATTAGTGTCTTTGAGAGGGCCGATTGGATTCCACCAATACTTTCCCCTCTATGGTATTTTGTTTTTTAATCTGAAAAATCAGTGGAACTTAAAATTTCTGTACTTCACAAGTACAATCTTGGCAGATTTTGTTTATGAACATGGACAAAATCCTGTTACAGTATCTGAAACAAGTGTAGCATCGTTCCTCTGTAGTTCTCTGATGCTGATTGAACACAGTCAAAATTCCTTGTCTGTAGTGTGTTTCCACCTGTAAAGTAATTCATAGGTACAGGGGTAACAAAATCAATGAATATTTAACTTTAAATATATACTCAGGCAAATGAAGGAAACTATTACCCTAGAACAGCACACTTCAATTAATCATAATTATTAATCTTACAGGTTTTTTTCTGTAAAGATGAATTTTAATCCAGGCTTAGAGTGATTGTCACATTAACATATATTTAGTGCATATGGCAAAGTAGATCTACACTACAGCATTCTGCAACAAATAAGTGGTTTGCAATCTGATTTAATTTAGTTTCATGGCATTAAGTCATTCTGATTTTTTTTCTTAAAAAGAAACATTATTATAAAAATAAGTAGTTTCAAGGTTATAGAAATCTCTCTTTCTGAATTGCCTGAGAAGGCCTTTGCCGGGAGTTAACTGACAATTACAGATTCTTAGGATTTCTATAGTTCTTGAATGTGTTTGTTACGTACCATTAGTCACCAGGTGAAGCCTGTCAGTAATGGCAATACCCTTCAGCAATAGCTGGGGAGAATTTAACACTGATTGATGGCAGGTCACCCGGAATTGGTTGGCAGAATTTCCAATTTTCTGTTGGGAAATTGCTTATTTCTTGAAGTCTATTCCCATTTTTACAAGTGGACAGCTAGCTGAGATTATACATTATTATGTGTCCAACTATAAAATTGTGATGGATAGTGTCACACATTTAAATAGAGCTAAACATTTCATCTAAGGTTTATTTTAAGAAAAAGGAAAGGCTAAGTAACTTTAAAACATAAGCTATTTATCTTTGGGTTTCATTTGTTCATCTAGATTCAGAACAACAGCACTGCATTTTAACTAGTTTTAAACAGAAAATTACTTGCTTTGTTATCATTCTTTATAGTCTTCAAAGGGTTATGATATCTTTGTTGTAAACATTTTTCTGTTTCTAAGCTTTATCCAGGGACTGACTGACTGAGCAGATTAATGTTTTACTTTCACTTATGGGACCTAGGTTAAAATTCTGGCAAAACTGCATTGACAGAAAATCAAAGGCCATTCAGCGAAGCCTTCCCACAGTTCTTCTTCTAAATCATAAGGGAGAGCAGCCAGTAACAACCAGTCATTTCTTTTTTCCAGAGGGATACATGTTAAAAGCAAGTACAGGCTTTTAATTCTATTAGCATACAATCCAAATTATCTTTTTGAAACCTAGCTGAATTGTTTTGGAACAAAAAAGCCTATACCCTACCAATAATTCAATGAAAATACTGACCATAGGAATAAAAGATGATGCTTTAACTCAAATAAGAAGATACACTATATATTGATGACGTTCTCAAAATATATTTGTGACATTAGCAAAATAGAAATGACTCCAGATTTAACTCTTAAAGCAAAGGTTTAAGACTCTCATAATTAAAATTAAGCTGGCAGTGTGGAATTTTGAACTCTTTCTTAGATGACCAGGTCCTTGTACAGTGCACCGTAAGAGCTAGATGCGTTGAGCTGGGATTCAAGATGAGAAAGGTGATGACTAGGCACCTATTCAGTTAGCCACTGAGATGTGCTGAGGATGACAGGGGGGTTTATGCAACTTGCCACTGTGTTTACCTTCACCTGTTAAGAATTATAATTTCATGTGCCTCCTTCCTGACTTACTTAAACTTGATTACTTTCCTATGTTGTGAAATGGCTTATAAAAGATGTGGTAGGAATGACCCTCTCCTGTTCTTAAGCAGTCTCTATTTTGGTCAGTAGGGTTTCTAGGAAGGTGATAAATGTTAGACTTCAGCCCATCAGACAAACTCTCCACTTCTTGGAGAGTGTCGATTACTGAATTGAGTATGAACCATCTCTTGGACTGCATTTGCCAAAAAAACCCCTCATCATTGCATTTTAATTCTATAGTACATTGCTATACAGTCTGCATACTCTCAATCTGCCAATAGATTGAGTGCCTCAGAAAATCTCAAGTGCCCTGTTTCTGAAACTCAGGAGCAAGAAGAAATTGCTGAGCACAAAGGTACCTTAGCTTGTAAACACTGGAGAAAATGGGCTCTCACACTAAGGTTACAGATTCCAGTAGTTTAACAAGGCTTCCAAGGTGAAATCTGTGGGTACTGAAGGTAAAGTAGGACTGCTCTTTATGAACTTCAGTGCTTTTGAAGCAAGTTTTTTAGAAGCTAGTTCTAGTGCACAAGAAAATGCCAGAAAAATGGGAATTTGGCAGCATTACTTCAGAGACTTTTGTATTCCAAAATTTAATTAGATCTGCTCACCTAGAACTGTTGGAAATATGTTTACTGCTTTTAGATCTTTCCCTCTTATGAACTCCTATTATGAAGAAGCTATTAAATATCACAAGTCAGATTCAAAACTCTCCTACTTGGAGCAGCCAAATGCATTATTTACTGTTTTGTCTTAAATTGTACTTATTATACTTATTGCACAAACAAATAGTGCCTTTTTTCATGAGGTAAAAAAGCATTTAGGATCTGTCTTTATTTTCAGTCTGTACAGTTTCCACTAGATATTAACCTATTTTATAACTGAAAATTAGCTGCTCCAGAATTGTTTTGACTGCCTAAAGTAGAACCTAAACAAGCGTCCTGATTATTTTTTTAATCCTCTGAAAGTAGAACAGACTAAATATTTTTCTGCAACACACAAGCATTGCTTTATTTTCTCAGACCTAAAAGCCAATACTTGCATAAATATGTGATGCTTTTTATCAGAAGCATTGGTGCACATCAGTGAGAACTTTCCACCACCTTGAAAATGACTTTTAGAATATTTCATTAGCAGACTGTCTTTCAGAACTCAAGTTGACATTCATGTTTCTTCACACCAGTCTTTCATCCACAAAACTCTTTGTTCTGCTGAACAGTTTCGAGACAATATGGGCAATCAAAAAAGCAAAGGCTTATGACCTATCTGCATCTTCCATTCCAACATTTGATCAGTCTTATTCAAATCTCATCTTTTAATACTCCTTTGAGAACTTTCTGAGAATTTTATTTCCTTTCTTTCATTATGATTATATTATTTCAAAACCTTCAAACTTAATGAAATGGTAGCTCTCTATAAAGTGAGAGGCGGACGCCATTGGTGGCTACACATTTATCCATTTTCATCTCTTTCAATAGCCTACGTGAAAAGAATTTGAAATCTAGAATAGTGGAAAATCTCTTTTATATGTATATTTCACAGTCTGAGAGATTTGTACCTTTGCAGTCGTATATTTTCTTCTTAAAAGTAAGGCACAGGAGTCAGTTCCTTAGCAATTCCAGGGAAGTGGAAAGGCTCTGAAACCCCTACAACTATGGAATGAAATACAATGTATGTATTTAGAAAGACAAAAGGTCTTTATCACCAATCATTAACTCTAGCTAAAATAGCATGACATGATGCTTCTTCAGATTTTGCAACTTTCTGCTCTGTCAACTGCCTGCATATTCATCGGTGTCAGTGAGCGTTTGCTTTCCAAGTGGATTACTGGATGCAATCACTCCATGCCTGCTTAAGTAGGGCTTCACTCCTAAAATCACCTAACAAAAAGTCTGAAGAATCAAATTATGTGGTTGGTTTAGGAAAGTAACCCAAGGCTGAACAGAAGAAAACAACAAAAAACCCCAGACAGATACCTTCAAGTCAATGCTGCAATAGGCCTCTCGGTTTCTTTCTTAGTGCCAGTAATCTTGGTTCTCCAGCCTGTGGCAATAACAATTAAATATCCTTTTTTTCCGCATGACTGTTCTAAAAAAAAAGAAATTACTACATTGTTCATATTAAATTTTGCATATTAAGACTACTGCTCTGGAATTTATTATTGGTTTGGCTCTTGCTCTCAGACGCAAAGCTTTGCTTGTGTATGTAGTACGTAGCCAGGCTGGATTCTCAGCTGGTGAAAATTTATGCCCCAGCAAGTACTGAACTGATGGAGTCTTTTCCATCACACAAGCTTCATCAGTAACTACTTTTTTTCTTAGATGTTATCCTGTAATGGAGAAAATAATGTATGTGTATAATCTGACAGAAAAAGTTTTATGTACCACAGAAGTTCAGCTGCTGGTGAGTGGAATATTCTCTGTAAGTAGTTGCATTTCACAACCAGGTAAAATCTTTTCTGTTAGCAGGCAGATAAAATCTGCTTTGGCAGTATCTGTGCTTCTCTGCAGGTAAAATGTTCTCCATCAGCACTATACTTTCCACTCAGATATAATTTTCTCTGTCAGAAGTTGTCCCCCTGTGGTAGAACTTTAGAAGTCATTTCAAAAATCTCTAGCTCCTATTGACACAAAATATTAAAAACATGATAACATGTTGTGATACTGTTAATTCCCCAAAATATTGTTAAATAAAGTATTCAGGCTTCAGCCAATATTGTTCTTGATGTCAAACTTCAAATGTTAGGACATAAATGAAAACTATAATCACATTTTATGCTTTTTTCTTTCTTCCTTTTTTACACACAAACACACATTTTATCACTGACATAAGTAAATTTACCATAGATTATACTGAATGTACTTATTCTGTCTTTGTGATCATAAAGACTTGCCTGTAGAAGTCTTCTGTCCAGAATGATGGCATCTTTCTTTTTTATTTCTGCATTATTGATGATCATTTCTTTGTGCTCATTGCCAGGGTTATTTATAGAAAATGCTTCCTTTGTCAGTCACTGCTTACTGATCACACCTCAATTTCCGTCCATCTCACACAATGAATAAGGAAATACCTCATTGTTACTTCTACTTAATAAATTAGATAGTTGATTTTAACAAACGTTTTAGGGAAATGATGGGCTTAAATGGAAGTGAAGCAGCCCCTAGAACTGCAACAGCTAATGGACTGATAAGTACTTGCAGAGTGTCTCCAGTATATTAAACAGGTTAAACAAATTGAATAAATTACCACATCACTGACTCCCATGTTACTTGTGAAGTAATAAATTACATTTAAGTAATGTGTACACATCAATATGCAATCTGAATAGACATTGTCATCTGTGATCTACAGGGCATTGCCAGGACAGCCAGCTTTGTTGTGCTCTGAAACAGCAGAATACCTCTCCAAGCACATGGTATAATTCAGACTCAAGTATGAACACTGCAAACTTAACAACCTTCAGTCTAGTTGCCATTTCTCATTTAACCTGCAGGATATCCGTCTGCTGGTGACGGAATCTGTCAAACTGGAATTGTTTGTAACCTGTTGTTAATTTGATGTTAGCCGCTTCTTTGTCAAGTGTCATGAAGCGCCTCACTGATGCAAAGCTTATTTCTTATTTGCAGTTCTGTCAGATATAAGACGACAATATTGACAACAATCACTGTATAGTTAACAGTAGTAACTGTAGATGGAATTCTTCACAATTAGGCATGCTGCATAATGTGTAGCACTAAGAGTTCTAAATCTTCTAATTACTATAACCTCCTGTGGTTAGGGCCATGGGTTAGTGCCCTTTTTCAATTCTACTGACTCTTTAATAACAGGAAAAAAAAAAAAAGTGGAGGTAGAAAAATACATTTCCTATGAGTTATTTGTGCTGAAGTAGTTAATGGACATACTGAAGAAAATATATTTGGAAGTCAGTCACTCCCATAAAAGGCTATGTAGGACAACTGTTTCTCTCCTAAATCTCTTTATAATTATGTGATAAAAAAGAAGCTGCTGAGATCCCTTCTTTTTTTGAGTAAGGGAAGAAAAAAAAATTCACTTGCCCTTCTAAGAGATTTGTGGTAGGACTGATACATCCACATTTTTTAACTTAAATTGTTTTGTTTGCTTTGCTTTAATTCTCTACGAATACTGTTTCTTTGTTACTACTTCTTGCATTATCAAATCTTCATTTTTCTCTCTGAAACTTGCATTTTATGTTACATGCTATTGGCAGGCAGCTGTGGCTGCCACATCCCTGGAGTTGTTCAAGGCCAAGTTGGATGGGGCCCTGGGCAATCTCATTTCGTGCTTAATCTAGCAGCTGGCAACTCTGCTTGTGTCAGGCGTGTTAGAACTTGATGATCCTTGAGATCCCTTCCAACCCAAGCCATTATATGATTCTGTGAGTTTGGCCTGGAAGCTTGGAGACCTGCTCTTTCACTAGCTCAGATATATGGTCAGGTCATCACATACCAACACCAATACGTTTTTATTCTGTTGGTGATAAGCACAACCTTGATCACTTCAACTGCAGTGCTAGAAAATTAAATGTTAGACCATGTCACTACACTGCTGAAAATTAAGAAGAGGGGAGTTATTCTAGTGCTTCTATCACATAATAAACTATAAATAGAGGAGTCAAGTATTTCTAACGTGCTAAGTATAATGCCTTGCTTCATGCTAAGAAATGAAGCTTCCACCCCAAAAAAACACCTTCATAGTAGTAGGAAAGGGAAATGAAAGGCACAAAGAAGTAAAGAATTTCTCATAAAGTTACTTTATAACAGTAGCTTGTTCATGGAAGATTAATAGTTCAGGTTTGCACACAAAAATTAACTGGTATATTTTTTTAAAAAAGTTAAATCTGTTTCAATCAGAACTTTCAAAAGTGTAGGTGAACTAGCGATATTTAAGAGGAAATAAACACCTCCTTCAGAAGAAATGTGTCTTTACAGACTTAAAAATTAAATAGTGCGAAATTAAACAATGCAAGATCACTGCTTGCTTTGGACAAACTGAAAATATAAGACATTGATAAAGACGTTAGGGAATTATAATAGAATAGTTAGAACCTAAATGAGTAGATTGTCCCTAGTGTATTATCACTTAACAAGCTTATTAAATATCACTATTTTAACAATTAATAGAAACCTGTCTTGCTGCAGGCTATTTTGATAACTGTTAATTAAGTATCTGCAAATTCCTTACAAAGTCCGTGTGCTACTAAGAATGGGATTAGGCATTTCTTGCTTATGTAATTTTGAGCTAATTACATTACTATTAGATTTATCTTCTAAATGCTTAGTGAGTTCTTTTTTAACAATCATCTTATATTTAATTAAAAAGCGGTATCTGGCTTACTAAATTTGAATTAAATGCTTGCTGGAGACACTAAATTAGAAAGTGTTAGTAGCTTTTTACTAGTGAATAAAGGACTTTACAGAAATGTTCACAATTCAGGATAGTTATTGAGAAATCAAATACATAGACAGATTTTCAAAAGACTTTGACTTCCATGGGCTCTTTAGAAAATTCTTGAAAGAGAAGGGGACACTGGCTGCTGCTCCACTACTTCTTAATCAAAACTGAATTGTCAAAAATATATATGGAAGGCACATGGAACTTTAATGGAAAAGAGCATTTCCTTTTATAAAGTCAAGAAAGAAAGAGCTGCCACAATGGAAGCAATGGTTGTTGAATACTTATTTATGAATGGTCACAAAATTTGTGTTCTTGCACCAAGTGAAATTTAAAAAAGAATCCTCATTGAATTTTGTCTTCTTCAAAGAATATTAGCTTTATTCTCGTCATATGTGATTAGACTTTAATAAAATATTTAGTATGGATGTAAAGCTGGAGTGCCCAAAGTGTCCATACTAATTTACTTTTCCTGTTTCTTTTCCTTCACTGACCTGAATTTTGAGATGTGTGTTGCTCATGAAACTGCTATTTCATATGACAATTCCCTGTCTATATATAGTCATGACAAATTCCTTGCGCTCAGTCAGTATCATGGAAAGTCATAACTTTTTTTAATATGAAGAGAAGAGCTTAACTGGAAGAGTAGAATACAGAGAACTATATTGTTTGAATCATGGAATGTAAAGAAGTTGAAAACAAGGGGCTGAAGAGAGCAAGGAAGTTATCTTATTTCACTCCCTTTCTTTGTTTTTCTTGGTAAATGTTAGGCCAAACCATTTCATATGCTTCCAATGGTGAAAGTACTGTACTCCCTGATAATTTATTTCATCATTTTTTCACTGTCCTTACTGTACAAAATTGGAGCCCAGTGCGTCATGTTTTACCTTTCACGCATGTACTACACAAATCATTTTCTTGTTCTTCCTTGCTGTTGACTTTTACATATGCCTTTACTCTGCCTCACTCTTCTCTGTTAGGCTAAAATACCCCATTTCATTTTATTTTCCTGATAAGTCACGTCCTCAGTATTTCTATTAAGCTTTTTGCTCTGCTTTAATTCTTGCCATACTGCCATCCAGTGCCCAATACAGTACTCTAACTAATTACTCAGCTTTCCTGAAACAATTGGAAACAGTACTGGTATCTTACAGCCTACACTCATCCTTGTATGGCATGCTTTTTATAACAGCATGTCATTATTGTTTAGATAGTGATCCAGTAAATGCACCTAGATCTCCTGCAGAATCTTTGCTCAGATAGCTGATTCCTATCTTGCACAACTCTCTTACTCCTACTTCTGTGCAGAGGTTTGTTCTTATCCTTCAACAACTGTTCTTGGTGCTTCTGGAGAATTTCTCCAGTTCGATATTTTCATTTTTATTCCTTTCTTGTCCTACAGCATATTTTCTGTCCCTTCCACCCCAGTTTTAACTGCAAATGTAATGCCTGCTCTATTACCAAGTCATTAATTTGAAATTATATAATGATATCGGGTACAAAACAGATTGCTATGGAGACTCACCTGAAATATCTTTTCAGTAAGACTGTGAAATTCATAATTAGTCTAAAGCAAAAGTTTTCATTCTGTTTTTCCTCCTCCAATAAAAGATCACAACTATAGGATGCTTCTACAGGTTTAGAAAATGTTCTGTGAAGCAGTGTTTGAAGCTTTAAGGAAACCATTATGAACTTGTAATGTTCTGGTGTATTACCTCTTTCAATATCTTTTTGCCTTTTTTCTTTTGAATGTTATTACTACAAGCAAGAAAGGAACTGCTTCCTTCTGCCTTCTAACTGCCTCTAGCAGTACCACCTGTAACCACAATAGCATTCTTACAGAAAAGAGACTGACACAATGTGGCATGTCTGCCTCATTCTTATGTTTATTCCTTCAGTGTAGGTGTAGCTTAGGCTTTGGAAATATGAAGTTCTTTTGCAATAAGTGTCTTGTAAAGAAGCTGCACAAATCCAATACAGATCTGGGAAGGCTGACCTGCTGAGAGCAGTGCTGTGCTTATAGTCCTGTTTCATAAAGATGACCGGACATGAAACCAAATTATACTCAGCAAATAAAATTGAATTTATTCAAATAAAATTATTTACACATCAAACTTTGAATAAGTGGCATTGAGTGGCTAACTGAAACCTATGCTAAGCACGTATATCTATTAAGGTAAATGTTGGTATGTTTTTGTTACAATCTCACAGCTGAGTGCAGAGCTACTCCAAGGGTGTACCATTAAAGACAAGCATTATCTTAGTTACAAGGTGAAGATAACAAAAGGCTCTTTATATTTTCTTTATTTCTGTCTAGCTGTGCATGTGTTTTCAGTCTTTCAATGGTATTCCCTCCATCTGATTTATATCCTCACTTTAAATCTTATCACAAGTCATGAATTGTTCACGCTTCATGTTTATTGCTGCAGATAACTACTATCTCTCAAAGTCCTGTTTGTTTTATCTGTGTTTGTGCATTTCGGTGTTTTCTTTAATTATTTCATCTTAAGGTACTTCTACCTCCTTGCAATTACAAATGTGTGTAGTCTGTCTATATTCTTAACAAACCTTATATAGGATTTAGCGTGAAGCATCTTTTTTTTGGGCATTTCACTCCTAAAGTGAAATCCAGAATTCACAGGTTATTCACTTTATTAAATCTCTCTGGAAGAATTAGGTATTTCCTAATGGAATCCAAAGTATTTGGCTAAGGAGAAGTAAGCGACAGAAGGACAGTATGTACTTGCTTAAAGATGTGCAGCTAACAAGGGCTGTGGTTGAACTGAGGACCTACTAGGCCTGTAATGGAACTATGGGAAAGAATCTGTTTCACAAGCAGAAAACACCTTCTGAACACAGATGCTTCTCTTCTCTCTGAAGATTTAGGATTACTCAAACCTTGTCTGTTTCTGTGTAGCTGTAGAGTGAATGTGAGATTTCAGGTAAAGTGCTATCAATCACCACAAAACTGTGTAAAAAAAGGAACAGTTTGATCAGATGTGATATCAAGACTGATTTTTTTGTTTGATTTCTACAGTTTGTCATAGTAGAATTTGATATTAGCGTGTCTTTTCCTCTTCTTGCTACATTACCCTCTGGGGCTGCTCTTGTGTGCTCAAGTGTTTGAGCACAGAGGTGGATCACAGCACATTTTTGTGGTGCAAAAGGGTCTGGCCTGTTCTCCCAGGCAAATAGTAGGACCCGAGGAAATGGCAAGAAGTTATACCACAGGAGGTTTAGGTTGGATATTAGGAGAAACTTTTTCTCTCAAAGGGTGGTCAGGCACTGGAATGGCTGCCCAGGGAGGTGGTGGAGTCGCCATCCCTGGCAGTGTTCAAGAGGCGCCTGGATGAGGAGCTACGAGAGATGGTTTAGTAGCTTGTGGCACTGATAGGAATGGGAGGTGGTTGGACTGGATGATCTTGCAGGTCGTTTCCAACCTTGTGATTCTGTGATTCTGTGATTCTGTGACATGCAAATTTTGTTTGTAGTTCCTTCCTAGATTCTTTCCAAGCCCTGACTTGAGCCCAGTACATAATTGACATGGACAATGTTGAATTTTCCGTGTCTATTCATAATGCTGTTGTGCTCAGGATAAGCACCCAGACAAATAGAACCTGATTTCTTTCTGGACATGCATGTTTCTAAAGCTAATTCTTGAGGTTCCACTACCAGAACTGAGGATTTGGTGGAGTTATTGCTAGTATTGTCATGAAAGCCCTTGTGAAGCTTCGAGTTACACTGTGTTTTCTTACAGTTTTATCTCAATCCTTTTTTTTCTTTGCTAATTTTCTTGACTCATTCTCGTAAACACAGGAAGTTGCATTAAGAACCTCTCTGCATAGTGCTGTCTATTCCATCTTCATGCTATGGAGTAGTTCCACTTTCAGGAGAACTAGTAGTCTTCTCTCCTTGCCACAGAGAAATTGTCCCTCTGCTGGTGTGTGGAGAGGCTGTTGTTCACCTAGTATAACTAGTAGTTGTCTTTAAAGGATAATAGGTTTTGTTAAATCAAGCAGGTTTACATAGAAGTAAGTATTTGATAATTTTCTCAGCTTAGTATTTTGTTTGAATTACTTGGACCTTTGCAAATTCACAGGTTGCCTAGAATTCTCAATGACTGCCTTGACATTTAGTTAGCAATGATGGGGCTGTTTTGTTTTGCTTTGTTTTGTTTTTCCTCATTTGCTTTATTGCTCCCAATATTTTGGGGTTTTGTTTGTTTTAATGCAATGGGTGTTCTGCAAGACAGGTGTTGTACAATCTGAATTATTCTATTTATTTCCAGGTGTAGCATCCTTGGAAGACATCCCAGTCTTTCAG
The DNA here is from genome assembly GCF_019238085.1 of Lagopus leucura. NCBI lineage: Eukaryota > Metazoa > Chordata > Aves > Galliformes > Phasianidae > Lagopus > Lagopus leucura. The sequence goes on along the minus strand of NW_024962271.1, from coordinate 3,953,363 downwards.
ATACAGCTTAGTAATTTTTAGGAGGTTTTTTTTTTATAGAGATACCATAGAGAATTGCCTGTTGTGAGTTTTTTGTGCTTTGCTCATTTGCGTAATTTATTAATTTTTTCTCCAGGTTCATAAGTTCACTTAGTTCAGCTGGTAGCTGTGTCTCATGTATTTTTACAATGTATGTACTTTTTTTTTTTTGTATTCTGATTATAATTTGCTTATTCTCATATCGTTATGGTTGTGCGGCATTAAAATTTTAATTTGGTTCAGCTTAGTGCAATTTTGCCTTTTCTGTTTTATTTCCTTACTTAAGACTAAGTCAGTCTTTACAGCCCAGCAGAGCCTCTGATGTTCTACTGTCTCATCGGCATTCAGCTTTCTGGTTGTTTCTGTGCCTGTCCTTGAATCTTATGCTAGCCTGAGCTTTATAAAGCATTTATTTGTTTTTGTGTTGCATTAATGTTGGACATGCAAAGTCTCATCCCCTGAGTCACTGCCTGCTTCCTTGATGTCTTTGTTCTTTGCTTTTTTTTTCTTTTTTTTATCTACAACCTTTGACATAATGTGTTCTCTTGCTACAATTACTGCTTATGACCTCATATGCAAGGCATTTTCCATTATCATATTTTTGCTCTGCAGTATCAGTAGGTCTTCTTTTGCATTTTGTTTATTTCCTCTTTGTGAATTTGCTTTTGCACTTACAGTTATGGCATATTTTCTCCTGTATTTTCATGTTTTCCCTGTGCCCTGATGGTGAACTTTCTTTATGCTTGCACTGCGCAGTATTTTGTATGGGACACTGTATCTATTTCAATTTATAGAAACAGCGTTAACACAAGGACTGTGATTATTCTGATTTGGGTGCGTAGTCATTCCTTAATGCTACTGCAACATAACATATGAAATATTTTTAAACATGATGTCTACGCTTGAATTAGCCCTGCTATGCATAGTAGCTGATGTACATTGAGACATTACGTTAGCAGCTGATGCTCCAACACTTTTTGCAGTCTCTTGTAGGATTTTACACAGCCTTCTCAATCTGCAGCTGCTGTTGCTTAACTACGTGATGTTATTAAAAGATGTGATAGCATTGCTCTATGACAGCTCAGAGTTACAGTAGCTCATAGTTTACTTCCATTTTTATCCAGATCCACTGCAATTTAGTAATTTTCTCAAAGTAATCACAAAAAATGCGCAATTGCACTTCATATTTCCCTTGTCTTTCCTTGCATATCAGCTGCAATGATGGTGACAGTTTTCTTTTTTGTTTAGGAAGGTTTTTCAAATATTCATGATTCTGTATTTCATGGATTTGCTGGAAATAACTCATTCTTGATACTAGATTCTGTGTTTTTGTAAAGGAAGGAAAGTCAAGACAATACAGCATGTAGTCTTCATTCTTGTATTCCTACATTAAGTGAATTTCTTACATTTTCTAGACATAATCCTATGCATGAAACATTTACCAACCTGTTCACCTCTGAATGCTCAGCTAAGAAACTATGATAACAGTGACGAAATATCACAGTGTATATTGTTGCAACTAGTATGTAGACTTTATCAAGAATTCTAATGTTAGTAAAAAAAAGGTCACAGGGAGATTATGAAGCAGGTATTTTTTTTCTCAAGTAGAAACACTTCAAATTCATACAAATGCCTGTCATTTTCTGTGAAAATTTGTTTTATTTTTCTTTTAAAACAGTGGGTGTCTCAGTAATGTATCTGAGGGTATTGTGGATCTAGATCACTGGAAAATACAGCCACCCATTTCTGAAGAAAACATTCTATTTCTTTCCATACGGCTTAGATTAAAAGTCATTTTCAATATTCTAACATTGTACAATTGGGGTTATAACTTTTATTCAGCTTTATTTTTTATGACTGACTGAAAAATACGACAATTAGAATCACAACTTTTTTTTTTCCTTTACTTTTATTTATCGTAATAATCTGCAGTCTTCATAGAGCTAATTTTTGTCTTGCTAGACAAAAATGGAAACCTTTTAGAAATCATTCTCTCTGTTTTCTTCCTTTATGTAATATAAAAAGGTGAAACGTGTCTTCAGATATTGTTGGGTTGGGTCTCAATTGCCTGTAACTATGCATGGATGGCTGAGCATTTAATTCCCAGTCTTTGCAAGTTGTTTTCCTGTTATCCTGACATGTAAATGAAAATTAAGTGTTTGCTGTAACATTTGTGTTTTGGCTCTCTATTGACTTTTCTGTGGCTTGCAAAATGACAAATGAAATGGTAACATACCCTAGCAGCCCTATTGAGAGGAAAGAATCAGTGTGACAGGTCAGTGTGGAGCACTTCAGCCCCATCTAAGGGAACTACTTGTGTTTTGTCATCTGAGGTAAGCAAGAGCTCTCTGATAGGCTTTATAAGAGTTGTCATTTCTAGGCAATCTAAAATAAATTACATGCTGTACCCTTGCTAGAAGTGCTCGTAGATGGCTGATTTTCCTTTCCCCAGGCAAACAGTGTAATACATATAGATGAAAGGATGGTCAAAAATGCAGATTTTCAGTCTGGACCCACAAATGTAGAAAGCTGATAGTGAAACCTTGTGAAGTTGCAAAAAGTACTGTCATCAATTGCAATGGAGATGAAATTCCATTCTGTGCCTTTTTTCACCCAAATATGTTGACCTGTTCACCATTAAGTACACCAGTATGACTGGAACAAATGATGCAGCATATGTAATTGTAAGAGAAGGCTAAGAAAAGGGAGGGCAGACATATGTTAATCTTTTCTACAATTTCTATTCTACAGTTGTGATGTTTTCAAAAGTTTTGTTTCAGAAATATACTCTACTACCTCCTGTTCTGCTGGTAGAGAGGTGGATGATATCTTGCGTTTGTTTGTGATCAGCAGCACTATTTCTGATCTGTTCACACACTAAAGAAAAACTAGGCTTGCTTTTTAAGATAAGATGAAGAATTTGTGAATTTAAAAAAGGGCTTGTTTCAATAGAAAGTTTTTTCTCACATCAGTTTTACATTAGAGGTAAGGCCAGTATTTCCTATGGATTTATCATTATAAAGTACATGAAAGGAATTTGGTGTATTTTTCAGAAAAAAATACAGTGTATAAGCTGAGGCAAGGGCCAGACCTTTAGCTAAGTAGTACAATGATGCTGATTCTGTCATCCAGGTTTCTTAGCAATATTAGCATAATCTATTGCAAACAGAATCGTATAATCCTAGAGTTGGAAGGGACCTCTGAAGGCCGTTCAGTTCAACTCCTCTTCAGTGAACAGGGGTACCACAGCTAGGTCAGGTTGCCAGGGCTTGATTACTTAAAATAAAATCTTATACATTCTTGTTTTAGTCTCTTTTAAATATCACAGATTTCTAATACCAGAACTGGAAGTTATTTAGTAGATCTAACTCTGTCTGCCAGTCTAGTGAGTTAGCTGGTAAGTCCAGATCATCACTAGGAAAGATTTCCGTAGTTTGTTCTTAGAAACTTTTGGTGAAGAAGTTATTTGGGGCTCTCTAGAGCTTATGTCAATGCCTAATTGCTTTTTATAGTTAACATCTAAGTTAAATTTTCTATGCTGAAAATTAAGCCTATTACTTCTTGCATAAAGTCCAGAGAAGAACAGATCACTATTTCCTTTGTAATAGACTTTTACATTTTAAATACATTAATCATGTCCCCTTGCATCTTTTTGTTTCTGATTTGGGCAAATCAAATTACTTTAACCTTTCATCTTAAGTAATGTTTTCAGAAATCCTAGTAATTTTTGTTACTATCCTCTGGAGTCTTTGTAATTTGTCTGTATATCACCTACTGTGAAGACAAGGTATTCTGGATGAGATTTCCTATGGACTATAGAGTGCAATCATTATCTCCCTGGTGTTCTGTATGAGTGTCTTATAATTACATACCAAAGTCACATTTGTCTTCTTTTTTTTTTTTAAGTCCAAAGTGTTATTTTGGTCAGCCTTAAACCATTCATGACCTGCTGTAGTCTCAGCCTCTTATTTTCCCATTTTGTGATTACAATTTTGTTTTACTTTCCTATGTATAATACCTTGTGCTTGTCTTTACTGAATCTCATCTTACTGATTTCAGACTGTCTGTCCAATTTAGTAAGGTCAAAATCCTAAGGAATTCTGATCCTGTCATGTAAAATGCTGTGCATTATTCACGATTATGCAGTGTACTCTGACTTCCTTTACACTGTGGTGTCAATGAATATATTGAATTGGGTTAGACATAGAGCAAACCTCTTTAAATTCAGAGTTCTTGTTCATACTTTGGTTTGTTGTAACTTCTACTTGTGTATACCCTTTCCTATGCATTTGCAGACCTGTTGGATTAAGAACATTTTCTGCAGGTTTCTTTGGATATCTTTCTTTCTTTGATTTTCTTCAGCTCTGACAGAGTTTTGTTCATTCCATAAGTGTGCGTTTCTGCTCTTGCTGTGTGCGGGAGTGGGCTGCTCATGGATGCCAAGGGGACTTTTGCTGCCTGCCATCTCCATTATCAGCCAGCACACTGCAAGTCTCTGTGGCACATCAGCTGGGTTGAGTAGCTGATTTGCTCTCCCTTCTTCTAATGTCACTGAGACATCCACAGTTATGTGCAACAGCAAGATACAAAAAGAAAGCCGTGTGCTAGCAGGGACAATTGCTGCGCGTTGTTATCATCCTTGCATGGATTTTCTGCAGGATGTTCCTCGGTGTACTTTGATTTAATGATGCCACAAATCAGTGTAAAGCTGAATCAAATTTCTTCTGAAGCACTTAAGAAAAATAAAGCAAGTGATTTATCTCCCTTCCCCTATACCATTCTTATACACACAAAAGCATATGTTCTCATTCCTTTTTGTACTTCAGCTTTCCGGTGGCATTGGGAACCAAAGCACTTGATTTCCATGCAAACACAATCTGAAGTTGCTCCTGCTCTCATGGTCTTCTCCTGAGGCTTCTGCTCATCTATTGCAGCCCCAGGATGCTGGAATAGTTTGACTACAGCCCTGAGTATGTAGGTGATTATTCACTGCTGTTTATGGAGACATCTGGAGGACATACCTGTATTTAGTTAGGGAAGCCTTGCCTTAAGCTGCGAAATAAATAGACAGGATAGAAAAAAAGAATTCAGCTCTTCCTATTTAGAGGGATTAAGTGCTAGATATTTTATAGACAGTTGGGCACTTAAAGAGTCAAATGGCTGCTGTGGTGCCAAGTAGGATTTTCAAATGTATGAAGATGTTCATTTCCTACACAAAGTACTCACAGTTATTTATTTCCTTGGGCATGAATGTACTTCTGAAATCTGTCTTGAAGGGGCCAGCCTGAAACCACACATACATCCTAAGACAAAGCAGAGACATAAGTTCAGATCTCATGTTTTCTTGTAGTGAATCATTACGTGGTTTGCTTGAAAAATGGTGGAATATCTGAGTTTATTCAAAGTTTTCTTTACATAGTATTTCATTTTATTTGTCTTTGCAGTTATAACCTGTTCATCTAGAAGGGCCTTAAACATCTGTGAGATAAATGCAAGGATTTCTGCCTCCTTCCTCAATTTTTCCTTTCTTGGTGATTTATATGTTTGGGGAAAAAAAAAAAAAAAAGGATAAAATACTGAATTTTACATTTTTTTTTCTGAAAGCTGTGAGATCTGTGGTCATTTAATCTCTCCTGGGAAGAAGCTTCAGAGTGTGTCTTCCCAGTTTGATAAATATTTTTTCAGGTAGAAAGCAATATACTTGTATGAATAAAGAATTTCAGGGAAAGAAAAACCATTAGAAGCTGTGGATTAATCTGCTTCTCTTGCAGGTTTTTGATCATACAGCGGGCACTTTCTCAACACACCATAGGTGATTTTAAGTGCTATTAAATGCTACACAGTAAATATTTCCCAGTGCATTACAAGTATCAAATGTGGCAAATGGGAGACAGCCCTGAGTTTAATACTCAGATCTTTATATTCACTGCACTCTCTCCCACGTTAGACAGTGTTCGTTCTGCCTTAGAGCTTCTAAGCAACTCCCATTAAGAAAGCTGTTGTAAATGAGGTACAGTTTGCCATGGACTAGCTTTTTCTTATGGTCTCACCAAGTGGCAGGTTATGGCAATTTCCTCTATGTTTTCTCTTTTTCTTTTTCTTTTTTTTTTTTCCTCTCTCTCTCTTTTTTCATATAGACAAGCTTTTCTTGTAGGCAGAATGATCCAGTGACTAAACAGGGAGCTGCTCTGCTCTGTAACGTTGGGATTCTTGTTCCAGGTTTTCTTCAGGATTTTCTGCTCTTTTCTGCACCTGTACTTTTATATTTAGCTGAAACACTAGTATTCTCTTTTATTCATCTCTTACATCGCAAACAACAAGGATGAAATAGAAGTTAATTAGACTATAATTCTGAGTAGTCAGAGCTATGAAAGAAAAAGCTATGATTAAAGTTCTTATCAAGAATCCAAGATGAATGAAACATGAACAAGAGCGAAGATCTGTGAGAAAACAATAAACAAGCAACTAAGATTAGGGCTCAAATCTGAAGTTTCTTTTGTCCTTAACTGCAGTTGCTAAGACTGTAACTGGGCTCCCTGTCCCTGTAAGGAGGCTACCAACTTGGTGGCAACATCAGCAGAATGAGAGCTATGGGAAAGACTCAGCTGCAGTCTGGCATATTAACTTAACCCACTGTCTGTTTCAGTTTATGTTAATATACTAGCTTGTGAACTGCAATGTCAAAAGAGCAGACAAACCACCTGTTTTGCTCCCTTTGCTCTGGGGGAAGTGATCTCCAGAAGAAGGACGGGGTTGACAGCAGGGGTAGTAACCTCTTTGACCAAAAGAAATAAATCTAAACTGAATCACAGTTCAAAGACCACACAGGACTAAGGCTACTTATTACAGTGAACTTGCACTTAGAACATCTGCCATGCAGGAAAGAAAAGGAATCTCTAGATTATGTGTTTGTTCAGCTCCCTTTGTAGTGTACAAGAGAAATAAATAAATAAATAAAAGCTATAAATAAACTTGTGTAATAAGGAAAAACAAAATCTTGTATGACCACAGAATCTCAATCTGAACAACCTTATTGCTCAAATATCTCACAAAATAAAAGGGAAAAGTATTAAGTTCAGATGTTGTTCTCAAAGGCCTAAGACAGTTGGAGGAGATTTCACAGAAAGTGTTGATTTATCTTCAAGTTACATCTGTCTACTTTTGAAATTCCCTTGAGAAGTTATGACAACTACAGTGGGAAAAAAAAATCTGGAAACATACTTTTAGGATTGAAATGATTGAAAAATAAGGTATCATAATCTTTTTTTTTTAGACCTCTCTTTATAAATAAAACATAAATTGATTTTCAAAGTATGACTGTCAAATGCTAAAGCATACCTGAAATAAACACTCAGTGTACTTTGTTAGAATGCTGCTACAACACATAGAAAAGGTTGAGTTGTATTGCTGGCGTATCAAGACAGTCCCACTGGACACTGGTAGATCTACTGCTATCCTATACTGCAAGGAAAACTTCTGATTTCAGTTGTGTGCTATTCATTGTAAGTGCAAGAATGACTGTCATCCTGCTTCCATCACAATATATGAAGGATAACCAGGTCAGTGGAGTGACATCACATAAGGAAGAGTAAAAAAAAAACCCAGGGCCATGGTTAGAAAAGAAGTTATTAGTGACGTAACAATAAATCAACTTCTCTTTTTTTTCGTTATTTTCTTTTGGATAGGTTTATGCCCTGTGTTATTGTTTTTGTTTTGTTTCCTAGAAAATGCAAATTAAAAAAAAAAAAACAATTTGTATTACTTTGAGTGTTTCTCCATCTACCAGCTGAATTTATATACCTCAGAAACTAATATGACTCTTTGATGGGAATTGCTTATTTTCTGTTGACAGCCTTTTAGTGAAAAAGATAGAAATCAGATTGAATTTCGACGGTGAGAAATTGAGAGCTTGTTCTACCAGCAGGAGTCTCAGGGCCTCTAATTTTACCTGTGCGAGCAAAGATGAACCAAGAATATCAGCAACCTACTTTCCTGCCAGAGAAAGAAAACACAGTATCCTAAAAGTCACACAGACAATCTGAAACTGAGATTTGTCTTAACTTCAGTGATTTTACCTTGTTTTAAATACAGCAATACATAAACATAGCAGAGGCACTTATTTAGGACTCAACTGTGTGGTATATTACAGTGAAATAAAATAGACTGGAACTTTCATATGCACATCTCTCGCTTAGATAGGTAAGGGTCAAGGGCTGCTCTCTCTCATCCTAAATCCCAATCGCACAGCTCTGGAACATGATTGGTATTGGTGCTTGGAGAGCAGAGTATTTCTACTGGCTGCTGCTGTCTTTGGTGAGACCTTTAGGTTTATTTATATCAACTGAATGTCTTCCATTATTTTAATGTCTCCATATGAATACCTTATTGATTTAAGCTACTTAAAATTGAAATAATGTCTTTAAAGTATAAATAGCAGAATGTTTTGTCCTATTTCCAGCGTGGTTTTCTGTTCTGTCCATTTGTATGTTGTGTAGTCCAAAAGTATGTTTTGTCACTGTATCCTTATAATGCTTCTTCCTATGCAGCATCATCAGAAAACATATCAGGCTGATTCTTTTTCATCACTTCATATTATCTCGAGTCCTAATGCTATTACTTCATGCCCAGTTCTTGTCATGTTTGTGCTATATCACCTTTCATCTGTATCATATTGTTTTACTTCCTTTCATCTTGTTGTTTTCTGTCAAATTATTGTGTTACCTGGCTGGTTGATTTGCACTGTCTCCACCTGAAAAAAAAACATCATATATTCTAATCTTCTCACTGATTTATGATAAAACAGTACCATTTTACCTTGCAATGGAGAGCTAATTTTGTGTTGGTATGAAAAAAGTAGGTTTTTGTTACCAGAAAAATCTTGAGAAAAGGAAAACAGTAATCTCAAGTACTTTACAGCAAGGAGAAGCATAGGGATTCCTCTTTCTTTCACAGTTTCTATTCTAAAAATTTCAATAGAGCTTAGCTACTTTCAAAAAGCCTTTATGTAATTCAGGCGTAAAATTTTCATCTCTAGAAGTGAGTGAGCTGCACAATGGTGAATCCAATAAAGATCTGTGGCTGCTACCACTTGGGCCTCCCAGGGAATATGGAGGAGATCTAATTCTGGATCATAATTGTGGCTAAATGTGACTTTGAACAGGCCAACCCTGTCAAAGCCAGAGCTGTTGTCAATATATTAGGTGGCTGTGAATCTGTATATAATTAAACCTTACATAAAGTACCACAGAACTCAGCAAATAAAATAACTAGGATTGTAGTGACAGATGAAAATGTTCCTGTCCTTTGTTGTTTGTCCCATCCTACTGCAGAAGTTTTTCCTTTGCAGTAAAGGGGAGTGAATATCCACATGGTAGCGTGTCTTTTTCTTTGCTTATGTGTCTTATGAGCTGTAGAGATTTCAGTTGTGCTTGTTAAGGAGGTTTCCATTTTCACCTGTCCTGAATGGCCAAATGAAAATCAATGTGCTCCTTCTGGATTTTAATGAACACTAAAATACTGCAGCTGAGAAATTAGACAGACTACTTATTTTATTCATTACAGATCAGTAGTCTCTGGAAGACAAAAACTGGATCTGTTAGATTCAGCCATAGAGCTGACTGAGACAGATTTTAAGCACCAGAAAACTGCCCCTGATGGAGCTGAACAGCTGGTGAAGCTGAGCAGCCATCCCATGGTTTCCCAGAGTTGTAAGAACATAAGCTTGAAATCAGAGAAGCAATAGCAGCTTAAAACACCCATGGAAGGTTTCTCCAAGGCTTAGTGTCTGATGTCACTGTGCTCCCTCTGCCATATTTGTAGAGATGTAGGTGTCTCTGAAGAAAACCTGGAATTGCTCAGCATCAGCCTACATGGTACCACTCCAAATGACAGCAGCAGAAAATTGGGTTCCAAATTTACAAACTTAGTACACTAACTTAAATCAAAGTCAGCCTTGTTCTCCTTGTTCTGCAGACAGGTTTTCCCATGTTCTCACACCTCTACTTTTAATTAAAATGCTGACAATCAGGGATAAGGGGAACAAAATACAAAGGTAATCATGTACAGAAAAACATATTTCACCAGAGCATAAGCTATTAGCACTTTCTCGGCTATCTGATCATCTGACAGGCTTAAGGGTAAAAGTGATGTGAATTTCAAATCTCTGGCTGTTCCCTGAGGAGGCTTTGTCTCATACAGTTTGTTGTGAAGTGAGACACTGGAATGAAAAAATGAAGGAAAGGAAAAGACGTAGTGCAGAAGGGTGTATAAATGTATGAATAGGGCCAAATTCAACTCTATTTTAATGCCACTGACTTCACTCTTTTTGAACATCTGTCCCAAAATAGCATAATGCCCCACCTGAACTAACATTTGTCTCATCTGTATGCATAACTCTGTAGAGCTCATTTCATTCATTCCAGTGTTGAACAGATGAGCATTTTCCCCAAAGTCAAAACAATTACAACTAGCAGGGGTATTGGAACTAGATGATCTTAATGGCCCCTGCCAACACAAACCATTCTGTGATTGTAGACACTCGCCAAAATCCCTGTCTTAATTGGGACCTGGGTGCAGTTAACTTTTTTTCAGATGGTTGTAGAATGCCTGGTCACAGTACAGAACTTTCTTTTTTACTAAGACACTCCAAACCAGCTGTGTACTTCTTCTCCCAGGTCACTTTTACATGCTTCAGAACTGCGTATAACTTCTGGATTTTTTTTCCTTTTCACATAGAAATACTTCTGTCACTGAACTGGACAACCTGGTCACTGGGCATGGGCATCCCTTGCCAGGGCCTGTGCCCTGTTGCTTTCCATCACTTGTCTTCTGCTTGAGCATAGAAATTGCTTTATACACAGGGAAGTAGCAGTCTGAAAAACAGAATGAGAATTACTATTAGAATAAAGACTCTTAGGAGAAAACAGTATTAGAAAATATGAGTGTGTCATGCAATTGACTGAATGTACTGCAGCCTTTAATAAATTTTTCAAAGGACTGAGAAGTGGAAAAGTCATAAGGAGGGTTTTGTAATAGTTCTATATGTATTTATAGTGAACTACCAAGCATGGGATAGCATGAACTCCTTCCGTAACAGAATTGAATACAACTGTAGGTTTTTACTGCTCTGGAAGTTTCTTACACCTAGCCCAAGCACATGAGGCTTGCATCATCCAGCAAGTGTATCAAACTAGATTGAGCTTAGATCAACTTCAATTGCAGTTTTTATGTTTGCTCCCTGCCCCAGTGTCACTAGTTAACTACAATTTTCTCCAAGTGGAAATAATTTCTACATCTTCATTCCTGAAGCAAATTGAAACAATGTAGTAATCAATTTTTTTAATTGTTATTATTTTTTGCTTAGTATCTGCAGCCTGTCTACCTTTCATTACATTTGTAAAGGTAAACTAGTAATTTCAGATAGATATATTCAGGATTGATCTTAGTATAACTGTCTGTTCTTTGCTGCTGTGCACATTTGGATATGCTCCTGGCTCTTGACCCCTAATGTTTGCTGCTGAGTTAATTGCATATGGTTCAGAGTAAGAACTGCTACATATCTCTTCTGCACATCAAATGTGAGAAATGCATTGCTTACAACATACTGCCTTTCTTTTCTTGCCTCAGTCCCATCCAAAGCTTATTTACAGTGACTTATGTAAATTGTACATTGATCTCTCCTAGGTTCACGTGGTGGTGTGTATCTTGTTTCCATTTTCTGCATGTCTCTATTACATCTTGTTTTGCAAAAGATATATATATATATTAGATAAAGACAGAAGGTATTTTCTGCTTGTCCTTTCATGATGTAGTCTGCACAAGAGACTGATAGGTTAGTTATGACTTAGTCTTTAAGCAGGACAGCTTCCTTTTTTTTTTTTTTTTAATATGCATCACTTTTCATGCCTTGTAGTTTAGGGTCTGTGTTTAGAAGGAGGGTGGACAGGATGAATTCTTTTAAAGGCTGTCATATCAAGTGGTATTTATCATAAAATATCTCAGATATATGGCATTTATAGCTGTAATTTAATTATACCTAATAGGTTTCCCTAACTGTGATATTGACTATTTTATAGGAATCAGAGTAAGCCTTTTAATCATCTGTGGATACAGCTTCACTAATAGGCATAAATCAGAATGTCTTAGATCAACTTTGTACCCTTAAGGCATAATGTAAATGATGAAGGGATGGGACTTCATTTTGTCATATTCTCTTCAAATATCAAGTAATATTAAAGAAAACACTTTTCTCAATCACAGGTGCATGTACGAAGAATGAGTGACAACTTGATGTCATCGCTTTGATAAGTCTACTCCCTTGGCATTTTCAGATGTACTTTCATAAATGAGCTTCAATTTGTCTTGCACATAGTGGAGCTGTATTTCAGTGTCTGCACAACTGTACTTAAAAATGTGCTTACTTCTCCATAATTCACAAAGGAGTGGGGAAGGTAAAGAAAAAATTCCTCATACATTTTGCTAGAGGCCAATGGGAAATGTGCATATTTATTCCTAAAAGTCAAACCACTACAGGGAAGGCAAACATGAAGCCTGTGCTGTTCCACCACGAATTTGGCAATTTTTGTTTATGTTTTTACATGCATTACTCAGGAGATGATTTTGCAATACCAGGATCTCTCTTCCTACCAAAAGAAAAAGGCAAATAGAGAACACTAGAGCAAGTATCATGTGTGGCAAGGTGTGTCTCACTGCAAGCTTATGTCAAGCTCAAATACATGCATAGTCTCATACAAGTGTACAGTCTGGATTTCATTGAAATGGGGCCTTTCAACACTGTACTGCTTAGTTGAAAAAAAAAGTATTTTGACAGTGTAATTATAGGACCACCTTTCAAAACTAAGGAAAGTTAACATAAGTAATACAGCATTACCTTATGCTTCTGTATGTATGTGATATACGTATGTAACTAATATAACTTGAGGTTGATCTTCATCTGGTATAACTTCTCATCATCCTTTTGACATTTTGCTGGCTTTGGAATTTTTACATCTACTGAGAATCTGCCCCATCACCCATGGCCAAATATGGCAGATTCTATAGCACCTATAGAATCAGACCCATCATTTCTCAGTCATTTGAATCTGACAGCAGTTACCTACCATTATTGCGTCTTTGAATTGTAATCTGACATTTAACCTAGCTGGAAATGTATTGCCTCATTTACTTTTTGTGTTCTCCCCCCTTCCATTTTCTTCTAAATAACCTTTTTCTTTAGACGATTTTCATGAAATTGCCACTAAAAAGAGTCCTGTTTGAGCTGCCTCATTTGAAAACTGTAAGATAGTGAAAGACATCTGAAGATGTCATTGTAACACATGAAAAACACTTCAGCTAGCACATAAACACTGTCAAATAGAATTCAAACTGAAGTTATAAGCCAGGCTGAAATGATATTTTGTTAATAATTGTCAAATATTCCACAAATAGCACAATTCTAAATAGCACTATTCTGAGCAACGAGAGCAATGCATAACATACTGAATTTTTAAACAGAGCTGAACAAAATATAGAATTTCTATTCAGGAAATGTGGATATCTTGAAGTTCAATTTTGTTCAGAAGTGGAACAAATAACTTTAATACAAGAGGGAAATTCTAAATAGCAGCTTCAAAAAGTAATGTGCATTTCAAACTCAAAGTTTAGGCTTTAAATTGTCTTTTTTATTTTTTTTATTATTTTGATGTCATGTTCTGGTGAAAGAAGTGGCACCATGAAAGATTTGCTACAAGAGCATCATCAGAAACTTAGCTGATTGGTACAGTAGCGAAGAAGCTGTTTTCAACAACATTATATAGGATATAGTATTAAATTTTCCACTGACAGATCATGAAACTGCAAATAAATATACAGAATATTAAAAGTGGATTATGTTGAAATAAGTAATCAAATTTGACAAATCATTAGAAGCTTCCAACAAGGAATTTTAATGAACATTATTGAGAAATTTTAATAAGCAATAAAATAAGAGAAGCTCAATTTCTCTGAAAAAGTATTTTCCAACAGAAGATTGTTTTGTTGGAAATATATTAAACCAATTCATTTGTTTATAATGTAAAAATTCTTTATATTCAGTCTCTTTCAAGCAGACAATGTATTGCTGTTACAAGATCCATTGTCATCTTTGGCAAATAATTTACACAGTAATCCAGCTTCTAAAGCTAATGCATGTCCTATTGTGTTACCCAGCGATACAGTGATGATCTACCTCTCATTTTCCTTGAGTCAACTAAGTTACAGATGAGACAATTCTACCCACAAGGAGTTTGCAGCTTAGCTGCAAGCAGAGAGGGGAATTGTATATAAGACAGTACGAGAAAAGCAAAACTGAATCACTTGGCACTTTGTCCAATACTATTTCTGGAATCCATTTCCCTTTTAATCCATTTTTCTAAAGGACATTTTTTTTTAAATTCATTTGATTTCCTGTACATGAAAGAAAATTGTCTCTTCTGTGTGGGTTTGCAAGATCTGAAGTCCAAACATGCAAGAGAACAGTACAGGAGTCAACGAGGTTGTTTTTTTTATGCAGATGCTGCATTGCCCAGTAGGGTCTCTGATCTAAGAGTGTGGGCAGGAAAGCAGTAATTTATTTTAGGAATGACTAGAAACAGAAGACAATGTCTAAAGGTTTTTCATTAAGATTAAAGAGGAAAGAAAAGCATGACAGAAAATCTTGGGAGCTGTTTTTTCCCAGGACTGTTCTGGATAAGGTCAGTTTCACATACCTGCAAACCAGCCCATACCCATACTCTGTTGGCTCAGGGCTGTGCTTCCAGATACCACAGGGCCATTTCCTTGGCAAACTGTCACAAAAGATTCTTTTCTTGCTTTTCTTTCTTACTTTTTTCATGATAGCCCAAATTGAATACTTGCTTTGCCTTGTATCTGTCATGTTAGCTTTTTAGATAGTACGTGTTATATTCTATACTCCAGTGGCCTGCTGTCCTTCTGTAAGAGTCTGCAAGGTTTATCAAGTGCCTCTAATGGTGGTGGCCTGAGGGAAAACAGTATAAAGTTTGCCTTTTACATTTCTTCTCCACTTTAAAAATACGGAAGATATTAATAGTACAAAGAACAGTTCCCCACTGCTTTGATCTCTACAACACTGCTGCTCTTTCAGCCTTCATATCACTACTGCTGCCATGTTACATTACTATTTTCATTACTGTTATTTCCAGCCCATAGTCCTTACTCTTTTCCCTGCTTTAACCCCAACCAGTCTTCCCTGGAGGAGACAGAATGGGGAGAGGACTGGCTGTGCTGCAGCAGAATCCCTTGAGAGTTGTGAGTGATTGAGGAGCTGTATCAAACCTCCTGGGAACTGTGGGCGGATTTATTTTCAAAGATAGTTGTTGATCAAAAAAGGGCATAAGCTGCTATCCCTTTCTGGAATAGCCTCAAAGGAAATGTGCCTCAGAGACATATTCCCTGCTCTCTTCTCCTTTGGTACAGGGCAGAGTAATTTTCTGTAAACCAAAGGCAGCAACAAATTACACTACCACTGATGCCAGGTCAGTTTGTCTGCCCATCATGTAAGATGGAAGAGAAAGCACAGCAATAACTCCTGTGGCTTCTCAGTTTATGCAGGAATATCGTGCTATAAAACTCACTGATCTTGCATGCCCATGTTCTGTGTGGTTGACATTTGAGGTGAGGAAGAGAGGAATCTTAATTTTATTTGTCCCTGACTCAGCATGAAGTCAAAGTCATTATCCAGTTTGAAATGTCCAGTTTTAGTGACAGCTTACTAGAAGTTCTGCTGTTTTCTGCTTTCTTGAGTAAAAGAGCAGCCAGCAGGAAGACATAGGCTTATTTTGAATTCCTTCTATTGCTGTATGATTAACACTAATTCAAGTATCATAAAAAGCATTACGTATGGTGTTTCTATTCACAAGTGCTTATAGTTTACAGTAAATCACACAGTGAGATGTGAGGCCCCAGTTCTTCATAGGGTATGTGTGTCTTTGCATAGAGATTCACACCATTTGCAAACAGTATAACATCCTGGCATTAGACATATTATGCAAAGTCAATTATGGGGAAAAGTAAGTTTCTCTTGTTATTTAAATAAATTCATAAATAAATAAAATGCAGCAGTAGAACAGGCAGATCTTTCCACAGTTCCTAACTAAGATGTTATTTGGGGAAAAGAGCAGATAAATATAATACGAAGTAGAAGATGTCTTCTCATTAAAAAATACTTTTTATATATACAATGAACAACTTAAAATGTCTTCCCACTTCATTATGGAATGCTGCACATCATTTCAGAGAAAATGAACAATGTTACCTAAAGAACAGAGTGCTCGATTGGATGCAGCAGCCCTTGGGTCTGCCCAGGGTTTTGGACTTGCTCAGGTTATTGTCTGTAATTGTGGTAATTGCATCAGAAGAGCAAAGCTCCCAGAGACCCCTCTATAGATTGCATTGCAGTTAGGTGAAATTACTACTGTTTTGCAAGAAAATATGTTTTTCACTGTCTATAGTGCAAGTAGTTGCACACACTCTGAAAGGTGAAAACAAGATTGTTTTCCAGTGACTGACTGCTGAGAAGCCTTATTTAAGGAAAATGAAGTCATGTCGGAGAGGTGAAGGACTCTCCCAAGCTATTAATTCATTTTGAATAATTCATTAGGTAACACTCTTAAATTCTGATAGTCCCAGGTAAATCCCAGAGAGGGGTTTTGTGGTCCCTCAGCCATGCTCCTTATCCAAGGCACTGTGGTTTACATATTAAGAGGATGTGTGAGTGTTTTCTAAGAGATATTTATTCTGGAGCTTGTAATTAGTGCACAATGTCTAATTCTGTGATGAGAGTGAATGTGTATGGTAATAGATTGCATTTTGTGTAGAATAGCAGTGGAAACTGATGCATGACTTCTGTTGACAAGTTAATGTTTCCCATTTGAAAGGGATACTATAGTTTTTGCTTGGCACCCCCAGCTCTGGAGTTAAATGCAATATTTGAGCCCAGCCGATAATACCCCTCTAAACAGGTGAGCAATGCAGATTCATCTATAGCTGAAGTAAACTGACATATATCCACAGAAATCAATCACTTTATATGCGTTGTGAGCCAAGCAAAAATCTTACTGTGTAGCAATGAGGGGAGATCAGTCTTTCAAAATGCAAACGAGAGACATGAATACACAAATATGTTTAACGTGAGGCACCTTCTGAACTCAGGGAGATTAATATGCTGCAACCATATTGCCCAAAAGTACCTACACTTTCTCCCTCTCATATTATGATGGGAAAACTAAATAACTTGCAGTCACTATTTTTCCTCACTTCTTATTGAAAGTTAAATGGTCATTGAATTAAGTTTAACAAATAGATCTTTTTTAAGCTAAATTAATAAACTTCCGTATTTCTCAGCTATCTAAGTTCATAGCCTTTACTTAATGATGATGCACTTGATTAAGTAAAATGAAAGAAAAATGAAAGTTCTTTCACACATGAAAGTGAATAATGAGTTTAGACTTAATCCAAAAGCAATTTAACTTTAAACATTCATATGAAATTAAATGAGCCATTGAATTTGCTATATAAGCAAGCATTAATCTTATCAATCTATGAAGACTGGAATGTTATACAGTGACTCATTAATTTCAAAGCCTAATACAAGGCCTGTTTAATGCCTGCAGTCTATTAAAAAGTCTGATCCTACAATATAACTGCTTTTTCATAAAAGTTTAAACCCCAATTCATATTTTTATTGCTTTGATCGTTTAATAATCTGCTATGACAAGATTATGATTTTGCAAATCCCAGTTGTACGTTTCCTACATGTGGAAAATGTTTGCTCCAAGTTTGAACTTTAGCACGAAGTATTAATCAGAAAATTTAAGAATGTAAACAATTGTGATATTGGTGGGTCCATGTTTGCCTTAATAAAAGTTTAACAAACAAAAAGGAAGACTTTCTCTTATCAGACATTATTTAGATTAGCAATCTTACCTTCATTCTGAATATCTTGTCAAGTACATTAGGGAGAGTTGTGGCACAAAAGAACCCCTTCTTACTCAAAACATTTATTAAAGAAAAACACAACTTTTTCAATTGTCATGAGAGATGTTCTTGATGTTTTATTTTTACGTGTTATATCTAAGTTGACTGTAGCCTCCTGTGCAAGTGTAGATTCAGGACAGAAATTTTACTTACTTTAGATTTGTTCAGAACTGTGCAAGTCATGCTGATTTGAAAAGAAAAAAAAAAAATTAGTTACTGAAAACTGCCCTTTTCTCTTAATGAGATGATCCAATAACAGAATTTAATGGCACCGCACATTAACTGCTGTCATGGAAGGTCATGGTTTCAAATTTCTGTTTCTAATCAGTAGTTGCTCTTACTAAAACCAATCAGAGGGAAAGGTTGATATTTAAATATGTTTATGTTACTAAACAGGTGTTCATTTTTGACATACTATACCTAATTCCACCTAATTTTCACAAGTCTAAGGTCAATGAGAAATTGCTCTTCTCAAAATAAGGCAAAAGCAGTTGTGATATAGCTGTTAAATGTAAAAAATAATAAGCAGCTTGTTGTATATAATTTTCTTGCTATGTTCATTGAGCATAAACTTTAGAAATATTTGCCAAATTCAAGCATTTTTATAACGTGTGGGAGTATCCTTCCATTGCCTGTATTGCCTTCTTTGACTTTTATATCTTCTTGCAGAAGTCTGTGAAAAATGCATCTAGTAATACTGTATCCCTGTTCAAATAAGTGATTGTTATTAACTTTTAAGAGTCTCAACATTTGGTCATGTGGGGTAATTAGGAATGCAAAGGCATGAGCAATTTATTCGTGCAAATTTGTGAAGCTCATTGGAGCATTTCCTGATTTACACTGGAGAGTACACTTGAAGTCTGACCTGCTAAGTGGGAATACATTCCTTTCCAAATATATTTGTGAGCAGAACAAAGATGTCATATATTAACGGACACAAGGAAAAAAGGAAAGGCTGCTAGCATATTTTGTTTTGCTGTACTACAGTTTTAAGGAGAAGTAATGCTATACTCAAGGGATTACTCAAGCAGTAGTTGAACTCAAGTACTTGCATATGTAATAACAAAATCTTAGGAAAACTAAGAACATCCATGTCAGGATGATGCTAAAGAGACTTCAGTCGTCTTTACTTCCTTGTAGATCAAGTAAGTTTAGGTGAATGGAAACTGTTCTTCCAGACATAGAAAAAAGAGGTAATGGGTTTGTTCCTTTGAAAGTGTTCTGGACAGTGAAGTGCAGTACCCTGCAGAGGAGAGGGAGGCATAAAGAACCTTAATGAGGGGAAGTAGCTGGAAGCCTTTAGATTCTGTTAGCCCTCATCACCAAGGATGGCTCCAATCAGCTGTGCTGTCTCATGTAATCTTAGCCAGGATTATGCTGGAAGCAATCTGAGTTGAAACCAACTGTTTGGCAGTAAATCTAAAAGGGACTTTTGCCTCTGATTTCCAAGAGGGGGTACATCAGGAACTGACTGATCTGGAAGTTTCTCCTGAGATTTTTTAATTGTTTATTGAAAAATGTTTTTGAAATTTTATTGGAAAGTTACATTTTCATCATACCTGAATGCTTTTTAAGGCTTTTAATGTTGTTGATTCTATAAGTCATGTGTTGGTAAAGCGCATTCTGATTTATCCTGCTTTTGTATTTTCTAACAAAATATTTTATTTTTTTCTTATAAATGTAATTTTTCCTTGCAAAAGGGACTCTTGTTTATAAAGTATTTCTATCTTGTATTCTATATTAAGGTATAGTTGCAGCCAAATGAAACATTTTGATTTTTGTTGAAATAAAGTCTGTCAATAGCTGACTTGAGACAGTATTTTGGTTTATGGTTGGAATTTTCTTTCATGGAGAATTTTGAAGTGATAGGATTTACTATCTGATGGGCATAAAAACAGTTCGGAAATTACAAAATCTTTAGAAAAATGAAAATGCCATTCTTGTCACAGCTCTGGTGCTTTCTGAGTTGTTCCTGTTTGCTTGCCACATGATAAAAATAGGATGATGAGAACATTTGCCATACGTAAATGCTGAATGCAAGTGGTGCAGATTTCCTTCATGCAGCTCGACTTTAATTAATATTGTAATATTAATAATATGAGGCATCAACATCCTCATCGTTAGTGAGAACTGTCACAATTTGTTCAAATTAACTAAAAGCTTTACTATTTAGCAAAATTAAAGAAAGAAAAATAAAAGCTGTCTAAACCATCTTCACTATGTTTATCTTCAGAAAAACTCTAATGTAAAAACAATGGCAGGATGTAGAGTTGGATTTTGTTTTAGGCATTTGGGTACAGGTTCTGGACTCAGACCCTAGGTGTAACACAGGTCACTAGGAACTGATCATATTCTCATCTCACTTTGATGATTGTAAATGGAGAGTAGTAACATACAACCAGCAGGAGATGTAGTGCAACCAAATGATAAGTGAAAAAGAAATCTTATATTTAGATTTGGATTCAAGATGCTGATTTTGAATCTGCAAAAAGATCTTGGTCCAGAATTTCTGTTTTGGGTAGTGGCACCATTCCTTTCATTACTGCAAGTTCCCAAAACAAACACCAGATCTGCATGTTATTCTCATCTGTCTAAGGTAGACTGGTATTACTACAGTCTGAATCTATGTTACTACATTCCAAATCTATGTCCATGTATCTGAATCTATATTCTTAAACTGCAATAATGCCACCTTCTCAAGAACAGATTATATCAGTGAGACTATGCAATGAATCCTGCTTTCTGGAGGGGTTGTGCAGTTCGCCTGTGGCATTGAGCTAAGTCTTTTACATACAGAAGAACTATAAACATATTAAAAACTTGCAGTTTTATCACTTTATAATATTTCAGCTCCCAGAAAACTGAGTGTAGTTCTAACAGTACATCTCTCAGGATTGTAACCCCAGGGCTTTACTATTCATTTACTTGTTCTTTGTCAGCTTTTTCTGCTTCAGGGGTCGGTAGGCTATTACTTATTGGTTTGTATCCTCTTGTTCTGAAAAAGATTGAAAGCAGAGCTAAAAGCCCAAACCCTGTTCTCCCCATAGCTGGGAGCTCCTCTGCAGAGTGACTCTTGGTGGTGCCTCCTCTGCATCTCAGAAAAAGAAGAAAAGAGGCTGTTTGGGAGGGACTGTAGGAGGACTTTTGCTCCAGCCTCTAAATTCAAACCAGGACTGTTGGAAAATACCTGTGGAGACCCCCACAGTCTTATCTGACTCCTGTTGCAGCACTTAATTATCCTTGTTATTATGATTTTTGTCCTATCTGGTCAGAATAGTTTATGAACATTTCAGCTGTGTTAATACTGTTTCCAGAACTGTGAAGTACTAACTGAGTACTAAGTCAGTACCACTAACTAAGAAGTGCCTCAAAATATGAGTCACAATGAAACAGTTCCCTGCTACCACCTGTAGGATTCTGAATAGTAATACTTGCCAGGAAAAAAGTACCATCACATCACATCACCAAAACCAAGTTCGGGACCTAGTCTGTCATTTTCAGATTACAAGACATCAGTCACAGCCCATCTACATTTCTTCATTGTGAATGATGTTAAAGAGGGGGGGGGTGAGGGGGGGTGATTCTTTTCCCTCATGAATTGAACTGCTAGATAAACTGTGGAAGCAGGATAAGTAGCTAATAGAATTTGTTCTTCAACAGATGCCACAGCAAGAAAACATTTTAAAATTTGTTTTTGTAGTTCTAACTGTTAGAATATATTTCTAAAACAGTAATTTTCAAACACATTCCTATTACTTTCTGTAAATGTATTTGCATAGCATATAAATTTGGTAGGTCAATTTTGTGAGTTTGCTCTGCTATACAAACAAATAAATAATAAAAAAATGACTGTTTTAGAAAAGTACTAAAATGAGATTTTTCTAAATAATTGATTTCTAAACCAATGATGGAACTCATCTAATAATTACTTTAAATACAAGAGGTAAGGCTCAGTTACTGTCTGTGCTAGTTGATAATGTAAAAAGCTTAATAGAAGATGGTCTTTCTAACAGGAAAGTGAGAATTATAAGCACTAAAACCCAGCATGGGATGTGATTATCATGAGACAATAATATCCTTGGGTATTTTGCTATACAGCAGCTAAATGCTACGCATAAATATGCCTATTTCATAATAACCACACCCCTACAAGTTGCATGATTGATACTGACTTATCATTTATTTTTCTTAGGTTTACATAGAGATTTGTCATCTTAGTAAATTGCTTTGGGCTGGAGTACTGTAGCCATGAGATACTGGAGTTCTATCTAAGAGATGCTAATTGCTTTGTTCTGATGGGTGATATTTAGATTAACACATCCATTTTCAAGTAAGTAAAATGGTGGTGAGCATCACAATGGGATAAAATGAATCAATCCCTTTTGAAGACTGAGCAATAAATCAGAGTTAGAATTGTGCTAGTGCTGATGCTGTTTCTCATCTTGTTTCATTATTATATTGCCAATATGAATAATTTTCTTTGAAAAACTACAAATAAGGTGGCATTTTTTCTTATTTTAATTCCCAAACTATAGCACAACTAGCAGATACAAAAACCTATCATGACTTTCTAGGAGTCATAGAGAAATGTGAAGACCCTTCAAGAGGAGTACAGTATGGACATCACCCTCGTGTACATCACCTGTCATCCTTTTCTCTTTTATTTATTATGTTTTGTCCCATCTGACCTACCTCTTTCAATGTTACACTATTCTTCATATTCCCAAAACACTCCAGGCTCTCCCTTCATGTGCATTTGCCTAAGGAAGTGATGGCAAGCAACAGATTGTACATTTTATTCTCTGCATGGTAAGGACTAGATTGAAAAATTTAGCCTTGCAAAGAGAATTTATCCCAGAGTTTCTTCAAAGAAAAGTAGTTCTTCAATCTGAGTACAGATTATTCAGACTTTTAACCTGGTCATCCTTTTGGTGCTAAAAGAAAGGACATGTACATTATTTTCAGTAAAAGTCACCCAAGGCAAGGTGGAGACACAGCTTACTTTAATAGCAGACAAGTGATGTGTAGCTTGTGAAGAGACATTTCATGATTTTTGCTCGAGGTGTTTTTGGTTTTTTTTTTTGGATGAAGTACTACTAGCAGTCCAGAAATTTGTCTTCTTTGTCTCTTAAACTAGAGCCAGTGTTCAAGGCAGAGCCAAACCATAGATCTAGCCCTAGACATTACAGGACAAGGCTGCTGAATGACTTCTGCAGTCACAATTATTTGGGGCAACACCGTTTCCCAGATTACTGCATACAGGACTAAAATAAGCTGCTTTAAGAATATTCTCTTTATTCCATGATACTATTTTTTCTTCCCTTGGAATCTGACCTGCCAAATACCTAACATCTGCAACTAGGGCACGAAATTCCAACAGTATTATGTCACAATAGGTATAATTACAGCTGAGAGCAAGTACCTGCTGTCACATTTGTTGCTTTGTGCATGTTAATTGGTTAACCTACTCATGGCTGGCCAAATTCTGTCCTTGATCAAAAGGTACACTGAAACAGTTAGTAGCATATTTTAAAAATGGTCTTTCTTAATACAGCGTAAGTAACTCAGCTATTCTTAGAAAAGAAAAAAAACTGTATAAGAAAACACAAAGCAAAAATTCTTACCAAAATTTCTTCTGGAATGACAAAATGTATTGTCTGATACATCAATTATTTTTCCAGAAAAGCCTGCTTCTAAGAAGAGAAAATGTTATTAAGTACAAAGAAACAGAATTTCTTAGCATTCTTTTTTACTTACTCAAGAACAGTTTTTTGAACAGTGAAGAGAGATGGAATATGGACAAAATATAACTCCTTCCAAATATTCTTTTTTATCTTCTAGAAAATTTATTTTACTGTTAATTAAAAAATTACATGGTAATGACTATCAACGCAGATGTAAACTAGCAAATTCCCCACTAAGCACATTCATGTTTTAAACTAAAGAAATTTAAGCTCATTAAATATATGCTTTCTGTGTTGGTTTAAAGAGTTTGGGAAGATTAGATGGCCACCATCCTAGTGCACATACAAAACTATGGCTTAGTAATACATAATCTTTGTAGGTTATATAATTCATTGTTATAAATGATCTTAGAATGACAAATACAGGAAGCATTTTATAGACTATCAAAATGATATACAGTACGTTCAAGAGCTCTGTGGAAAATTATTTACGGTGGACCACCTCCAGCTTTCATTGTATATCCATAAGATCCACAAGATTATCTTATTGAAAGTTTAATTAGAAATAGGGGAGCTGATGGAGTTGTTCAGTCACAAGGTCAGGCGCTCTAGTAGAATCGGTGGTGTGCACAGGTGTGTAACGCTAGCAGTAGCATCTGGCCAATATCTCACATGTATGAATTCACTCACTGTCTCTCAACCTGAACTTTTGAAGCTGTGCTTGTAAGTTTACCACTGTTAAAAAATGTCTGTTATGTACAAAAATATGCTGGGGAGGGGAAACACTTGAATATTGTCTACAGGTCTTTACTGCTCCTTCTCTTATTATTTGCAGTTCTGCCATTTTCGAAACTTTACATTTCCAAGTTCTTCCCATCTGTTACTAGTTTCAGCCAGCATCCTATACCTATAGCAAATATCAACTGAACTGTTCAGAGTATTACAACAGATCCCCAGGAATAATAGTCACCTCAAAAAGTGCTGTTCTTTATCATTATATAGAACTTACTCAAGCTCAAGTACATATTCGATTCCATGGCTTGTTTAAATCCTTGAGGTCAGCATTTAGCAATGTTACTTTCATTTCTATTTTAAAGGATAAAAAGTTAACAGAAAAATATATTAAATAAATGTTATACACAAAAATGACTCGCTATGCAATTTGAGGAAATGTTCCAGCTGTCAATTTTATTAGCATTATTGAAAAAAATATGTGTTCTGGATAAAGTGGTAGACATAAGTGACCTAATGGGGAATCTGGGAAGTCACATTTGCACTCTGGGGTTGCCACACTGATGGGCACACTGATATATTCATTTCCAGCTGGAAAAAAAAGAAAAAGGAAAAGTAAAAAAATAATTATTATTATTATAAAGGAAAACAAAAAAAAGTTCAGGATTTAGGACAACACATTTGTTCCGTCTACGTGTAGACAATATATCAGCTTGGAAATTACACAGCTGTGAACAAAGGCAGCAATTTCTCAACAGTGACATTCACCTGTAGTCTTCCAGAAATTTACCCCAAGCACACACTTTAAAAGAAAGCAGTGGTACATTGTTCATACATTCTGTGCATTCCTCTGACAAACACTGTATCATATTTAATGGCCAAATACACATGTAAACATGTACAAAAGATTGTCAGCTGCTCTCTTTGTTTAATGATTAGGTAGTTTGTACTTGTCAGGGCTTTCTGCCACTATCCTCAATCATTACCTTTCCCACCTTGCCAGTTCTAACTTAGTGGTGTGCATGGGCTAGATAATAGGAACCATTGGACTGACTATATGAAGCCAGGAAATCAAAGGCAGATGTTAAATACAAATTGTAATCAAATGGAGGTTACGAAGGAGTGAGATTCATTCCTGTATTTCTATTTGAAGACATGAGTCAAATACGGGGTGTGGTAGAGACATTATCTTCATTAGGTCTCACTGTCATCTGCTACCCTGTGTTTAATCCTTTCCATACAGCTTTAGTTTCAGCTGGGATGGAGTTGTTTTCTACTGAGTGTCTGGTGTGATGCTATGTTTCTGACTGTAGGAGAAAAACACTGTTGATAACACACTGATGTGCTATGAATTTTGTTGCTGCTAAGCAGCATTATGCAGAGCCAAGGCCATTCTTAGCATAGGACCCAAGGAGCTGGGAGGAAACAAAATTAGAGCAGCTGACTTAAACAGGCCAGAGGGATATTTCATACTGTATGATTCCATGTGGAAGGAGTTTTGAAGGGGATAGGAGTTCATCTGTCTTCTGTTCTGCTGCCCAGAGTGCTGGCTGTGCACTGGTCAGCGGATGGTGAGCAATTACTTGCGCACTTGTTATATATGTGCACATATATATGCATATATATTGTCAGAACTATTATCTTTTTCCTTTATTTATCTTAGAAAATAGTTTTATCTCAACCTACAAGTTCTACTTTTTTTGTTGTTGTTTTCCTTCCCAATTCCCTCCCCCACTCCCTGGGAATTGGGGAGTGAGCAGACAAGTGTGTGCTTAGCCGCCTGCCAGGTTAAACATCAACGCATGCTCATCAGTGATACTCCTCTGTTGTAAAATTACCTCTGAAGGCGCAATCAGGTCTAATGATCCTTTGCAAAGGACAGAAAGCTCTGAACTGTCCACCAACAGCTTTGGTGTTGCAATTTCCCTGATGACAGCTTCCTGACAGATGGTCATAGTAGCACTTTCTGATTTACTTATGTCATCTTCCTTGTGAAACTCTAATCAGCCAGTCAAACTACAAAATATTCCAGGTTTTTCATAGCTGCAAAGATTAGAGAGAGTGTGCATTTCTTCAGATGGGTCCCAAAATCTTCCTGCTAAGACTTGTGTAGTCTGGCAAAGGAGATTCCAGGAGTCAGTTCTGTTCAGGAGCAGTGCATATACCCATACTGCTTTCCAGGTTGGCTTTTACAAACTGTGCTGTATATTGGCTACTTACGTGGATTTCATTTCTAAGCACATTTCTTGAGTTGCATGGGTTGATAGGAGGCTTTACCTACTCAACATAGTGTCCAACCTAGTGTCCAACTTGGCATTTGCCAAGTTTGTCTTCCTTTGTTCTAATACTGCTGTATTTGCAGCAGGTTATTTAGAATCAGAATATTATTTCCCTATGAAACTTAGTAGTTTATTCCAGGAAAAAGTCATAGCTGAACTGACTTGGCTGGCTTTTTACTCAGTGATTGAATTAGTGCAGTCTTTAAAGTGCTGGTTGAAAGGCCAACAAAGTCAAGAAAAAGATGGGCATTACATGTAAAGAAGCCAAATAGTGAACTGTTCAAACCAAAATATTATTAAAGCTTTATATATTTTAGTGTTATAAACACCTGTTATGTTTACTATATTTCTGGGAATTCTAATTGAGCCTGAGAAAGCTGGATTAAACAGCAACAGCTTTTTGGCTGAAGTGCATTAGAAATGTAGGAGTTTTGCTTAACATGAGGAGTTAGCCTTAATGTTGAACAAAAGGGCTTGGTTTTAAAAGCATGAAAATAAAAGAAAAATAAATTATGACTGTCAGCTGTATTTACCAAGTATAATGCCACTTGGGCACTATGTAATAGAAGAAAACCTGTGCTGTTCTACATGTGTAGGACTATAAAAATAAGATTATTGTTGTTTCATAGCATTACATTGCACACAGAACTTGAATTAGTGCTCCTTTAGTGGCAATAAAAAGAAATTGTAAATACAATTGGTTTTGGTAATATGTTGCCAATAAAGCACTTTCTTCTATTAAAACACTTACAAAACGAATGAAAGGAAAATGCTTCTCCAGAATGACCATAGCAGGAATCCAATTTTGAACCCTCTTACACTAGCTTTGCCAAAATGCAGTTTAGAAATGCCTGTTCTGAATCTACCTTTATTCTCCACAAGTCTGGCTCCATTTACTTCAGTGGAAGCATCTTGGGCTTTCCTCCTTATGCAAATCTGAAATCAAGTGAGAGAAAATTTTAGATCTTTATTCAAAGCTGTCTGAAGTCAATGAGATTCCACTCCTTGATATAAAGCAACCCAAATAATTTCAAAATTGGTTTTAATGCCAGTTACAACAAATATGTGCTTACTTAAGTTCATTGTTTTCAGATACACTACTGAGAATTAGCTAAGTATTACTGTTAAAAAAGCCTTTTCATCAGAAAACTTTACACCAAAGTCAACAGTACATTAAAAAGTAAAGATTTTCATCAGTTCCAAATACGTCAGGCCACATGTGGAGGGAGGTTTAACACTGACCCAGCTTCAGGAGAAGCTGGATAAAGCTAATGCTGTGCATTTCTCCAGCTTCTGTAAATAGCACATACACATACAATCTTGATTCTCTGGGCAACCACGTGTCTTACCTTTCTAAACCTTTTGTGGCTTTTCTAGTAAAGCATCTGTAGATAATGAGGTAGGTAACATTTTCCTCCATGTATGAATGTTCTTCCTTGTAATTTGATGAAGGTAAACATTAGGTTGACCTGTCTAAGAGAAAAGAATGAACCTTCATAACCTCTTCTCCATCTGCCAGTGTAACTTCTCTTGACTTTAGAAGCTTTTGTCGCACAGGTATCTTGGGACTTGCCTTCAAACAATGTATTGTTCTCTGTTGAATGTCAATTAATGGTACTGGTATTTAAATAATATATATTCAAATTTTTAAAATTTCAAATGTGTCATGCTGGTGAGTCAAGATTTACCAGGCAGATAGTTTAAAGAAATTACTTTGTATGCAGTGATTCATTTAAATTATAAGCACCCATTACTCTATATTTCATTTTTAACAAGATCTGCATCCACTCAGAGAAATACCAGACAGCTCAGGTTGGAAAAATGATTCATCTGGCATATGCAAAGATGGACTCAGTGCAGTTGGGGATTCATAATCAGAGCAGAAACATATTAAGGGTAGGTGTCATATTCCTTGATGTTTGCAAAAAACTGTCAGAAGCCTGCATGCATTATGGGCTCTTTTTGTGTTACATTACAGTCTTGCAATTCCCAAAGTAATTTATGTGCATATACAGGACTGGTTCTTGAACTCTTTACTCAGGTAAGCCTTGTGGATTTCTGCAGAAGCTTACCTAAGTAAGGGCTTCCAGACTCAATCGCTGAAAATGAAAGGAAAAATTATACGTATTTCATATCTTTTACAGTAAATAATTACTTAGGGTATTCAGTGTTAAAGATATTGCTTTTGAACTATATGCACCACTGGAATATCAAAACAGGATCTGGCCAAGCAATATTTGTGGTACCTTAGCATTGCTACTCATGCACTACAGAG
Source organism: Lagopus leucura (assembly GCF_019238085.1). Taxonomy (NCBI): domain Eukaryota; kingdom Metazoa; phylum Chordata; class Aves; order Galliformes; family Phasianidae; genus Lagopus; species Lagopus leucura. Next base: position 3,924,345 of record NW_024962271.1, on the reverse strand, counting down.
ATAAGTGGTATAGCTTCCATTTCTTTGCTTTCCCAATCTTTATGTTAACGTCTAAGAAGAGCTTCACTCAGAAGGCACTGAGATGAAAGGTATTTGTTTTAATCTTTGATAATACGGTCCTTTATGTTGTAGGTTTAAGGAAGTCTAAAGCATTAACGGAAGATTTTGAAAAGTATTCAGCCTCCAAGTAGTGTTACTGGGCTCCTGGTGAGGTTTTCAAAAGTTCAGAGAAGCCTAGCACTCAGTGATTTTGACAGAAAGCCCGTCTTCACTGCTTTCTTAGTCTTTCCTAGAGCCACGTTCATCCCTGCAGCTTCCAGGTGATGGTATGGAAGGTTCTGTACTTTCTCCACTGAGACAGATAAAGGAACAGAGTGTGCTGACCACAAGGAATTCCTGCTGCAAGTTTAGCAGCACTTAATAATCTGCAGGATTAATTTTATGTCAAGATTCAGGTTAAATAGCTAACTCGTTGTCTCAGTTGTACCAATAATAGTTATTGGTTTAAAAAAAAAAAAAAAAAAAAGAATTTACATTATATTTTCAGTTGTCACAGAGAAGGATGATCAGGGCCAAAATTAATATCTGTCTCCTTTGGCTGGGGTGGCAGTGTTAGAATAGTGACCACAAAAGCAATAGCAGTCAAATTGGTTTTTTGTTTTTTGTTTTTTGTTTTTTCTTAAGTGGTTAGTGTATGATTTAAATACCCCAGGGCACAAAAGCTTTAAAATTCTGATACTGATTAAGTTTGGGCCTAATATTCTCAGTCATAGTTGTTCTTGTTAATATAGGTCCTGGTTTTCCTGCCAATGCTTTCAATGTAGCTGTCAAGCCATATACTTATCCATGTGTATCAATGTCTCACTGTTCAAGTAATGAACTGTGTCAATTTTCATTAGCTGAGGATGATTTTTCATAAGTAAAAGCTTATCTAGTCTTTTAATTGCTTCAAAAACCTCCTAGGAGAGAATTAACAACAAACTCATACGGTATCCTGCTACCCTTGTGCAAAGCTTTCCATTCCTCACTCTTCAGTTTGCTGTTCAGCCATGTGCAATCTGGCCTTAAATTGGCAGTGCAATCCTCATTTTTCCAAAGTGGAGGACTTTTGAAATCAGCAGCTTCTGTCTATGTAGACAGTAACAGACATGATTTATAAATAACACTTAGGTTCTCTTTTAAAACACATCTATTTTCAGCTGCTATACAAAGAATTGCATGTCGCCATTCTTCTGGTGCCTGCCAGGAGTTCAGCATTATGTACACAGACAGAAAGCAAGAGGCAGTGGAGGTAATGTGAGCTCATGGCAGCTGTCCTGTGTATGTCTATGTACTACTTCCAGTAAGAAGTATTTCCAGAGCCATACACTCATTTAATGCAAAAGCTGCACAAAGAAATAGGAATTCAGCAGCAGTGAAGGAGAGCCAGATGTGTTTTCCGCTCAGGATGTATTTAAGATGCAGGTAGCAGTGCAATATTGAGATACTCAATTAGGTTTGAAAAGCCTGTGAATCAGATACTAGAAACTAGTTTTGACTGCAACGCATGGTTTTTCTAAAGGGTAAATGAATCCTGTTAGGAAGATAACGTATGTACCTTTGCATCACATAGCAGCCACAGTGTGTGTACGTTTCCCATGACAAGAACTGTTATCTCTTTCTGTGATTTGTATGAATGTAAATGACAGAACAAGCATAGTGTAAACTTACAGATCTAGTGGTCTTTCTACCTATCTACATCTCTCTCTTTCTTACTCCCTCTGCTGCAGGAGTAACTCCACAAACAATGTATGCAGTCTCGCAGAAGAGCTGTAATTTAATTTCCTTGTTTTACAATTATTGACACACTAGGCAATGACTGATTTATGTTTGAGAATGATGCAGAACAGTCAGAAAATACATGCCTGAAAAATTCAGATGGTATTCAGATTTTGGTAGGTATGAGTCCCTGTTTAGATCCTTACTGAATTGATTCAATATATGTCCAAAGCACATACATAATTATTCAGCTGCTGAGTGACTTGTCAGTTTTTATTCTTGGTCAATATATCAGGAATAATGATATTCAGTGCATAAGATTAAAACACGATAAATGATATTTAATGATAATTTTAAAAAATGTGGATACAGCTTTGATTTCAATATGTTCTGTTCTAGCTTTTGGCAATAAAATGTTATTGCAGCTTAGGATTCCTCTTCTGAAACAAACACCCTTATCCATCTTCACTTCTATTGGCAGCACCAAGAACAAATGCAGTGACTAATGCAAAAAGTTCATAAAAATTAGGTTATTTAAAAATATACTAGGTAGAGTTATACATTAGAAAATCAGTCCCTTGTCAAAGCCTTTTGTTGAAAACCACCATGCCACAGCAATTCCAGAGTCACCTACAGCAGGTAGTGCTGCTGCATGTCTGACACAGCTGGCTCCTTACCAGTCCTTCTTGTCACTTGGCAGAGGAGACATTTTTTGGTATCTGAGTTCAGTTACAGGATGGAGTCTTAGACTCCACAAAATCCTGGACTGGAGGTAATATTTTGGGGTTTGCTGTAGGTTAAGTAGGAAGAGGACTGCATTAAAATGTCATGTGTCCCCTGTCTGCTTCTGAGCCTGCTCAGAAATTTTCTCAGCAGACTGAGGACATTCGGGCTTGATCAAAGAAATAGATATAATTTCATAGTGTAAGCAGAAATTCTCAAAAATCCATATAGCTTTGTGCGTGAACATTTAGGAATGCTTAATGATTCATTTCTGGTTCTTCCAGACTGATTCAGTTTGGTTTGGCAGAAGATTTTGCTCACTTGTGTTACTGAATGCCTACTCTCCGTATTACACTTTGTGGGACACCTGTTAATATGATTGCTAGTAAGATCTGTTCTTTTTTCATTGTCAGCTTCTCAAGGAAATGTTGGATGCTTGAAAATTATTTGTTTAAATCGTTCTAAGGAAGTACAAATTAATGTGAAATCTATCAGATGAGGAGAAAAATATGAGTGAAGGGAGGTGAAACTAAATGTGTTCACAGTAGGTTTTATTTTTCTTGCAAATAAAGGTGACAGCTAGGAAGGGAATAGCTCTGGGACGTGATCCTTACAGGCTGTGTGTGCAACACCTGTGCGTACATGAGCACACAGACATCATCTCGAGCAGCCTGAATAAAGACCAGGCTGATCTGCAGCCTCTATGATAGACTGACTTCAGTGTGTGCTATTTATAAACCATTCTTTCATTCTCAACAATGCTTTGGCTGGAGCCAGAAAGGACAGAACTACTGGCAGACTGGCCCCTTGCCTAGTGTGCTGTGACTGACATGTAATCTGTCACTCCCCATCATCTGTGGGGTGGTGATAGGAAAATAATGCTCCTCAGTTAGCCTTAGATCACACATTACTCTCCTGAATACAGCTCCCTAAAGCTGTGAAATGGCCTTTAGAAAGTGTCTTTGTTCATTTTTTATATAGGAGAATGGGAATAAATGATAAACAGGCTGGAGGGAAGGAAAGCAAAACACACGTTAGAGACCTGATGAGAGAAATTGGCTATAACTGAGATTTCAGCGTGATCCGATGACCTTTTTGTGAAGAATACCCATGGCACATATGAGAGCCATATAGGGTGCAAGAGCTGGGCTGTGTACTCACTAGGTCACTAGCTGTGAATGGTGTTTCCCAAGCTTTAACTCTGATTTAACCAGCCATTTTCAGTACATCGCTGGGAAATCAGTCTCCTTCTATTTCCTAGCTCTCTGGAATATAAAACACCAAGTATGACTTCCCTCTAGCAAATGTGTGGCATTACAGGGTCCCACTTTCATCTGATGACTTGGGAGTTGCAGTAGTACAAAGACTGTAACAGTAGTAGTGTAATGTAATAAATGAACCATAGTTCACACGTACCATAGTTTCACAGACCTTTCACTAAACTTAGAATTTCTGAATGAATTAAAGATCATAGCCCTTTTAAGAAAAAAAAGACAGTTTTTCTCAGTGTGTTTTTTTTATTATGTTTACATTCATTTTATGCTCTGAAAATGCTCTAAGATTTACAGAGATAACTGATTAACCTTCTTCTGCCTCAGTCCTCCAGCACCTCAGGTTGTTGGGCACCAGTCCTCGTTTCATGGATTGCATGCAGTGAAGTTGCTGATGCTCTTTGCAGTATTATAATGTTCTCCCTGAGGTCTAACCTTGCTGCCTCAAATGACATTTATGTAAATTGTCACCAGAAGTTTAGGGCACATCTCTTTTCTTCTTTAATAACATGTCATACTGATGTGGCTTTGTTTGTATTTCATAAAGAGATGCTTGATTAAAGAGGCCAAAATTAATTTAGATTGATATTCACTGGACTTTTTGTAGTGACATTGAAGTATGACTCCCCCATATTTTGCATTTTAATTTGCTTTTTGATAAACTTTCCAACTCCACAGTCTTAGTGACCCTTCTTAAGGCTTGCCAGGCAAATTACTGAATATAGTCCTTCAGTCTTTTTACCACCTCTCACTCCTACTGAGTTAGTATGTTACAAGGTGAAAATATGTAAAGATGCCCTATTTGCACCAACCTGCTAAAGCAAATGCACTGTAGGTGCTAACTGCCTTCTTCCCTTTACAAACACAGCCGCTTTGCTATGGACTGCGATGGAAGCAAAATCAAGACAGTTCCCATTTTATTCATGCAGATAAATGCTGTGTCTACTGAAAACTTATCTCAATTAATCATGTTTTATTCTACTTATCCTCTGAGCTGCTTTCATATTCTTTACTGTTCTCCCTGTGCAGTTAGGAAATATATTTTATCTTAGATTTCTACTGGCACAGACATCAAAGCACTGACCCATGAAGCCCAACGTAGCAGGTTGTTTCTTTTGTATCACAATAAAATGCCCTAATTTATTCTCAGTTTACCTACTGGGATAGAAGGAAATACGAAGGCTAGAGCTACCTGGGTGCTATCCAAAAATGTGACTGATTTTACTCAGGTCAGTATTCAGAAGCAGTGCTTCAGATACTGTTATTTTATGGTCAACGTCTCCATAACTCTGCACAGAGCTGTAGTATCTCAGATGGTAAAAACAATTTCCAGGATAACCAACACCTTGTCATAAAAGCAGAGCTTCACAGGCTGGCAAAGAAAAGAATAAATTCCGCGTCAAAACTGTTTTGAATGATCAAAACTATTCTGTAGAAATATAGCACCTTTAGAATAGAATCCTGAACATTCTGGAAATAATTTATCTTATTTATTTTTCTGGAAACCTTGAATTGCTGCTGTTCATTGATGGAGGAGGCAGTACTTCACTATAAGCTTGAGCTTATGTGTCTTTTTCTTTTCTCTGCATTCAAGCAAATCCTAGATGCTTGCTAAAATTAATATTTTATCTGTTCCCTTAGTTTTAATGTCCAGTCTGTTCTTCATGCCATCAGTCCTTTCAAATTCTTGCATTCCCATATTCCTCCGGGAGCCCTCAAGTACTCTTTTCACTACCATTATCACATGGCCAGGTTGGACGGAGCCCTGGGCAACCTGGTCTAGTATTAAATGGGGAGGTTGGTGGCCCTGCCTGTGGCAGGGGGGTTGGAGATTCTTGATCCTGTGAGGTAGAAGGACATACTCTCTTGCTCTGAACATATGGATGGCTGCAGTAATTCATAATGACAAAAACTGATCTTGGAGAGTGTGAAAATAACTAGCTTGAATAGTTTGAAGCTAACTTTCCAGTAGCTAGCGTGCATGAGTATGCAGCACTTAATCCATTATTTGCAGGATAAATCAAATAACTTGTTGGATATTTCAGTGTAAAAGTCCTTTATGTACAGCTCTTCACATGTAGCTCTTAGCACTGCCTATGGATTATCTGAGACTGTCGCCACTTCTGAGTAAGGTAATGAGTGAATGCTGGAAATTCTTACACTACTGAGCTCATATATAAGAGGAATAGGGTCAGCTAAGTTACTGTATAAGATTCCTTGTGAAAGAGAAATGCTTGTTGTAGATTCAGGATGAAAAAGAAGCTACCCACATAAAGTTATACATTTTTTTAAGTTCCCTTCATTTAAAGACAAAGCCCAGAACTTTCTAGAATCATCAAGGCAAAGACCCACCCATTGTCACTAGAACCCAGTGGTTAGCATGGAGCTGCTTCTAATGGAGGATGGTTTTCTTTCAAGTCCAAAAGAATAAATTTGGAATTTGATGTTCTTTTGGAAATGGAATAGGAGGAAGTGATTTTGCTTACAGATCTATGTAGCAAGTGCTGGCCTGCTTATTCAGGACTTTGCTTTTCTACATTCTACATTTTTCTCCCTGCATATAGTTAACCTTTCATATCCACAAGAGAGCAGCTGTACCTACCATGGAACACAGCTTTTCTCACCCTGGGATTTGTTCCCATGGATGCCACAGGACATGATTGCTCCTGATATACAGCTTTCAGCAAGGACCACCCACGTTCTCCATTTGGGTGATGCATCATCATTCACTTTGACAATTTCATCATAATCACATGGGCTGAAAGCAAATAGAACTCTTTTGGTGTCAGAATTTGAACTGTGTCACACCTGCAGCCACAGATATAATTTAGTTTTTTGCAGTTGTAGGTCTGAACGACAGATTCACAGCACTCTCTCACAAGGACAGTGCTGAGTGGATGTGCTGCTGAAGCGTCATGAACAGTCTGTCATACTCTATTATTTCCTGATGGGAATGTTTTAATTGCATATTTCATATTTATGACCCTATAAAGAATAATTTTAATTTGACATTAACATCTGAATGTGATTGTCAGAAAGACAAAAGCAGCAATGACAAATAGTGATATAAATCAAACCAACTGATTTTCAATTTCTAATTAAAGATGACACTGAAAGCTCAAGATAAGAGGCATATGGAGACAAACACATTTCTCTGCAAAGGAAACCAAAACCATATGGGGAAAAAGTGCAAAGATATCAAGCTAAAATCTGAACTTCTTGGCATCTGAAATGTCAGTAAAAGGAATCCTAAACTGATCAACTTCCTATAAAAATCATTTATTGGTCTCTACCACAAGACAATGAGTAAGATGTGAGACATCTCAAGCTGTTCAGAACAACTGGGAATTGATTGTAAGTAACCTAGGAAGCAATTGTTTTACCAGTTGAGACCATAAGACAGATGGCACGAATATATTTAAAGATGGGGACAAAGCTGATGTGACACCCAGCTGGATTCCTGAAATGCACAATGTGAGTCACAGATTTGTTGTCGGATGAAAAGAACTTAATTCATAAAAAAAAGGGTGCCAGTGGAGCCAGTGGTCTCCAGATGCTGTGGATAGGGAAGATAGACTGCTACCCCTAGAATCAGCCCCACCATCTGCGGTCCCAATAATCAAAACTTTTAACTACTCCCTCTGTGCAAATAAGCCTTGAAATAGGTATGGCTTTCATCACAATACAAAGGGTCTTTAAAATATTCACAGAGGACCAATAAGAGACAACCTAGCTACGCACTGCTGATGCAACTGTTATATTCTAGGCCATTTCGCAAGTCAAATATTGGGAATTGCCTTATTAAAGTGCTAGTCAAAGTAGAGAAATTTTAAAGGTTTTTAGAGGCTTTAAATGATCTTGTGTAATATTGCAGTCTTACCTTGCCTGTTTTTAAGGAGCTTATACAACCTCAGAGCCTTATTTCTCTTGCACTTCAGCATAAAAATATTTGCAATATTGAGATTCACTTTTGATGTGTTTATTGTATTATCAATTGTTTGTTTATGTGAGATGGGAAGATGAAATGGTTAGTTCTGCTCCTTGTTTGCTAGGCAGGAAACAACTCTGTAACCCAATGTCTCCGTTCCTTGCTCTTAACATTCCTTTCTTTCTAAGGGCCTTTATTTTTTGCTTTAATGACATTTTAGCCTGCAGCTTTAAAAATGAGTTAACTTCACATTTAGATTAGCTCCCATAAACCTGATTTTTAAAGGGACCCGATTATCTTCCTTCTTTGTAAACATGATTTTGTTATGATAACTGAGGATGAAGATTTTGCCAACTAAAAGCCCAAAGACCTAAGAAAAAGGGACCGGAACAGAATGCCTGGACTGTAAGAAGATGCTGAACATAAGCCATGATTTTATTTAGTTCAGTGTGAAGCCATTAACTGAAAGGCAGACATATTCTTCAGAAGGCAGAAGTAACACCACTGCTGTAGGAAAAGGGCCAGCTGTTTTCAGCACTGTTGGGTGAACGATGCCTTGCACAGTGCAGCTTGCCATCAGGCTTTTCCAGTGTCTAGCTGTGGTTGTCATGAGTTTGCCTGCTGACAGTCAAAGGGATTTAGTCTGGATCAGGATATTGGGCTAAAGATAGAGGTAACTGAAAACTGTCATGTAGGATGCAGGAAATCAAATGGACCCAGTTGCCTTAATTCCCATGAGTAGCAAGAGAGAGTAAGAAATTGGTCATTGTAGTAAACCTTTATCCTTCACCAATGTATGATTTTTAATAAATCCTAAAGATATATTTTTGCATAAGTATAGCATATTTTTCAGTAGTGTACTCTGAAGCAGCCTTTATGATAGATAAGTGAAAACTGGATGCTTTCTGTATTTGCTCTATTTTGCCAAAGGCAGGTTTCTGCTGTAGGAAAGTAACCATCTTGAAATGGAATACCTAACTGAATGCAAATTTAGCATTAGGCTATTTGACATCTTAGCTCTACAGTGCTGACCCAAGTCCTGTGTTTGTTCACATTCCAGTTTACTTAATGACATGCTGTGGGACATTGTAAGAGATACATATAGATTTTCTTCTTTCTCATCATCAGCATTGTTTGAAACTGGTCTCTGTTGCAAAAAATGCCCTATATTCTACCACTTCATGAGGTTGCGACATTGTATTTGTAAACAATTAATGGCATTCAAGGCATGAAAAATAGCACAATTACTATGGCTAATTACTTACAAGTATCAACAGCAAACATTCTTAAACAAGCACTCCAACAGAGCTCAGGGCACTGTTAGAATAGGGAATGAAGAAGGAAAAGTTAAGTAGAAGTTATCCATTGCTTTTATTATGTGGTAAAAAAGAGTTTCTATTTATTGCTCAAGCAGTTAAGCAGACTGGCATCGCTTCACTTGTAAGATGACAAGTTCATAGCCTGAGGTAGAAAGTCTGCATCATACCATTCTGTTATATTTTACCAGAATAGTCTTAATGACCTGGCATCCCAGATAAAACACATCCAACTCTCTTTTTACTCATTTTAGTTCTCAGCAATTCCAGGGTCAATGTTATGTAATCTGATGGGTGAATAAGCATCTGTGAAAGAGTTTGATATGTGTCATCCTCAGTGTGGCTGGAATCAATCTCTGCCAGCTACTCCTGGGGCATTACAGTAGAGTAATTCAGTAAATCTAAGTCACACTCATGGCTAACAACTTCTAAAGATGAGAAAAACAACCTCCTTTTTGTTTTCTGAAAACCTAGGTGTGGTGGGGAGGGGGCAGTGATTGCCCTGGATGTGATAATGGCAATTATTTGATGGTGTTAGGTGTTACTTCTAAGCTGACAGATCTCTAGAAGCATTGAGGTTAGGGGCTTTGAAGATGGTTTTCATAAGAAAAAGGCACTTCAATCATCCAGGACTTTTTTTCCTTACAAGATGAAATCCAGATGAAGCCCCAGATGAAGGCACATCATCATGTTAATGTAATTACAGAGAAATAAGGACTTGCAAAGGATTGTGTCAGGTGTCTTAGAAATCACACTGAAGGAGTGAGAACAGGAGAGGTTAACATTTCCTTGTACTGTTCTACGTTAAAACCCAACAGAATCAGAAGAAAGTGACACTATTTAGTATGCCAAATAATATTATATTTCCACTGACCCATCATGGCAAGATGAATCCTGAAAACCAGTACAGATGGGGAGGGTACAAATCTCTCTAGGACCTTTTTTTAAATCTGGGTAAATTCCGTGCTTTTAAATTCTGTCATGAATAGGAATATAATTCCTATTTTCATATTTTTATTATTATTCATAATAATAATTATGAATATTATTATTATTATTCATAATTTCCTATTTTTCATATTGTTTTTACAATTTTGTAAATTCTTGTACAAATCAATTTACATTTATTACTTATCGAGTCTTTTTTCCCAATTAGAACTTAGTAAAAATAACTAGGAATGTAGCAACGGGAGGGAAGCAGGTAAAGTGCTGTTGTTATAAATAGTACAAATAGTATAAAGCATTACCTGAGTCCAGTGCAGAGTCCACTGATCTTTTTGTTGATAACAACTCAAGAGAGCATTTAAACATGTTTTTAACTTCTGTAGATTTATGTGTTTTAAGCACAGGCTTCCTTAGATGCCTAAAATTTTGCCTACAGCTATCACAGCATTCTGGACGGAGAATTAGTGAAATACATGCTCATACAAGAATTAAAAAGAAAAAGAGAACTGAAAATTACAACTTTTAATACTTTAAACTATGATGCAGAGAAAGACCTCACATGTTGACAAACAAATTCAGACTATAGGATAAGGACATAAACTGTGCTGACTGCCCAGATTAAGCATGAACATATCAGATACAAACTGTTCCTTCCAGTTTATTAGGAGATGAGGGTTGAATTGAGAATTTGCATTGCTGAAAACAAAAGTTTAAAAGGCAGGAACTGGAAACTTTGTTGAGAGATGCTGAGACCATAGCGAGTCAGTTTGTAACGGGAGAATACTGGGAGATCCTGAGGACTGTGCATAGAAGCTACAGAGGGCTGGATGTGAACCAGGGACTGAAACTCTGAAGAGCTGCCAGCAAAAATAAATCAAAAGTAAAAGACAACCATTCTTGTTGGAGCCTTTCATTAAAATATTGGCAGCTGCTGATGCATAACAAAAGCTCTGCTTGTGCTGTTAGATATTAGAGTTGAAAACCAAGGAGGCAAGTGTTCTCTTCAATTGCAGTGCAGGAGTAAATGGCTCCCAGCCAACACAAAACACCTAAGAAAGAAAAATTTCAACAATGTTCTGTTAAATTATGCTAAAATTATATTTCTCCATTTTATCAAGCAGCTATGCTTCCCTGTTTCTAGATCATTTGCATGGATTTTTGAGTCTTTTAAAAGTTCCCTTTCTAGCTTTTATTCTAAAATTGTTGTCTAGCTTCCTGTATAGCTTGTAGGAACCCTCTCTGCTATAATGATAACTTACTGTGTGAAACTGGTGGTAACTGCAGTATGGAAACAGGGTGGGCTTGGCACCTACAGCAGGAATTCAGCCTCTTCATTTTGCCTGAAATACAGGGAAATGTTAAGTTTGTTTAATGACCTTTACTGGCCTTAGTATTTGCAGATGTCTTTTAAGTGTAATCTTAACACTGGTATTCTTAGCTTTGCAATGTATGGCTTTGGGAATTTACAATATGCCTCTGATATTTTATATTCTTAAGTATTTGGCGCAGATGACTCTGGATTTATCTCTGTGTGATTTTTCATCAGGAAGTAACAGAAGGTTATAAAATAAAATAAAAACTAGCATGGATTTTTCAAGATGAAAAATACTTCTCTTAACAAAATTATAGGAAAATGTAAAGAGTTAGTTTTATTTTAGACATTACTAATTCTTGCATTATGGTTTTATGAGATCATTTCCTGCCCTGACCTGTTAAGGAAACAGAATGTGAAAGCCTTCTCATACATATTCTCTGCTCCTATTGTATTAGATCTCCAAATCATGGTAATTTATTTTTCAGACAGACAAGGACCTCCTCCATGTCAGCAGAATACATTTCCATTTTATTTTGCTTCTCAGCAGTGTGGGAAAAAAGTCAGTTTTGCAGTGATGTCAGCTAGGTTGTGCCAGGGGAGGAGGACTGGCAGCAGCTAGTAAGACTGTGGCAAGTAAGCAGGGAAGAGAACTGGGAATGTTGCCCGTAAGGTTTAAGGACTATATGTCAGAAAATCTGGAGGACAGAGGTCTTTCAGAATAGCTGTGACTAGAGGAAAGTAGTTGAAAGGGGTCCTCATTTCCCACCTTTTTTTTTTTTTTTTTTTTTTTTAATTTCCCTTCCCTTAAAAGGTTTAAAAGGAAGCAACTTTACATCAGAGCACTATTTCAAGTGTTTGCTAGGTTTCTGGAAAGGAAGGATGCCAAGCTTGGATAGAATATGGCAGAGTGGGACTTTTGTGGCAGCTGCAGCGTGGCTGAGAGCTGCAGGAGGTGGCTGCCAGTACTGGCAGGGAACCTGGCCTGTACCTGGAACAATACATCCCACGCATGTGTCATGGCAATGCAGCATCAGTTGAGGCTGATTCAGGCAGCTGCAATGTCTTCCACTGCTCAGAGTCTGTTTTCCTTGTACCTGGACCAGTATTGCTGAGAATTGCCAAGGGCCTCCATCTCTGAATTGGGTCTCTTGTGAGGTCAGGCATGCACTTCAGCCTCACTCAAACATGCCTGAAGGCAACTTCATCTTGTTCTATTTCATTTCGGGTCATCTTTGTTTTTCTTTTAATTGTCAGCGAAAAATTGAAGAAGTGAAAGTGATATTATATACAATTTAGAGAAAACAAGCAGTTTCATTACTCACATATGTTACTAAAACATCAGATAAGATATTGAAATTGCGATATTTTAATGACATCTGCAGCATCTACTTTGACATAGATGTCAGAAAGCATCCTATAAATGACTCACAGTTCCTTTCTCCAGAAATCAGTCTTTTCCATAGATTGCTGATCCTGAATTCTTTAATTCCTAATAGAAAAATTTCATACAAGTGGTTTTCATTCAACAATTTTGACAGGATGTCTCATGAGATGCTCTTGTAAAAACTAAGCTGTCAAAGCATAAGAGGGAAGGTCCTCTTCTGTATTTGAAAAATGGTTAAAAGATAAGGGTAAGAATAAATAGGGAAGCTTTCCATTGAAGGGAGGTTACGAGCAGGCCTTGAGCTAGAGTTTGTACTAATCCACATTATCACAGATCCTGGAGAGGAAGTTCATGTGTAGTGGCAATAGGGAAATTATCAGAATATTCAGGTCAAAAATGAAAAGCTTGGGTAATGCAGATCATGGAAGTTCATAAAATCATGCATAATGCAAGGGAAAAATATTGCAAATTGCTGTTTTGCAAGATTGGAAAACAGGAAAATAACCGGGTGACTAATTCAACAGAAAGAAGAAGAAGTTCTCTTTCACAAGCTGTATAAGTCATTTGTGGAACTCACTGCTACATGGTTTTTGGAAAGATAAAATTAGATATAAATGAAAGGCAAACTTAATAGTGGCTATTGAAAGTGCACCTGAGTAAAAATGACATCATCCAGGTTTGTTACAGTGACTGAACTACTGAGCACAGAGACGACAACATTTAGCTGCACAGTCTTGTTTTTCATACTCTCTCCATATCCATCCTGAGACTGAATGCAAGTGGACTAAGTGGACTTTACATTTAATCCAGTCTGACAGTTTTTAATGTCTGTGGAAGTGTGGAGCAGAAAATAACTTTTCATTGTTTTTTATCCATTTGAATTTTTTTCCATGTATCACACATCAGCCAGGTCTGTCAGTGTATGCTGATTAACTCCTGGTGAGCTAGGGAAGCAAATCAGATCTTTCCATTCACAAAAATGTGTGTATCTGCTGAAGAGACAAGCAGTCACAGATATGGATATCAATTTCATGGTAGTGCCCTTTATTCCACTTTCTGAGCTAATTATTATGATCTCATAGAATTGACAAAGAAAGATTGGATTTTAAAGAGCCACAAGACTAGTGTCCTAAAATCAATCACATGTAGAAAATAAAAAGGCCAGAAAGGACTATTTCCTGATGTGTCTTCATCTCTGTCGATGAAAAAAAGATTGAGGCATTAGTGTCTGAAAGTGTGCCATTTTGTACATGATGCTTACCCCTTAGATCTTACTTTTCTCTTCTGCAGCAATGTATGATTCTGTGATCTTATTTGTAAATGGCTTTTTGGAAATTGTATTTAGGGAGAATTAACTTTGATGATCATCCTCTGAGTTAGGGATTACAGTAAAGGGATTTTTTCTGTGGTTCAAAGATGCTGCTGTGTTTCCCACTGCAGGGATTTTGTTTTTGTCTACCTTTTGCAGTACTAGCCAACATTTACAGGTGAAGCAAACCCATCCACTAACCCTCGAGACCTTGAAATGTAAAGGCATTTGGGAAAGTTCCAGGGGCTGGGAGCAATGAAGCTAAATGCTCAAAAATGGTTTAGGAATAGGAGACATTGGAAAAGAGAGATTCTGCCAACCTTGCTCATGACTGGATATTTAGCCTGAACTTAGAGATTTTCTGGTTGGGGTTTTATTGTTGTTTTTTGTGTGTGTTTGGTTGGTTAGTTTTGGTTTTGTTTGGCTGTGGGGTTTCTTTTGTTTTGTTTGTGTATGACTTTTTCAGTAATTTCCATGTATGGATTCCTGAATGTACAGCTAATGTTACTGGCTTTGCCACACTCCTTTCTAACTGCCTTCTGTAGTAACATTTCCAGTGCCCTTTGCAGAAGCAGGTTGTATGGGGCAAAATCAGAAAGGTGTCTGTTGGAGGGCTGGTCAGAGGGCTGCCCATATAATAACAACCTGGGCTGCAGGCTCAATGCAGACAGTGTGGGCTGGAAGCAGCAAGGCTGCTCCCTGTTGTGTGGTTTGAAGCATGCACTACAGAAACAGGCTTGAAGGAGAGCAGGAGGCAAGGTCAGCCTCTCCTATCCTGTCCCAGAGTCTAGGTGCATTTTCTTCCTTTCTTTTGTTACACAGTTTACCTCATTTTCTTCAGTTTAATTAAATCCTTTTCTTTGTGTAGCTGTCAAAATCTGTCTTTGCAGCTTCTAGAGAATGAAAATCACTGGCTAAAAAACCTTTTTTAGCTTCCAATTGTAAATAGATCAGCTGATTGTGTTTGATTCCTCCTAGGTCTTGTGTTTGTTGGCCACTGTGTGTTGAGGAGGTTTACACACTGAAATCCTAATTTCTCTTCTGATTATGATTGAACAAATATTAAGCATATCAGCGCTTCAAACAGAGCATTATCAGCCAGGCTAGGCCTGTTTTCATCAATCAGTTTAGCCACCAACTGCTTTGCAATTTCATCCTAATTCTGTGGAAAGGAGCTGTCATTGTTTGAAATCAAGTGACCCTCACAGGCGGTGAAGGTCATGTGGGGGCTGGTGCAGCAAAATGCATGTTAATGTCTGTCACAGTAGTGTTTGGGGTTTTGCTTGCCTCAAATCAGGAAGCTGAACAAAGTATTATTCCATGAATAGTTCACAGAAAACAAAGGGGAGAAGAGATGACAAGATGAAATGGCAAGTCCGAAATCACTGGGCAATGACATTTCCAGGTTTCCTGATGCTCTGCCCTGAACCACCTGCTTCACTATTCCTGCCAGTGATGTTATTCTTACTAATGGTATTGCAAGTGTGATTATTGTAATTATTTTTAGTCTATGCTGCTATGTGCGTGATGATATTTCACTTGGAAAAAAAAAAAAAAAAAAAAAAAGTCAATTATTTAAACAGATATTTAATTGGGACTTATGGTGACATAGAAACTCCAACAATTATCTACAGTAAGTGTGGATACATGCAGCCCTAGCAGAAGAGAATGGGCCTATCCCCAAATTATTCCATCTGGCAGAGTCAGTACCTGCTGTAGTTCACACATGAATAGCATCAATTTGCATGTAAATAGAGGCCTACATGCTTCCGTGGAGCTAAAAGCTGTATTTCAACATTTCACAGTGGAATTAGGCAGTGGGCACATCGCTACATGATGGTTCAACCTTGTAGTGACGTGCCAGCTAAAATCATTTTAAATGCTCTTCTCCATATTTCCCGGTAGGATTATTTATTGAAGTAGTGTGTAAGAGCTCAGAAGAATCCTCTATTGAAATGCTGCCAGCTCCCGGCTACGATTCTGACATTGATGTTGTCAACCGAGATTAAGCATTGGTCTTAATGAATGCTGACAGTCATGTTTCTTAGGTATGGTCCTGTACTTCCTTTCAGCAAAGAACCAAAATAGAAAGGCCAGACATGAAGAGAAAGATTTAGTAGCCGGGATGCTTACCTGCTACTTGTGTGGTTTTTACATTTCTGCTTCTTTCTCTGAGAGACGCAGCACTAGGAATTAATGTTTTCATATCAAGATTTAACAGCAAATGATCCTGTGAGTTTCGGAGAAATGAAATACATGGGCTGTGTTACTCCAGCAATATTTTCAGAGAAGCTGAGAAATTCTAAACTGAGTATGCAGAATGAAACCAGACCTTCTTCCATTGTTCACTATTTTCTTTTAGAGATTGGTTAATAACTGCTTCTTGCTTGCCCACATCAAGCCCTTATATTTATCTTTCAACCCTTTTCTGATGTACAGAACTGTGCCAGCCCCAACATGATTTTGCTTGGTTCTTTTCAAGGGCATGTGCTATACTTGAATCCTAGTAGTATTAAGGAATATGGGTGCTTGCCTGAGATTTCATTTCAGTACCTGAACTCTCATGTGCTTTTAAATTTGTCTAGTTTATTTACACCTCGTTTTTGAGACATCCGTAGTCTAGAAGGCTCCTTTGTCTATAATTGCTTTACTTTGTCACTGTACAAATGCTGCTGCGTTGCATAAGGAAGGTGACACTGTTGAATTCAATAGCATCTCCTTCCTGTGAAAGTCCCCATGAGCAAAACCTCTTGACCAACTTCTCTAGTTACCGAATACGAAAAAAAGGCATGCAGGTAGTGATAGAGACTGTTCTCATAGATGCGGAAGGCTAGAACTTATTCCTGGGGTAAAGATCAGGGGGAAGTCTTTCTGTGCCAGAGGGGGCAGGCAGGGCCATCGCCCCAAATGCCAGCGGTGAGGCGGTCGTATTCAAGACAAAAGGGCAGACAAAACGGATAGCAGCCAGGAGCACATCCATTCGGCTTGACTGGCAGGGTGGGACTGAATGTCCAGAGGGATCAGTCTGCAAAAACTCATGCAGTGTTTCCACCTTTCCCTGTACTGGAAAACTTGAAGCAGCTCTGAGGCACCTAGGATGCGTTTCCTTTTGACATTGAAGTGCCAAAGTGTCAAATTTGAGCTGTATCTGTTTTTCCAGTGAATGCAAGAAACCTGATTTACTGGTATTCTTCAGCCTCGTGCCTCTTTTAGTGCACACACAGCTAAGAGAATATCAGGTTGTTCCCTGAAAAAAAATGTCTCTGTTAGATGGTGGAAAATGTTGTTTTTTCAGTTTCTTTCTTTCACCCTCTTTTGCCATCATTTTGTGGCCAGACAAATTAAGATTTTACAAATTTGATCTTTCTGATCTGACACAGAGGTTTAGGGCTGTTGTACTTCATAAATCTATTGTTATATGTGCTTTTTAAAATATTTTTTAATGCAACTGTTTAAACACATTTTTAGATCATTGCCTTTTCAGAAGTAGGGTGGGTATTTCTATCGAGAAAATAAATCTCATCACCAAATGCAAGGACTAGGGGAACAGAGTTCGCATCTTTGTGCTTAGTGTCCTACCATCTTTCATAGCTATGAAGGCAAGATTTCCAGGTCTGATCCTAGTGAGCCAAAGCAACATCAGCTTTTACCACTACAGCATGTTCACCCTGCATATGAAAGACTACAGCTCTTACAGTGTTAGCAGTACTATTGATAGCTTAAGTATCAAAAGCAGCATACTTGTACGATGGCTGCAACTGCTGTGCATGCATTTGATGGCCACAGGCTGTAGTTGTTCCTGTCTTGCTGTTAGGTCCAGGTAAGTAGATTAAGATCACACAGAGCCTTATCTGAAGAGTGTAACCAAGTATATAATTGACAGGTTTGGCACTGACCCTTCTTGGCATACCTTCAGAAATCAAGGATTTGAAAAGTACAGTGGCATGCTGGCAATTTGCTTGATAGTTTTTCAGCTCCCACTCTATTCTACTCCAAAGACCTCTTTAGTCTAAGGGAGTCTCATCAGTGCAGTCATGGCTCATTTCTAGCTAGACTGCACCAGTGGCACAGTGTACAGCAGGCTCTGACAGAACTGAGCCTCTTTACTGATGCAGTACAGTAGCCTTGGAGTCTTGTTATCTTCCACTGAAATTTAATCAGAATTTCAGTGTTTCTAGTCTACTTCTAGTACCCCACCATCAAAAGAAAAGACAAAGAAGCAGATTTAACTACTGCTTTTTCTTGCTTTTAGATAGGGTGTTTTCAGTAGTGTTGTTAGGAACCACTTAATGTCCATTAGATCCTGCCAGTGGGAGAACAACCCCTTTTGAAAATTTGCTGTAATATTATGACCATACAATGAAACTGAAGCTACATGAAGCCCTTTACTAGAGCAAATGCAGTAGCAGTGCATTAGGGCAAATACGACAGGGGAAAAAGATGCTAAGAACTGCCTGGAAACTGCATAATTTTAGAAACTTCCTTTTCTAGGTCTCTTCAGAAATACTAAGCTTCATGTTTAGACATTCTTTCTTGTTATTTTGATCATTTTATTATTTTGATCCCGCATCTACTCACATTCTGGTGGCCACAGAAACATAAAAGCATAAACCTCCCTTGAATTTAAGAGGGAAGACAAGAACCCGCAGGGTGCTGCAGGCTGCACAAAAGGGTAATGGTTTGTCTAAACCAAGTAGGCATAGTTTCAGCTTTGCATCTAACTTCACTGAAGCCTTAATGAATCATCACTGAGATAACTGCCCACTTTCCACCATTATTGAGTATAAATGCTGCTGATTGGTTCAGGTTCTGGCTTGAGGATATACAGAGTCATGTGTAACTGCCTGTCTATACTGATATCTTCACTGACTACAAACCCATGCCCCACAGCTACCAATTTTCACTTTCCTCAGCAAGTCTCATTGTGGCACTCCATAAAGACATAAATATACTGGCAAACCCCAAAAATCTCCTGCCTCCTCCTACCAATTACTTCTCTAAGGAGAGAAAAAAAGTGCTCTGTGGCCAAACGGGTATTTATATCTGTCTGTATACCTTTCCTGAAGCCTGTCAGGAATGAACCAGTAGAGAATATCAGGTTGAGAGTGAAAGGGGGTTGTGTTAAGCATTGCTACCAATAGGCGGTCATCCCTTGTCCTGGTCCTGGTGCACAAGCACGTACTTGTGGCTGATATAGACTGCCGTACATCTCTGGGGGAACCTTGAGAAACAAATACCCAACCTGCAAAGCTGCTTCTGTTCCTGTTTACTGTCACTGCCAATTGCTTTCAGAAAATAAATAGATCAATGGAATATCCTTATCGACACTTATCTTACAAGGATACTATCAAGTTTTCATATTAACAAAGCACCTTCAGATGCAGGACAATTATTGACAGCTCCTTAATAAATATCTTGGAGGCAAGATCCTGGTCCTCACTTTGTTTTGTTTAAATATACCGTATTACTGCCGAGCCAGGCTATTTTTACAAAGAAATGAGTTGTATCTTTATAGCAAATGCTGTTAAAGAAGATTATAAATACACTTTAGACTACAGACTATAGCTTTGCTTTACAGTTGAAAAAAATATCAATCACTTGGCTGAGACTAAATCCTAACATCTCACCTTCCTAACAGATTTTAAAGGTCACAGATGTACAGAAATGTTCAGCTTAATCTTAAATGCATTGACTTGTCTGGCAGAAGCATTTTAGGGTCTTTTCCTTTTTATTTTCTGCCAGCTATTTAAAATGTGAAAGAAGTGTCACTTATAACTAAAGAGTGGATCTTTAAGAGAAGGCAGAGAGTATCAGAGATCAGACTTGAATCTCAGAAAGGTCTCTGCAGCTCTGCTCTTCTTTTCAGTCAATCTGATTCGTAATGTTTGCAGATTGCACTAGTTCAGTCCTACTCCCCCCAAACGGGTTATCTGCAATCAGCTACATGCTGGGGACAGAGAACAACCTCAATTGAGCTCTAGCCTAAAAATAGCCATTTTCAAATTAAAATCTTGAACCAGAATGGAGAATGGGTTGCAGCTGGGACGTCTTTTATTTGCTTATGTTACCATAAGTCACCGTCTAGTTAGGTCTACTAGAACAACAAAATGTCTCCCCACCCTGGAGTTGTTGGGATTCAGCTTATTGAACACATTTTGTTTTGCAGTGATGTAATAGAAATGCACATTAAGCTGCAAGATGATTTCAGATCCCTGCCAGTAAAATAAATATAGGACCATTTTCAGTTTACATTTATCTAGACACTTAACTGCAGTTCAGGTTCAAATTTACTCACAAAACCAGTACCTACATAAGGAATATACCCATTCTAGCTGTATGTTCCGGGATATAAAGAGGCACCTGAAAATGATTCAGATCTTATTTAACCAGAGTTCTATAACCACAGGGAGATAGCTCTCCCTGCTGATGGGAGATGAGGAAGCTGATGGGGAAGGCCAAGGGTAACATTCAGTGTGTTATTTTCAAAATGTTTCCACTGAGGCACACAAGATAAATCTGAGATCTTTTCATGCTCCTTCTCTTGTTCTTTTTGTCTTTTTCACTCCTCCTTCCAACCTCTAGTTCACTTTTTTAATTCCACCAAGTGTCTCAACAATTTGCAAAAAGAACCAAAAGGGAACTACTTCTCCTTTTGTAGATAGTGGTCCTCCCATTGACAGATTTCTTTCAGTAATCACTAGTGAAGAAATATGTACCTCATAGAGTAAAGGTAGAATTCTTGGCAAGAGTTAAGGCCAGTGGTACATGGGAGTGCTACATCACAGCAATGTAAGTTTATTTTCACATCATAGCAGGATGAAGTTCTAGCATTATGAAATGGAATAGAGATGGTTTATTAGGCTTCATGCCTGGACTCATAAGCATTATAGGATGGAAAGAAACTGGATGCCTTCCTGAAAGGTGTGCTATAATTTAGCCACAACTTACGGGATCTAAGGATTACTTACATGGAAGGAAACAATAATTCTTTTGGTAGGAGTATTTACTGGATGAAGTTCTTTGGCCTGAGCAATGCAAGTCATAGTCATAGCTCCATCTCTTTAATTTAAAATCCATGAATCCTGGTACTTCAGCGTGTGTTCTTCAGACTTTGGCAAGGTTGTGTTAATTTTCTTACCTCTAAGACTTGCTCAAATAAGACTTCACAAAATGACATCTTGTGCTGCATTTATTTTAAAGATTGTGTAACTCTGCATGTAGCAAAGATTTATCTCACTGTCTTTATCTAGAATTTGCTCTCCCTACCCAATGTTATTTTAATGGTAACAGCATGTAACCAGTTGGAGTCTAAATGAAAATATTCAGAGCCAAACTATATCCCATTTAAAACCAAGTTATACAGTGTAAAATAACAACAGATAGATTTGTGATGGTATTGGTCTGTCCATTTATCTAGGACTGTAGGGGGTTATCAAAATGCGGTTTGAAAGTAAGGCTTGTTCAGTATCAGAGATGGGGTCACCAATGAAGTTACTTTTTACACATTCTTATCCAAACATAACATCAGTTAAGCCATTGGGATGCAAAAAATGGCAAAATGATCACATGGATGTGTCATGGACGGTCCATCTGCCTAACTGGAGAATTAACCCAGAACAAGCAATAGTTTTGGGTGAATAATGATTTATTAGAGGTGTCAGTTGAGGTTAATGATCACAGGTTGCAGATCTCCATAAAATTAGAATGTTATTTGCCCAAAATAGCAAAACTGTATAAAATTTAAGTTTCATCCTTAGTTTTAAGAAAACAATCTTTTCAATTTGTTTAGAGATTAAATTTGCTTAAATGCAATTCAGAAGTTCAAGAGAAAAAAATCCTTAGGAATAAAAGTGGAAGTGTTTGTGTTTTAAAGGGCACAGAATGTTTCAACTGATTTAAGAGAAGTTACTGAATATGAGAAAAAGGCCCACACTGATATTTTAAAATTTTGAACTAAGCTTTTCTCCTGATACTTCTGTTTGGCTAGAGTTCCAACTTTAAAAAAATAATTAAAAAAAAAAATGGTGGGAAAAAGAAGATAAAGTCTATTGCAGAAGGATGGCTCAGTATGAAAATGAGAAGAAAAATAGGAAGATCAGGTGTGGGGTTTTTTTGTTTAGTTTTGGTTTGGTTTTTTTTTGTTGTTTTGTTTTGTTTTTGGTTTTGTTTTGTTTTTTTGTTTTGTTTTGTTTTTGTTTTTGTTTTTTTTGTTTTTTTTTTACAAAATCCAGCTCCCTTGAAAGATAAAGCCAGAACGAGAGAGACACTCACTGGGGAAAACAGTGACTGCCAAACAAAGAGCTCCTTCAGCCCTGACATTGAGTAGATGCAGCCACAGAAGTCAGTAAGCAGATAAGGGCAATTAGTGCTGTGTCTACCATGCTTTACCAGAGGAATATTTACAATACATACATAAACAAGTAGTTGCTTAGATCCCCTCATTTTCTGTAGCAGCCTCCTGGCACTGCTAGTTCCTGGTACGCTTGTGGAATAAAAACGGATATAGCCTTGAGCTGCCATCAGTTGACATTACATTTGTAGAACTGGCATTTGCTTTGCAAAACAAAAGCAACATTGCAGTGCCCTTAGTTTCAAAATTACCCTTATAATCCTTCTAGTCTGCCTGGGTTGAACACAGAAGAAAAACTCCTTTTCAAACTTCTGTCTTATATTATTGTGTATTGATTCCCATAGCTGGTAATCTAGTGAGTGATAGGTCAATGTATTGGTTCAGAAAGGATTGATTTCCTGTCAATGAAAGGAGAAAAATACTTGGATTGAAGCTTAGTCTTCTGCAAGGTGTGTGATTATTGTTTGCTGGTTATGTTACATATGATTAACCAACCGTTCTAAAATAAGACATGATACTTTCTGCAGGAACAAAGTCTCTAAACCTTAGAGGAGAATCTAAAAACCATAAAAATAACTTATTCTTTGTAAATTTGAGCTATGTTGTGTACCCCTAACTGCACTCAGCAGTACATAACTTACTACCCCTTTTCTGTTTGTCTTCTCAGCTGGAGTGGTAACTTTAACACAAACCCCTTTTTGTAAATACCCTGCCCCTAGAAGGGATCAAGGTGGGAGGTAAGGATGGTGTTTAAGGAATATGTGTGTAACAGTGAATTCTTCCCCTTATCTGATGAGTTGGACTTGTTACTGTTGCATGTGGACTTCTGTATTTAGTGATTAGTAATGGACCACTTGTGGTGATCAACTTTTCTAAAGCCTTCTGAACCCATTTTTGAACTCCATAAATGCAGTAACACTACTTCTGTAATTCTGTAATTCTGTAATTAAGCATTTTGTGAAAAAACAGTTACATTTTGTGTAGTCTTACTTACATGCTGCCAGGTTAGAACATTACCCGATGCATGGTGGAACAACAAGTGTCCAAGTTTACAGTTCCATTCCTGGCCCAGAAATGTTTTGAGTACTCCTTCAGTAAATTCATATTCTTTAGACTCTGTTCCCCAGCTGGAAATAATAGCACATCCTCCAACAAAAAAAAAGACTTTTGTTTACTCTGAAGAACAATAAAAGATGACCGCATGAAACTTGGCTATGAGGGGCTTCAACAGATGCAAGGCATGTGCTAACTGATCCATTTGATACAGCCAAATTCTAGACCCGTGGCAGTAGATGTTAAGGCAGATTGTAATGTTTTTGGTTTAATCCTAAGCATTTCACTTCTTTCCAACAACTGGTGATAAAGGTGATATGGGAAGAAGAAAGCAGGTTGAAATGGGACAGGACTCTGCAGGAGGTGAGGGGAGAGAGCCCTTTGCTTTGGAGTCCTGCATAGTCCTGGCTGCAAACTCAGAGTGCTAGAGGCCTGCAACTCCTGCCAAAGGTAATTGCAGTGGAGGAGAGGGGGAAACGGCTGGAAGGTGCATCAGCATTGTTACACAGGTAAATATGGGGATGATGATGGTGCTGAGGCAGATCCTTATGCATGCTCTGACAGGAGTCAGCCTAAGATGCCGAAGGGAAGGAATTTCTGTGTGCTCTGTTGATAACACTGTTTAGTGAGTGCCATCTGAGTGTGCAAGACAGGTTTTCTAAATGTGAAAAGAGTGTGAAAAATGCTTTATAAACCAACCAGCTGGATGGTCTGGAAAGAACTACAAAATGTAAGACAGATTAGTTAACACTAAACTGTGCATTAGCTAGTGGAGTGATGCATGATTCTGTTAAAGTGATACAGATAATGGACATCTCTATTGTAGCAAAGTGGCTTTTTTGCAAATCCTGATGCAGCTGGAGTCAATATCAGAAGTCCTGCGGCCTGCAATAATTCTTGGATCATGCCCGAAAGACTAAAGCTATCCAATCTCCTTTAACTTTGCATTACAATAGTGTCGTATTATGTAGAGGAAGAGAATCATCTCATTTGCGCACTTAGAGAAATCGCTAAAGTTAATTGGCCCATTAAACAATTAATTCAATAAGTGGGTGTTACACAATAAGCATTCAGGTTATATAAGGTAAATTGTCTAATGCATAAATAGTGGTCCAAAATAAGTGTTCGTATACAAGGACTCCAAAAGAAAGAGAAATTGCATAAAAACGATATAGGTTTAGAGAGACCTCTAGTGTTCCTTAACAGAAGGAAACATATTCTACAGTGCTGTTCTTCCAATAATCAAAAGTACTCAGGATAGCAGTCATCCATTCTATTAAATCTCATTTACCAATTCTACTGTCTTTTTAATACACTGTATCAGAAACGTTATACATTTACTAGCATATAAATATTAGCCTGAATCCATATTTCTGCAATACTGTATAAACAGCATAGATGATCTCAGGCTGTTTTATCAGAGAAATCCAAAGTGTGCATAGAGTAACAGAGAATCAGACAGATTTTTCAATCAGTTCTTCCATGCAGGATCTTAACAAGAATAAATTATTAAGGCTTATTTCTTTTAGCAAGCCATCAGACTTTTTGTCTCACGAGATGTGGATTTTTTTTAGTTCAAGCAATTGCAGTATCATAACAATTATAAAAATGTTTCTCAAAGCATTTTATTTTTAAATAGTAACCTTGCATACATTTAAGATAGCTAAAAGGCATGATCTTCATGCTGCCTAGAAATGGGGATGATTTTCTGTGTGCAATGAATATCTTGGTATTATCTGCATTATAATAACTTGCATATGTTCCTATTATAATAGCCTGGGTGGAAGCTGTTAGGACAACCTTGCTCTGATGGACAATAATGAATATCTTCATGGCAATTTTCAGAATGATCTTGTGTAAATTAAAGGTCTGATTTTAGGCAATCGGGTATGTAAAAATTAGGTGTGTACAAATAGGGGTATTTTTGTGTATAGGAGCAAGTGTTATTAAGATAATCAGTGTGTTCATTCATGTTCAGAAAGCATAAAGGAAATCTACACGAGTCTTGAAAAGATACAAGTTACACTGATCTCCAAGCAAATTGCTTATCTTGTCCCTTCCTTACTACCCTAAGTTGATGGGAAGAAAGGAGAGCAGGTCCAGCTGAAGGATGAGAACCTCTTAAGCCAGCTTGCCTGCAGGCTCTGTGACAAATGTGCTCTTCAGGGCACTGCAGGGATGCTTCAAAACATGGAGCAGTGTCTCCTGCTTTGTGCAGTGCATCAGCAGCAGTGCCCTGCTTGGTGTGTCCCTCTGCTCCAGAGGTTCACCTGTGGATTCTCCCATGCAAAACAGCACTTCCATGTTTCTCTGGGCACTCAGTTGCTGAGAGCAGCTGGCTAGAAGAGATTAGCCCAGCTTCCCTACCTGTACAAACTGTATCTTGATAGCTTCATATTGCTGAGAGTGATAAGAAAATGTATACCAAATCCCTTGTAAAATGGATAGAGGTGGAGAAGATGAAGAGTCTCTTAAAAGCAAACAGCTCTCCAGGATCCCTGTTAGGGCTGGGTGTTTGTTATCAGCCCCAGCAGTCTGTGCTAAAATTCACTTACTCCCACAGCTGAAGTTTCAGATTGATTACCCAAAACACCTTCAGGTCAGCAGAGTATCTCTGCTGGTCATGTGCTACAGCCTTCAGAAAATGCTTTGTTGGCCATCCAGGTTGATTATCCTCGTGTTAGAATAGAGTCAGTTAATTCAATCTGAAGGTGAAAAATCCTCTTGTGCTCTAACTCCTTCTGCTATGACTACCCTAAGGATTTGTTTCTTATCCTTCAGAGATAACAGCATTTAAATAAATCACTGAACAGGAATAAAACTTGCTTATGATGTAGTTCCAGGGGATTTTCTTAACCTACTAATGACTGAGTGTTCTACTCCCTAGAAATATGCAAGTATGTAGAAATTGAGAGAAAAATAATATGTTCCACGGGGAAGGAATGCCAACCTAATCTTTTCAGTAGAAAATAGGCGTGTCTTGGAAAATGAAGGTGATTTTGATTGTATTTGTCCAATGGTGATGCTGGTAAGCAAGGGTCATTGTCTAAGTTCAAAAGCAGTTGAAAACGAAGACAAAACAGGAAGATAAAGTGATCTGTCTTAAATTAAGCTTAGTCCAGGTTGTTTATATTTCTAGGAATGTTATTGTGTATTAGTTTGGTTTTTCTATCTTGAGATCTCTCCTGTTCCTGTTAAGAATTATGACTTTTGATCTTTTTATATCCATCCACAATTTGTAAGGAAGTGTTCAGAGGTGGGAGGTGGCATATGGACAAGATAGCATATGACATTTCCAGCCAGGGACCCGTCCTGTGCCTCAGTGCCTCAAATAGCCTGCTGCATTTCCTGTGCTCTTAAATATACTGTTTTTAGTACAACAAACAATTGTGAGAGCTTAGAAATGCTTCAGAGAAGAACGTGATGAGGGCCTTTTCCCTCAGTCAGATGCTTCTGGTGGGTTAATAACTCCATCTACAGTTCATCACTGAAATAGTACCAAAAGTAGTGGAGCTATGAGCCTGAACCAGATTGCTAATATGATAAAAGCCAGGTTCTACTTACATTTTAAGCAGCAGACTAGGTAAGGAGAATATGTTATTGTAATGGTAAAAGTGCAAAATTTGCTTTGTTGGAACCGCTTTTTTCCATGGCATGGAGTAGACATATAGTTGAGTCTGTTGGCCAATTTCTTTTTTGGTGTTTGAGACTTCAGAGCCTGTGGGCAAATAACAGCAAAAAAGGTGCTACTACGTTTCCTCCAAGTGGGGTAGTAGCTCCCTGGTACCACACTCACAATGGGCAGACCTCATCCCAAAGTCCTGGGCAATGCTGGAGGGAAAAAAAATAGAAAAGAAAGATCAGATGGGATGCAGACAGATACACAACTGCTTCTCCCATGCTTTCAGCTGGCTAGACAAGGCAGTTTCTCTCTGGCCAGGTTTCTGCTGGCTGTTGGCTGGCCTGGCCATGGGCACCCACACCTGCCTGAGGCAGCCAGCTCAGGATGTGCGGGAGGGATTTGTCTGAACCCAATGTGCTGATACAATTCCAGCACTGTGATCTCGTAAAAGATAAAAACAGTTTCTAGTAAAGGTCACAGAGATTCCCATCTTACACATAAACCAATTTTCACAGATTGTTCTTCTACATTTATCAGTGTTATTCTTGGCAGTAGGCCTAGGTAGCATTAAACAAACAAAAGTCTACGTACATGAACCTCACATGTAATCTAAATCGAGTGTTCTTATGTAAGCATGCTTACTTGTTTGTGACCTGCTTTGCCAAGCCCTAAACAGTTACATATAAAAAATTTCTTATGTACGTTAGTGTAAAATACCTAGGCAAACTTAATGGTAATGGAACTCCAAAAAGAAGTTCAACCATCATCAACGATTGATGTACCTGATTTTATAAATCTTGCAGGCATCGGTTTCAGCATGTATGCTCACGTGTGTGTGGATCTATTAAAAGTGCTCTTTATTCAGAGAGGTTTAATCTTTTCAGCTTTCCCTGACTTCCTTGAGAGCTGTGGGAACTCTGTGCTTCTGAGATCATTATTATACTGCAATCTAAGTAGGCATTAATTACTGAAGGGTCCTATGTAATTCTTTTCTTAGATTTATCAGTTGAACCAGCAATAAATGCATTAACAAATTTATGTAGTAGATGAGTTATGTTAAAAAAAAAAATCACTGTTAACAGATTAAGGAGAATAGAAATATGAATATGATTTTCAAAGCCCAAAAGAGAAGTAGGAAAAAGAAGTAGAATATAGTGATACTGATGTATTTCTTGATTGTTGTAGTTTTTAGCATGGCACTGATGTGACTCTTTCTGCCACGCTAAGAAGTTACTATGAAACAAATTACAGACATGGAGGTGAGACCAGTGCAAAAACCATGAGCAAATGCTTTTCATCTTTGCAGCAGGTGAATTCCCACTGGTGCACTGTCTTCTTCCTGTGTGGTTGTCATTCAACATTTTGTTGGCAACTTTGGCAAAATCTTATAACAAAACAACTGTACAAAAACCATCTTTGAAGTGTGCATTTAAGAAAATAACAGTATTTTCAATATTGTTATTACAATAATTTATTATACAGTTCTAGACAATAGTGATGGCTAAACATTTTTCCTGCATCAATTATTCCCTTGTTTTTTGCTCTTGAAATCCTTGAGAATTATATTCTAGTGACATCTGTTAACACTGTTGAACTTAACATGTAATTAGTAAGGTGAAAAAAAGAAAGAAAATAGAAAACAAAAGCCCATGCCAATCTAAATGTACTCAAAAGGTGCCAGATTGATAACTCTGGAGAACTGAGTCTTCTGTTTATCCTCTGAATTAGCAGAGGAAAATCAATGGCAGCATAAACTTGCTCATGTTGCCCTGAAATGTCTTGTGTTCAGTCAGCTGTGAGAGTAGCCCAGGTTTCATATCGCCTGCAGTCTTTAGGATCCCAGTAGGAATCATATGAAGGATGTTGCCCTGTGGTGGAAGAACTGCACTGAGAATGCTAAACTTCTATCAGATAAACTTCTGACCATCCATCCAAGGTCAAGCTTTGCAGCTCCAGCATGGATTACAAATGGTGATTTTGAATTAAAAGGCTTTGTAGTCCATTCTCATTCTTTTAGCTATCTGATCCCCTGGTGTGTTTTACTTAATGCATAAGCTTCCATTGACATGACAGAGCCAGAGGCATTACAATCTATCATGTCAAGACTTCGTACATTAGCAGTTCTTGTTAGCACGCATTGGCACAATACACTGTAATAGTTCTGAATTATACTAATGATCCATGGATAATGGGTCACAGGGAGATTTTTGAACCATACCTTTAAACCAGTGCCACAGAGCTTTTAGGATGTGTCAAAGAGCATGGAGGCTTGGCACTATAACATGCTTTAATGCATCTTCAGAGCACCTTATCTTGTATGCTTTGCTTTAATTGAGATTAAATGGCTTTGAAGGACCTAACACAATTTCAAGGACAATGCAATTTCTCATATTCTCAGTGAAAGGTTTCAAATGTATTTCCTTAAAGCTGAGACAAATATTCCATACAAACACATTACACCAAACTGATGTTAAAGGTCTAACTCAAACTTAGAGGAGCCAACACAATTAGAATTAAAAGCATGGCATACTATTCCTGACTGTGACTAGGATGGGGATGAGAGAATTGCATGGGATCTTGGGTTGTGACACAGCACCAACTAGCAGAATAGTAATGGAAGCAACAATCTGGAAAGGAGACCACTTTCATTTTTTAGGCACCTAGATACTGTTGAAAGGAACATCTAATTGGGGCCAGGAAAGACTGATGACAATATTCTTCTGGAGGTGTATGCTCTGAATATTTCACATGATATCAGGGCAGGAACAGAGTTGTCATGGAAGTTAAGTGTAGTTTGTACTTGAGTCTTTAATACATTCCTGTAACAGTGATTTAAAATAAGATTCAGCCCCCGTCCTCCTTTTTGTAACTTCAGTTTCTTATGTAGTGATTTACTTAGTTGCAAACTTGTCCTCTCTGGCTTGTTTCGATAATGATAAAAAGGTGCTACAGTATCTTGGAATGAGGTGTTGTACTCCAGTAATGGTAACTGTGGAGTTTCATGACCCTCCTGAGCTTACATTTGAGGACTCTCTAGAAAAACTGCCATCATATCACAAGAATGTGAGGTGTAATACAGCCATTTTTTTGAATTATTCATCAGAAGAAGGGGGAGAAAAGCAACAGAGTCATAGGATTTCTCTTTTTATTTATAGTTTTACTACTCTTCATATTTTTTAAGTGAAGGGAATACAATTCTCCCATCTCTTCCACAACCACAACTAAAAAAAGAAAAGAAAATATGTATGCTTGAAAAGTTGGGATTTCTGGGAATACATTTCCCTCTTTTAACTTGCATTTTAACATAAGGTAAAACATTTTTTTGACAAGGTAAGTAGAGTAAACAAAGATCAGTGAGAAAGCAGAAATTATTGAAGTACTGGAAAAACTGCTGCAGGCTACTTTTTCACACATTGCTGCTCAAGTCAGGATTATGCTATGACAGTTCTAACTCTCCTGCTGACATCCTTATAGACTCTATTACATTATTTACTTCTTGTAAAATAACATTCTATTACAGCTCCTTCATGTCCTGCTGCTATCGAAGTTCAAGGGAAAGAAATTCTGCTCAACCATAATTCTTTGCTTCCAGCTCGTTAATATGGCTCTGAGGAGATCATTATTAAAAAGACTGATATGTGGCTTCTATTTCATGCCTCATTTTCTGCTGCAGTAACAACTGTATTTCTAGAGTGTTGGTCCGCACTTAAATCAAAAGCAGTGCTGCATAAGATGCATTAGCCTGTGTCTTGGAGTATGAGATGAAGCATGCCCCATCCTGAGCCGAAGATGTAATGTCATTTTTATGTCAGTAAGGGATAAAGCTTTCAGACATTTCTCTTGCTCTTTCGTTGCAAGGAAAAGTGAAGCCAGTCATGCAATCAGATGTGATTTCAAAAGAATTGATTCTCAGTAGACTTGCCAGGAACATCTGTGGATAAAACAGGGTTAACAGCAGATAGGTTGCTTAAACACTCTGAAAACTGGCTTAGAACTCTGTCAATGTCAGGAGATAATCAAACATGTATCACTGAGTCCCACATCAGAAGTCTGTTGAAACTTGTTTTCTGGGAAAGCATACTTATTAGGGCCCAGAAAATTCATTTGCCTACTGTATTTGAATTCTTATGCCTTTCATCACTGTAAGGCCAGTTAGCAGTTAGGTGTACCGCTGGCAAAATATTCCCACAGTATGGTAGAATGCTCCCAGAGCTCCAGCCTTTGAAGAGCGGTGCTTTCATGACTGCCTGAAATCATCCTAGCTAGTCAATCATCAGCCCTGCTGCTTGCAGTGCAAATCTTGAAAGCAGCACTCAACACTTGAAGAACTGGCATCAAACCAAACAGCAGTGACCACATGGAGGTGGTCAGAGGACAGGGAACCTCCAGTGTTACACACGCTGTTCTGAGCAGAGTGCTTCAGCTGCTTTCAGAACCCGTTTGGATGATCCCTAATGACATTTACATTGCATTTTATCACTGATAATACAGGTAACATCATAATTATCAAGTTAGCCAGCCATTGGGAATAGATACTTGAGTTTCCCAGTAAAAAGTGAATCACTTATACTCTTTCTCAAGGCAAATGGTGAAGCAGCTAGGAAATCAGCATTGAGCATAGCAGCATTTTGCTATGTACATAGTGGGTCTTGATAAGAGAGTGCTGTTGGTCTCTGAACTTTGGCAGGGGCTAGGTGGAAAGGATGGGTGAAATTTACCTCTAACTCAGTCTGAACCAGAACTCCAGTGCCTGTCTGGTGTTTTCAGTTTGCTGCACAGCTTAAAGTTATGGCACTGAAACAGGGGATAAATTTCTGTACGTGGCTATGCGATGTTACACGCTGGCAACTGCTAACTCTGTCTTCCTGGTAAAGGATGTAGCTAATTACATATCCCACTCATCATGAGAAGATTCTCTGATGATCTTTCACAGAGGCAGTGTGAGGGATGAACTGCAGGGTGGTTACAGACTCTACTAATCAAACAGGATAGGTACTTGCCATTTCTTTCAGATAAGGGGCTATTGATCAATCTGAAAGAAATATTTTTATTCCTGGTACTCTGAGTTTGGTGGCATTTAGGATAGATTCCCATTACTCTGCTTCATAACTTTCTTGGTGGGTTTCTCTGTGTTGTCCCTGGATGGGTCACACAAATGCAAGCATAGGTCAGGTTACTGAAAAAGAAAAGCAGGTTACTTGTTAGTGCTGCAGATTTCACCTCGCTCAGGAAAAGTGATCCTCCTCTTCATCCCACTACTTTTCCATTCCCCTCCCACTCCTAGTCTGACCTCTTCTGTATCTGCATCTTCTATAGGAAGGGATGATTCTTCTCTGGGAAACATATTTTTGGTGAATTTCAGTTAAAAAAAATAAAAAAAAAAAAAAAAAAAAAAAAAAAAAGGAATATCTGACCAGCTGTTAAAGTAATTTAGTTCAAGTGCCTGTGGAATGTTTATAAGATCCAACATTGTAGTTCAGCTTGCACTGCAATCCAGTCTGTGGACCAGGGAAACATTATACAATATCTGTTTGGGTTTGAGTTTTTTATATCACCAATTACTATTCTCAAAATATCTTAAGTGAACTGTGTTCTAGGAAAGCGGATAATTTCACTGTAGACTGGCTAATATCTGATTAAAAATGAAGCTACCTTCTATTTATTGTAAAGGCTAGCACATTCATCAGCATGCCTAATTAAAATTTAACAATTAATAAGCTGTGGCAAACCCCATACAAAGGTCAGTAGCAACCTAAGAAAACTTATCAAAAATGCAGGGGGGTTTAGAGTTTTTAAAAAGTTCATTCTGTCCTTAATTAACAGATCTAATTACAGCTCTGCCATAGCAAAATGCAAAATGATCTCTTTAAAAGACAAGAAGTCAAAGATTTAATAGCGCAGATAACCTTCTTCTTCAGTACATACTGACCCGAGTTTAGAAGAGAATTTTATGTAGCAGGCATCAACACTGTTGATGGGATGGCTTTGATAGAAATTAAATCTAAGCAATACACAGAAATCCCAAAACAACAAAGGGATTGAGAAGGAATAAAAACTCTCTTGTGTTCTGGGATTTGAACTAACACCAAGTCAAGACTTTGGATAATCTCCTTTCTTAGCAAGTTGTCAACGTATTTATTCTGTGACCTTTGATGGTTAATTTTGAATAACACTTTCTGTTCTATAGACTGCATGTGTTTAATTATCACCTCATTCAACCACAATGGTTGGTGCAAAAATGAAGGATAATCTAGTACAGTAGAGATAAATACAATAGAACAAATCACTTAAAATTCCTGAAGTTAACAGTCAGCATTTAGGAGATGAAGGGCAATATTCCAAGTTTCATCAAAAGGTTTGGTTATGCATTACTTCTTCTAGAAGACTAAGACACCAGCATCAGATGCAAGATCTCTTCAGGGAGACCTGACCAATGTGGCTTGTGAATGAAATTACAACCAAAGGGATGCTGATAGCTCAAATTCTGGATTTCCTGCATCATAATTTTTTTTTTTTTTTTTTTTTTTTTTTTTCTGTGCTTCATTTTTCCCATCTAGAAAATAGGATGATGAAATAATTTTCTCACGGAATTATTTGAGATCTATTGATGAAAATGGTCCATCAGAGCTGTGGTTTTACTAAATAATTCCCAGACTTCCTCTGAAAGCCCTAGATGTAATAGGATAAAATACTAGATTTTTATTCTCTTACTCATAATAGTTGTTCAGAAAAGTTCTCTAACCTTCAAGAAAGTTTTGAGCCCGGATCAGCAGATTAATGTACTTTCCTCAAACCATGTTATGATTCAGGGAAATCAAATCTCAGAGTGATTTGTGTCCCTCTTTTGCCATGGTTATAACTTTATAGGAATCTTAGGATGTGCGCTAGTTGTTCTTTACATTCAGTGGCTGTTAGAAAAGGATTTATATCTGAAGCTTAATGTGTGGCTGTACTGCAGGTTGCCCAGTTTCCTAATACATCACAAGGCTAATTGTATTCAAGCATGAAGCTGAAGTGAGATGTTTTCCACAGAGGTCTTCCACTAAAGTCAAGGGGACTTCAGATCAGCAGCAAAATGTCTGAAGATTTACTTCATGGTCCGCAGCAGCTGCAGCCATCACAGTCATAAGCACTGGTCTCCACGAAGGAATCTTCCAGGGCAAACACAGCATAGAAACGCCCAGAATAGCTCTGTGCTTATGTTAAGCATTTTATCAGTACAAGAGGAGAGTTCACACACTTCAACAAAAGACGAAAGCAATGTGGAAATAAGCTCTGGCAATTAACTTCCTGTTCTTCTGAGCAGAACAGCCATGCTAACTGATACTAATGAAACTGCCAGCTCTGATCTCTGAGCAGAGGAATTGAACATAGTGTATAAGCTACCCTCATCTGCTGGCTCCGGAGCACAGCTGCCTTTGGCTATAGAGTTGTTGCACTCTGGAGTTACTATTAAGCCAGTCACAGTACTGTGCATTAGGAAGGTGGCACCTTTACTCATAGCTTGAACTAGAGACAAATTAGGTATTTCTCATAGTCAGAACACAGAAATTATTTAATTTGGAGGTTATTTATTTCATAATATTTGTATAAGCAACCTAGACTGGTAAGTAAGCTGCAGAAGAATGTGAGAAAACTGAGTTCAAAAAATCTAGTTACTGCTTGCAACTGCCTGAACAGAATTTTGTCCCTGTACTCCTTCTCTGCTCTGGGAGAAAAGTGAAGCTAGATATAGTCACACTCATTAGATCTGTTCCCTGTGTGTCTGCTTTCTTTCACACAAAAACAAGATCTCCAAGGTTGTCTTGAATTATCCTCGTTCATCCTGTACAATCAGAGCTGATGGGAAGGAGTCTGGAAGATTTTTCATCTTAAATTATCAGTAGTTTTAACTAAGGTGCCACATCAGAAGAGCAGTAAGGAAATGCATAGGCTAAATGCACAGCTGTGACTTTCAGATTTTGCAAGGCTGTCAGCTAAAGAAAATATATCTTTACCGGTAAAGTGGGGAAATTTATTCCATAAGACTTTGAAAGAAAATAAATTTGGAACTTCACAGTGATATTTATTCAGAGTCACTTCTCAGCGAAGAACCACTTCTTAATATTCTCACAATAGTAGGAATCTCGTAAGCGTCTCAATGCACCTTAAATTCTTACCTCTGTCAAGAGTCAGCAGCAAAGTTTATAAAAATATCTGGTATCTTGTATTTTGCTGGAGAGACTCTTTTAATCAGTTCACAGTTTTCTGGTACATGTCTAATTTTATGTAGCAAGAAAAAGATGAGCATATCTGCACTAACTTTGCAAGTTCAGAGATATTTTGCTTTGAAATGTACAAACAGATAGGATCCATGACCAGAATTACAAACATAGATAGGCATAACGCATTTGGCATTGCATTTATTTTCTTCTGAATTGTTTCTCCACACCTTGTCATTGCTTGTGTAACATATCAACAGGCCCAGGACAGATACAGTAACATAAATGCCATTAGGCCGCATTCACAGTAGAATGGAGGCTCTGATTTTGTATTTACTAATATATATGCTAACATTATTCATATTTTAGAAGAAAGCTACACATGAGATAATACAGGGGAATAACAAGGAACAAGAAAAGTTCAGTCTTAAATGCTTTATTACTGCTATATCTGGAGAATCTCTACTTCATTCTATGGAGTTTAAATAGGAATATCCATACTTCGTATTTGTAAGGTCAAAGCACATATGTGATGGTTTCTTCGTGCTTGGATTTTACTAACAGGAAAGTAAGAGAGGAGCCAGGATGAGGGTCTGTGTGTCTTCCAGTAGAGACTGGGTCCAGCTGCTACAAAGTAATTTACTTCCAGGTGGCACATGAGTGGTAATGAGTGCTTAAGCTCATTTAGGATCGGGGCCTCACTCTACTTCCAAAACAAGCTTGGCACTAATTAGCTCTTTAAATCACTGCCAGGTGAGTGTACAAAATGAACAAATGTTTATCTTCAATGTAGTCATTTCCAAATTATGGTGAGATATTTGCTGAGGATAGAAGACATCTTGAGTATGTTGTGCTTTGACTCTACCTGCTCTGTAACTAAGCGGAGAACTTGTAGTTCTGGCATTGCTCCTGGACTTTGCAGTGTCTTTGCTTTCAGTTTCAACCAGGTAAGTGATAAAAGGTCCTTTTTAGAAATGGCTGCAAGTATCAGAATTCACACTGTGAGGAAAAGTTTAAATATTCAGAAATTCTTTTCCAAAGCAACAGTTGAAAATCACTGTAAGAATTTCTGCACTCTTCTTTGTCTTTTATCTCAAGAAGAAAAGCAAATCCACAAAACCTTGAGAAATGAAATCTGTCTTCGACTTTATCTCTATACCTGAACTTGATACATGTGTGTTTGAAAACTGAGTCTTTTGTTAATTAGCAACTGCATGTGTTTGCAAATTTAATGATACTGTGTCTAGCTTTTTTTATTAGGATAGGATAGCTTAAGTATACCAATTAAAAGCTAATACAGATATTGAGCCTGTACTCTGCTAACAGTGCTAATACTTTTTACCTGCTACAGTGCACTTTGGGCATCTCTTAGTTTTGGTAAATCTGAGTTGATGTTGTCTTAGATATGGAAGAGAAAACCACAGCTGTATAACTTTGATTTTTTTTTTTTTTTTAGAAATTTGGAAGGGCATAGTGTGAATTGAAGAGAGTTGTCCCTTTGTTCTTAAGCTTTAAACTTTGAATAAATGCTTGTCTTTGTTATAAGCTTTAATTGTAGGCATTGGAACTGTAGTTGACTTCGCATGTTCTTGGCTTGCTGACTTTGCTCTACCCTCTTAACAGAATAAATGATCTCATGTAATAACAAACCTGACAGATCTTCATAATTGATCGCTATTCTTCACAGATGAAGGGCATAGGAAGCAAACAGAATAAAGCAGTGTAAGTATCATGAAATGCAAGTATTGATTCTCTTAATAGCAGTACTGCTTGTCTCTGTAAGTGCCTACTTCAGCAATAAGAAATTATGGGGAAAAATAGAAGTGAGAAGTAAAAAATTAAAATCAGGTGAGGGGGGAAAAAAGTATTACAGATAGCTCAGTGAGGGCCTGCCAAGTAGTCTTTTTGCCTAAAGGTTCAGCCTTATGCAAAGCCTTTAATTGTATCAGTAGATTATTTTTGAGTTTTTGAAGGCTAAAGCAGTGTAACTGAGGTAGGGGTAATACATCAGCTCTGCTGGAACTGGATACAAGTTAGTGGTGTTCAAGACCCCTTTAAATAATTGGAATGATTTACAGATGAGTGATTGGTGTAGACTGAGAGGTACTGTGGGTAATGGATAGAATGATGTGGGGGGGCAGCTTGTACCTCTTACAGCAGGCTTGCAATCTAGCAAATTGTGCTTTCAGAGTCCGATGTCCTTGATAAACAAGAAATGGCAAGACTTATTAAAGTGCAGTCCAATCATTGTTATACCCTGATACTGGATGAGATAGGTGTCAAGTTCTGTTATTGCTGAAGTTTTCACAGCATCTGAACGATCTCATTTGAGGTGTGTGAGGAGACACACTGGCATAATATGTGCACACCTATTCCCAAACCTGCAAAACCACTGCAGGAACCCTTTAACCTGCTCTTTCATCTTCTCTTATACATCACTGTTGTCTCACAATCTGCTCCCACTGAGCACGCTGCAGTTGTCTAACAAATTTCACATTCAGATGGTTGACTCGCATTACACTCCACAGGGTCATATGAATGTTCTGAAACTGACAGTTGTGATTACAAGTTAGTTGGGTAAGAAGAGGACCCCTGGGCACAAATCTCTGATGTACCTGAAAATTTTTTTGGCAGCAGTGACTAAATCTATCCCAAGCCTACAAGGTCAATTTGCAGCTCAGTTGCTATCCATATTTATCTGCCTCACACATGAAAATTTTGTTATGACAATGATAGGATCTCTAGAAGTAGTTTCTGTGGATAGCTTGTAATGCTTGCTCACTTGAAACAATCTTCCAGAATATTTCATTTTCCTGATGGTGATATCTTCTATTATTTTTAAGAAACAAAAAGTTCTTGGGGTAGTACAATTCACCTTGGTTTCAGATGTCAGTGGCCTGTAGCTTGGTAAGTCTTGGTCACACTGCTGTCATGGAGTGTAAGCATTGTTCTACTAAACAGTGGAGGGAGTTGCTTGTCTGCTAGAAGTAACTAGGATACAGCATAAGATCATCAAGTTACCCAAATTTCACATGCTAGGTATGACATCTCACATCACTGAGGCACTTGGGATTTTCCCTCCATTCCATATTTTTTCTGTTCCTGTTTGCACTCGCTACCTCTTAAGCACTTCCAGTTTCTGATGATTTGTCAGTAGGAGTTTGTGTATTCTCACATATTTAATCACAGCAGCAGTGTGACAAAAATACCAGGTTAACTACAACTATAAAGGGGAGGAATTGTTCACACATGTAATGTAAATTTTAGAGTTAGTAGGTTTTGGTTTTTTGGGTTGTGGTTTTTTTGTTTTTTTTTTTTTTTTTTTAGCAAACAGAAGGGGCAAAAAATTTGGCTGCTGAAACTGGTTTTAAAGCATATATAATAAGGTGATACTTGAAAAGTTTTGAGTTTCATCTCTTGCCAGAGAACTGCATGTTTCAGTCCATAGAACAACCCAAGCACTGCATGGCATGTGTGATATAGGTACATGCCTGAGATGGATAAAGGTTTTTACTATGAATTTGTAATTTACTAAACGAAATGGTTGACTCTTCTCAATTCCCAGGGCAGTCCACCTTTGAGCTGTTACATACTGCTAAAAATAAGAGTTTCATTGCTCTGAGGTACCTGTTTAATATTGGGATGGTTTAGCTGATATTGTTCTCTGATCTTCTTCAAGAAGAAAATTGTGTAAGGAACGTTTCACAGTGGCTGGGAGAAATTGTGGTATTTTTGTGGTAGGCAGTAACATGGGCACTGAAAGATGCTGGGGAGAATAGCTTCCTCTAGCACAGCCTTACATGTCTTCTGTAAGTTTTAATGTATCTAGGTAGCATGAGAGTTCAGGAACTTAAGCATTCAAATACTGTCACTGCAATTAATTGCACCAGAGGCCTAATATACCATATGCTGAAGCCAACGGGAGTATTTTCATCAGCTGGAATGAATTTTGGATCAGGTTCAACGCAGAAGAGTTGCAAACTCTGCAGCTCTTCACTCTCAGAGAGAAGCTCTCCGCTCTGTCAGCTAAAAGAAAACTCACTATTAGCTGAGTTCATATCGTCATCTGAGATACTGAACACATATACAGATTCTGCAAATGTAGAAGGTAGCATGCTAGATAGGCACAAAATGCATGTTAGTATCTTCAGAAGCACCAACTCTGTGCACTGTGTATGTGCTGTTATATGCCTTGCACAAAGTTTCTGCTCAGTCGAATTAGTCTTTTTAGTCTAGTAGTTAATCATAAGACCGTATCTTAGAAAATGCTCTCTGTTGAGTAACTTTAAGATAGGGAACTAAACTACAGGGAATGGAAATGCAAGTTTTTTTCAGCACCAATATGCAGTTCTTCCTTGTGACCTAAAGAAAAGTTGCTTCAGCTCTTTCTCCATCATTATTCAATTGCTAAAATAGCAGTTACACTCAAGTAGGGATCACAAAATGCTAACAGTGTTCTATTGTGAATGTACGTTCTTGCTGTTCACAGCCTGGAATACTAGCCCTGCAAATTTTCACTTTTTATTTATGGCTTTCTAAGCACATTTCTAGAGGGAGATGTTACAATCTCTGTCAGGGATACAAACAATAAAATATTACTACATAGACAGCATCTCTGAAGCTACAATACAATCCAATCAAACTGACACAACTGATAAAATTTGGTGCCACAACTCGTGCAGAGTCTTTACAGCACTCTGAAATGCTTGAGTACAGCATGGTTTTGAAATCAGTATGATGTTTTTGCTATAAAAACGCACTACATCAGTGCTAAAGAATAGTGTCCTTCATTGCAGTGATTTAGTGCTCCATCTCAACCCCATTCTCATCAGGAATTGGCCACCAGAGACAGCTTCAAGTGTTTTGCTCCTTTTAAGTAAGAAATCTAAATTAGTGGAAGCTTCAAATGGAAATGTATATTTTCTTTTGCTCCCAGAAAACACTCTGTCCTTTGCATCGATAACACTGATTGATTCTAAATGTGCTAATCTTGTTGAAAATGGTTTTATTGTGCTTTCTCTGAGTCTAGTAAATGGGGACAGAAGGTGATAGTTACAGTAGATACAGCGTA
This sequence comes from Lagopus leucura, assembly GCF_019238085.1. Classification (NCBI taxonomy): domain Eukaryota; kingdom Metazoa; phylum Chordata; class Aves; order Galliformes; family Phasianidae; genus Lagopus; species Lagopus leucura. Next base: position 3,884,099 of record NW_024962271.1, on the reverse strand, counting down.
ATGCAGCTGGTGAGTCAATTCCTATATACCAGCATGTGGGAGTTGTATTGCTTTAAAAAGTATTGCAGGGCTGAGTTGCAAAAATAATGCCTCCTGTTTCATTTTGGTGGCCCAGGATGTCTGAGGCAGATGTTGGTGATATGGCAGTAGAGGTTGAATCTTCCCACCAACACTGCATTACATTCTGTTGCTGTGCTACAGATGGTAGCAGAGAGGCAGTGTGACAGAATGGCGCCTGATGTGGCAGTGTGTATGAAGCAAAGGTGTGGAACTGAATTCCTCCACGTGGAAAAAATGGCTCCTATTGGCATTCACCGAAACTTTCACTGTATTATTTTCAGAGCAACTTATGTATTTCTTGAAGAACTAACTTTATATTTATTAGGAAAGCGTTTCTTCTCTAGAGGAGAAGTTTTGGTCTCATATTATCACTGTCCATTTGATGACAGGAGAAAATATTAACCATATTCACCTTTAAGATCTTTTTGATTATATGGTACACAGTATTACAGATTTTAAGACTAGAAGAGGCCAATCCTCCTATATGAATCTTGTCAAAGAATTTGACTGACAATTTGACTGACTTCTGCAGCTAAACCCAAGAAAGTTGTTCAGTTAACTATCAAACTTTACCACTTTTTGTTGTTCTTTCTTCTTCCCCTAGGAGCAATGTAAATTTAAATGAAAGAAGCTTTATTGTGCTTTGAAATAATTTGGTACATGTTGACTTCTAAGTATCAAATACTGTTATTAGACTTGGTGGGAAGGGTGAAAAAGACTGAATTTCTGTGTGGCATGGAATACACTCTTTGTAAGGCAAGCTCAGAGCAAGTCTCCCACCCCAGCACATTTCCTACTGCTTTCCCATATTGCTGCAAGTGATGCCACTGCCTGACTAGACAAAAAGAAACAGATCTTAGTTTTTCAAAGCTGCATCTTTCCTTCTTTCATCTGTTCTCTGCTTATCTCCTGCTGTCGTTCAGACCCCCTCTAGGAGGAAGATTAAAGAACAATATGGAAAAATAAAGGAAACAACAAGAGTGTTTATTTTTAAAGATGACTTTCTCAAGAGCCTCTGCTCTCAAATACTTACTGTCAGGTTTTAATTTTGTTGTTTGCTTTTGTGTTTAAACAAATTCCACTCTGTCATAAACACTTCTTGTATAATTTCTAGTGTCAGGAAGAGAAAATTGAGCTTTGAATTAATTGTATAAAGGTACAATCATGAGGAGAAGCACACAGCAGATAAAATAGTGGGTGAGTTTTCTGTCTGTCTAGCCATCCGTTCACTTATTGTTCATTTCCATCTGTCTTTGCCTCACTTCCAAGATTGCACTGTGTATTTTTCTAAGTGCTATTAAGTGCCAGAGGTTTGACTGTTGCATTAGCTTACCTCAGTAAGAAATAGTATTTGGTTATACTGAAATTATTTTCTGTTCAGATTTTTTAAAAATGTATTTATGTCTGCAGAAGGCTTTTATAAGATTTATTGTGTAGCCCTTCTTAACTAGAGATATTCTCCCTGCTACACAAGACATGCTTCAGGGCTTTTCTTTTCTTCACTGCTCACATTGTATTATTATTTTCTGTAAGACTTATTCAGCAAAATACTTCGCTTCTAAGTCTTACAAATGGTGAGGTTTCATTAGCATGGAAAAGGACAGGTTTCAGTAAGGTGGGTGGGATTGTATTCGTCATTTAAGATGACTTTCCTGAATTCTAAGCAGGTCTGATCCTACTGGTAGTTGTTCCATTAGAAGGGACATAAATTTCTTGCCTTTGTCTCCCCTGCTCAAGTACAGGGATGGTAATGCTACTCTCAGGTGCAAATAGCTGGTTGGAAAGGATCGTTAAGCAATACTAAGTGTTGACTGTTTGTATACAATGTTGGAAGCTGTAAAATGCTGCAGTCTCAGAAGAATCAAAGAACACCAAATTCTTTTCACTTTTCTTTTCTGGTGTTACAGCAGTATTTTACATGTCACATGAAAATCCGTGTATGTCAGAATGCAAAATCTGCTGCGTGGATTACCAGGAGTTTCAAGTTAGAGGATTAAAGTAAAACTGCTAAAATGTCACAGAATGCATGTAGAATAGTGACAGGAATATCCAGTGAACTGAATGATGTGATGTTAACAGTTCCAGCATGTAGAAAATGAGATGAGTATTTTAAGTTAGACAGCTAGAGTTAATGGCCAGGCACCAATGTCAGGACCTGCTGGAGGAAGGCCATGGGAACTGACCCAGGTCAGATCTGGTCCTGAGAGGGGATGCACGTTTTGAAAGAAAGATCAGGGGCTGGGGTGAGGCTATTTAACTTCAGGTTATCAAAGCAAGATGACAATTTTAAAGACTTAAAAATACAAATTCTGTCACTTTTGAACACCTAGAGGTGTGGTTACTGCTTTGTTCTCACTGTGGTTCTCTTCTAACTGAGCATTCAAACTTCTGGTTTCTTGTCCTGAAATAATGATTATGTGAATTGACTGAAAAACTCCACAATGTTGCTTAAGATCTTAACAAATTCTCAGCCGTAGCAGGGGAACAAATCCTTTCTCCTTGCTGTATTTCCAGGATCTATGTCCTTCCTCCTTTTACACATAGGTGTCCTGATTTCCTGTGTTAGCTGTGAAATACTTAAACGTTGCTGGACATTGAACATCATTGTAGAATCAACTCATCCTTGAAATGCCATACAACTTTATCAGCAACTGCTGTGCTATTATGAAAAGAGAGATATGCAAGTTATTTCTCAAGTTTGTCAAATGCCTACTTTTTTATCAGCTAAAATATATTACTGTTCTTTTTCATTATTATTTTTCACTGAGAATACTTAATGCGGTAGACTTCAATAAATATCATTTGGGTAAGAATTGTAGGATTAGACTCTCTTTTCAAAGAAAAAAATGGTTTTTTGTCTGTAAGCAGTTATTTTTTTGTGCTACAACTGGAAGTTCCCCAACAACCTATGCCTGAATTTCTGAAAGGAATAATCCCATCATGATGATTCCCATATGTTTTGTAAAGAGGGAAAATAGCTGTCTGTACCCAATTTGCTTGAAAAATATGCATTCAAAATATGTTATATATTTATGGTGGATACATACAACATATCTTAATGTCTTGTAAATAAGTACTTCTTTGGTTTGATGACCATTTTCATGTTGTAAGCCTTTTTGAGATACCATTCTGTTAAAATCTTAGCTGACATGCTTTGTTTACTGCTTTCTTACGACATTTCAGTGGTTTGGGACCTGCATTCTAATACCTCTCTAAATCTGATTTATTTTGTTGTTTTATTTTTGAAGTTGTATGGTTACCTCAAGGCTGCTAGGATGTTCAGAATGAAAAGAAGCGAGGAATGTTCAGTCTGTTTTACAAACCTGGCAGCACCATGACATGAACTGTTCTCTGTGTGCTCTCATGAGAGATTCCTGGTCTGAGGAGTCTCCAATCTTTTTAAAAATACCACAGCCAGCTCCTTTGTCATGTTCCCTTAGAGAATCTGAGAACATAAGAAAATTGTGCTTAATGTCCTCAGAATTCCTTCCCGACTATCTGCTTATGGGATATGTCATACTGAAAGCCACCCATTATAGACTATACTAATTGCTCTGAATTCCATGACTATTTAGATGCCATAATGATGTTACTGATTTTATCAGTGTAGTCAGTCCCATGTGTAGAAAATGTTTTCATGCTATACTCCCATCAAGCTATGTAATAGCTAACTTTGTCACCATTTTCCTTGGCACCTCTATGTGTGGATGCAGAGAGAACTGCAGTATCTGGGATATACTTGTGAGATCCCTCAGGGTAGTACTAATTCCTTAATGGCTACTGCGATTCATTCCAGTGAAATACTGCTTGCATTTTGTGATGCTGTTAGACGAAACAACATTTCTACTCTGACAAATAGACTAGATTTTCCTTAAAGTGTTTCTGAAGGAGGAAGAGAGCTGTTACAGTGTCATGTAGGCTGTCTTTCCAACCCCTCAGTATTTTTGGCAATAAATACACGAATAGGAGAGAGATGAAGCTGTGAAATTGAATCATGATATCTCAACAGATGGTCATAAGAATCCTAAACATGAAGTGAGTGCATTGCATGTCTTACATGACTCTGAGATTTACTCATTCATGTTTTACCTTAAAAGGAAATAGCTTTGCTAATCTAGATCTGTACTACATTATTTTCCAAGATACAGTATCTCCATTGCACTCTAAGGTAGATTATTAGTTATTCTGAGCCAGGAGGCATGTAAAAAATGAAGAAAGGGAATAGGTTTCTATTGAATTTATCAGAATAAGTTGATCAGTTGTATGTGAAAAGGAAGGTTGGAAATAAAAGTATGTTCTACATCCTTGCCATGACAGGCTATGGAATATTTATTATAAATGGAGACATAAAGCAGGAATAATCTTCCCCATGACCTCACTGTGATAAACTGGCTTCCTAATTCTTGCTGAGTGCTGATTATTGCTTGGCTAACACTCTCAGCTGAAGATGAAGCATGTGCTAAGTTGCAGGAATTCTTACAAGTAGGCTGAGCTATTTTCAGAAGGGCAATTTTAAGGACACATTCTTGTTATTACTTGCAAGATTATTTGTTTCTTAAAGCAATACAAGCAGATCCACATATATGGAAAACCATCAGGCAAACAGTATGAATGCAACTGCTCACTTAAGTATTCCATTTTGTACTTTCAATGAAGTAGGCTTGCAAAGTGGGGTTAGAGAGCTTGGTGACAGGCTGTGAAAGGCTTTCTCCATAAACACTTTTTCTTTTTTTTTTTTGGAGGTATATATCAGAAGAACAGGTGAAACATTAATAAACTTGCTTCCATTTGTAGCAACTTGAATAGAACGCTTCTAGCTAAGGGAGCTCAGAATGAAGTGGATATAGCATGAAAGAGCAGAATGAAGTGATACCTTATTTTGTCACTTGCTGGAAAGTTTTGAAATATATTTGTGCACTCATAAGAGGAAGGAAGGGTACAGCTTCTTGTAGCAATTTTGCCACCTGCTTTCAGATCTCTGGAGAAGAGTTACTATGAAATGTCAGGATTAATGCTACTAGTCACGATTTTCCACTTAAATAAGCATTGTGCTTTTCATTATGTAAGAAAAACATGGTTTTACCACTATTTGAATTCAGACAAAACTGCTTCTGGGCTGTGCTTTGGCAGTGGTAGGCCTTAATCAAAGGTTGACCGGAGCTTTTTGGACATACTTAGGCCATCTCCTCCCCAAACCTGTAACTGTAGCTTAGCCAACCTTTCCACTGTGCTGACAGCAGTGTAACTAAAACTTTGAACCGTTTAGGCTTAACCTGGACATGTGATTTTAATCAAGTGTACTTGAGCAGTTGTCTTGTTGCTCCATTCTCCAGGATGTGCTGTTGCCAATCTAGCACCAACTTTTGATCATTTCCTCTTATGTTTACACAACAGTGAGTGGTAAACATGAGCTCACTCTTCCCATGTTTTCAGAGCCTTGTAATGGTAGCCTCTCTGCAATTTTGTTCCACAGATCTCTTGATATATAGATACAGGGACAAGGTGAAAAGTGCTCAGGTTTTGCTGATGCCGAGTAGTAAGAATAGCACTCTGCTGGGTATGACTGTTTTAGCATTTCTATTAGTAATGTCCATGAAATATATATATAGCAAGGGCTGATCATTTCATTATGATCTAAACACCTATAATTTGCCTTAAAAATTTTTCCCACATGACGTACGAGTTTCTCTAAACAACTGATTCTACCATCTCACCATGCAGCCTGCTTCTATGACACAGCACTTCTGTTCCAAAATTAAGACCACTAGGGGAGATCAGTGGAGGGAACTGTCTCACAAGGGCAATGTAAAACGTCAAACGGTAGGAGTGGGCACTCTATTAAGTTCTGGATGAGCTGTGGGAAGTTTTTGCTTATATAAAGTGGCAGAGCAGCAGTATTGAACAGATTGTTGAATGAATGAAAGTCCTGGAACAGAATTTAAGACTATGCTGTCTTGTAGGTTCAGAAGCTGTTCACATTTTTGTTGCTACAGGCTGAAATTCTGTAATGTCTTATGGCTACTGTCAGTGCCACAGAGGGTAATTCCAATCACAATATTATGTCAGGACAAAAGGTCACAGAGGGGAAAAAATAATAATAATTTTAAAAAGTAACATCTGAATGACTGTTCATAAGAGAGGTGTTCTCTGTATCAGATATCTATAAACGTGCAGAGCTCATCCACTTTTCAGGAGCAGAGGTCAAATACTTGCAAAAAGTGATCTCTAAACATGATGGGAACACAGAATTAGAGAAAATACTCAGAAGGATTGCTTTTAGGGTTTGTCACTGAAAAGGTGTTAACTGCATAATGTAGAAGTTAGTGCCATACAAATATTACCTAAAAGAAGAACATAGAACTTTTACAGATGTAACAAAGAAGAAATACATTTTACACTTTTACAAGTGTTAAGAAGTATTAGCTGCTGTGTAGTCCGATAGCGATGAATTTTACACTTAAGGTGAGCTGCATAAAAGCAAGAATGTGTTATATATGTAGATAGAAAACTCAGTACCATCATGGCTTCAGGGCTAATAGTGATTATTAACGTTCAACTATTTTTGTAACTACAATCTTTGGTATAATGCTGCCTTAAAACAGTAGTAGGTAGCTATTTCCTTGTCTGTGTGTATAAATACTTAAGATCAAGAAAGGAAATCACAAGAATAAGCTACAGGACTTTGTCAGCTATGATAATACCAACTGTACTGAAGCAGAAGAAATAGTTGCATTATCTGTAAACATCTACTTATGTTCCAGTTGCTGGGCTGATGGCAAATCAGATTGCATTTGTGAGAGGACAAAGGGACTGTAAGTCACAGAAATATAGAATATCCTGCATTGGAAGGGACCCACATGAGTCACTGAGTCCAACTCATTGCTCTACACAGGACTACTCAACATTCAAACCCCCTGTCTGAGAGCTTCTTGAACTGCAGCAGCTTGGTGTTATGCCTGCTTTCTCAGGGAGCTGTTTCCATGCCCGCCACCCTCTGGTGAAGAACATTTCCCTAACACCCATCTGACCCTCCCCTAATGCTGCTTCATGACTCTCCACCTGTCTATGAGGAGATGTAGACCACCATAAGTCACCCCCTCAAATCAAGGGACCTCAGCCATTTTTCATTTGCATTGCCCTCTAGACCCTTTGTGACCCTCCTTTGGATGCTCTCTAATAGTCTTATATCATTAAATCTTCCTGAAATAAATATGTGAATGTTATCTCTCCTCCTCCATAGATTTTGCGTGGAACCTTTGTGCAGCTTCTACAGAGAAGCATGCCATATGTGCAGGCTAGCTCTTCTTGAGATGTTAAATAAAATCAAATCAAATGACACCAGCCCTACATGTATAGGTAGTGTCAGAACTGGAGCTCTGAGGGCTGGATGACAGTAAATTCCTAAGGAACAGGGTGGAAATTGGGACAGAAAAGCAGAAAGCAATGTGGAAAGGAAATGAGGCTCGGACAACAGCGTGAGATCTCAGTGTGACTGTGCATTTTGAAGTGAGCTGAGCCATGCGAGGAGTGCAGGAAGATTTTTGAGTGAGACCTAATTAAAATCATCTGGCCCTCATGAGGGAGAGGTCTTTTTCTTTGCAATTGTTTAGTGTGTGTGAAGGGTATTTAATTAGACATGTGGAAGTGGTGTTTGAGAGGGATTCAAAGTATGCTACTTTTAATATATTATTATGTTATTGGATTTGTGGATTACAAACAAGTCTGCAAGAACAAAGAAACTGTATTTTCAAGCTCCAGCAATGGTTTAGGACTGACACAGTCTACAGCTATGGTAGTTCTCTGTGTCTGATTTTTGGGAGATAGCAAGTAGACGCTTGTAGAAACTATACAGCATCCCAAACAGATTGTAATCCACAGTGTTTGTTACTTCTTTGACCTACTCACCTTCGTACAGTTATTTTGTGGCTTATTAATCTTAAACTTTGGAGAATGGTGATTTTTTTTTTTTTTAAATATATTTTCCATTAGTGTCTTAATGTTTTATTTCAGCTGAACTTTTCATTTTCAATGATCACAGTTTTAAAAGATACCATCTGGGAGCTTTCTCTTTTAAGAAGTCTTCATAGGAAAAAGTAATTTAAGAAGCAGTGGTTAATATGTAACCACTGGACAGATGAGGTTCAAGCTCTGGCTGCTTTGCTATAAATCCACACGTTCTGCATCTTCCTAACATGAGGATGAAATTGCATATTCTGCCTTTGTGGCCATCCAGAGCACTAACTAAAGATATGAAGCCATAAGTATGGAACTTTGCGGTGATCTCCCAGGAATAACTTTGCAAAGACAAACTCAGAAATCATACCTGAATATTCTGTGAACATTTATGGCTGTCTGTCAGGGGGCATTAGTTGGTTTTTGTTTTTTCTTTCACAGGGATGGAATTTGGTATGTAGTACTAAGTACACTTACAGCAGTAAATGTAGATGCTATTCTTTGTATGAACAGTAGTCATAGGTTCTCTTGTATCACTTAAGTCTTTATGTTATTTTCACAATGTTCAAGTTTCAGTAGCAGAAGTGTTTCCTTGAAGACATACGCCAGTGATGCATACTCTCTGTCCAAATTCTCAATTGCAAACCTTAGATTCTGGACTTTGGCTCCTTTTTTTTTTTTTTTTTTTGTTTTCCTTAATGTTATGTGGTGTAAAACTTTTCTATCAGTAGAAGTCTTTTAGTTTAGAAATAGTTATATAATATATAGGTGAGATGAAAAAACATATTGCAATCACACATGAACACTTGTTCCTAAACAGTTTGAAATTCACTTAGCCTTGATATCTTTTTTTTAATACTTAAGCTTCCACCCAAACATTAATTTATAGAATTGCTAGGTAATAAGGAATCTTTTCACAGCTGTTTAGTAATTCAAGAGCCTTTCTCAGTCACTGTGTTTACTATGAGGATAAAAACCTATGAAGCTCACTGGTAATTTTAGCATTGTAACTGTAGAGTAACTCCAGTCTCCCACAGTTCACTGAATTTTCTTCCAGCTCTTGATTCCTCACTAAGCTCACTAGGTGGCTGTCTAAGAACACATATTTTTATTCACTTGCTAAAATATAATTCTTTCACTGCCATGCCATTTTCTGATCTCACACTGGAGAGCACCCTTACATCAGCCATGGCAGGGATCAGCTGCAAGGTCTGGGCTGAAAGAGCCCCTTCTCCATGAGTATTGGACATCAAATGTCTCTAATTAAAACCACTTTCAGCCTCCAAGACCATGAGAAAGTCTGAAGTGCAGAATTAAGTATTTATATGAGCTAAGTCTGAGCCTTGCTTGAACAACTTCCTTGCAACACCAATTTTTCAAATTCTAGATAGTATTCATACAAGTAAAATCAGGGAATAAGAAATGTTATGCATAACTAAAGATATGTTGTTCTTCCAGGAAGCTAGAGGTGAGGCAAAGCAGCTTCCAGAAACCAGAAGCTGTAAGTTGTGAAAGCATAGATTCAGAAAAAAAAGAAGTGTGCTGTTCATTTAACATCCTTCACATTGTTAAAGTCATAGAATCATCTAGATTGGATGGGACCTTCAAGGTCATCGTGTCCATCCATCAACCTGACCTACAGAGTCCCATCAGTAAGTCACATCTCTTAGTGCCACATCCACATCTCTTAAATACTCTTAAATATTAGAAATTCTTCCAAACATCCAATCTAAATCTCCCCAGCACAACTTGAGGTTATTTCCTCGTGTCCTATTGCTTTTTACCTGACGAAAGATACCAGTGGCCTTGCTGCAGCCTCCCTTCAGATCATCATAGAAAGCAATGAGCTCTCCTCTGAGCCTTCTCTTCTCCAGGCTAAACTGGCCAGTCCCCTCGCCACTCTTCAGAATTTTTGTTTTCTAGTACCTTCCCCAACTTTGCTGCTCTTTGTGTGTGCCTGTGCAATTCATTATCCTTCTTGTAGTGACAGATTCAAAGCTGCAGAGTTCAAGATGTGATTTCACCAGAGCCATGTGCAAAGGGACAGTCACTTCCCTAGTCCTGCTGGCCTTTCTTGGCCGCCTGGGAACACTGCTGGCTTGCGTTTAATCTGCTGTTGACCAGCATCCCCCGGTCCAGTTCTGCTGGCCGCATTTTTAGGCACTCTTCTCTGGGCCTGTACCGCTGCATCCAGTATTACTTTATTGCCAGCTGTCCTTACTACCAGATGTGGTCTGAGTTTGGCTTGTATGTGCTGATTTTTGTATGGTTATGAATCCTTTGACTTATGGGAAATTACATCTGATTGAGATGAAAATTGGACCCCAAGGCTCAGACTGAGCTGATCTTTGGATACGTATCTCTGTTTTCCAGAGCTTTTCATTGGAAATCCTGACTTATGAAGGAAAATATGTGCAGATCTCTCTCAAGTCCATGTGTCATCCTATTGTCTTCAATACTGCAAAATATAAAGCACAGAATAAGACCACACAGGGCTGCATCTCTCTAGAGCATATCTCAATCTTTCTTGCATGGTCTGTGTAATTCCGTATTACCCCAGAAAGATGAGATATGGAATAAGCAGTATCTTGTCTTTGCCTTAGTATAATTGCAGCAAAGCTGAATCAGCACATGGCTGGGAATGATGTTAATTGTGTATGCATAGGTAGGGAGAATAGTAGGGAATATTAATGTTATCTGTACTCGATCCATTTTTTCCCATCATTGTATTTTCAACAGGATACTTCTGTTCCATAAAACAATATTTTTTCTTTTAGTGTAGTCTTGTTGAAAACCTTAAATTTACCTGACGCTTCAACAATATTCAAGTGGAAAAACTGAAACTAGATACTTCAGGCTGGGGGCTGGGTCAACTCTATATCTATCTTCCGGAAAGTCTTCAACTGTGAAATAGTTTGTTTCCTGTCATCAGGACATGAAATGCTGATGTACAGCTCACCAGTGCCTTCTGAGAGTTGTAATTTGCTTGTTTGCTGCCCAGCTCTCATATTTTGGCACCTTGCAAATATATGATACCTTTTCTGCATGAAGACAAATGCATAGTTTTAAGCCTTCATTTACCATAAATCTTAATTTGCATATTGCAAGTTTAGCTGAAATAATAACAAATTGCTGAAATGTTTTTGCATGGCCATCAGGAGAATAGAAAGCTAGTGTTCTTGGCTGAGTATCTGCAGGATTAACATGAAATGCTAAAACATGATGGTGGAGCTGATCAAACCATGCAGCCTACACCTGAGGGGAATTTTTCTCATGGAATTCATAAAACTGTCCTTATTTCTCTTGATTAGATGTGACTGTTAAGTTTTAAATAGAAAGCAGCAACTTATACATGAACAGCAGTGGGAGCCTTACTGTTCCAAAGCCATAACTTGTAATCAGCATAGTTCCCTGTCAGAGTGGATTATCCTAAGACACTTCACAACCAGCTCTGCTCTCACCTCCCCCATGGCTTCGAGGGAGAGAAAAACAGGAGAGAAGCAGCGAAGAAAGGGGATGTAATTGTCTGAGAGAGACGGAGCTATGTGCCAAAATGTCTGAAGGTCTCAGGACTGTATGTTTCTCACATTGTTGGTACTTTATTTTTAATCAGCTGCTGCTTTCAAAAAGATAAATACACTGTTTGTCTCCCTCATATATATAGTTAGTATGCTGCAGTAATGCAGTTTGGAAGCTGAGGTTTAAACTTTGCTTTCAAAGAGTTCTTTGGTAGTTGCTGGCTGGGATCCATCCAGTAGGCACAAGGTTCAGAAGGTTAATGAGAAGATCAGGGAAGAGCATTTACAAAAGCCACCATCAAGAATAACCCAGTTCTTGAAGTACTCTGTCCTTGAGCAAAGTATGACTGTCATCTAGGAAGCTTTCTTTACTTTGGTTATTTCCTGAACAAGAACAGATAGCATATACAGAATAGTAATTTTTCTTTTTTTCTTTTTTTTTTTTTTTTAAACTTAGTTTCTCATATAAACAAAAAGAAATAGCCTGGAAGGTTAATACTATGTATATTGTATATACACTGATAAGAACAGTTGGGTGGCAGATCATAAAATCTGCCTTGGTAAGGGAATCTCTATTCTGACCTAAAAGCAAACTAAGACATGATCTCTCATTAGAACAATGCTTTACCAGTGTCAGTAAGAGGGCCCCCATTGCATTTGGTTTCATGCAGGTGTGAGGTACTATCTGTGACCACCCCAAATAAAAATTATTTAACCAAGCTAATTGAAGAGGGATTGCTATACTTGCTATACTGAACTGGGGATGGATGGTCAAAGGGCTGAAAGCAATGACTTGTTTTGTCTAATCGGATCTGAACACAGCAGATGATTGCATCATAAGTGTAATGTCCAGGATGAACCAAAAGATTATCTGCTCTTTTGTTCTCCATTCCCTCTTCTTTCCCCAGTGAAAGAAACAAGCTGCAAATTTACTGCCTAACACCTTATAGCAGACAATACAAAATATTAAATACTCAAAACATGGTAATCCACAGAAAAATTGTAGAAGAGGTTAAAATATATGCAGTAATACTGGAATGTGTCTGAAAATGTCTGGATGATCTTATGTGGGTGAGAATAAAATCCCCCTTGTTGTTCACAGATGCAGCAATGGGTATAAAAGGAATGCACAGATCATCCAATTAAGAACAAGAGAGTATCAGCATATCCTCGGCAATATCTCTTTTCTGCTTGTTGCCAGTCAGAAGATAAGTTCCCTTCTATTTTCAAGTTATGCTTCAACGTGGAAAACTAATTTTTGGCTCCCACTGGAGCATGGATCAAAAACCAATGTGGTTTGATGCAAATACCGTCTACCAAACACAAAGCTCTTTTGCCTTGCATTTAGTGATCACAATAGGTCAAAGCTCAGGACCAGTGTAATTTCAAACTGTACTTCGTAGTTCTGGCATCAACCCTCACCTATTAGACAAGCAGTTCTGTGAACTCACTTCTCAGCTACTTAGCTCAGATGAAGCTCTTTCACCACTGCTCACACCCAATTTGCAACACTGTGGCATGGGCACAGGTTCTCTGGCTTAGCTCTACCTTACAAATGGCAGTATGACTGGTGAAATCAAATAGGATTCTTAAAATATACTGCGGTGCAGAATTGCTGTAGTAAGTAATAAATAAAATGAGTCATGAATGTGCCAGATGTTAAATGCCTTAATTATGTTCTTTATGTCAGCTACCTGAGAGTTGTGCTGATATGTTCTTGAATCAATATGGCTGATGTAGCATAAGTCTAGTCTAGCTAGAGGTTAGTAGACACTGACACTGAGCAAGCTGTATACTTAAACAAGAAGCTTATAACCAGTTCATAATTTTCTTTGCAAGTTCAATTGCAGTTGAAACAACAAAAAAGAAGTCAGAATTACATGTTAACTGGCCACAAGACACAACAACAGTTTGAGTTCAGAACGTGTAATATGGTAGACATATATCACAGTTGCTCATATACAATCTTAAGGTCTCACTCAATAGCTGAATACTTTCCAAATTAGATGTTACAGTTTGTTCATAAGCAATTTTGGTTTGTAACTAGCAGTTTAGAAGTGGACACCGAAAACCTCAAAATTAAATTGTGGTAAATGGTACAGTTTGAAGAAGTATATTCTACGTTTAATTGGAGCTGTGTTTACAGCCTATTATTAACTGCTGGTTGACTTTTCCCCACACACCAGCAAAGACAGTAATAAGTAAATCATGGTAGTGATGGGCAACATAGTATTTGAAATGTATTTTTACAAAGTCTCAGCTGATGAACTTTCTGCTGACAGGCACTATCTGAGTCCAGAAATGAAATGCTCTGATCTGATTAAAGTATTATCTATCAATGGAGAGCGACTGTATAGTAAAGTTCTTTGAAAGTTAAACTTCTTTTAGAGGTCTTAGAAGAATGACATTTCATCTTTCACAAAATATGATTTGCATATTTAATCTTCTTATTAAACTCCAACATGTAAGTGGTGAAATATCATTTACAGCATGAATAATCTAGAAGCACTTTCCTTTTTGAGAGGTTTATCTATTTGGGGAAGAACAAAGAGAGAAAGAAAGAAAAGAGAAAAGCCAATTGTGAGATGATTGGGAGATTCAGGCTGGACATTAGGAAATGCTGCTTTTCTGAAAGAGTGGTCAGGCACTGGAATGGGCTGCGCAGGGAGGTGGTGGAGCCACCGACCCTGGAGATGTTCAAGGAAGTTTACACGTTGTGTTGAGGGATGTGGTTGAGTGAGAACTATTGGTTATTTGTGGGTGATTGGACTGGATGATCTTGTAGGTCTTTTCCAACCTTGGTGACTCTATGATTCATCTGGATATTAATAATATAACATTGAAAACAATTTCAGCAATTTTTTTTTTTTCATCTGTCAACGTTTTGTTTAGAAGTATAGAGAAATCATTGGTGTGGGGAGAAGACTTCAATTCCTTCTTACTTGTTCAACAGGTATGCTGCATATACAATGTGGACATGTGAGTTCCAGTGCTCTGAGGACACATTGCATCAGAATGGCTTTTCCTGCAAAATGGGTCATAGCTGTATCCAGGGAAAACATCAAAATGGAAGTTCCTCTTATCTTTCTTTATGGAAGGAAAATCTATCTGTTTCTGTGCTAAAATGCTGCTTCTGCGTGAGCCCTGCAGGAATCCTGGCTGCCACTACAGTTTTCTGCAGTGCCCGAGGTAAGGAGTCCCAATGGTTGCCATACATCACCATCCCACAAGCACTATGAAAGTTGGTCAGAAAGAGCATTATAGATAGGATTAAGTATTCCGTACAAGAACAGCTCTTGAATCCTGCAGATGTCCTGAATATCTTCAGCTGCAATCTAAATAGAGCTGTGAGAGGGCCAGTATTTCCGTGGAAGCACAGGAGTGCAAGCAGGGGATTCCTGCTTTGGGGAGAAGCCTTTAGGCAAATCTGATGCAGATATTACATACACAGATATAAGGAATGGAATCCTTATGTATGCTTTTCTATGAAACCCGTTTACTTACCATAGGTAAGAATTTCCTAAGTAAATATTCATATGGTAAACCTTTTAATATGATTTTTGAATGAGCTTTTGTGTCAGTTCTCCTGTGTTGTTACAAAAGGATTATTGAACATTATCACAACAGAACATAATAAACTAATGCTTAGCAGGCCAACTCGCCTAAAGGATGTTAGGGTCTGTCTTAAGTCGCTGTGAGTAATCAGCATTTAAGAAGACTGAAATATATGGTGAGAATGGCTTGATTTAATGCTTGGAAAGTAAGTCCAAAAGTGAGGGTTTAGCTAAAGGTTCATGCCTCCGTTGGCAGAGTTGAGAAATTAAATCAGATACTGTTCACCATTGAATACTTATTATTGAATAGAAACTGCATAAAATATTTATTAGTTTGAAGTACGGCTCTTAGATTTTTTTTTTTTTTTTTTCCAGAGAGCACAAGGAAAATTGCTTAGATATGTCATTCAATTTTGAGGTCAGAAACTCAGGTTTCACCATTAGTTCTATTCACCTGGGACATTCAGACAGTTGAAAATGAGTCAGCAGCTACTTCCTTTAACCCTACGCAATGTGCTGACTGTTAGATCACTGGCCAAAAAACCCACTTCCTACTTACCTCTGTCCAGGGCAGAGACAATGACTTGCCATGGGCAATGCTGCAGGTAGCAACCAGTATTTGTGCCGTCCGCAGTACAAGCCAGTCAATACAGCCCCATTATCGCTGCATGTTCTCATGGGAAGCAAGTGCTACTTGTAAGTTGCAAGATAAAGAACTCCAGAAATATATACATCAAAGGGCACATTTCAGCCAAACCAAGTCCTGAATTCATTTAGAAGAGAAGAATAGCTGTGCTAATGGTGCATGATGTGCAGGAAGTAGACAGGAAGGTCAGTTTGATTTGGCTTATGTTTATATAAGGAAAAATTTAGGGTATTTTCTTTAGCAGCTGTATCTTCTTGTTTCAGAACTCTTTCTGATGGCAAGATGACTTACGTCCTTGCCAAAAACTCATATCTCTGCAGTCCTTGATAACTGCCAGGCTAACAAGTTGAATGATTCATAAATATTGCTTTCCTCTCATGATAGTCACTTTCTTGGTCAGGACTGCTATTATTATTAACAGTTTCCTACTAGCTCTGCTTTCCTCTCAGACTTAGCAATGCTCAGTATTTGCTTTCAAAGTGCAATCAAGATAGTTCATCAACATTTTGCTTTCAGATCTCATCTGCAATGTCCAGGCAGACAGTGACCCATGAGTAATATTTCTGATCACAATGAGCTTACTGTTAGCACATTCTTTCCCCATTGTTTCCTGTTGTATTCTGGGGCAGCAAGCCTTTCATGACGTACTTAGAACGTTGTACACAATGGGGCTTCAGTGACTCAGAAGGGTTGGGCTTCCATTACAATAGAAATAATAATGGTAATTTATTTTATTGATGCATTTGAATAGAATTTGCTGAAAAGTAAAGGAAATAGGGTTTGTGGATTGTGTTACTATAAAACCACGAGCAGCAAAATATTCAGCTCTTTCCAACATTTCATGTCTTCTGGGCATCCAAGGTAGTTGAGTTTGATTTACACAATCAAGCCATTCATTAAATATCTGTTTGAATTTTAGGCAGATGCATCCTTTACCTGAGTGATGAAATCTGAGTACAGGAAAGAGAGCTATTCCTTTGTGAAAAGACCCCATTCTGCTTCATAAAGTGAGCCTTGCAGCAATATACTTCTAAAAAACTGCCAAGCTTTGTATACCAAATACCGTTGTGAGGGCTTAGCAATAAAGCAGTTGTGGACTTGGGGTTGATCCAACCACACAATAGCACATCTTTAAGCAATATTTCCTCTTTCAACATCCATCTACAGCTCTGTAATTCACTGACAAGCGTCAATTCATTTTAATTCCAAAATTCTAGACTAGAACACGAAGCAGTTAGAGTCTGAATTCTTCTATGTGCTTAATAATTATTTAAATCACTAGTCCAAGTCACGTTCAAAAGAGCACTTGCTGGGGATCTGTCAGGAGCAGACTGAGCTATCATTTGTTAGCACCTACTAGATTACACTGTGAATCAGAAGTAAGGTTGGTATTTTCTAACAACAACACTCCATATAGCTCGCTGTTATAAAAGGCCTGAGTGCTAATGAGTGAATGGACAAGTGGCAAGTAAATGTTAGAGAGTATATGTAAAATATTTCAGTGAGTAGATGTTGTCCCTGTTAGTCCATACTGGGTAATGACTTGGAAACTTGTTAGTTCCACAGGCAGGTAGGAGAGATGCTGGTTCTGTGACATACGTGCTCGATGTACGTGTTTCTGCTGTCTTTAGCAGGTGAAGGGTGAATGGATGGATCTGTTCTGTGTTGCATATAGGGATGCATCTGTATTTTTGTGCATTTTAGCTTGTGTTATTATGGATAAAAAACTAAGAAGTTATGTCCATTTTACCTTCTTGTGCCAGAAAGGGGCAGAGCCCAGAACAACTGTTTCAAGGTAGCCATTCAAATGAGAACTACCATCTACTCTCGAAAGGCAGCTACAATATACTCACTTTGTTGAATAGTCAGTCATACATTCCACACTTACCAGTATAAAGGAAACTTCAAAAGTAGACAAGTTTCACATGACCTTGGAACATACGCCTGACTTTGAGTCCCTGAAAGGAATGACCTCCCCACCATTCATCATAGTGGCTTGTTAACACTCAAATGCACTGTTTCGAGAGCTCCTTACCAATATTAACCCATACAAAACCTGAATGGCAAGGGCAGGGTTAGGCAGAGAATTCATACGTAACTAAATTTCCACTACCCCAAGGAGCCCACTCTTCTGGGGGCTGCTTTAGTTGCTGTGCCTCCTCAGAACTGGAGTGAGTTCAGAGTCACCAGCATTAGGCAATTATGTGGTAGAAGAATAGAAGAAAATGTTTTAACGGTATTAAGGCATGATCAGCATAAACACAAACAAATGCATACACCACTTATATTACTTGATATTTATTTATAACCTCCATATTTTATTCATGAATTTTACAATTCCAAATATAATGAAACAGTTAAAGTACTTTATTACAAAGCTTATAAAATAATTAAATAATACACTTATATTTTTTGCTTTTTTTTTTTGTTTTTTTTTTTTATATCATAAGTCATATTTTGTGACACTGCCATTTTCTTTTCTCAGTTTTCACTTAAGGAAGTGAGCAAAGAAATATAAAGGAAAAGCTATGCATTAATAAATTAATTCTTTACATCAAATAACAAAAAGGACACAATTATAAAAACAAAACAGAAAAAAACCTTGTTGTTTTCCTAGAAAAGAATTCATAATTATACAATGTCGAATATCAAGACAGAGCAGTGTAGATTGAGATATGTTTCCAATCATCATTTCTTACAGTATCATAGAATACATGTTTTTAATTTAAATTGTTGCAAAAGGAACTGATAATTTTAAGTGACCACTGTCTGGCATTAGTGCTGAGCTGGCTAATCTTATGCTGAATTGATACTTTAAAAAAAACAGTAAAATGCAGCTACATTCATCAAAAGAAGTTGTGGGATTGGGTGGAATTAGATAAATATGTCCCTTATAGCCACTCCCCAGAAAATTACAGTAGAACACAGCTCTGTCTCAGAACGGGTTTGGCAAATATGTTGGGTTGAATTTTTTTCAAGAGAAGCTGTACCATTTGATGTACAGTGTCACATAACATCTTGGTATGGAATGATGACAAATATTGTTTACATTTGTTTTGTTTGCCGGTGGATTCTGAATTAAATGTAAGTATTAAGAGAGTGTATAAAAATAGAAATGATTTTTATTTGGTCAGAGAAAATAGTCTGCTTAGTATTTGCAATTTTTTCTTGTCACCTGTATGAAAATATAACTATTTAGAGAAGTTTGGCATGAATTAATGGACTATAATATTTCTGTTTTTTCATTTGGGCAACTGATGAAACAAAATTTGCAGAGATTTGAGATTAAAAGGAAGACATTCTTCAGTATCTTGGCATTTAAACAACCTAGCTTCTGAAAAAAATCTACTTTAATATATCAAGCTTAAATTTTAAATTTACATATCTTATGAGCTTAGAAAGTTGAAAACATAACATTGAGCTCAATAAATCTGAGTTCCTTGAGTTAGTTGAAATATGAAATTCTATTTTACTTGTAACACAGCAATGTTAAAAGTCCAAATATTCTAACACTGAATATTTCTAGGAATACATTTCAAGTTACTAGTTAACCACCTCTGAGTTTCTAGACAAAGCAGAAAATGAATTCTTCAGAACAAAAACATAAGCATGATGCAAAACTTGCTTTTCCAGCAGCAAGTACAATAGAGAAGCACCATATATCTTTGTAGTGCACTATTTACTTCTCGTGGTCACACGTGTGACACTGGGTTCTCCAAACAGTCATTTGAAAGTCTTTCTGTGAAAATGGCAGTAAACAGCTTCCTTGCCCTGGGACGATATTATCATAAAAGATAAAAAAAGGAGACACTTCTGATTCTGTGATCTGTCATGCTGCCATGCTGTAACCTTATTCCTTGAGATCCCAATCTCGTTTGCTTTGCATTCTGCTAAATTAGCCACAAAAGGCATCCTTGCCTGATTTTCTTCCTCATAACGTGACAGTGCAAAGTGACACTTGTAAGGAAAGAACTGCCCCTTGAGTCTGAGTGTTCAAGTGATCCATAGTACCCTGTACTTTAGTGAGGTCAGCAAATAAAAAAAAAAAAAAACATTCATTTTTCAACATATATCCAACAATTACTGTACCTCAGACATTCCCTTAAAAAAAATGTCTCTTCCATCAGTGGTTTACATGGCACCATGTCTTGGCTCAAAGCAAAGTTAATTTCAACATAAATTGAAGAAGAAAATTTTGCCAGTGAAGGGTTCGGATAACATGCTGCTATCAGTTCTTCTTTGTGCATGATTTACAACATTGCTTGCCATAGAATTTGTGGTTACAGACACCGTGCTGGGGTACCAGATGACACCAGCTGAAGAAATCCACGCAAGAAGGATCATCTGAGAGAGAGAAATCCAAGCAACGTTTTAGCATTTCTACAAATCAGACAGTAGTTCCACCAGCACCTTGCGAAGTTAATTTTCTGCATTTAGCTTTTCAGGGAATGTAAGGAATCGCACTTCTAACTTAAACACTTCAGTTAGG
The DNA here is from genome assembly GCF_019238085.1 of Lagopus leucura. Classification (NCBI taxonomy): domain Eukaryota; kingdom Metazoa; phylum Chordata; class Aves; order Galliformes; family Phasianidae; genus Lagopus; species Lagopus leucura. The sequence goes on along the minus strand of NW_024962271.1, from coordinate 3,863,879 downwards.
TGCCACGGATCAGGCTTTCAGGACTTTGACTATGCCATAGTGGTGAAAACTTAACTAGTGGGAACAGAGACAAGATGACAATGGTTCTGAAAAGCCCAGCTTCTAATTACAAAAATAAGTTAGAAAAAATGTATCATTATGATTTCATTTCACCAACTTATGTGCAGCTCATTTATGCACATGGCCCAGTAGCTTTAAAAGCATTTCATAGTTACTCCTTACTAGAGTGGATTCTTTAGTTTTCTTTAGAAGAGCAGAGTGGTGATTCATATGGATGCTTTGTAAACAAATCGACAATGTCTGTGAGAGCAGCAACACATTTCAGTGAGATTGAGCAAAATTTGTAGCTAAACTGAAATCTCCTATGAACAGAGAACAGAATTTGTTTACATGATCTATAAAGGGACTTCAAAAGGAGGCACTGAAGAAAATCTAGCCAATGTTGTCTGCACTCTCAGATCAATCATGTGGTTTTGGGAATTATCTTGATCTCTGTGTATGAATTTCTTTTGATTAGTTCACTACTTCACTTTTTTAACTTTCTTTTTTATGATGGTAATAGTGATACTTTTGTACCTTTATCATCCTCAGATTTATTTGAATGAATAGAAAAATGAAAAATACTGCTCAGCTTTTAAAAACATAATCCCATCTGTAAATGCTAATCCTAAGTAAAGAAAAGACTGTCCTTGAATAAGGTGTTTTATAGGAACTAGGAAGCTCAGTGTCATACTGCATATGCCTTAATTGAGTGTCAGGAGGGATGGATCTGGTAGTTTAGCACCAGCTTTCACTTTGCTTCAACTACTGCCCACCACACAGAACTTGGCACTGGGGAACAGACAGTGCCACTTTCCAAAGCAGTCAACAGATGAAAAGCTGCACAGCTCCAGGTAAGGAAAGCTGTTCTGAGTTGGGACGATCACCCAGCATGCAAGGGTAGATTTTCAAAAATTACAGATGACTGTTTTTGTTGTGGTTTGTTGTTGTTGTTGTTCTAACTTTATATGCAGTGAGGAGCTAATGTTAATAAATCTTTATCCCCTTTTGAAGACCAGAGCACAATGCTAACATTACAGAGGTGTGGCCAAAAACTTTATTCTTGGGACCTAATCCAAAGACTATTGGAATAAACACAAAGACTCCCACTAACTTCAGTGGATGCAGACCAGGCTGTCAGCTCCTTATTTCTATTTACTCAAGTATTTACATGTTGTTTTAATTTTGATTCATTTCAAGCAGTTGGATTTGTTAGGAGTTATGGTGACCGTAACTGCATCTAACAGATGGAAGTGACCCAGCTTGTCTAGGAAAGTGTGTAAACTCTCCCTGAAACATTAATTTCTTGACTGTGATCACTGAGCTGGAGCTGCATGGCTGATAATGGAGACTGATTTGCTTCGATGTGATTCCAGCACAGCTGGTTCCTTCTCTTTTTGCTGGTTTAGACAGAAAGTTAGAGAGCAGTGAGGAGATAATTGATCTCTAGAGCCTGACGACCCAGTTATAATAAAGGTGAAAGAGTTCTTGCAGATGTGAGGCAAGAAAGAAACAGGCCAAAGCCAAAATTAGTAACAGACATTACTTCAGACATGAAATATAGCAGAGGGAGACTGGGGTGAAAGAAGAGTGCTTGCTGTATCATGACAGAATAGAATGTAATACAGAAATTCTGAAGTACAGCAGAACTTCTTAGGAATGTTAATTAGCATTTGAATTGCTAAGAATATTTAATTAGAAAAATGGGAAAACTGCTCATGTATCTGCTTTAGGTATATTTTATCAGTATATCTTAGTTTGGATTCAGGTCTGATACTCTGCGTGTCTTGAGTTACTACAGTGGGTCTAACTCTTCAGACACCACTTCAGGGTGTTCTGCACTGAATATCAGGAATCAGTATAGATGAGGGGTTGTTGTCTAATGTCAAATTACAAGGTGCAGGGCCAGAGGTTGACCGTTGCTTCCAACTCTACTTCATTTCTCTTGCAATCCAGACGTTTTACAGATGTTACTTTCAGCATCTTGTTTTAAAATGGTAACAAGACACTTAATGTACAGTATATGAAATATATGAAAATTATTATATATTGAAAATTAACATTTGAAGTGCTTTAACATGTCTAGGTAACTGTTATTACACTGGACAAACCTGGACCTCCATTAATTTTTTTTTCCATCACTTAAGGCGTCACAAGCAATAGCCAGCTTTTGAGCAAATACTCTGGATGGGATAAATGCATCTCTCTCTTTCTTTGATGATTCTGAGAGAATTCTCATTCCATCACTGACACAAAGATTCTTGCTACTCCAGAACTCAAAACACATTGAAGATAGAAAGAGGGATATAGCAGGCATACAAGTTAGAAGAAAGCTGAATTTCATTTTCCCTGACCTATTGGGCCGTACTGATCAGGAGAAGAAGCAAAACTACAGTCTAGCAAAAGCATTTTTGAACACCCTGGAGGTTGTTGCAATCTGAAGCGTGGGTGGAATTTAAAACACTAAAAATAAATTGCAAATTCTTACTGTTTAATTCTAAAGCCACTATTTTTAATCATAAAAGAGTTCCAGCATAGGACATTCACAAAAGCATAAATTGAAGCTGCAGCTCAGAACCACACTGTGCTAACTTTTATTTATATATATATATATATAAAACATATCTCTATTCTTAAAATCTCAGTTATACTCAAGTCTGCTTTAAGGGAGTTAACTCTGGGAAGAGAGATACTATAGTGTTGAAAGTAACTGGAAAGCTGAAAATACGGGAAAATTTGTGGAGGAGGGTGTCAAATTTAAATTTTAAGTGGGTGTAACGAAAAGGTAATTTTTGCTGGACATAGAGTATATCTATGTACATCAGTATAAGCTGCTGCAGAACGTAGAGATGAGTTTTACCTCTTTTTGAAGGGGCTGGGCAAAAGTTAGTATTGCAGGCTCTCAGGATTGCTGGTTTCTGATGGGGCAGGCACCCAGAGGCTGGTCTCCCTTGGCGTAGGCACTGCACGCTCCGGGTTTGCACTCCCCCACCACATGTTACTGTACACTGTAGACAACAACAACAAAATTAATTATAGAGAATCTATCGGAGCCCATGAAAGCCAAAGGAAAACATTCTGAAGTGCTTTAGATGAGACTTTCAGAGAGAGGTCAGGATCAGATGTGTTGATGCTTGGCGATTCCTATCAGGACCAGATTTTCAAAGGTGTGTGCATCTGTTCTGCATTCTTGAGTCCTTTCGAAAGTATGGTTATTTAAGGACTCAACTGAAAATTTGGTTCCTTACTTAGGCATGTAGACAAACTGAATATTACAGAAAACCCATTCCTGATTGGCTGCACTGACTTCTTTTGAACTCTAAGCCTCTGGGCCCAATCCTGCTGTCGGAGCAAAGATAAAGCTCCCCCTGGAAACATAATTATGGCAGTGTCTGGGGAAAAACACTATGCATTTGCAGGAAGATCTATGAAGTATTTTAGAGTGAATAAGCCTTTTACTTGTATGTGTTTCGTGAAAAGTTGTCTTTAAGATAAATATGATCATTTTCATCTGATTACAATTGTCAGGCATACATTGCTTCATATAAATGTTATTAAATGAGTGTGTGGCTCATTGATATGTGACTCATAAAGTAGATAAGTTCCAGAAATACAGAAGCTTATTTGCAAGAATGTAGAAACAAATACAGACTGATCCTCAAATTAATCATAGTATTTAGGGAATTCCAGGAAATCTGTGCAGATCCTGAAATACATTGTGCATATTGCTATGTAATAGTTCAATCACAGTGCAGTTAGAACACTGAAAAGGAAGTGTTGGGAAACAATAGTGGAATCAAGTGGCTCTGAAGCACAAATAACATTTTAGGGCAACCTTCTTGAATCTTATGACAAAGAAGTTAACTGAACCAAAATACATAGATGGGAAAGGAGGGACGAGAAAGCTTCCCATTCCTACCTTCTGCCAGGGTGAGGAATACCAGCCAGACACCATGTTATACAAAGTTTGGGATGGACAAGGTCCATTGTTACAAGCTTCTTCCAGGTCTATGTTTGGTTTCTTGATGTTTCTACATCTTCTCTGAGGAAAGGTAATTAATTTCCCATGGATGCTTTTCTCACCACATTTTAGTTCTCGCTTGCGTACACCTGGGCCACAGGAGGCTGAGCACTGCAAAAGCAAAGCACACCTTTTAAATCTATAGAAACACATTCAGAGGAGACTGGGCTACACTCAAGATAACCTAAATTACATGAAACTACAAAAGCACTATAAAACCCCAAAGACCCCAAAGTCCACATGTGTAAACAGAAATATGAAGCTAAGTCACCGGAAGTCCAAAAAAGCAAAGACATCAGAGTACATCTAACTACATCTGAATGTAAAGAACTGTGTTTTTATAGCGGCTTGCCCACAGCACCTGATTTTCAAATGTCAGCTTAGCTTTTCTTTTTTTCCTATGCTGTTTGTGTATGTGTCCCCAAGTCAACATTGTCAAAATGCCAAAAGGAAGACAGTGAGCCCTACTTTACTTTACCTCACTCCAGGAAGCAATCACCCACTGGAGCCGGTCATTTTTGGGGCAGCGTCCTAGCACACAGGTCTGCTGGGATTCAGGTTTATGGTCTTGGCTGCACATACTTTCAGGCAAGATTTTAAGCTTGGGAGAAGTAGTACTTGTGCAGTAGACATCCCGCTTCTTAACACCTCTCCCACAAGTCTTGGAGCACTGTGATGGAAAGAAATGTTAATTTGAGCTAGAAGAAATGGACATTGACATTATTTGTATTTTACAGCAGAGCACAGGAACCATTGTTAATGTGCTCTGTAGCTGCTATTATAATGCAAGTAAGCTTGAAATTCCATAACAGTAATATCTACGTGTCAGTCTTACAGTGTTTTTCTGAGTGCTCTCTTTTTGTAAATTATGAACTCTTAACAGCCCCCATGTAGGACAAGTAACATCTTTTTTTCCGTTGATGAGGAAAGTTGGATTTGTGAGCAAAATTGTTTTTTCTCTAGACAGCACAATTGAAAGCTACTTCTAACCTCCCATCTGAAAATCTCCCACAGCAAGATGTTCTCAGCTATTTGTTATCTTGTCCTCATGTTGGCCCAGAGGGACAAGAAAGAGACAGAGAAAACTACCTAGGGAATCTATACATAACTTCTTCACAAGAATCTCACAAAAAGACAGAATCTGACATAGAAAATGGTTAAGATGCTTGACCGAAGTTAATTGCCAAGATTACAACGAAGCTTAGGACAAGTCACTAGTGAATAAATATGTATTGCTTGAACTGTGGTTCAGTTGAAAAGACATTCCATAGCTTTCATTGCCTCAGCAGCCAACAAAATGCACTAATGAGCCATTTCTGATGAAATGAGGAAATAGCCCTGAAATAATTATGTGGACTCTCTATCTTGTTGCATTCTCTTCTAAGTGTTCTTACAATAATTAACAGGCACATTCCAACGCAGAATACCACATTATCAGTGTACAAATTAAATCATAAATGTTTTCTAAAGATTTCATGAAAGCAGAGTGCACTGACATAGAACAGAAATACCTGTTTGCTGAAAATCTCTAGTTGTAATCTTATCCCCAAACAGATGGAAAAGCCTTTCATTTAAAATGATTCTCTGATTTGTGAAGAGAGACTGGGTAGTTTGCATTTTTTTCTTTTAACTCTTTTGAGCCTGTGATATAGCAGCTTTCAGCTGACTTAAAATCTTTGCTAACTTGTTGAATAAGTCTGATAAGGACTTGTGAACTTAATTTTTATAGGTTAATTTAAAAAACCCAACTTGAATCATACAGCTCCTAAAGAAGGGGATAATTGATTATTTTAAAATTTTTGGTAAAGTTTGAAAATGTGAATGTGTCTGAAGATTTTGTTCTTCCCTTTTAAATATCTAATTGTCATATCTGTTTTTCACAGTCTTTTGCCATAGTAGCGTTGCTACTAAGCTAAGCTTAGTTGCACCTAAGGAATAAAAGTACCAAGAAGAGTAATAGAATTTTCAGTAAATTTAAATCCACCTTGGGTTTCACTAAATGAATATGAAAAAATCAAAATAATTCTTTCTTATATAGGTTTACTGTCATCTGTCTCTTACATCTACAGATTTCCCAATACTTGATTTATCTTCACGTTCACAGCTCGTGCCAGCAGCAACAATAGTCACAGACAGAGCAGAAATGACTTTTGTGTAAGCATGTGTGTGCTTTTTAACTCAGACTGGTTTAATGTCAAGCTTTTCACAGGTTTGTGAAGCAGGGTGTGTACACACAGGAATCTGCCTAGGGGCCTTATGTTCCTCAGGGAGATTAACTGCTGCAGTGTTCTACTTAGAGTTACTCTAAGAAAGGCAAAAGTAGAGAAACAATTATTGTATGTGTAAATCACAGCTTTATCAATTCACAATTAAAAAATGTGTGTGCATTAATAAGTCCAAATATTTCTTCATTCCTTGGCTGCCAGTCATCTCTAAGAAAAGCTAATACTGCTGTAGGAACTTACCTCAGACAGGAGTTAATGGCTTTGAAGAATTCACTGAGCATTAAGTTACAAAACCAGAAAAAAATCTTCCATCTGCTTGTATGCAGCAGAAAGGACACCACATGTCCCCTTCTGGAAGCCCTCCTTTCTGACCACTTACAAAGGCTCATTAAAATATAGCTTACAAGTTATCATTTCAAATAGAACTATTTGTACAATATTGGTTTTCACAGTTTGCACTGTTTCTTTCTGCATAGAATTTTTGGCATAATTTTCATTATGTCAGCAATAGGAAACACAAGTTTTTCTGCAGATTACCTGAGACCATTGTCCAGGGCTCCATTCAGGTGGGCATTCTTGACTATTGCATATCTGCACTTGTGTAGGGGTGCTAACAGGACACAGGGAATGGGCAACTACCTCCTCCCTTTGGAAAGCCTTTTTCTGGACACACTGGATGAGACGACTTTGTTGCCCTCCTCCACAAGATTTGCTGCATGCACTCCATTCACCTGCTGACCAGCTTAATGGAGAAAATGTGTATTAGAAACACAGATGCCAATTAATTTTATAAAATCAACACACGTGAGTCACCTATGAAATGTGAATTATTCAGGGATTCTGCTTAATCTACTCTACTGATGTACTGATTTCAATCGAAAAACTTTAGTTACTTAATCTTTCTTCAAAGAAGAGAACATTTTGAGTGGGATGAAATATAAGAATACAGCTAGAAAAACTAGTATTAATTATTTACAACTCACACGTCTACCAGAATTATCTTGCCTATTAATCTAACCTGGAATCTGGAATTCCATTTGGACAGAGAGAGGCACTGCCATTGAGGCTGGTGCAGTATCTAGAAAATCTAACAAATCACCATTCCTTTTTAACCACGTCAGTATTTTAATTGAAAAAAAGCCCTCCCTGAAAATGGAAAAGAAAAATATTCCCCAAATACATGAGTGAATGATCACTTTTGTCACTTCAGCTGCTGAAGAGACCTCCAAATAGACTAACAGAGAAGAGAACAAAACAGAAGTGTGATGGATAGGCAGTAGATGAGATTAGCTCACTGGACAGTCCTGACCTTTGCTGTTACATTGCTCTCCTTGTTACCTCTCCTTCAAAAAAAACACAAACTGGAAGAAAGTTCATTCAAGCAGATACGAGGAGAAAGCTGGCATTGCAGGGAAAATGGAACCAACATGAACCTCCCAGTGCATTTGTCACAGCTCAACAAATGTTGACATGGTAGTATTCAGTGATATTAATGTCAAACCTTAGCTTGCCTCTATTTACAAAAAAGAATAGGCTTGCTAAAATCAGCAGTCCTGTCAATAGCGTTTGGAGGATTTAAATCTCCTCAGACTAACAAATTTGGCAGACAGAAGATGTGGGATCTAAATAAAACAGTAAGAATTTAACCAGCAAAAGCTGTTGGGCAAATCTACACTCCAGTCGCAGGCAAGCTTCAGTTATGAATACTGTCACTAAAATTACACAAAGACTGAAGAATCTGCCAATTGCTTAGGCTGAGTTCACTTTTGAAATGTCAATAGCTGCTTAGTATTGCTATTACTAGCACTGAGTGGGTCCCCAACCCTTGTGTAACTCTTCAGACACACATCCAAGCGTCTGTCCTCAAAGGTTTCCAATGTAAGATCATAAGGAACAACTAGATGGGAAAATAAGTGAAGAAAACAGAGGAAATTATGAATGATTAAAAGATTACTTGAAATCTCATATTGAAATATGCAGCACTGAACGTAAGTATTTTACAGATTTTTAGTAATTTATGTCATAGAAAAGCTTGGTTGTCTTTTTTTGTCTCAAATCCAGCTGCTTGGCCTTCTATGGTTTCCTACAGCATTCACCCTGTGAGGACTAGAATAGCTGCTTACATACAATTTTAATGACAGGAAAGGTTTTTTTTTTTTTTCTTTTCTTACTGTGTGAAAGATGACCAGCATCCCATTTGCCTTTCTGATCACATCTGCCTGAAATCAAAACTATATTTAATCGTTTAAAAATATATAAACTCCTACTCTGGTAAAATTCCTTTGGGAACAGAAGCGATCCCAACACTCAACCTAGTAACTTCAGTGACTGTCAAAAATACTGAGAAATATAAAAGGGCCTGCTATAAGGACAAAGAAATATTAATATGAAAAGTCAGTAGTTATGTATTTCCAGAACACATCAGGCATTTTCTTTTTGTCTGATTTAGAAGTATGTGGACCTTCGCAATATAAACATCTGGACAGAAGTTAATAGTTTTAATCCATTCTACAACTTTTAATTACTTTCCCTTGATGTTTTTGACAACCATGACTGGCAGAGCAATCAAAAGCAATCATTTTAAAAGTCTGTTTGCACTAACTGCCCAGAAAGCTCCCTTCTTCATAGAGGAGAGGACAATAAACTTTCTTTAATGTCCTCTAGTAAACTGCCGTTTTCCAAAATTATCTGGGCTGTGATCCAAGAGTATCTTTCATTAGCTCAAATAACATAAGTAATTATGAGCAGATTTGCCAGTTCTGAAATCCAACAACAGTGTGTAGTTCTGATGCCTATGTTCTTACTGTTGGGATGGCAGTTTTGTTCTCCCTCAGTCTTTGTTCCTATGCAGTAATTATTCCTCACTGACCTTTACAAGTCTGGTGTCTTCTCTTTCAAGTCACAAAACAGACACACATCTCATCTGTTAGTCACTTGCTTTCCTTGCCTACTATGCCCACCATATTTGTTTCTTCTTTATTCGCTATTGTTTCCTCCATTATATTTACTAATTTTTTTTTTAATGTTGCCTCATGTGGTTTTAAAAATAATTAATTAGTGAGTTGAATTGTTTTTTACCCACATATGTAGTTTTGGGAAGCTCAGGGCTTTTACAGTTCTTATTTCTGTACTTTTTTAGGGATCAAGTTATTAATTGTGTTGTGGTAATCTAAAAATATCAGAGGAATTTTAGCATGACCATGTTGTGCTGCATTTCAAAATGGACATTCAGCATTTTCAGTGATATTTATACCAGTGGATCTTCAAAACATATCATGATATCAGTTCAACAGAAATAGAATTTTCGGTATGGTCCAGAGAGAGAAAATAGAGATGAAAATCATTTTGCTAAAGTTTTATAGCATAACAATGCTACATGAAAATGAAGGTGAGCATAAGCTGATGAAAAAAGACTCCTGGGAGCATCACAGACACTACATTTCTGCCTACATGATGCTAAGTTCATTGGTTAAAAATAAGTCTGGCAGGAGATAAGTCATATGCAAACAGATTGTACAAAGATTACTTAAAATTAGTATTCAGAAATTCATGTGGCTAAAAGCAATCTAAAGAAATTGCTGAAGCAGGAACATGGGGCTCTGATGTGACATGCTGCCATTATTTAAATCTTATCTCTATCCTTTTGTGGTTGTAATGTATAATTTACCATTTGGATTCTGTGCTCTGTGCTGTAATCTTTAAATTTTGCAGGAAATTCCAAACTATTACCGGACTATTTTTTAGAATGTTTAACATATTGCAAATTAGGGATTTTGAAGCAAAAACAACACTACCATAAAGCATATCTGTCTTTTTGCCTTGCCCCATCATCCTTGTCTGCACTGGGGCAGATAGGGAAAACCATTAAATGTGTTATTTTTATAACACATTTGGTGGGCTTCACTGACTGCTTTTACACTTATTGTATTCATCAGCACAAGCACCAGCAGATGACACGAGGACTGATGCGCCTCACTTCTTCTGCCGTCTGCTGCTTGTGCACTGGAACTGTGTTTTCAACAATTTTCCTGTGCAACAGTTATTTTTTTCCACCATATCACTGTAGAAAATCTTCTGTCCTGGAAGTCAAAAGTTTTTTTCTGATCTTTAATATAAAATTAATATAATGTTAAAGTTGAAAAGTCAGGAGTCCAAACGTGAAAAAAGCAGCAGAAGACAGACAGTCAGTGTACTCTTAAATCTCCCCATTTAAATTCTAAGCCACATGATACTGTGTTTAATTATATGAACACACAACATTTTTTTTTTCCAAAGGACTCCTACCACAGCTACTATAAATCAGTGTGACTCCTTTGTTTTTAAAGGAGCTCTGTTGATTTATACCAGCTGGATTCTAAAGGCTTATCTGTATGTCATTGTCTTCCTTTGCATCTCACCTTCCTTATGTCTTAGAAAATAAGGTTGTTAACATAAGAAATGTCTTTATATTTATTTTTGTGGGAGCAGGAGCATTGCTGACAATTTATTTGGCTAAGATAGTCCTCTTACTGGTATCAAAATACTGTATGAAGTATTTTGCCCAAAAGTCACTAATTGCACTTCACAAGATTCTTTTAGCCTAATCTAATATGTGGAATCTGAGTCAGAAGGCCAAGCTTCCACGTGGGGAGTAGCACTTTACTCAGGAAATGGTCTTATTGATTCAAGGTGAGTAAAGGTGGCAGAATGGGCTTCTAAGTAACTTAGATTTACTCAGTGTCACATAGCTAACCCCAGCATGGTGACAGAGCTGCAAGCAATCCTCAGGAGGTCTTGCTTAGCAACATTAGAAATACTGCCTCTATTATTATCATTGGGCAGAAGCCTACACAACTAACGTTTTTAAACAATTACTGTTTTAAATTATAGAATTAAAATGGGTTCATCTAGCGGGCTGTACAATTCTATGTGCCTATCTCAGAGAACTTCCTTGCTGGCTAACTCAGTCATAAGGCACAATGAAAGGCAGAAAAATAAAGAGAACTTACTGTGCTGGGCAAGGATTAGTATTGCATAGTTTTGTTTCAATTAAAGGCTTCATCCGTGGACCACAAAAAGAGGAATTAACTCGTGTACGATGATCTTCCAAACAAATTGCTTTTGCTGTAATGTGTCCTATGGAAGTATTAGAAAAAAAATGTAATAAAATAAATGTTTACTCAAAATTCAAAAGAAAAATAAGTAGGAAAGAATTTTATCTGATCCAGTCCAGGGGCATCCTTGGTACAAATCCATTGACTTGAACTAAATAAAACAGGACTTCATTTGGCAACCAGTTTTTTATGCTAACTTCCTTAAACAGTCTGCTGGCATGCTGTGAAGTCTTAACAACAAACTAACAAAATATTTCTGAATTTCACATTTTTTTTCAAATTCAGGAACATAACATGGCATTTACTTGGGTCATCCAGTCCAATTCTCTGATATTATGGGCAATTGCATCATAGAATCTTATTTACATGACCCACTTAAAATTTAAAGGCCACTCAAATTTTAGTTCTCTTTTTGTTTTTTTTTTCTGCAAAATTTCCTATGTGCCACTTTTCTGCTTTCATTAGATCCTAGAATTACTTCCATTGGTGGAACATCCAGAATTTAAGAAGAATAAATACACATTCTGGTTCTGAGGAAAGCAGAATACCCAGGAATACCCAGAGGAGTATGGTAACAAGAAGTCTTAGGTTATGTAGGATTTCAGAGTTTAAGTTTGATGAACTCAAATATTTGTAATTAAACAGTGAGGGGATCAGTGTGCAACTGTCAGTAAAGTTCTTTATAGTATTTTAGTCCTCAGTTGCTCTCTACAGGTAGATAAAATTTACTCATTATTTGTTATCTTTCTGTATTCCCAGGATACATCAAAGCACATATTTAATTCCCATGTTACTTCAACAGCGAGATATGTGCGCAGATTGACCTGAAGAAAAAAAGACTGCCATGGTAAGTGACATGAATTGAGACCATCATGATTTTTTCTTTCTACCACAGAGGAACTAGGAAAGGTACTTGATCTGTGCTGTAAGTTGTCAGATTACAAAAAGCGACCAGGTGATCAAGGTATGTATTGTTACACATGCTTACAAAATTAAAGGCAGCTGAAATGTTGGAGATGAATGTGTAAAGAAAAATGAAAATGAAGAGCAGCAAATATTAAGAAGTTACCTACCCCCACCACAGGTAGCTGAGCACTCTGACTGCACTGTCACCCAGGAGTGGCTGTGCTTTTTGACAGATGTCTTGTTCTCGTTCATTTTGGAAAATGTGTATTCCCAAGCAATCCCAGGATTTTTGCCTTGTAGCAGGATCTACAGATGGGGAGTTGGAGTTTGGTTTTAAGAAAAACAAACAAACAAACAAAAACAATTGGCGGGGTGTTAAAAAAAAAAAAAAAAAAAGGGATTCTGTGATTTGGAAGGAAGATTAAATAAGCATGATATATATATAATGTATTTATACACACCATGAAATCATTTTCCAGAGGCCTAGTTCTTTGTTATACTAAAACTCATCACAGCAATTCCTAAACTGATTCTTTGGACCAACACCTGCAGGATATACAAGGACAGTGCAGAAAGAGTCTGTGTGTCCTTTTAGTAAGTCACGTGTCCAAAGAGGAGGACATTTTTTTCATACCTCAAGATCACAGTAATGCCGAGCTCTTGCCTGAACTAACAACTGCCATGAAGTTGTTGTATTTAAGTGGCCAAAATAAGAGTAAAGCTTAAAATGTCTTGCAGATATCTTGAAGTGTTAGGCTGTGAATATTTGTCTTCGAAAACTGTTCCCCACTTCCCCACAGCAGATGTAAGAAACAAAGCAAATGCATCCTAAATAACATAAATCAGAACACAGAAGGGGGAGGATGAGAAGATATTAAAAGAAAAAAAATGTGGCAACCAGCTTTACTGCTGTGGAGCAGTATTATCTTGGTGCTTCAAGACAACAAATGGGAAGAGAGCAAATGATCCTTGGCATGTTGGAACAAGAGATGTTAGTATCTATCATTCAGAGAACAACCTCACAGTAATGTCAGGAACTTGCAGCCTCCAGCTGAGTGAGAGCCTCTGTGTAGCTCCTGTACATCATGCAGGCTGCTCTGTACACATTTTAAGTCATTGGGCTACACTCCCTTCTTCTGCATTGGGAAGTAGATACAATTTTTACAGGGAGCTGAAAACTGTAACTTCCTCTCGTAGCCAGCAGCCAAAACTAGAGCCCCTTCCCACCCTTGAAACCACAAGAGGATATGTACACAAAGCAGGAACTGCATCACATTCAGGTTTCTTATATCCTGTATCATCCCAGCTACAGATTAAAAGGGCAAAAATCAAACTCTGGAAAAGTACTGGAGACAAAACATTGTGCAGAACAAAACCATGTAATTTAAAGTCCCTGGCACTCAGTTGAAAAATGTTATGCAATGCATAATGTTCAACCAAGTTTTCATCAGGAATGCAGTGCTATTGCAAGGTTACAATTTTGTCAAAGTACTGAGCATATAAAAAGTTTTCTATCGTATTTTCAAACATTCATTATAAAGCCTTCCTTTAACAACCCAATAACTGAAGTCTGCACATACAGCCAAGTTATCAGACCTACAAATTTGGAAAGACCTCCACTGCTAGTTCTACTTAACTGGATGCATTCCAGCATCTTTTCAGCCAACTGGCATTTGCTCCCAAATTTACAGCTGGCAAAAAAACCTCCTTAAACATTTCCAGTTCCTCAATACTGTTTAATGTCTACCTTTAACACACCAACCACCTGACTTCAGACACAACACTCAGCAGCTCTGACCGCAGGGCGCAGAGTTATAAAATTTACAGCTTCTTGAGTTTGAAAACCACAGACTCTGTGGCTGGAATCTGCCAGATCTACTCTGAAGAAAAAGGACTGTGGCTTTTGCTTAGGGCATAAAATGTTAAAACAATGGATAAATTGAATTCTCTTGAGTAAAGAACCTTTTCCTTTTGCTGCTAATTTTGATTTCAAAGCTAAACCAATAAGTTTTCAAAACTAGCTGTGCATCTGCCTCATTCTTCGAGACTCCCTTTTTTTTTTTCTTTCTTTTTTCTTTTTTTTTACTGTGGTTATCCTATGTCTCCTGTGCAGTACTCCATTTTGCAGGTCAAAATGCTAAAGAGGCTGTCAGTATGCCTTCTTATGATTGAGACTTTGTGCTTTTAAGGTGATCTGAAGTTGCTTGCAATACACTGAAATAAAACAGATCAATTTACACAGGATAAACTTCTCTTTCTCCCATAATAATCTAACTAATGTACAGGAATATATTCAAGAGTCTAGCAGGTTAGCCAGATGTAAAAATGACCTAGTCTCTGCGAAGGAGAAATAGGCAACTACTACTTACAAAGTCAAGCTGATCTTAAGCAAACAGCCAAGTAAAGGAATAATTACTGTTTACCTGGATGTGCTTCCTGTATCTGCTGAAAGAAAATATATTTTCTTTTTTAACTCACTCTGCATGCGCATCATTTATGAAATGGGCACGAGCCCAGACTTTAAGCCCTCGCATACATGGTAGCTTTGATTTGCATCTCCAAATTGCATCAACATTTCCTGGGTCCCTCCCATGTCATGTAAGTCTTTGATAATTTCTTGAGGCGCACGTTAGAGCTAAGCTGTTTCCACTGAGCTGTAAGTTACACCAGTGAGGGCAAGCTAAGAAGCTTGTTGGTGCAGAAGATCAGTGTCTGGCTATGTTATTTGGATTTTCAGAAAGATGCTTGTGAGACTGCAACTTTTATCCACTCTGAGTCTACATGCCATTTAATAAATGTATTAACATCCAACATGCTAACCCAGATTCTGATTTCTTTGATCAGTCAAGATTAATCTCACTGGCATTCACGAATTCAGCTTGTTTTCAGTAGTGTAAATGGAAGAATGGAGTATATGATGCTTGTGGAAAGCTGTTACAAACAGTTAAAAAACAGGATCACTGGCTCAATGGGCAGTTACATTGGATCCCTGACCATGGCTAACACCAGGAGCTTCAAAGGAAAGTGAAAGAATACCTGTAGAGAAAATCATCACTAAAGGAAGAATTGCAGCTATGTTGGTTGCTTAAGCCAGACCTTAAAACAAAAGAGTTTTTATCCTTTCAATATTTCTAAAGTCACTTTAAACAAAATCTTAACTAAAAGCTTATGACAAACAGTTTTTTTTCAGGAAAATCCACTAAGGTCATTAAAAGGGAAAAAAAAATAATAGAGTATCCTTGAGAGGTCCTGCATGATCTCATTCCTACTTCAGCTGTTTCAAATTTATCTTATGTTGTTATTGTGTCTCCATTTTTTAAATTTTTTTTATTTTTTACTGTTCACATGCCAAACGTACAACCTTCAGGGACGCTGTCCAGCTAGTCTCTCTTCACTAAAGGAGAACTCTTTTATCTGTTGTATTGAATCAACATCTGTATCTTATAAGCACATCTTAGCTTTCTTTAACTTACTTTCTCTTTAGGGGAAATCAGTACAAATTTATCATCTAGTAGCTAATAATAAATGTAATGTTTTATAACTACAACTTGGCTTTCTCCCAGTGGCAGCTCTACCATCAGAAAAGTCTTTCCACCTGGCCTTCTTTCTCTTTTTTTTTCCCCTATTGACAAAGAGGAAGTGATTTACTGATTTTAATTAGACGCTTGCTTTCAAGATCCATTAGCCTTCCTGTGAATATTTACCTCTTTGTAAAGCATCCTTTCCATCTGTTACTTACCGTTGTCAAAATAAATCACATTTTTTTCACCACTATTTCACAATTCCTTGATCAGATATTTCACCAAGTCTGAGGTAAACATCAATGAAGGCACTGATTGTATCTCATCCTGAAAAATGTTACAGGGCTTTCTCAAATCAGATAGAAGTTAATTCCTCATTCATTTACTGATAGAATGGACAAATCAATCATCAAACTATTGTGTTTTTAAGTTAGCTTATACAGTATTCTTGGGGTTGGCCTAGTAGTTCAATTTCTTTTGCACTGTCAGAGTCTTTCCCTTAATTCCAGTCAGTGGTGGAAGATGACTGAATATTTCAGCAAACTGAAGTCATCAGTGACCCTCATACGTTGAGACCTGTGTCAGTGGAGCCCTCTGATGTCCCTGATGCTCTGTGAGCATCTTATGGAAAGTAATTTCAGCATTTAGAGGTGATGACTTTCAGCCCTCATTTCCTAATCTAGATGAATGAATGACAAATTTACTGTTCGTTCTTCCTCAGGTTAAGTATTTTTCAGTTAAGATAAAAATACTGTCAAGGTCTTTAAGTTGGCAGTGGTGACCTTACATGACTGACAAATAAATAAGCTGAATATATTCAACTACTTTTAAAAAAATCCAGTATGTTTCCATTTAAGATGAGACAATTATGCTACAGAAATCATATTTTCAAACCTGGTATTGATTTCTGATCCTGAATTATCATTTAACTATCATATTTCTACCATGTTGACCTTTGTTATTTCCTGTCTCATCTGAATTTGGACATTCTGGGAACTGCCTTCTCAAGCCCTGAATATTTCTCATTTAGGCTTTTACTGGTTTCTACAAACCCACAATCACCAAAGTATCAATATTACAAACAGCCATTTCAGAAAGATTTACAAATTTTGAAGGGCACTGGTATACACTGCTTTGCTTTTGCTACATCTGTCAGCTTACTTCTTCAACAGTCCAGAAAGTGCTTTGATAAATTCTTAAAATCTCATTTAAATCTGCATTTAGGCTTCCAGAAGTTGTACTCACGAAATACCCATCCTATAATTTGAATTGTGCATTCTTCACACAATGTTCTCCTCCTCCTCAAAAAACATTTGGCCACTGAATTTTGTAATTTTCAGTCCCACAACCTAGCTGAAGTACAGAATTGCTGCTCTTTGTCTTCTTTGGTCTGACTGGTTCCATAATTACACATACATAACATATGTAAATGTATATATGTGTGCATTTGGGGTCGGGTTTTTTGTTGTTTTTTTTTTTTTTAATTCCAGGACAGATAAAAAAAGTATTTTGTGATTTTCGTCTCTCATCCGTTACTGAATAGGACTGCAAAGTCTGATTAAATGACACGTGTCAGCTTAGCTATTGGAAAAACCTGATAGAAGAACACAGATGCACAGGAACATGCTGTACAATGAGACATAAATACGAAACGTAGTATGACTGTAAGGCTGAACTATTACTTGTGGTATGCAAGACAATAGGGAATTTCAAGGTTTTTTTCTTATTTAGGTTTCATTCTTCCTTCTTAATACATGCTTCAGATGTCTCTTTCAAGAAAATATTTTGGAGAAAAACTGCATTTCAAAGGAAGTGATTGCCTTGAGCACAGATGTGCTAGACCTTGCTGGACCCATGTTTGCAGAGCACTGCTCCCATCCTCTCCTGTGAATGTTGCTCAGAGGACGTGTGTAACCTCAACCTTCTGGATGCAGCAGATTGATTTGCATCCAGAAATGCAGTTGAAACCCTGGGTTGCTTGGGTCACCACACAAATGTCTAGCAAAACTATGACTACACAACTAAGCACAAGCTCTGCTAATCTGTCTTTCTGATCATGGTAGAAAAGCAATAAATACATCTACAAAAACTTGTATTTGGTGCTTGCTTGAAAAATTCCAGTATTTACTCCTGCAGTTTATTCAGTTTCTCAGTCCCCGCAGTGTGTGTTCTTACAAGGACCTCCACTGAATTATTCTGGAGAAAATCTAATCCAGAAAATAATTATTAAATTGGTGTTGAATATAACATAATTAAAAATAAAGAAAAAATATTTAAATTACAGGAAGAAATTGAAGTCTGGACCCTGGAAAGCTTCATCTTACTGAAAAGCAACTTAACTGGATAAAAAATTTGCTGGCAGGATTTATTTTGTACAATTCTTTCAAAGTTACAAATGAGATAAAAGCAAATCTACAACATAGCATGCTTAAATGTTCCATCATTCAGCCTTCCAACGGTTTCTAGTATTTATTGCTGAGTGGGACTTGTTTCACTATTATGTTGCAAATAGATATTCAGCAATCTGTGTTTTCACACAGAAGTGTGTTCTTTAGTTTTCATTGGCATTTTTTTGCTGCTTAGTTATTGATAAAGCATAAATAATGGAGATCTCTGAACAAACAAGATTTTGCATATTTTCCAGAATTCAGCTTGTTGCTTAAATTATTTAATGACATCTTTATTACAGCTTACAGATACATATAATTGGGGAATACATAACTTTAACATTTGCAGTTGTTAGAATCCCTAGTTACTAAAGTCAGTGGTGTAGGTATTTCAATAAAAATACAAGGAAAGTTTAAATAAGCTTTTGTAGGAGCAATAGCCTCGAGTTAAATGCTAAATCTCAATAAAACTGTTTAGCATAATATGATAGGATGAAAATAGAAGTGGTACTTGGCATTAAGTGTTTTTTCTTTAATCTTTATTCTGTGAAGTATTTGCATGACATGCAGCCAAGTAAGTCATCTAGAGGCAATTTATTATTCATACTTTAGTTCTATAATAATGGTGTTCAATTTACTTTGTATTATGACAAATAAGATTCCTGAGAGTTCAGATTAGCATTTCATAACATTCATAAGTATGCTTATTTCTTTGTTATATGGCTATTTTGGAAATGATTTATGGACATGGAAGCATGTCTGTAACTTGTAGGCCAAAACTCTTCTTTGGACTAAAATGTTCTTGCTAACCTATATTTTAAAAAGGGAATGCAAAGTGTGATGATTTGCTAAAATACACACCTTTTTCCTATGTCAAACTGTCCATCCTAAGGTAATTTAACATATGTTCAAGGTCTGTGAGCTTCAATAGTGCTTAAATAGATGCTCATTACTCAGTATGAATAATGGTATGGCTTCTCAGTATTTAAAATAAAACTTGACTGAATAGCTGTGAAAGTTTAAATAATCCTTGAAGAATGTATTTCATATCACAGTCTATATTTGTTGTGTTTCTAAGTTTAAAGGAACAAAGCTGTGTAATGGAAACAGGATGCAGATTTCTTGGTTAACCGCTCCTGCTAAACTTGTGCAGAGAGCAGTGTTCAGTTACGGTGTTACGTGATGGGATGAAGAACCACCAACCACTGCCTCAGAGTGGGTACAGCCCTCATGCTCCCCACATACTCTCTAGAGAAAGGGGTGTTTGCTAGTGAGCTGGAGAGGGTATTGCTGGAAGAAGTGGGAAGGAATTGAATCTCTCCTGGGGAGTGCTTCTTCCTTCTCCCATGACAGGATTAATCAAAACACACATAACAGACAAGTTAAAATGCAGGGATTTGCTAGAGCCTTCCAACAAAGCAGGACAACTAATGTGGTGAACGATCCACTTAGGTGATTCAGTCAGATATTGACCCTCAGATGTTCTGATACATTTAAACAGAAAATCTAGTGAGGCAACCCAATGCAGAGATGTTTCCCACAACAGAAGTACTTGTGGCTCATTTTCAGTGCATCGGTGTATCAAACCATCTATGTACCAAATTTACTTTCTCCTCAACGTAGTCTCAACACAGGACATCTGGCAGACAGAGTAAGTAGTACAAAGTCGAGTGGGAGATAAACATATACAAAAGCTTTTATTCTAGATGCTATCGCCAATAAAACCGAATTAACAGAAACTACCCAGGAGCCTAATGTGTGGTGCTTAGACCATCTGTGTCCCAAGGTAGACGTAAAAAGGACTACACGTGCCTGCATTTTCCAAGGTACTATTTGAAAGTGTTACTTTTAAGCCCTATAGCATAACTGAGATTTGTTTTTTTGCATCACTAAATTTTATAGCACACCACTTGTGGGATGTGCTTATAATCACTACTACCATTGTGCAGCAAAGGAGAAATAATGATACACGCTATGTTCTATGCACCTTTCTTTTCACTGAATTTGTGACAGTTTTGTAAACTTCAAACCTTGATGAACTGCTGAAAGGCCTTTCGATGTAGCATGACTACACAATTAAGTCTGAATACTATCATGACTCAACGCTGTTCTTTAATCTCTCTGAGAGCTACAGCACAGAGCTAAAGCTGTCGTTACTGATTCTGTAATAGACATCAAGGGAAGAATAAATAGAAAAAAGCTTACTTCAAAGACCAGCGTCTCATTAGTTGGTCCAGCTGCATATAGACTCTCTGGATGGTTAAATGAGCGCTGATAATCAAAAACTGTTCCAGCAAAAGGAAACTTTCCTGGCCAGTCAATTGTCCAGTCTCCTGTTAGATAATACTTTTTACTGAGATTGCGCACTGCGAGGTAGCTGGTGGAGATCTGCATTTCATGGAGGTGAATGCTGCGTGCTCCTGCTGGGACAGTGACCACAGCATAGTAGTCTGAAATAAAAGAAGTAAAGCAACATTTTTGCAATTGTACAGACAGAGAAGGCTTCTCCTTCTTGAGCCAATTTGGAAGATACTGAAGGCAGCTGTTCTGATCTACCAAAGTTACTCCATTTCCATAAGAAGAAAGCAGTTCTGATTTTAACCCCCCTATGCAGTCTGTAATCAGAGTGACTCTGAGGTATTTCAATTCCTAGAATTTTTGTGTCACTCAAGACAAGAAGCAGCAAGTTCACCTTAGAAAAATGTAGAACAGAATAATGATGGTTTCACTGTAAATGTTTTACTATGTTTTCCCTGTATTTCTCTACAGTAGGGAAGGTCCTACTTCAGTCATCAACAATCCTTTTGAGGTCAGATGCACCGTGATAGAGCCCCCACAGTGCCCCATATAACACTGGATCACTACTTCATTCTACAGTCAGTTCATACACTGCTGACAGCCTCCAGCACTCACATTGCACACAGCTCATTTTGCAAAGCATAGTTAGATTATTCTAGTATTATATTTCTATATAACAATATCCTAAATAATTTCCTGCTACATCTCACTGTAGTGAGATGTAAGATGTCACATATCTTATATCTTCAATTAATGGATCTGCGAAATATCCATGGGGGTAAAGAGATTGTGCTTCAGTGAGAGGATTTTATAGACCACTGTAATAGACCACTAAAGAAAAGTCTTCATCCTAGTGACTGGCTTATCCTCTATATCAACTGGATTGCTTTCAATCAATTTAATTTGAAAATGGGCATGGAAATACTCTCCTGTTTGGCATTATGCTGTGTTTCACTTCTTATGGTACACATAATGGGAAATTCCATTGTCCCATTCCAATCAGAACTGTTGACACACTTGCACAAATCCTAAAATCTTTTTAAAAAGGAAATTCATACATAAAAGGAAAGTGTTTTAAGAAACAAGAGGAATTCCTGCAGATTAACTAACCAAGACTTATGTTCGTAGCTTTCTTGTTACCAAGAAACAGGAGAAATGTGAACTCTTCTCTCACTCTCCCTGTGATTTTCAGTTCACATCTGGACTTTTAACCACTGCCCTAATGAGCAAGGAATCATATATATTATATGGGGATACAGAAGAGCAATGAGTTGATGATCATGTGGAACAGCTTTCCTTACCATTAGCTTTGTGCTGGATCAAGTATTGGCCTTTAAAGAACTTGCATGTTGAATTATCTCCTTTACAAACTCCACAAGCATCCAGTACAGCTTTGGAACCAAGTCCATGATCACACCCTACTTGCTGCAACCAAAAGGCAGAAGTGAAGGACTCAGACACAAGAGATTTGAAGAAACAGCTGCATTTTCTACAAAGGAATCAATTTCCCACTTATTATTATTAAAAAAAAAAAAGGAAAAAAGGAACAGTAAGAGACATTAGGATTGTAAGGAACTTAATTTTATCTTACTTCACAAATTCCATCAATGCAAACGTCGTAATTATTAGGAGAACACAAGGTTCCATCCTTCACTTTGCTGGACATTGCAAAGAAGAAGTCAAAGTCTTCAGCTGTGCAGTACAATTTACATCTATCTTCCTCTGAAGGGAAAAAAACAAAAACAAAGAAGTATTACTAGACCTGGGGCATGGCTTGAAAATAAACAAAAAAAGCAACACAAAGCATCCAGCTGCTTCTTCCTGCATCCTAGGTGGCAATTAGCAGCTACAAGAATTAATTGTGTCCTGACATGTTAGGATCCCAAGATAGGTGGAATTACAGCCAAATATCGTTTAAAACAATGTGTGGGTTTAATGGTCCACATACTCAGAGAATTAAGAGTTGAACAGCAGTGTAAAAGCAGGCACATTCTGTGAGCTTTGCTGATGTGGCCATGATTTCAGCTCTATTTGTCTCCAGTTTCAAATTTCATTTTTTATTAAGAGAAATTGGAAATTGCAATATTTGTACTAAATGTTTATTAAAATTTTAAAAAGATAAGATGGCACAAGTGCTCAGCTGGAAGCTAGTACTGGGAACAGGTTTTCCCCTAAGCAAGGCACATTTCCTCTAAAAAGTCCAAGCAACTGTCAATCAAATTTCTTCTTATTCACATATAGTGCTTATAAAAGACTGATAAATTATATGCTGGCCAATACAGTGATGCAATTGTATGTGTTGACTCAAAGCACCATTTTAATACCAATAGAGCAATATATACAATGTTCAAGAACATGAAATTAAATTTGAAACAGTATTCTTTTTTATTCAGTTGGGTTTTCAGTTGTAATTAGGACTCCACTTTCTACAGAGGCAAAGCATCTGTAGCAGTTTTGAGAAAGAGACCATGTTATCAAGAGTACAGTGGAGAATACTGATGCAAAGTATTTACAGAATAAAGATGCATAAATTAAAAATATTATTTAATTCCACAAAAGACAAGAGATAGCTATTGATACCTAAATTTTATAAAGATCTCTCAGTGAAAGATGACTTCAGAAGATGTTTGTCAGTACATTGTTTATCTTTCTGATTCTTACGGGACTGTACCAGTAGAAAAGTGAGTTTTGTTTATGATTAGATTTTGAAATCTGAGACCATTCCGTAGAAAAGAAGATTCTGGTAGTTTTACTGTGTGAGCTCACATTTCCCATGCAGAAAAATTAATGGCATTTTTGTTGTTGTCTGTTATTTTGGCTTTATACTAAAATATATCTAATATAATATTAAAGAAAGGAACAGCAATGGCGAGGGAGTCATGCTAAGGACAAAGATTTAAATTCTCAACCGAAATGAACTCTGCATGTTCGTACAGATGGTATCACATAAGAGGACGGATTCAACTATGCTGGAAAGCAAACATACCTCAAATAAGCCAACTGAATTTCTGTTTGCTTACATCAGGGTGATATTTGCCTAACGAATATGGATGAATTACAGCTGATAGCTTGCTTCCTGCAATTGCCTTTGTCCATCGAAGCTGTGGCATAATTACCTTCCACTTTAGTATATGGTTTCCATTTGTAGTACCATCCCCGGAAAGGTTTGCTGTTGTATTCTGCACACTGCTGGGCACGGAAGTCCAAACTATTTGCTGGACATGGCTGATTATTGCAAAGTTCATAAATACGACTGGAACCTTGGCAGAATTTGCCACCATACTGTGGCCTTAAAAAGAAAGAAAAGAAAAAAAAATCATTAGCAACATCTACTTTTTATGTGATTGGCATGTTACACACACATTAACAGAGAAAATAAGAGTTGTCTTGGGGAATCGGTATTTCTTACGCAAACCATTAATTTTCATAGTTGCTAAAACCCAGCAAAGCAGTTGCCATGAATTATCTTCATGGATCACTGCAATCTCAGCAAAGATGCAAGCATCTAGAGGTGAACAGTGTTTTCGCTAATTAAAATTTATAGGGCTATTTGTGTTGGCTGATTTCGCTCTTTTTATATGGCTATCCTTACTCTGCTGTAATGCAAATGAACATGTGCAAAAATTGCCTGTCACACTAGGAGTTAATAAAGGATAACGCAAAACCGATCAGATGAGAACAAAATAATCACATTTCATTGTTTTTATTTTCTGGTAAATCGTTTTTTAAAAGCTTGGTTTAAAACAGTGAAAGGTAGTAGGAAAGTATGCATAGTTGCCTCCTGTAAGATACCACTGATATCTGTGGGTAACTTCAAATGTATCATATCTGCTTCAACAAACCATAATTTCCCTTACTCTGGAGAGGATGAAAAGAATGCATTCTGTTAGTTTGCTCATATCTTATGCTATCAGAATAATATGTACGTGTGTGTGTTTGTTACTACTTGATCTATGCACACAGCTGTAAGCCAATGTAAAAATGTAAGAACTGCATTTTTTAAAGTGACTGAAGGGTCTCATAAACTGCTGAGAAATATACTCACTCACTTTTTTATTCCCTCTGGATCTCCTAAGAATCCACTGATGTTATTTTTGCAGTTCCATTGCTCTCAGATATATATCTGCAAGCATTGAGCCAAGTCTTCAAAACCCCAAACTCTTAAGAACTTTGTGATACTATATTATTTCTTGCATCAAATAAAAAAAAAATAAAAATTATTCACACATCTATACTATGATATTTAAAAATTAGGAAAACTTGGAAAATAAGCTATGATCTTTCAGTGGTTGCCATGAGCATATTACACACACACACACATTAGGGAAAAATGAGCATAAAACATATGAGATGGTAAAAGTACTTAGACAAATTATTAGTTATTTAATAATTAGTAGTAGTTAAGATAATTTTAAATATAAATACTATCAAATACATATTTAAATGTAAAATATTACATAGAGATGATAGCTAAATGTATAGTTAATATAAAAGGTATGGGTGCAGCAAGTATGATCAGTATTGCTTGTTTAAAGCCTTAAAAAGCATACTGTAAACTGTAAGCCATACCAAGTATCTCAAGCAACTTCTGATTATGGAGTAATACGGACACAGCTTGGTCCAGCTTCGAAGAGAGAAGCACTTTTCTACTCCATTTAAAACTGAGTTGAAGCACCAGAGAAACATACTGTGGAAGAAACACTTTAGCTGACCTTTTCTTGTGCTCATCTACTAACTATGCTGATACTAGACAGTACAGCAGTAAAGGTCTTAGAGTCAGATTTTCTGTCTTAGGTGGTGGCAATTCATTCCTTGAAGGGCAGGAAGGATGTGAAACATCCATGAAGTCCAGGAGTGTTTGTGTTGACTTTGCAACTGGGGGAGCTTGCAGTTAAGTCAGCCAAGTGTTGGGTTCTTACTCAAGTCTCTACAGATTTTCTTTTCAGCTTCAGCACATGTGTGATTTTTTTGACCTCTTCTACCCCAGAGAACAAATCTGCTTTAGTGTACAGAAAAGAAGCAACCTTATTCCAAGTAAATGCCACCAAATAAATGATATAATAGAATTATTTATGGCTAGATCATGATCTCTAGCCACAGGCTTGTATTTGAAGATGGTATAAAATTCCACCAAACTAGGGAAACACTGAAACAGGCATTCTGTTCTCCAACCCTGTCACAGCAGTATTTTGATCTTACAGTACACTCTCATTACTGAAACTGCTGGCCAGAAAATCCATAGAAGCATTTCCAACTTCCTTTCTTACATCATGATGTCAGGAAGTGTTAAGTAACTCACAGGAATCTAAAGGGCTATAAAAGCAAATTTCAGGGAAAAGGCTATTATCTACACCGATAAAATCATGCTTCTGTTAGTTGGTTTATACCAACAGGTTTTAGCTTTGAGGCTCACAGAAGCTCTGTGAGTATTACCATGCTCATTGGTATTCCACTATAGCAGTATAGTGCCCTGAGTGCAGATGAAGCCTAAACTTTCATGTGTGTACCTTCCCAGCTTTGGCATAGGCTGGTAAAGATGCTTGCATGAATAAATGCTGATAGAACTGAGGCCATACTGATGATAACTGGAGAAGTAAGTAAGTAACTAAGTAAGAAAGGACTGCAAAAGATCTGTGTCCAAAGAATGAATTGTAAAAGCAGCATGAGTACAAAGTTGCCAAACTCCACTTCATACAAGAGTCAAATATTAAAATGCTACAAGTGGAACTTAAATAAATCGTACAGTTTCTACCCTTTTCAGAATACACTTAATGAACAATGACGGAAAATAAAATTGCTATTCACTGGAATGCAACATGAAGTATAAAATCATGGAACTAATCTGATGAGGGGAAACATTTAATACATTAAACTGAATAGGGAATTAAACTGAAATTTCTGGACTACTTTTTTTTCCCATGGTTTGTAATTAATTTAATTCAACTTCCTACCCATATAATGGCCATGTTATGACAGTGTCACAAAGATGGACAATAGTTCTCTGCACATATTCAAACGGTCTAAAATGTCTTTCACAATCAGAGATATGATTTAGGTATTCATTTAAATCTCTCACTCTTTAGGTTCTTTCTCAGCAAACTATTAACTGATTTAACATATTTGTATCTTGGAAAAGTACCTTGATTGTAAAATGTGATGTGTGAAAACCAGATCCATGAATTTACACTGGGACAATTTAGAGAAACATAGTGATTTTAGCAAATCTTGCTGGCCATGTTCTACAGATGACCTCCATACGTGTTTGTTATTACAAATTCACACAGAACTGAGGTGATAATTCAGAAGCCATAGCCAGAGCTGCTTGGGTATAGACAAAACATCCATCTTGTAATTATCAAACAAAAGGAAATTGAATTGGTTGGATATCATTTTCAAGAGGTGAATTTCACATACAAACACAGATAATGAGATTTTCATAAGCAGCAGCCTGGAGCTACATTCCTCACCTGTCTTTAAGCTTTTAAGTAAGGTGTGTCACCACTGAAATCACCAGAAACCTAGAAGTTTCCCTCAGTGTTCCTAAGTCAGTTGTTCAGAAAAAATGGAGTACTAATCTTAAAAAAACATGTTAGAGTCCAGTCAGTTCTTCAGAGATCCACAGCCCCTGTCATAATCTCTTATACAAACACATATTATTTATTGGCATTCTCAGAACTTTGCTATCCAAAATCATCTGTCAGGCATTTGAACAAAACAAACATTAGCTCCTACACAAACCTGGATTAAGAAGACTGAAATAAATATCTTACGTATGAAATAATATATATATTGAAATGTATAAACATCTGAAATGTATTTCAGAAGTTCAGAAAGAAAGGAATCATTATTCTTTGTTTATCTGTAGATTTAGAAGTGAACAATGAACAGTCAGTAGGCTATAAATCTTTCCATATGGTTTAACATTGAAAATGGGTAGGATCATTTTTCTAATGATTCTACTTACATA
The DNA here is from genome assembly GCF_019238085.1 of Lagopus leucura. Taxonomy (NCBI): domain Eukaryota; kingdom Metazoa; phylum Chordata; class Aves; order Galliformes; family Phasianidae; genus Lagopus; species Lagopus leucura. The sequence goes on along the minus strand of NW_024962271.1, from coordinate 3,836,422 downwards.
CGAAAGTTCTGTGATGTGAAATACAGTCACCTGAATATTCATTCACTGTTATACAGTGTTGTGTAGATGGCTTTTATACAGTCCTTTAATCACTCTTACTCTGAGAGAGATTTGCAGTTTATTCTCTTTGCTCTGGATAAACTGGAGTTACTGGATAAACACTACTGTAATAAAATTAGATTTTGTAGAGATACAGTCCAGTTCTGACATTTGGTTTTACATCAGGTTTTACAGAAGTTAGAATAGACAGATCACTCTGAATGCAAGTTTTAAATTCAAAGTGCTACAACAAGGCACATTTCAAAAAGAAGAGCTTTTGCATTAACATCATTTGAAATCATTACTAATTATTACAATGAGCCAATCTGAAACATTGCAACTAATGTACTTTTTTCTGCCTCAGAGGGAAAGTGACATCCATACATGCAAATGTAGCAGGAAAAACAGACTCTAAGGTAAGAAAAAGATTTTGATATATGTATGACAAAATTAAGGCTTTATTCTCTTGCTAAATACTTTTAAAAATGAAAATATCCAACTAGTTTTATGTAAGAAAAACCACAGAGAAATGACAGAAAAGGTTGAGAATGCTCTGCTATGAATCTGCAAAGATTGACTGACTGAGGGTAATAAAGACTATTTTAACTAATTTACATTTTTGCATTTTCCCTCAACATAATATATGAAGCTTGGATATTACTAGTGTAGCACTCTATAATAGGTATGAGGGTTCCTTACAGCCTCATATAAACTTCTCATGTTTTCTTTTTTATTATTATTATTATTACTGTAGTTTAAATGCTGTTTTTATTGTGTGCAATGACAAATTCATATGTATGTGCCTGTTAAAGTTTTGTATGGAATAGTGAAATCTTTTTTTTTTTTTAGTAAGTTGCAATAATTTGAGTACTTGGAAAAGATTTTGATCTGATAACATTTTATTTCTACCCTGAAATAGTAGTGTGTGGAATAGTAGTATTTACAGCAGTAAGACATTCACTAGAGGAACAAACCAGAAATGTTTTATGAGGTACCATACAATTCTATGGCTCAGCAACTTTATGACCTGTGAAACGTGGAAGAATACAAAGAACATGGCAGACATACAAAGTCATCTGTCTACAACCATTTTGATATTGACTTTAAACAACTTTGGTTTATTATACAAGATAGTCTGATCCCACCAGGAGTCTTTTAATAGCTTATAAGAATTATTTCACTTACTCTTAAATTATTAGGTGTGAATGTGTCTGTGTGGCATTTCTCTACTGCAGCAGGTGTTTGATAAACTGCAGTGTCACACAATAAATTCAAAAAGTTGGGCTGTATAGATGTTTCAGTGTTCTAGAAGTCTTCAGTCAGCCACTACTTTCTACTAGCAGAACATACGCCTGTCCTTCAGCTACTGACTGGTCTTACTGGACATGGAAAAAGAGCCTGAGAAGCATTTCACACATATTTCTCTCAAGAAATTGACTATATTCTTTTTGTTTTCTTTTGTTTTAATAACATAATTAGTATAAAAACAATACCTTTTCATATCTATGTCTTACTTTGGATTGTTGCAGTGTCTTTCTTGATATGTGACCCCACTTCCACAAGTCCGAGTACACTGTGACCACTCAGACCAGGCAGACCAGTGGCCATTTACAGGCTTGGGTCCATGATCACCATATTTGACACACTGTCCTCTTCGACACCACTGCCAAAAGAATGCCAAAAAATATCCCATCAGAGTTAGTGGTACCTAGTAGGTGCAAAACAGAAAAAAAAAAAAATAGGACATTTAAAAGCTCAAGTGCTTTAGCCTAATAAACCAAATGTTTCCAATTGAGATAGTTTTCAGTTTGACAAGAACTCTGAAGTAGAACATTGTCCAAGCTCTGAGTTTAAGATCTTTAAAGTACAAGTCTTCAAAACTGTTCTTTTGCAGAATATATTTTTTGGGTAATGTTCTCCAAAAAAACCATGTTAACTGATGGTCCTGGGCTGTCAGAACCCCAAAACTTCCCACGTTATTTAAAAATTCTGCTAAAATGTTTCCCCTTTTGTCATTCACTTACCATATTTATACCACAAGCTGTTCCTTCTGCTGCTGGCATGAATTTTGTTTCACATCTGTGACCCACTTTATGGCACCAGAGAGATTTGCAAATATCCTGAAGAGAAGAAGAAAAAATACTAATCCTTCATCACAAAGTTGAGTCAGTTTCCCTTTTTTCTTATATAACTTTATAAATCCTTACCAGACTTCCAAGTTAATGCATAGTAGTAAAACAAGAAGCTTCCTCCTTTTGCCACCTCCCACATCCCATGAAAGTTTTCATCAAAGCTGTATTGCCTGTTCATTTCCTTAAGCATAAGGAAATAAGCATAAAGGCAAGGTCTTGGGTCTTATGTATTCAACTGCACTTCTTACAACTCCTGAAAAGAACAAATTTCCCTTTGAAACTCCTCTGGAATGATGACATCTCTTAAAGGAGGCAAAAAGCCTTCAAAGCAAATTGCCAAGCAAGGTATGGTAGATAAATAGTCCTGGCCTCTGGAAACCTCACTGTTATTTTTACATTTTTACATATTGTAACAGTGTTACAATAATATCAATAGGTACCTTTACAAAGCTGAGGTTGCACACTTTTGCTCTTATTCCAAATTGCCATTTGCACTGGGTGTCAGCATCATACATCTGCCCTGGCAGTTTGTCAGGGTATTTATACTGTCCAGTTTGCTTAGGTTCATCAATCAGGCAGGCAGCTTGAGCTGTACTATAATGAGAATGTAGTAATAATGACTGTGATGTTCGTATCAAAACAATTTGTTACAGAACAGTAAAAACACATAGCATGGTATACAGTACTTTTAATTAGATTTATAGTCATGTACTGAAATAAGAATATCTGGTTGCAGGAGCCAAAAGATCTTGACACATCTTGTTGATAGCCTGACCTGCAAACTTTTATGGAGGCAAGAATTTCCAGGCTTTGGCTGTTGTGACAAGAAAGAATTATGTCACTTTCTTCAGTTCTCTTTATTTGCATATAACCAAGAACAAGTTAATCTATTCTGCTTTTTTCCTGCAGTGGGTTCCCAAAATCAGGAAACAATGGAGACAACACAGATACCAGCTCATTGCAGCATTCACATATTGTAGATTGACAAACAGAAGCCTGCTGCAGCTTGTGTGCTTTAGGCCGGCTGGATCCAGCTAAATGCCAAAGCTGTGCTATGGTCTACTTTTTTTCCTTTATCTGTGTTTGAGAAACCATATATTTGGAAGATCACTTTGGATATATCTTCCAAGTGTAAGTCTCTTGGGCCATACTGCACACTGGAGGGCTTACATGGTTTTTTAATTCTAAATTTGGGTAATCTGAATATGCTGCATCACTGAGGAAGGCAAAATCACCAGAGCTCTTTCTTTTTTCCCTTTTCCCTTACTGCTTTAAGATACTGAATTGGAATTCAAGCATTGGATCCACAGAACATAGGTGCTTGATTCTTGCTTACTTTAAATCCTAGATCTACAGAGATCCTCACAGATCCTTACTGGATCTCTGTCTGATACCTGTTACACGCTTTTGCATAATGAAGTATAGCCTCCCTATGTACGACAAACTCAATAAAAGGAAAGTTCTATGAGAAAAGAGTGCAGTTATGATGACATCAAATGTAAACTAAAATACAGCTTGTTTAAAAGCATCACTGAATAATGCTAACACTCCGGAGAAATAGATAGATCTTCAGATCTTCTCTCTTTTTTTTTTTTTCTCTCCACGACAAGTGTATGAAAAACTTAAAACTTAAAACTCATGACACGAGCTAGATCAAGAGAGAAACTTTAGGGAGAAAGTCCACTAATGTTAATTTGCATTTTGTAATGACTTTGGTAGCACTGACTGCTCTCTTTTATGTTTACTTCCTGCTAATTCTCTAACAAAGCTAGTTGCTGACAGGAATGCCTGAGAAGGAATGATATGCCAGTCATTAATGTAGGATATTCATAGAAGATGAAAGCCATTCTTTTGAAATGAGGCAGGACAAAGGCACTTAAATACCATACCACCTGTATGCCTCAAAAGTCCAAGTGTGAGAGCTCAAATAGTGCACTGGTTTGAGTACATTTTAAAAGACGTACATTTCACACTTAAGTAATTTTTATGTCTGTTCAAAAGTTCAAGCCCAGTTAGTAAGATACATTCCCTGGCTCTGGCCCAGATTTACATCTGACCTACCTGAGAAATTTGTTGAGATACTGCCTGCTGCATACAGACCAAGAAAACACTCCATTGTTTCCTGTGAGTGTGGGAGACATAATATTTCCCTCAGCTTTTCTACAAGGATTTCCTTCTCCATCATGAATCATACCAAAGCTGAAAAAGAGCCATACATAAGAGTGAAAATGTTGATTAATCAGAAGCCAGAAACAATTTGAGGCAGGAGAAACACATTACAGGCAACGCTTCTATGACTGAAATCCACAGAGTTGAAAACAAGCACAAAACACCACAAAAATGACAGTTATTATGAAACAAGCTCCATTTAGTAGCATTCAGATTTTACTGCCTTCAGTCTAATTAGAAAAAGATAGTAATTTTTCAAGAAAGACCCATATTGGTGATGAATAGGAGCTCTGTAGTGTGAGCCCATGACAAGACAGTGGCATCTAATTACCAGCTGCAGACTGTATGAGAAGTTTTACATTTAACCATTTCTTATTTTTTCATGAAATCCTGCCTGTTTGGTTTTTCATGAATTGCAAGTGAATGTTATTATCATCTGTTTTATGCTACATCTAAAATGAGCAGATGCATTCAGTCATGAAAGCCTTTCCCTGTGCTTACAAAAACAACTACTGCACTTGGCCACCTTGTTGGACGTTCCATAAGAAGCCAACAACTTACAGTATTTGGAGTCAACTGCCTCTTGCTACTAATGATATTGCTCTTTGAAGGAACACTTAGAGGGAATACAGAGAAGAATCTACTATATCACCTTCTTCAATAAACAGATTAACAGATGATGAATTCCATGCAATATCATGGTGAAACAGAGAGATACTAAGAAGTTCAAGTCAAAACTATTGTTCTTTGTCTTCACAGTCCTAGTCAAATGAAGCAAATGAATGTCAAAATCAGGTTTGTACTCTAGATGCTCTATGTTCACATCTCTAAAATATTGAGTACTTTATAAGGAAGAAAAAAAGTCAGTCAACCAAACAAAAAAACTGCAGCTGATGAGTTGTGCAGCTAACTGTTGTGCAGAAATTACCCCAGAGTCACTATTATTACTAGTTAAGGACAGCATGTAGGGCCAGTTGAGGAAAACATGCATAGTATATAAAGAAGCATTTAGTAGCATTAATAATAAGTAAGCAATAATAAAAGCCACATTGAAAGTGATAAATGATGTGGAGCTTATGATCATAATAAATTTAATTTTCATAATAAATTTAATTTAATAGGTTTTGTTTCACTATGTTGTATTTACTCATTATACAGGGTATTTGTGAATTTCAGTATGTTCTGAATAGAAATTTCATAGTCTGTTACTTCAACATTGTAATACACTGGCAACTTTATAAATGCAATGCGTGCATGTGCAGAGAATATCCAATTTACTGGGCTCAATCCTCTATTATAAATCACTGCAGGCTCATCAGTTACTGAATGTGTTGCCATCAACTGTGGCTCCAAGCATGCTAAAATATACGGCTCATTCCACAAATGGACAAAAAAAAGTCCCAACTGAGCTAATATTTTATAATCTTTTATAAGATACAAGCTTTGTTCACATGCATTGCAGCCAAAGAATCCAGTTTTAATATCCACCGACAAAATGGGCTCTGAACTCCCAAAGAAAATGTTAAAACTTTCAGGTAAAGACATAAAGTACTTAAATGAAACCATAAAAAGACCGTAACAAAGAGGTGTGTAACTTTCAAAGACACACAATGAGTGAAATGAGAAAACTCCAAGAAATGTCCTTTATGCATCATCTTGTCAAACAAATACTTTTTACCATAGTATGAACTTTCATTATTTGCCACAGAACATCACTTGTTCTCCAACACAAACACAGTGTAAGAGCACTTCTTAACCTGTTATATAAACACTGATCAGTAGACAGAGATCCTGAATGTTCAGAATTGCACTGAAGTACCTCACACCTTTAGATCATAAAACTGAGTACTCTTCCCAAAGCTGCATTCTGCGTATTTGTGATTGCTAGGATTTCCTGGCAATAGTTTTGAGGACATTTTTCTTCCACAAATCTTTGTATCACAGAGACCAAGTTCTGTCATTTTACATGTTACCCTGGGTAGTCTCAGGAACACGAACATGAACATAGGATAATAAAGCTGGTTTGTATCTGGGGTAGATGTTTTCCAGAATGTAAGATGCATATCATTAGACAAGAGTATAGAAGTATACCAAAGGCTGTGTAATCAAAAGAATCAAAAGCAGTGGTGGAAAAGAAAAAAAAAAAAATCAACACTGAAGAAAAGATATTGCAAGTGTAATCTCTCAAAGTCAGTAAGAAGAAAACAAATAAGAAGGAAGATTAGTCTACCAAAGGGGGTAATTCTTGAAAAATGAGCTATGGGCATAATTCTCTTCCTAATTCTGATGGAAGCGCATTAAAAATCTACTGAGGTCAGTGAAATTGCATTAGTGTGGCAGGAGGATCAAGCCCTACGCATTTTACATATTTGGTCCTACTGAATGCATTGGCTCTGTTCCCATGGACTTCACTTGTAGCTGGATTATTCTTTAATTCCTTGTTTCCCTTCAGATGTACAGAAACTTGTGAAAGGGTCACTCATGTAGACGTTAGGTCATAGTATATACTGTAGAGCATATTTGTACAATGAAAACTAAATAGTCCTGATTCAGCCATGCAGAAGGATTCATGCCTTGAGCAAACAACAGAATACAGTAGCACTGCTTTTGAAAGATACACAGTAAAGTGACCATATGTCCACACTTTCTCTAAGCCTTGATTTCAGGTTTGTTCCATAGAGAGTAGTGATGCTACTGTACTGCCAGTGGTTAGCCAGAATTCACAGAGTCACAAAATCCTCAGGATTGGAAGGGACCTCTGGAGATCATTTAGTCCAAATCTCCTGCTAGAGCAAATTCCCTAGAGTAGGTTTCACAGGAAAACATCCATTCACATGCAAATTAAGCTATAGAAGGAGCAGGTGAGACTCATGAAATGTAACTTACTTGTGTCCAGATTCATGAGCAATTGTAAAAGCCAGTCCAAGGCCTGTATCTTCATTAATGGTACAGCTACGGTATTTGCTGCACATACCACTGATAGGTGCAAATCCTGAAGGAAGGAAACAGTAGAAAAGGTTGTTCCTCTACAGACTGCTAAATATATATATCATCTGCACTGATCTTAATAACCATTCTATCATGGTGCGTAAAGATGCAATATGATTTTCTTCTTCACCAGATTTATTATGGAAAAATTAAAGCAGACTTCTATTTGACAATAAAGGAGATCCTGTATCAGAAGTTAATGCAACACAATCCTAACCATCCTAATTGCACTTTATTGGTAAGGATTATTCTTTACCCCTACGTGTCTTTACTGTTCCCAAATAAGGGAGGAATCTCATTCAAAAAGGGTAAGTAGTCATAATATAAAATATAAAATGTAAAATACATAAAATAAAAGAAGGTCAAAACAAATCTAATCAGAGTGGCTCATAAACATTTTCAAAATCCCAAATATTCCTTCCAGAGGTGATAATTCAGAAGAACGTCTTCAATGCAATAATTCTGGAAATCTTTCTCTGCTAGGTACTCCAAAGAAAACTATGTAGTATTAATACTGCATGGTAGTACTGCTTTTTCCTGTTCAACAAGTCTAACATTATATGCAAAAAATGACTTTTCTTATTTTAAGACACTGCAGTGTCTATAAATGAAGATGTTGCTGTTCACATCCAGAAGTTTTCATATCATACCTAAAGTATCACAGGGCTCATTTTTCCAGGAGCAGATATCAAAACCTGTAAGCAAGATGGCATGGTCGTGGCGCTTTCCATTCTTCCCAACTAGAGCAGATTGCCATTGACAAAAGCTATTCAGTGACTGGTCCGCATGGTGGTTAATCAGTAATCCACCCTGTAGGTATTTCAAAGACAGAAATAAGATGCTTCCATCAGTACTTGAGAAAGATCACTGAAGGAAGAAGAGTTAGTTAGGGAATAGGGATTTTTCTTTCTCTATGTGAACTTATGCATTCCTATATTTATTGTCTGTGAGGACCAGCTGGTGAATGAATGTATTAGAATTATAGAATAAAACTGAAGCATTCCCCAAATAATATTTTCAGAGTCAATGGTTGGAATTACAGCATACAAATACATTTGATTCCCAATTAAGCTGAATGCTGAAATATTTTCTACCTTGTGATTAGTATGTGTGATACTTCTCTGGAGGACAAATATTATCCAGGTAAATGAATACCTCACAAATTTCTTTTCATCAGAAAGGTTTTTTCTTCTTCTCTTTCAGGACTATTGACAAAACAGTCAGTTCCATTCCCACTTCTGCTGTATGCTGTCTACACTGTGACTTTTGACTCCTTCCTTCTGATTATCACACTGGAGAGCTTAGTTCAAAACCTTTCAATGTATTTAAATGATTCTTAATTAGATTTCTCTTTACAGCTCTCTCTAAGAAAATGCAGGATTACTGTTAAGATTTATCTTAAGGTTCTAAAGAACATTTAAGTGAAAATTAAGATTTAGTATTAAAAAATGGAAAAACATGGAATGTAGAAAACATGCTTTTTGAGGTTTTTGTTATTTCAGTGTTCTTCTTACATTTTATATCATAACAAACTCTAATGAAAGTTCACATACATAAAATGGGAATGTCCAGTGCTCCTTGCGAACAGTATGAAACAAAATATACACCACAAAAATTCTGACACAACTCACAGGCTCTTGTTCCAAAAGGAGGAGGCTCACAACGATAATGTTTATGTCACTTCCAATTGTTCCATCTTTAAACAGACTAGAAACCTGTAGTGATTATTGAAGAAGAAACATCAACTACATATATTAAAAAATCCTTTTAAAGTAGACTAGACGCATGAATTGAGTTATCACGTTCAGCTTCAACTTTCAGTACATTAATGAAATTATATACCTTGTAGGATTAATCCAAACCCAGAATTATGCCCCAAACCACTCCACTTATTCAAAGTGAATTTTTATTTCTCATGAATGACTCCTTTGTACTACACGATACACATTTTAGAATTTAACATTTTTAAATATTTTCCAAACATTTATGTTCTTTACACGACAGTGATCTAAAAACCCCTTTTTTAAAAAGCTTCTTGACCTAAGTAATACACTAGATGACACCTGAAGAAGAGTTTGTGTAAGGTGTGCATGCTCTTTTTGGTATCACAGTTTGTCTGATGAAAGATACGAGTTTGACAGGACAATATTCCACAGGACAAACGTCATAACACACTTCAAGTACATCAGATCTTACCATATTCATAACTGTTAAAATGTATGTTGTTACATTTTCCTTGCCATGTTTCTCCACCATTTTTTTATCTGCCACAACAAGAGTTTCAACATTTAGACTTCCATTTTTCTGAATTTTAGCAGATGATCTCCTGAACCTAGCAGAAGTCCCATATTCATCTGAACGAATATATGTCTCTTCTGTGGGTGGCTTAGGTGCATCTAAAAGGAAATAAAACTCAGTTTGGGGAAGGGTTCAGATCATTTGTGAGCAGTTTTCATCAGATAAGGAAATAACAAAGATTTAGAGCCTTAGATTATTTTTACAGTATGTAATACTTCTGGGCAGGAAGCTCTTGTATATTTATCAAGATCTGATTCCTTCTTCAGGGTAGGATGATTACAAGAAGAGAACTAAATAAGAAAACCATACACGTACATATAGTGTAAAGTAAATAAATAAATAACCAATATAATAAAATGGTGGCATCTGTAGGAAAAAAATAAAAATAAAAAATTAACAGAATACCCACATTTGGCCTGTCCTGAGGAGTTTGGGATGTGCTACTTACATAGCAGGGTTCATAAAAAAACTCCACAACAGATGTCCACTACCAACACAGAAAGGAAATACCACAAAAGTAAGATTCTTGTATTCCTATTTACATGTTCTGTAGACTAATCTACAAGCAGTAGAATTTTGCTCTTGGATGAGTTTCACTGCTGCTAATAGAACCTAAGCAGAAATATGTTTTAAGCATGATCTACTGACTAGTCACTTTTTATGATCTGAAGCCAGATTGTGAGGAGGAGTTTGAAAGATGATTATCTTTTCCAGCCCTTACAAACTCCCAATACAGGAAATTTTAAAATATGGTGAGTTGGTCAAGCTGTCTTTATGACAGACTGCTCTTCCCTCCTGTTCAGCAAGCATTGATTCATTCCTAGGTTAGGTTAAATTAATCTTAAATACAGGCAGTATTAATAGAATTGATTTCTGTTCTGCTTCATACTCAGTGCTTGTGCATTTGTTTTTTCAAGCTAAAATTTTCTATTCCAGGTGGCCAAATTAGATGTTCTCATTTAATACAGGAACCAGCACTGTGTAAAAGCTGAGGAGGACATGAATAGTTCTGAATTTGGACAGGCAGTAATAGAGGATAGAGTGAATAAGATGTAAGAAACTCAAGTGAACAACACAAATAAAATAAGATACCACAGAGCACATGAGCTATTCTAGCAACATTTCGTTTGCTCTGAAGCAGTCAGCATGAAAACCAGATAGGAGGGAAGGGTCTCCTGTATGTAATGAGGTAGCTTTGACCTTCCTCAGAATGCACAAGTTTACAATTTGAATCACAGCACCTGGCATTGAAGCCTAGCTTTCAATTCAGGAAACAAGGCTTCTGAAGAAGCAGTCAGTTTTTAAAAAGCAGTTTTCAGGCTTCAAATAGGCCTCAGTCTCAGACAGCCATCATTTCTAAGATCTCCTTTCTCATTCCTTCCCTTCTATTTGTTTTTTTCTCTGCATTCCCTTTATGGCTTTTGGAAAAGGAACTTGCTCACTTGCTCAAGCAGGAAGCTGGAAGAATATAACTGGATTGACAATATCTTCAATACTGTGAGCAATCCTAAATCCAAAAGACCCTTATTAAGAAATTCAAGTCAGAAGCAGATCAGCTTTCAAAGAGACTCAACTGAACATTCTAAGTACACATATAGAGTCCAAAGGGACTCTAAAATGCTTAGAAATCTGGGGCCTAATGAAAGACTCGGAATAGACCTTGGCAGGATAATATGTTTTAAAATGTCTTTTAGGAAGTGGCTCCAAAATTTTATTTAAACAGTTTAGTTAGGAAGTTCTCAGTTGCTGAAAATTTCATTATCATACGGTGAGTTCCGACAGATTTATTCTCCATCCTTCATAAATGAATGATTCAGAAAGCTTCTCCCCCATCTTTAAGCCTAATTAATTATATTTCCCCAAACTAACAGGGAACAGTTCAGGGACTATCTGTGGAAGAGCAGCAATCTGAGACAGAATACCTTACTGAAAACTATGTAAATGTCAAAAAAAAAGTCAGGCAAGGGATCTTTTAATCTAGATAAACTAAACAGTGATTCTGATTGCTTAATAAAGAAATTATGAAGTCAATTTAAAGGAATAATCACATTTCCCATATCTATTTCCCTTTATAGCCATACTATTTTAAATTATTACATCTCCATCACAAAGCTGACTAAACTGCAGCTATCACCATACAGTCTCTAAGAGCCACTATCTCAAACAAGGAGAGAAAGTTTCCTTACATACATTTCTTGCGACGTCCACAAAAATGTTGCTTTTGAAACCTTCCATGATGGTAACCATTCGCTTGCGTGTGATACTTGTGGTAAATGTGAGTTCTATGATGGCCAAGAGAAAAGGATTTGGGATTGGACTCTACTGTGTACCGGTGCACCTTTTCTTCAGCTGTTCGTTTATATAAGACATGAGGATGGTGCCCAGCAGGTGATGTGTAGTTGTGCTCCTGCGCCAGCTGCTGAGGTAATGGAGATATAAGGAATTCGATCTTCCGTGTCCTTATCAAACCTGACTAAAAAAAGGAGCACAAATTAGAGGACGATTGTCAAAGTTTACAACTGGAAAGTGCTAGCTCTTAAAGCGATCTTCCAAAGCCTCTACACAGACTGAAACGTGGTCCTCTAAATTGGATTTACTCAAGATTTAATCTGGATAGTCCTCCCAATTAAATATACATTGTTTCACTTTGAATATGGCCAAGTTTCATGTTCGGTAACACGAAGAACAAAAATGTTGTACCCCACAGTATTAGCATAGCACTTTCGCACAGTGTTACAATTAACTTTTTAGGCAATATTAATGCTGGTATCAGGTTAATCTAAGCAGAAATCTAAGCATGTTATGGTACAGCCGTGCAAAAATAAAGCATCTAAAAATTTGAGTGCCATCATTCAGTGATCAACTCCCAACAATTTAATCAACATGAAGCTATTTACAATTTTTGTCCTCATACAAAAAAAAAAAAAACCTGATCAGTGAAATCAAGTATCTTGTCGTTTTCTTTCTTGGAGCCCAGAAGACCGAAGTATGGGAAATCTATGTTGTATTTTTCACATAGTGTCTACACATAAAAATCCACATGTGATGAAGTGTTTCCAGGATCAGGGCCAGAGAAATGTGGGTGGCACTGAGGAAGTATTTCCATGCAGCTCATTAATCAGTTATGATTTTATTTCATTTCTTGGTTTTGTAAAACATGTAGCAATAAACACTCCTTTTTACCAAGTCAAAACCCAACAAGTTTCATCAGGTAATTCTATTACATTATATATGCAATACTAGATACAGATTTTTGTTTTGCATCAATGAAGCTCTACCATGTGCCAACACTATCCTGCCAAAAACTGACATCCCATGAGAACTACATATCTCTAATGCTTCAGAAAAATATGTGCAGACACACAAATGTCAATTATAAACCATCTTGTCCAACTTATCAAGTCCCAGCTCACAATTCTATCTCCTTTCTCAAAAGACATTCTCTGAAATGTACACGTTAGACAGGTATTCTCTAATTTCACCTCTGAAATCGATGCTTTTCTTTACCCAAACCTCCTGCATCCAGAATGCCAAAGGTATTCAAAAGAGAACAAATTTTAATGCCTAGTACAAGCCCTGTTTTTTTTAATGATTTTTGAAATTTTCTGCACTTTCAGAACTGTATCCCATGAGGAAAAATCAACAGAAAATGTAAAGCAAGTGAAAATGTGAAGTTACATGTAAAATCTTCACATCTTTAACTGTCTACTAAGTCAATACTAAAACTGAATTTAAGTGTATTCCAGTTAAAAAGATATTTCAGAGACATACAAGCTCTCCATAGACTATAGTCAGGCACTATGCACTCTGCAAGGAAATTCACTTCTGTTTTACCAACTCAATTGCATCTTCATCATGCTCTCTGGTATGGAGTCCTAATGATAATACTGTTAAAATCATATTGTGTTCTTTATTTTGACAACATAATTGATGCCATATTATTAACTGGGATGATCTGTTTGACTCCTGAAAATTTATATGAAAATAAAAATAGATCATACTATGATTCACAATTTACCCCCTCTCCTTTCTTCTACACAAATTCATAATAATATATCTACATCTACTTGACGTTCTAAAGAAAGGCTAAAATTGCCTCTGTTGATAAAAGAGAGGGAACACAGACAAGAATTTAGTTTGTCTGCTCACTGCAATAAGTTGGCATATTTCAAATGTCAATTCTCATTTGGTAATGGTAAAGTACTTTCCTATAGGAAAGAAGACTAATATTTTAATCTTTGTGATGCCATTATACAATTTAAAAGTGGTTCTGAGATGCAATCTTTATCTTCTGAAATGTACTGGTAACTGTGAAGTGCTACTTTTTTTTCTTTCTGTTGGAAAACAGAAATACAGTAAATCTGGTTTTTATTTCCCCATTTTAAAGATTTCCACATCTGAAATTATTCCTGTAGGATTCATTCTGTAAATGAATCAAACCATATGGAACAAAGGATTTTCTGCATTTTCCTATAAGAAACCATCCCTGATGTACACCAATTTGCACCAAATGTAGCCCCAAATGTAATTTCTGTATTTAACATCATAAAGGCAGATTAAGAATTGTGGGAGGGAAAAAAAAAATAAAAAATAAAAAAAAAAAAAAAAGCCGACTGAATTCTGTACTTCTTGCATATTGCTGTACCACTTTATAGGCTGTCATCAACAGAGTGCCTTACAAACGTATTCATTTTTTTCCAGTAGGAATGATCCTGAATGTCCCATAAGACTTATTTTTTTGACTTTACATCAGATGCATCCTTCAAATGGTAACATCTAGTCTTACCAAGTCATCATCAAGAAGAAAGGAGAAGTGCCATGCAGCAGTCTGGACACTCAGTCACAGACCATTCTCCATTTCTTTCCATTTCTTTCAGGTATGTAATGATTTCAATGAATCACATGAAAATAATCTCTTTGGTATTTCAAAAGCAATGCTGAGAATGCTGACCTGGCTTCTGACAGAGGCACTCCTCTGGATTGGTGCAAAGTGGGCAGCGGGGCAGTAACTGCCAGATACTCTTCTTATAGGTTCTTGAGTGCTTTGGGTAAAGTAAAATGGTCTGTGACTGTGGCTGGAAAATATGCCAGCTGAGAAATACTGGAGCACAGAGGCAGGATACTAGCACAGAATCATCTTTTCTAACTTCCCACTGCCAAGGAATTTCAGCTCCTCGAAGCAGACTGGGTTTTGGCTAGTCTGTACTTCTGGGCAGTGTCAGTGTCCTTTGGAATTTTTCCTACACATACACGAAACATCACTGTAATCATCAGCTAGATGCAATACATTTCTCCACCTCAAGTAGTTCAGTAGATGAACAAATATTGTCAAAACTGTCATGGAAATTTTAAGTATTAGGTTTTCATATTGCCAGCATAGCTTTAAGTGCAATTACATGTGCTTTTCCTTGAATTAGAAGTCAATGATACCTTTCCATTAACTTTGATGGTTTTGAGACCAAGCAAGAAGAGGAACAGATAAGTCCAGACCCCTTTTTTTTTTTTCTTCAGATTCTCTGCACTTGGAACACCATGAGAGAAAGCAGCATGGCAAAATCTAACATTTTTAACAAGTCTAGACAACACAGCATGAAATTGACAGGGGACTCCCTCTGTCCCACTGTGGCTATCATTAGCAATAGCAGTGATTGTGAGAATATGGTGGGAAGGAAAACCCAAGAGACTGCTCAGTTGGAATCTGCTCTCTCTAGTTCTTCCTTCAAAACACACATTTGGTGTCCTTCTTTAAGGCATCTTCCACACCACTGGGAAGTAAATTGAAAGACTGTGTAATTGAAAGATCTGTGTAGGTAGCAAATAATTCAGAATCAATACATTGGAAGAACTTACAGTTTGTTTGCAGAAAAGCTGAGAGAAGATTGGAAGGCAACATTCTTCCCACTCATTATGTGCAATGAAATGTTTGCTCAGCTTTGGGCTAAAGAAACTTTCAGACAAGAATACATCTTCGTAAGATTCCTAAATATCAGGGGCCTAACAATAAGGTAAGGCACTTGTTCCATTGTCTTGGTGCAGTTCAAAAGGAGGACAAATCTCAAAGAGAAGTTTAGAGATGGGAAATGATAAAATTTCAGCTTCAAGATATTTTAATATTATTCTAGAATAAAAACTGAAGAATAAAGGGAATTCTTTGAACTACCAAAATTTAATTTTAGCCATTAAAAACTAGATAAATCTTCCACTGGTCTCAAACTCACTCAGTAGTCTTGATAGAAAAAGGCAGAAAAATGTATGTTAAAGACTGTTCTCATTCTGCCTTTTAGTAGAACTGCAAGTGGCTGCTTCCATTTGCCTTCCTCTGTTTTCTTAGACTTAGTGAACAGTATTGGAGCTTACCAGCCAGTAAATCTAATTCATTTGTATGTTTCAGGATCTCTAAGAACCAGACCCTCCATAAGAAATGCAATATTGACAGTGAGGGATACACCATGCAGAGAAGTATTTTTGGGACTTCTACTTCTTGCCTTAAAAACAACAAAAAACCCTACATTCGGAGATAGTAAGGAAACCCTTGCTCTCAACCAGAAGAGTCTCGTGGCTATCATTTCTCTATTTGCATGTAAGACCCTTTCATTAAATGCTAATAACATTAAATGCAACAGCTTGGCTACATGCATGATGAAGTTACAAGAGTTTCGTAATTGAGATAAAAAATCCAAGTAATGAAGTAAGGAGCATAAAGAAATGAAACAGAAAATTAAAATGTGAATAAATGAACTGCAATGTCTCTGCTTATCAAAACTACTCAATACTGACTGAGGCAAAATTGAATTATGGTTCGTATGACCAGGAGTATCTCAACTAAACCAAGTGTTAAAAAAAAATGCATAAACTATCTAAGCAATATAAGTCATTTCCAGAATGCTTTATTCAATGTTATGAGCATATAATAAAATTAAGTGTTAAAAAACATTTTGTCATAACTGGTGGCTGTTAAGACTGCGGCCAAAGAAGTTAATGAATCCTATTCCACTAGGTGGGTATGCATGTAATCAAGATGAAAAATCTCTCAAAAAGGAAGAGTTAAATGTAGTTACACCCATTAAAATTGCTCCAAACATTCATGCAAAGTTTTAAGAGATTTGACACAAGGCCAGTCGAAATTGGCATAAACCTTTACACAGACAGCAGTGGACATTGATCCAAGACTTCTGTTGTGTTATTTTCCAACTGTCCAGCTCTTAGAAAACACAAATCATTGATTCAAACATCTTAACAAGAGTTACAGCACGTATCAGAGGCACAAAGTACAGCTTTTACTTCCGCTTAAATAAAAGTGTAAAATAAGAACATTTTTGAAATAGAATAAGAAGACATGACCTAAAAATGGTTTCTGGTTATTTAAAATTATCTGAGATCCACAACTACAAGTTTCTTTTTATCTAGTATTCACAGTATAGTATTTTTGGAACCAGCTAATGTCACAGCATCCTGGAATCTTTTCCCATCGTTTTTGTAGTGAAAACTCATGAAATCATATTGCCATATGTTGCCGTAGTGCCCATACTTGCCTCCAAAACTGGGCAAATGTCTGCTTTCAAAAACCAAGATACTGTACTGCATGCCAGAAAAAGGGAGAGGTCCCCCAACACACTTGTGCTTCTGCTCAGACTTCACCAGGCTGGTGGAGAGATGAGTCCTTTCCCTTAGGTTTTATAGGTGGATAATGGTGGTCTTTCATGAAGTACAGAGATGACCTTTGTGTTTGAGATCCAATTCTGCACATGGTCTAAGGCAGCTGGTGGCAAGCCAACCTTGATTAGAAGCAAAGTAGCTGCTGAGAAACTGGGTTTATGAGCTCAAGCATGGCATAATGTTTACACATCCACATGGTATTTTGGAATGGAGATAGTTCTTGGCCAGCAGTTTGGAGAACAGCAACGGTCATTTCAGATCCACTTCAAATGCACACTCAGACCTGACAGTCCCCTATGTATATAGCAGCAGCCTGATACAAAATTTTCACAATGCAGGGCAAATGTGCCGGTTGTTTATAATGAATTTTGGGAAAAACCTTGAATAGGGGGTAGTGATCCAGCTTTCTTATACATACCACAGAATTTTTGTTTCTCCAAAGCAAAGATATTCAACCAATAAGAGTAGAAGGTTGTTCAAAGCAATGCCACATCATGTAAGCAATCTAAATAAATAATTATTTATTTATAGAATGTGTAATGGAAGTAGACTCACCTCTTGGGATAGGTTCAATTGGTAGTCTGAAAAACATGCAAGACTACAACCTTACTACAGTGATAAACCAAATTATTTCCAAGAATTATAGCCAGCAATATAGTACATGGTGACCTGGAATTAGAGATACCTGATATCACTAACTGACTTTTTGAGAGATGGGTTATTGAGTACCTCTCAGGTTAGGGTCAAAATGTTAGTGCTCTGGAAACTATAATAAAAATGAGCAAATTAAGATGTAAAAGTGAGTAGAAAAAAATACATGCTACATATCCGGCAAAGCAGAATGAAGGAGCTGAATTGCAGCAAGTATAGCAGAGGTGAAAGATATCTTTACCCTTGGGAAGCAGCACGAGCAAACAGCCAAACCAATGGCAGTATATCACGGTAATTAAAGAAGTTAGTTCACTCTGCTATGACCTACAGCCTTCTGGGTTGTAGCTGCAATGGAGACAGCAGCAGCTAACAGAGTTAAGGCATATTTTGCCTCCATATGGTGCTTCTGCTCCCCTCAGAAGGGCATTTCAGCCATGTGCCCATGTTGTTGAAGCACGGGGTGAATTAAAGAAGGTTCTGAGGCACAGCAACAGGGACACAATCCATGATTTTCCATGCTAGACATCCAGGAGCTCCTGTTGAACTGAACATTGTCTCTGGACTGCAACATTTTCAGGGTGCATTTATACCAGTTTGGGAAAGAAAATGTTCTGGGAAAGTAGTGAGAATGGACTCTCATGAGGTTTCCAATAATATACAGGCATTATTGAAGTCAGAGATCCCACGAGTAAAACTCGGAGCATTTTCATTTTTGATCCTATCCCAAACCAGGCAGCACAAAGTCATGCGAACACACTAAACAAAAGAGAATTCAAATTAACTAAACTTTTCCCTAGCTTTTATGTTTGCCAAACAAATTCATCCATTCTTCAGAAAAGTATCAAGTCTGTACAAGAGCAGTTTCTAATGACTATCCCAGTCAGGCAAGTACAAATGTTACATTTTATTGGTCTCGGTCCTTGGCTAATGAGAATAACCTCAGCAGACCTTTCCTGATTTTCACCAGATTGTAATATCTGGCTCTGTACCACAGCAAATGTTTAGATTAAGTTAATGGACTTTATACATACTGAAGTATTTTTATCATCAAAGAAGCATTAGAATCACTGGTTGCCTATTTCAACTTAATAATTGTACAGAAGATCACATGTTTCTTTAGGTTTTAAATGAATCATACAATAACTCAGTTTACTTTGTTTTCCAGCATAATGTAGATTTCTTGCAAATACGAAATGTTAGGGATTCGTAACAACATACCATTTTATTATCTACGGATCTGACAGAAAGAAAGTAAGAAGTTGAAACTGCAATCTGAGTTAGTCATGAAAGACTACTCTGTATGGCTGCTCAAAAGAAGTGCAATGCAGAACATTCAGCAATTACTAAAACAAGGTAACAAAATTGCATGTCTTTAATTATTCCTAAATGAACAAAGACAACGTTATCTCTGAATAGTGCCTTTGTATTTTTGCAGTTGACTGAACTTGTTTAAAACATCTTTTTGCAAACCTCTGTCAACATAAGGCAAATAAGGAAATACTCTTGTTTTTTCCTTCATTGAGGAAAAAAACACTCACATTGGTATTTAAATGTCCTAGATGTATTAAATTGGTATTCATTGCAGGGTAATGAGATATTCTAGAACTAACACAAATTTCATTGTTTAGCCAAAGATTAAATACATGCTCTTAAGTACCTGAGCTTCCTCATTTCTCATGTTAAAACAAAACAAAACAAACAGTAAAAACAAAACCCACATAAGCAGTCATCTTAAATAGACAGAATAAAAATAGTGATGTAGACTACATCATTATGACACCATGGACAGACTGTTAAGATTTAAGTGCCAAAGGTTTGCCAAGCAGCACTCAAGATCACTTCATTAGCAGTTCCATCAGTATTGGTACTGACTGAGTTTTTGGCTTGTTATAATGTTTCTGGAAAGCAATTAGCTAAAACCAACAACTTGAATTAAGACTTGGTGGCTGTACAAGCAATTGGGTACTGCCTGGTTAAGCAAATCCCTGCAACTGTGAGATAAAATCTTGATGTTTTATTAGTTATGACAGTTCTAAAATCCAACACAAAGTAAACAGGAAACAGCAGGATTGTTTTATGAATACACTTATGTTTCACTTTTCCTAAAAAGAGGCAGCCCATATTTGTCATGTACTGTCTTACAGTTGATTAGTTACTTATGGCACACCAAGAGTAATAAACCAACTGACCTCAGAAGATAGTTTTAGTTAGTCTCCTAAACTTGCATGTAAGAAAGGTCATTGCTGGATCAGGACTTAATGGAACCCTTTGCATGTGAGAGGAGCCCTACCTTCTGGAAATTTTGAAGCACAGAAGGCACAGATATCCTTGTCCTGTCACTCTGGGTGGCAGAACAAAATTAAAGTACCACTATGTTCTAATCAAGTCTCTGAAATGTGACTTCAAAATACCTACTCAAAGGACTAGGTGCAATGAAAATGCACTGGAAAGACTCTCTTCCTTCATGTACAGCTTGTTTTATGTTGATGGGATTAATACGTATTAATATTCTAGGGAAACTGTATGGCTTCTGAATGAATCTTCCGATCCTGCAATTGTGATAAAGGCAAAACCAGTAACATTATTTAAACAATAATGACACTGAAAAAGGACTGCTCAAAGAAAAAATACAAATGATGATGATAAATAACTAAAACCAGTACTTGGAAATTCTTTTCCATAGGTATTTAGCATTAGCAGATGCTTGCTTGTTTCCGATCAGCAACATTCCTTCCTATCGGACATGTAACTCTAAACACTACAAGTCATAAATCAGGCCTCACAGGAAACAATACTGTAAACTGTGAGATTTTAAAACAAAATGCTGAAGGTCTTTGGTGTTTTGTTTGCTTTCTGATTTCTTGAACCATTTTGGATGAATCTTTAATTTTTTTTTTACTATTTTATGATTGTGTGTATGGGAATCATAGTCCTTCTTTTTTTTTTTTTTTTTTTTTTAAGTGAAAACTCAGCTTTTCCTGTGATGTTAGGATTTTGGCAGCTATTCCTTTCAGAACTCTACGTATCATGAATGAGACTGGCAGACAAGCCTGAAGACACCCTGTTGAAGTTGCAGCCAAGACACTGAACACACTCAGCACACCGCTAGCTGACAGCAGACACTTCACTCTGCTCAGTGACTTACACTGACCGCACCAAAGATCCACAGGGAATACTCTAGACAGTGACAGTTTGCTACCCATGCCTACTTTTCCCCAGTGAAGATCTTCCAGATAAAAGCTCTGGCCTGGCAGAGCTGATGCATTTGCATTTGAGGGGGCAGAAGATCTGAGCCTGTCTGACCCGCGATAATTTGCATTCAAACAAAATAAATCCAGTTCAATTCCCATAGCAATTTTATTTTGCTATGAATAGCTCAGGCAGCTCCAATAGCGAGGAGCTCGGGTTACATCTGATTGCCAGCTGTATTGCTTACTAAGAAGTTAGGTCAGTGGTTCCCAACCTTTTAATTTTCCTTGTTGGAGTATACATTGCTATGGATTAGTTACATGAGAGAGTGGTCACAAGGAACTCTGTAGGGAATAAAGTATCAGCTTTGCTGATATTCCACATACACAGACATACATATGTTGAAATATCTACGTGGGAAGGAGAAAAGGAGTGGAATAAAAGATCTTAGGCCATTAAGGGAATGGAAAACAAGAAGCAAAGATGGCCCAAGGGTGAGAACGTCAAGCTGATGCCTGCGTTATCTGGATTCAGCTCCCAGTTCTTTGTCATACAGCTTCTCTGTTCCTTATTTCTCAGTTTGAAAGGCAGGATAGTGTATTCTATATTGTAAATGCTCAAAAAAATTGCAAAGACACACATTTGACCAGTCAGATGATTCTATGTCCCTCACTATAGAAGCTCACGGCCTTTCTCCTGCTGCAGCCCCAACCTTCAGGGTGCCACTCAGCAGCTTGAGCACACAAACCCATAGTAGCTAGGTACTTGCCACTTAGCAGGACTCTGCACCGGTAAGCGCCCTGCCCAAAGATGTGCTGCTCAAATACAGCTCTGACCACCATCTGTGTCTCATCACATCACTGGGTAGACTTCTGCCATGTGGTCCCCATCACAAGAACCTGAGTGCTAATACATTATGTGACCCAGAAAAGTGGTCACATCCACTGGAGTCTGAGAAGGTTTGATAGGGTCGCTCCTAACAAGAAATTCCCTTACTGTAATTCTGGCTGCTTTACACATGGCTATACATAATGTGATTATTTAGCATTGACAAGAAAGGAGGAGTGGGAAAGAATAAACTTAGCCTCTGCTTTTGCTTGTAATCACATTTTCAAAACAGGCCAGTAGCCTGAATCACACTGTCTTTAGTTTCAGCTGGGATGGAATTGTTTTCGTCAAGAGTGGTATGATGCTATGTTTTTGGTTCCAGGAGAAAAACAATGCTGATTACACACTGATGTTTATAGTTGCTGCTAAGCACTGTTGTACAGAGCCAAGGCCATTCTCATTGAAGGCCCAAAGGAGCTGAGAGGGAACAGAATCAAGATAGCTGATTTAAATTGGATAAAGAGGTATTCCATATCATATGATAACATGTAGAAGAAGTTTGGAAGGGAGTGGGAGTTCACCTCTCTCTCTCTTCTGCTGCTCAGGGTGCTAGCTGGGCATTGGTTGGGGGTGGCAACCATAAGCAATTGCTTTTGCATCACTTGTTATACGCATTTATATATATGAAGTCATAATCATTATCCTTTTCCTTTTCTTTATCTTAGTAAATAGTTTTATCTCAACCCACAAGTTCTACTTTGTTTCTGATTTTCTTCCCCATCCCACTGGGAAGGGAGGAGTGAGCAAATGAGTATGTGATGCTTAGTCACCTGCTAGGTTAAACCATAATGCATTTTCTTTCTAAGAAATGACAAATCAGTAAAACTTCAAAGGCAGTTCATACTATTAACTTGAAATAGGGCAGCAGCATATCACCAAATTAAATTTAGGCCTCACCGTTTTCTCAGCTGGTCACAACACAAGAAACCTTTCCAGGACAACTCCATGTAGAAATCAGATACACAGTAAGCCATACAGACATCCTTAGTATGCAGGTCTTAGTTTAGAACAGACATTTGATTAAGAAGTGAGTTATTTGCTAAGCCAAATATAGTAACTGCCATCTATAGTCCATGTCATGAAATATGCCCACATATTTCTGGGCACAGCTTACAACCTGCCTTCACATTATATTGTCAAGTATACCATAGATCCAAAAATTTGATTCCTTAATTGTAGGCAAATGCAACAAGCTAGCAAACAGTGGAGCCCACATGTACTGCCTCATTCCTGTTCTGCTTCAGAACTGTGCACTCATCCATACTCTCTCCCACAAATTATGCTATTTTTTAGTATAAGGGAACGATGCACAAAGGTGAGCATGCCAATTCTTTTGCTGGTTTTACTAGTGAAATTAAAAGCAGAAAACCTGGGTGAATTTGTCCCCTTTAGAAAAGCATTTGATACTCTTATAAATGAAAGTTTGGTGAGAAATTATTTTCAGTAAAATTTTCTAATTGCAGTAATTCCTGTAATAGAAGCAAGTTTAATCTCGTGCAAAAATCACTACAATATGTTCTGGTGAGGTATGAAATATGACACAGTGTCAAGACAGTCCTCCTAAAATTGAGATGATAACAATGCTGCTTTAATTTTGGTCCATATTTTCAGTAAAAAGTGAGTTAAATTCACCCCTTGTCACTCTAACACACCAATTTACATCTGTTGACATCTGTAGTGGAAATGCTAAGTCATGGCTTAAAACAGGGATTGAACACCTGGTGGGAAGGCAGGGCCAACCCAGGGGAGCTCAGGTGCATGCAATGCATCTGAGTGACTGGAAGGTTTGGAGCCAGGATCCACCCCTTCCCAGACCTCATTTAAGGATTGGCAGTGGAGGTAAGGGTTTCTTTTGATAGAGATCCCTTCCTATGTGAAACCTTCTAAATGTAAGTAACACTTTTCCTTCATTTCTGTGTCTGTGGCTGCTTTTGTGTTTGTTCTCATTTGCTGTAGCTAAAGACCTGCTATTACCATCCCATTATAGCATTACAACATCCTATCTGCTGATAGGGTCAGAGAGCAACACACAAGTCTAAACCAGCATCTGGACTGTTAACATAATGGTTTGTAAGTATTCAGATCTGTATTTGACTCAGCCTTCCTTACTAGGCCTGCAGAATTACAATGGTTATGAAAGGTTACTCTGATTTTCCTATAAGTAGACTTTAGTATAAGCCAGTGAATTAAGTTGAGGTGAGTCTTGAGAAAAATATGAAAGACTGCATGGAAATAGTTACGTATTTTTCATTAACAAAACTAGCTCCATCATGTACCTCAGTAAATCAGTGATAAGAACAGAGTATGAAAAAGAGCATGAGGAGAAGACAAAGATTTCTGTTTCTACACAGACCTATAAAAACTGATCCAAAAAAACAGGCCTTTGATTCCTGTTTCAGCAAGCACACAATAGTGATTTCTTTTTTTCAAGCAAGTGAATAGCATTCATGAAAGTGTTTGTACAGTAGAGTGTACTACTCAGTGTACTACTTCCTAATATATTTTGTGGAGCTCCAGAGATCAAAGAAACCTTCTGAGGATATTTGAGACCTCAAGAAAAATAAAATGGCAAAGGGAAGGTTGTACTCAAAAGTAACTTTTTGTTCTGTGAGGTACTGTCTGTATTAAATGGGTTCAAGAAACCTGGAAATCTACTGCCATAAGTGTTGCCACAATGATAAGCACTATCAACCTTCTACATGGAACAAAAATGCAGGGAAGTCGAGGGAGATAAAATCCTATGGAATATGTTGACATCTTAACATGTTGCGAAGTTATAAAAGGATGGCTTAAAAAAAAGAAAATCAGCAGAAGATTTAGCATGCAAAATTTCCTAGGCAACCTGACCTTCTTTCTGCAATGAATCTACTGAACAGTAGGTTAAGCAAAGGTCAGGTTAAATACAGGTTAAGAAAAAAGCTTCCAAGAAGAGGAATGTGCTGTCAGGTTTACAGAGGCTCTGGGACATCGTGGAAGTGAGTGAGAGTTACAGGCACTTCAGTCTCATTTCTATCCCAGGGCTTGCTTGTGCTCCCTGCTCCAGCCTGCCTCTACAGATCACAAGAGCCCCAGTGAACACTCGTGATTTACTATTCTTGTATTCTAACTTCTCAGCTGTATCCTGTCCTATCCTAAGCCCATCTCTCACATTAGTGTACCTCTGACTTGTCCCCAAAGTCATCTGGCTGCTGAGTGGTTACTTGGGCTTTCCCTGGCTAAGGGGTCTCCACCTGCACTGCCTGCCAAGAGACCAGTGACAGGAAGGTATTCAAGTGCTATTCATCTCTACACATTTTCCTACACAAGATCTTACATGTTTCTAGGAATTAAAATGCGGTTTTTACACTTCTCAGCGTGAATTTGCCCAACTTAATATGTCATGACTAAAGATGGGATTGTTCATGCAATCCATGTGGATCATCAGTCATTTACTCCACCTTTCCTTCTTTCCATGTGGTAACATAAACAGAGGAAAAGCCAGAAAGACCTCTTGTTGTGAAACACTTCCTCTCGTCACATTATGTTACACTTTACACTTCTCCCACAAAATAAAACCAGCACTGTTAATGTCCTATAGAAGTAAATTAGTCACAAATAGCACCATGGGGAACTGAAATATTTTGAATATATACCATATAATCAGGAAATGCCCACCCTCCTTATCTGCCAGGGAACCAGGAAACTGAAAGCTTTGTAATTTTAAACTGCCCATCAGTTGCTATGAATCAATCACACATCTCACTTTGGAAAGTTAGTGTACATAAGGAATGCAGTTAAGATAAGAGAGGGCTGAAACTACACTCCCACTCTTGTTGAAATGGTTTCAGCCCGTGATTTCACACTTGATGACTCCTGTCCTGGGCTCCTCTCTTTGTGCTCCTCAAAAGGAGGATACTGGACATATTTTTTTGAAAACATTTATGCTATTATCAATCAATCCTAAATCTATCTCATTTTTTTTGTATTAGTAAATCAATTGTATAAGATACTTTATGAACTCACACAATAAGTTCTTCCTTTAACATATGCTAATACATAACGATTGAAGTAATGCCAGAATAATATATGTCACAGTCAGTTTTTGCAGCTACTTTACATCCAGCCACTTACTATGAAAACCAACCAGAGATGAACCTCATCAACTCTCTCCTTAAAATTTAAGCTAATTTCTGGAAGAGACATGAAAGAGTTCATTTAAATAGCTAGAACATGGTATCACTATTTAATGGCAGAGAAGATAACAGCTCCAAAAAGCACTACCCCGTGCAACTTTACATAGATAACAGTGCATTAATATTTCACTGTCTTTTGTAAAATCAAGATCAACATGGGTACCAGTTCAGTGCTTTTGTATAGACATACACATATGTATACATAATTTTTTTTCTTTTTATTGGCTAGTGAAATGCAAAAAGTCAGATCCAGAAGGTGAAGTGCCACATAGTCCAAATGCCACACTTGACTTCATCAGGATTTGATTGTGATTAGACCAGGTAAGCTCTTTCCAGTTATTTATCTTTGAGTATGTTGCTGGTTTTCTGGGAAGCTGTTTGAATTCCTGCTTCATTTCACTTCTGGCTGTTACTAGCCTGAGCAGGCCATGAGAAGAAGATAGGGTCAGTCTGCAGATTGGTTTCTTTGCCTTTCAGGTAGGCCTGACTCAGTGTAATCTGTTTATACAGCTCTACCTTGAGCTACTTACAAGATGTGTTTTGGGTCTGCCAGTGGAAACTGACATGCTGCGCTTTCTTTATAGACTAGCAGTACCTTCCCTCTGGAAAATGTATTTCTAAACCAAGTAGTAATTACAGTAATTTTACCAAAAAGGTGCTGTGTGCCTCTTGATTCAAAGGCCAGGATGGAAGAAGAGAAGGGAACTTTCTTGAGGTCAAGTTCTGATCTAAAGAATTATAGAACATATTACTCATCATAAACTTTAGATGAAGCCCCTAAAAACAGCAGGTACCTATAAGTGACAGTAGAAGATATCATGCTGCAAGGATTAGAGCTGTACACTTCTGTCTCAGCCTGCTAAGTTTCCTTTTTCCTCCCCCTTTGCTGAGGTTTTAGCTGCTAGAGGCAAGAAAACAATCTGATCATCAGTATGCATTGTTGGGAATGCAAAATATATCCATACAGCCTTCAGCATGGTTTCTAGCATGAAGAATAGCCAGTAACCAGAGAAAGAAACTGGGGACTGGAGATACTGTTGTGGTAGGCTGGTGTCTAGTGTTTTTACAGACAGTTATTATAAACAATGTAATGTAGAATGATCCTCTGTCAGAAAAAGTAGTAAAAAGGGGCAAAAGTGACAGAAGCATATTTTCATCCATATTATAGTAATCCACAGCTCCACGGGAGGCTGCAGAAAATTCAGGCTGGCCCTAGACCAAGGTTTGTACTTCAATCTTTAATTTATACTTGCATCAACCAAAATAAATAGCACAATTTTCTGTCAAGTGTTAACAGGAAATGAAACTGGGTAGCCACATATTTAGAAAGGTTTAAACTTTCTTCTCTGACAGCCTTTATACCTACTCTATACCATTACCAGGTAATACTTCAATAGCTATATTCAGTGAAAATACTTATTGAGGTTTAGTCTAGCCTGAATTTAAGAACTACTGTTTTGGTGAATTCTTTCTTAAAAAAAAAAAGAAGAAAAAAAAAGTACAGCATAAGACAAGCCTACTTATGACAGAATTATTTTTAAATCATAAAATGCTCAGTGTTCTCACCAAAGTGCACTAATTTGCAGAAAGAGAAAGCAAATCTGTTTTTAATTTTATTATTTGAAAAAATCTAATCATATTTTGGTGTGATATAAATTTTATATTTCATGGCAAAAAAACTGTCGATCTGAAGAGTAATCCCTGTTTCATTAGTTTGTGTATTCTGACACAGTATATAGTATTACATTCTTAAATTAGTTGGAAGCTGCACTGTGCTGCAGAGTATAAAAACAAAAGTGAGGGCTTAAGCTAGGTCAAGCATATTTTGTACAGGTCCATTAAAAATCTCATTCTATTAATATTAATAAAGATGTTGAGACACAAAAGTCCTTCAATTAACATATTAGGCAGGCAGGCACAAGCTTTCAAGTGATCCCACTGTGAACAGCAAGAATCCAGTCCTCACAGCATAAAGCCATGAGTGTGCTGTGTACATAGTAGTGCAGCTAGAAATGCTAATGCCACAGAAGAGTGAAAAGGCAATGCCCTATTGTCTCCATAAGTAAACATCACTTTATTGCTTCAGCTTCCTCTTTAACTAAATGTGTGAATGCTGAATGTTGCTATTCCAGTAAGAGTAACTTCAAGACCTGTTACCTCTGTCATCATACTTTTTTTTATTTCACTACTTTGTGGCAGGAACTAGCTGGGAAGCTACATATAAGATTCAGGAAAATGATTTTTGTCTGACTGCATAAATTGTTTGTAGATTTCCCTAGCCTATGGACACTGTAAGAAAGAAATTAATTTGAACTTTCCAGAAATTACTTTGGATAATAATGGTTCCCACGGTACTAAGCTCCAACCATCAAGACTCATTCACTTGCATATGACCTAATTACTTGACATTTCTTCACCTCATTCTTAGTGACTTCCGAGCATGATAAACAATAAAAGGTTACTGATGTCAAACTATTATGAGTCTCTAACACACACTAAAGCTCGTACTGAAGCTTAATACATTTGTAAATTGTGTTGATCTGCAAGGCATTATGATTTCAGGTTTCTGTAAATGTTTACCTCAAAGCTTTAGTCAATGCTCTGCTGTCTGAACCAAAGTAAAGTTCTGCTTCCATCAGCTATTCACATAGCTGGTCGACTCACTGTCAGAGCAAATCAATAGGAAATTCCTTTTGCATACTGTAATTTATGGTAGACCTGCAGCAACAGAATTGGGATTAAAATGGGATAAGAAAAGGCAAGAAAGAACCAACATTTCTGCTCCCAGTGACATGATCAAAAAGGCAGAGGAAGACCTTGTTTGTAATACAGTTATACATTAAAGTTCAATTCAGATACCATGTAAGGGCTAGTCAGAGCATTCCCAACACAAAATGAGTGAGTTTTAGGAAAAAGATAATGAAGACTGAACTTCAGTTGTGTAACTTGCTGTTTAGAGATTTAGCTCTCGCAGAGATAGCCAGGTTTAACCCCTGTTCTGCTAACTCACTGACAGAATACCATTTAAAAATGTGTCTCACAGACCAACAACTTCTGTGCGTGATTGAGAGTCAGGCTAGAGGAAATACTTCTAGTAACTAACAAAGCTGTTCACCTCAGTGGAGCTGTTGCCAGTTTATCGTTGGACACTGAAATTTCCAAAAAGAAGACAGGTTTTTTTCTAGAATCTCCTTGGAGAGTTACAAATACATAAATGAAATCAGACAAAGCTCTGAAATTGTCTTACTGAACCAACTATAATTTATTGGCATAGCAGCCAGTTGCACAGCAAGGTCGCAGTTTTTATTGTACACTATCCAAGAACTGCGAATTTCAAATCACAGAAGGTGATAACAGGCCTCTGTCATTCTCTCACAGCTGGCAGTACCAGGAATCAAGGTCAAGTTCCCAATTGAACACAAGCGTAGACATCACAAAGCTGTCATACTCAGGATGCTGGTTTTGCAGAGAGGCTAAGGAAGGAGAAAGCTTAGAGGGAAAGAAAAAAGAGGATTTACAACAGTTTTGATACTATTGTTTGTTCTAATTAAGTGGGCTGTATAGCATGGTCAGGGCACAACCAGCATACCCCTCTGCTTTCCACTGCTGTGTGCCACGTACAGAACTTTGGGAGTGGGCTGCTTGAGATGGACTTGAACTACAGTTTCACAGACTGTCACTTTGTTTTGAATAAGTGAAAGGCTTTAGATTCTGAGTCTGCAAACCTGGTATTTTCCTCAAATGCTTTTGAAGTGGAGGAAGAAGGAAAAAGAAATAAAACCTTGTTTATTAGTAACAAAAAGCTGCTACTAGTTTTTAGAATCTGCTTCTACATAGAGAAAGACTTTGAATGTTCAACAGTTCACTGCTGTGGAGAAAAGAATATGTTGCGTCTCAGCAGCAGAGATGGTATGATCCAAACAAAAATAGTGGCACTTAAAATAAAAATCCTCATTTACATCAAAGACATCCTGTTATGAGGAGGTCAAGTCTGTGCAGACAGGTCATCCTCTCTTGACCCCTATGGAGGCATTTGACTACTTGTTTCTCTCTAACAGATTGACTCTCTAAGGGAAACTGTGGGAACTAAAAGTTGTGGAAAGACTTTGCTATAGCAAGAAAAATGCTCGTGTTTCAAGGATAGATGAAGTCTACTGATTCCTTTAGAAGTTGCATCACTGCTTCTTACAGAAGAAAGATAAACTGCCTATTTATGCAACAACTCTGTTTCTGGAACTGTTTTTAGGGTGCAAGCAGTGGTGCTCATAACAGGCTGAAGTTTGGTGTGAGAGACACCAAAGAACAATTTCTGTGCTCCTACTGCCTGTTAAGCAATAATGGAGCAGGCAAAAACAAGTGAACAGGCTAGCTCCTGTGGGCAGCCTTGAGACCTGTTGGATGCTCACAGCCCACTGTGTTCATGCAGATGGGGCCAAACTGCTCTTAGACAGTGACACAGTATTTCCTCTATGCGTGTGCAATTTTTTTTTTTATTATAAAACCTGGAAAAAACACTACTGCTATCACCTCTCCTGCCCAGTGTGGGCAGATTACTTGTACAGCATTTAACCTCTGAAATTCAAGTTCTCACCCGTGAGAAATCAGTTGGCTCACAATGCCTGGGATAACATAATCCTTGTGTTGCAGAGTTAAACAGAAAATTTTTCAGACAGCTATAGAGAAGGGTAATCAACAATAACCTATTCATCATGCAATTCAATTCCAATCGGAGGTCAATAGAAGGCTGAAGTCAGAAGTATTCTGTATTTGTCTAGTATAATTTAAAATATCTTGAAGAATATGGCTTTTCCTCACTGTCACTTCATTTTCCTTGAAATGATTTTCCTCCTTTCCTCTTGATTGTATTAAGAGAAGAATAATGGCACAATATCAATCAAGACAGGGGACAAAATGATGGTCTTGTGAAACAGTTTGAATTTTATAAGGGACAGAGATGTAATGGTGTGTGAATATAAAGAAAGCCAATTAACATATGTTCCAATGCTGTTCATTTTGTTCCCACGTAAAAGCAAAAGTACAGATTTGCATATTGACTTGTGGAAGGCCTAAAAATAGTTTTGAGAATAAGTCAAATTGTCATTTTTGTGCTTGGTTTCTTTTCGAGGTCCTACTGGGCCAAATTTTGTCCTATTTTTACAGCTGTAGTTTTCTAAAGGACCTTCCTTATAAACAGCAATTGTTTTGTACTTTCACCAGCAGCCTGGCTCACTGATTTTGACGGCAGTTTGTCTGAATAAGAACCTTGGGATTTGTCTCAACATACTTAATTGGACTTAAAGTGTGAGCTCTAGGAATAAGAGACTGTTGTTAGCATGAACTTAAATAATGCTAATACAGGGTGCAATTAAATTACTAAAAAGAATGGGTACATGAGTTGCCTTGCCTGCCTGCCTCTTAGGTGGCCAGACTACATTAAGAAGCTTTAATTTTGTGGCTTCTTTGATACTTTGAGCAAGTCCTGCCCTCAGACATGTACACACAACTACCATTGAATTAATACATCTCCTGTTTATCTCTCACTACTACATCTAACCCTTTCTCCAGTCGTAGACTCCTCTGACAGCTCAGTGAGTGTAACATGATTCATCCTTCCCTCCTCTTTCTCTTCCCTTGACTAGACACTAACAAACAACAGAATTTGAGACAAGAGGCCCCTTATAATGAAAGATTCAATCACATCTTACCAAAAACAAAGGAGGGCACTGGCTAGTGCATGAAGCTGACTCCACTCTTCTAATTGCTGCACATAAATAAAAGGGCAGAATGGCACATATTCTCCTCTAGTATAAGCAGGAGCAGTCTGTCAGGTCTCCACACTGGCGCACTTGTTTAGGGTTGAATTTGGCCTAAGCAATAAAATTATGTATTTTATGGGACTTTTATTGTTCCATTAAATTGATTATAATGTAAAGCTAAGAGAATTCCTTCATGTTGTATACATATTTCTTTAGGGGGCACATGCTTTGTGTTTGCCTAATACATGACTCCTCCACCAAACAGCTGCAACACTCCCACAAATGTTACATAAAAACCAACTCATTCATTATGATCAATATTTTCTACGTCTTGTGCACTGGAGTATGCTATAAACTTCCTCGACTCTTTCAGAGAAAGGTCTTGTTCACAAGGGAACATCACTTCTGATCCTAGAAATACATGTTTAAATTACTTTCAAGAATGTCAGCAGTCAGATTATGTTCTTGAGACAACTTGAGTTGTATTCTGCCCCAATTTAGTGTGTGCTGCAAACAACTTGCCATACAAGAGACAGAACAGAGAGAAAAAGTATATAAAAAGAGACAATCAAACCACAGAGAGTAGTAAAGCTTTTAGGAACAATGTCATCCTGAAGTGGGTTTAAAGATGGTGAACCTGACACTAATATCTGTTTTTAATACAGGAGAGAGAATGTCATGATTAAAAGGATGGGCAAGGAGAATACACAAATGGCCATATTGAATGCTTCCTAAAAGATTTTCTTATCCTAACAGTGGCCTACACTATCTCCTTCAGAAAACCCCTTTATTATGAGTGTTTGGCATAGTCTGCGTTCCAGTTATATAACTAAAGGCAATTACAGGTAATTTGATATTAACTGAACAATAGTGGGAATCAAATTTTAATCTGAATAAGTAAGAATTAAGTCAGGACTTCAGAAAAAAATATATATAATTTTGGGCAGAATGAGCAGTTTGAATTGAAAGTGAGATGAAGTGGCAAGACAAACCAGTAGTCTGGATGTACACACTGGGATAGCACAAGGAATTGAAGGAAACTCCAAAAAGTCATGCTTGACATACACAAGAGTTTTATTAAAAGTGATAATGAATATCAGTGAAGAAAGGAGTTGGAAATTTTACCCAATTTTCTATTTGGGCCACATTAAGATGATGCCAGAAGAACAAACTGCTTTTGTATTTACAAATGTAAATGAACTCACTGACCCAAAGTTAAAAGAGTTGAACAAACAGAAACAGCCCTGAGAGTAAGAATGTATTAGCAAAATATATGAAAATTAAAAATAAAAATTATCATAGTTGTTTTAATATTGTCTTCTCTCCAGACAGCCCAGAATATATATTTTTTTTGAAGGTATATAAAGTACCATTTTTTGAGCATTTTTTTATAAACTGAGCGAATCTGTGGGATGTAGAACATAAGCCTGAATTTTACTAAATGTGACACACTTTATTATTAGGTATGCATGATGCTGTTACTTAATGGCCGATGGTGAAGCAGGCATGTAGAAATATCTGAACAAGATTTCCTGCATACAAGTTAATTTCATCAAAAAGACTGGAAAAACATGGTACAGCAAGCAAGGCATATGCTGAATAAAGAAAAAAGGGCGGGGAAAAAAAAGGAATTTTCCTGTTGACAATCAAAGTACCTAAATATTTGGGTGATGAAAAGGCAAGAGATATCACTCAAAGCAAATGTGCATGCATTATCCTAAAATGCTAACTTAATTTACACCAGATAAAGAGCATGGATCCAAGTTTGCCTTTTGACCCATCGAGAAAATTATCTTGATGGATGGAAACGTTTGGTTTCCAATCAACAATTCAGCATGAAAATGTGAGGCCTTAGTGTCATCTAAACTGTTAAAGTGTTAGATGCACACATATCTTAATAGATGATACTGAAGCAACAAATTCTTGCTCCTTTCCAGTGTTAAGGTTATTCTGTCTAACAAACCAATTCATATAGACTCTCTCAAGAGTCCACTCTGCAGGCAATGGCAGATAACAGACAACTGAATGACTGAATACTCTAGGTCATCCAAAAAATTAGATCAAAGAGTCCCTGTAGTCTATTGAAATGCAATTGCTTCCAAATCACATTGTGGTGTTCCAGGCCTGAAAGAATGGGTCACTGCAATTTTATTGTAGAGAAGCTATTGCTAATGAAAGGAACAATGGAAAGATTAGTGCTACCAACCATATAGAAGAAACACCACTTTCGGTTTAATTGCAGTGAACAAAGCAAATAGGAAAGAAGGGCAACCAAGTGACAAAAGTAGTTGGTGCAAAGAGGATATAGAAGCTATTCACAAGGTTCTCCTGGTCAGGGCAGAGCGTCCAGACTTAACATATGATTACTGAATTTGGATCACAGTAAAAAGCAACGAGGTTGTCATTACAAACAGCTGATGAGACATTTTTAAGAAAGCAGTCTTGCAAGCTGAAAGACCAAGAATTGTGTTGATAATTTTACTGCCAGGCACCAGTTGCACAGAAATTAATAAAAGGATAGGGAGAAAGGAACAATTATATGTTGTGATACTGACTGTGCAGGAGATTATTAGAAGTTATTTTAAATTGGTAAATGAAGTAAAACAATTTAAGGTGAACTATGTTGAATCTTGGGACTGATTAAAGAAGGAGACAGATTCCAATTGATAATAGCATAGATACTGAAAAGGTTCTGCCATAATAAATTTTTTGAAGCCACAATATTTATTCTCTTTTGATCAGTTTCTGGATCTTTTGTAAGTAAAGCTTACCAGTCATAACAACCTGTATGTCGAGACAGTGGTAAAAGATCCATTTCAGTCTCAGTTAAGATCACTACATTCTGTTTCTCTGTGACCCGAGGCAGACTTGAACCTTCCTTCTCCAGACAAGACATGACAAGCCCAGCTCCACTTAGCTCTTGATGCATGTTAGAAAATAAAACGTGACCAAACAGGGAGATCACCCAAACTCCAGCTGTTGTACAGAGGCAGAGCGCTTCCCTTACAGGACATGGCAAACACTGCAATAAGTTAAAACAGCTTTTGTCTAAATAAAAGTGATAATACCTATTAGTTTTGAAAATTAAGTTTCCATAGAAATTCCCGACTAAGCACATTTGATAATGACAGATCAGTACTACAAACATAAAAACAAAAAAATTCATTCCAGCTCCTGGCATTTGCTCCAAAGCCACATTTGCAACTGTTCAAATGAACTGGAAAATACTAATTCATCTGACTGCTGTGACCAACGCATTTAAGTAGAGCATTCAAAATATTACCAGACTATTTCAACCAATTATCAGTATTCAACAGCTCTTCCTAGTGAACCACCCTCTTCTCAAGTCTCTGATTATTATTTCAAAAGGAACACTGGATGTCTGAAGTGCCCCTCTTTTAGTCTTACCATGCAGTTTAATAGCCCTTATGATCAAGTACCTTTGCAAAAGAGATTTCTAGACAGTGACCCAACACATCCTTTGGACCTCTGAACCATACAGCATAAAGATAGCTCCATATAACCTAGCACTGTTGAATGTCACTGTTCTAATCTGTGTCCATATGAAATTTGTGAAGTGCAAGATCTTTTGCCTTAAAGCCATTAATAACTATTAATTCTGTAGCTAGCTATTCTGAATTACATCAGTAAAGACCTTTCTGGAGGAAAATAGCACTATCAAATACATTTTGGAAAAAAAAAAAAATCATTTGTGCATAGTAATTTTTCATGAACAGCCATTAATAGAACGTATGCAAAGACAGCATTTAACACGTTCATAAGAGACCAACTCATCAAGACTTATAAACCAAAGTAGGCTGGAATTGCCACAGGAAGCTAAGGGAAATTGGTTCAAAACTCCTGCTGTGTTAGGAAATTCACCCTTCCTTAAAGCAGTTGACAAAACTAGGTATACATTTTTTTCTCATTAGCGTGGAGTTTGATTTTTTTTCTTTATTCACAGCAGTTCACAATAGCAGGAAGAACATTTATTTAAGAGGAAGCAAAACAGGTAGAAACTATCACAAACTACAACAAACGAAAACTTCTATGGGATAGTTACTAGGCCTAGCAGTCTTCTGCTTTTTTCCTGAAAGATCCTTAAAGGTGAGATACAGTTAATTAACTATACCTATACCTCTTCTGTTAAATGCAATAGCAACCAGTGGTATTAAGAAAAATCACCAAATGGCATATGGTACATAAAGATCTTTGCCAAAACAACCATGGTTCCACGTATGAAAATAGTTTTGAGTACTGATTTGTTTGAAAGAGACACTTACCAAGCCTACACATGTAGATATTGCTACTGATGAGGTACTATCGTTCCTTATAAATCCCTGGTAGAAACACTGCTCAATTTCATGTTCCTGAGACTTTGAGACTCCATCTTTCCCAAGTACCTGGACAACAAAACTGTTGCTTAAAATGGTTGAAGGCTTAAGTTCTAAGTGAAGCTCCTGTCCAAATGCTGAAAATTTGTAGTGCAAGGAACTCCTTGAACTGTGAGTTGATCTCTTTTTCCTAGTACTGTGCAAAACATTGTGTGAAATGTATGATCCACTGGCATCCACTTTGACGGGTGTCACAAAGACATAATCTGTAACGATAAAGTTAGCCATCAGCTTTAGCATCCAGCAAATACGGTGTCATTCTAACACAGCAAGCAGCAGGCTTTTGTTATGGTATGAAGAATTCCCCCATTCAGGGAATAGCCTGAAAGCTCCACAGGCTATGTGTATATAGGCTTGGCTGCATGTATTCACCCTGTAAGTCACACAGCCTCTCAAACAGTGTTTGTTTCCTTTCTGCCCCACTGAGAGGTACAGACTAAGTAGCATAGCTGTGAACATTCCCACAATCACTCTTCTGAAGACATTTGTCATCACCAGCAGATCTGTAGATTTTCCCCTCCCCCTGTATTAATTGCTGTCAAATGTGAAGGCTGCTTTGGTTTGAGGTTTTTTCTTTTTTTTTTTGTCCCTAAGAATGCAGCAAATATTGTATCACTGTAGGGGAAACCATGACTGGGACTTTGTAGAACTGTACCACTTGTTCAAATGGATTAAAGGATTAATTTATTAATGCCTTAACTGA
Source organism: Lagopus leucura (assembly GCF_019238085.1). Taxonomy (NCBI): domain Eukaryota; kingdom Metazoa; phylum Chordata; class Aves; order Galliformes; family Phasianidae; genus Lagopus; species Lagopus leucura. The sequence goes on along the minus strand of NW_024962271.1, from coordinate 3,799,387 downwards.
GTGAGACCTCATCTCTTTGTAGTGACTTGATTAGACTGGGTTTCAAATTGTAACTGACCTTCAGAAGAAAGAGATTACATGCTACCTAATAACCTTTAGTCAGCCATTGCTAATTGCATGTCAAAGAAATTTATTGTTTTGGATAAAATACACGAAAAATTACAAAACTTAGCTGAGATCTACTTGTAGTAAACTATGAAAGGAAAAAACAGAGGCTCTGATTCAGCTAGCTTCACAAGCAAGTGCCTAGCCTGAAGTCCATCACCACTGCTCTTGATCTGTCCATACAGAGAGCCTGGATACAGGCTCTGAATTTTTGTCATTTGCTGAACTAGCACCTAATCCCAGTGCTGTGAGTAAGTATGGTGAATAAACTGCTTCCCAGCCTCACTGAGCTGTTGAGTTGTATCTCTGTGCACCCTTAAAGATGCCTGTGCATTTGACAGTTAGACAACTCACTCCTCTCCCTCAATTGAAATAAAACCATTACAAAAGAAGAAAAAACCTTCTTATCTTGTTAAAGATGTTTCAGATACAATTTCCTGGCCTGAGTAGATTTTACTGGGTACACACTAAGCTGAACACATAAGCAGTGATAGGCTGTTTCTCTTCAGTGGAAACAATGCATCAAGAGCTTTTGCTTTCCTTGAGTAGCATTAATCAGCATCAGAAATCAGAACGCTATGCAGGCTAGTGGCCAAAAAATGCAAGCAGCTGCTGGAGTGAGGGAATCCCCTGGTGAACAGGCAATGGGTGCAAGAGGATTTTCCTTCCTGCACCCTGGTATGGTTCTCCATTGTACTTTGTTTCCCCACTCATCCAATAAAAAAACACATACTGCACTTCAACCTTCCCAAAGTCATCAGCATCTAAGTGCTAGTCTCTGCAGCCTGGGAACAAACAGGGCTCTCATCACACAGCCTTTTCTCTCCAGGTTTGCTCTCCCTTATCCTGCAGCGTGCCACTTCCGCTGTCCCACCCAAATCTTTTTACTACTTTTGTCTCCTTGCTTCCATAACAAATATATGAGGTTTTGATGTTGTGGCTACATACACATTCATCTTTCTAACTGCATATGTATATATGGATGTATTTCCCATCTCATTTATTCATCCTCTTTGCCTGTAGACATCATTCCTTGTAGTCTTTGCACACAGAGCTGATCAAGTCAATCTTTGCCCAGAGATAGCTGTTTTACAGAAGCCAACTCACTTTCACTTTATGCTCCCCAAACGCTGAAGCTTCTTCACTTTAACTGCTCAGTCTACCAAGAAAAAAGCGTCTACACAAATGTTCATATGCAAAGATACAGAAAGAGCAATACAAACCATGGTTTAATTCACTGCTACTGATGCTGTCACTGGTTAAACTTGCTGCATGAGACATGCAACAGAGGCAACACAGCTGAAGGGTCTGCAAGAGAAAAAAAAAAAAAAAAAAAAGAGAGAAAAGAAGTATTGGGCGAGATTCACTTGACAAGGGAAGGCAGAAAGACAAGGCATCAGAAACTGTGCAGTAACCTGCTGTGCAAGTACACTAGGCGATTGCAAAAGAAAGTGCTCTCGACCTGCCTTTACAGCGTTTCCAAGCCACAGGAAGGTCGGGAACTGCATGGAGCTGCCGCTGAGAATCGCGGCAGGTAAAGTCCAGACGACCAGCAGGAGACAGTCCATGTTCCGCCGTGCACCTGGCGTGCTACCTGCTCCCCGAAGCGCGCGGCGGCCGAGCCCGGATCCCCCGCATGGTCACCTGGGCTCTGCCCCGCAGCAGCTCCGGCGGCCGCCTCGCAGCGCCGCGCCCCCGCCGTGCGCGACGGCGGAGCCCATGGAGCGGCGCCCAGGTGAGCGCGCCCTCGCCGCCCAACGGCGCGCACGCTTTAAGCCTCCTCCGCCACCGCCGCCGCGGGGCAGCGCTGCCTCCGGCGCCGCGTCTCGGAGCGGTCGCCGCCCGGGGGGCGCCGCGGAGCGGAGCGGGCGGGACCAATAGGGAGGCGGCGGGGCCGGGCCGGGCCGGGCCGGGGGACTGGGGGCCGGGGCTGGGCTGGGGGGTGCGGGGGGAGGCACCTGGGCGAGGGGGAGACGGAGGCGGCTCCTGCGACGTCCGGGAGGGAGGAAGGGCAGGGCTGAGGGGGAACGGCGGTGCCGCACACCTGCGCCGGCGGGACGAGCGCAACTGGGGGCGAGAATGGAGAGCTGAGACGCAGGGCTTCATCAGACGGACAAGCGGGTGATGATATGGGGAGAAGGGAATTGGGGAAAAGGAGAAGAGTCCAGCGCGAGCCATCCAGGTCCGAAGTGCCGTTCGTTCGGAGAGAATATGCTGTTATTTTCTATTATTTTCAGAGGAAACACACAATCAAAACCAAAGATTAAATCGCCCGTGGAGAAAACATATTTGTGATAGCCAAGACCTGTTACTGAACACGGAACACTGATGCTAGTAGGGGAGCTGGCTTTGTGCAGTGGCTTACAGGTACTAAGCCAAAAGCAGCAGCAGGCCCTGGGCTTGACACATCCAGTCCACACTGTTAGGTTACAGTTTGTCTTCTACGGAAAATGTCAGTAAAGGATGAAAGGTCTAAATAATCTGGAAGGAAACTTAAGTAGTGGAGTTAATGGGACAGACCCAGGTTAGCACACAATACAGAACTTGTTTCTGATGGTTTTGGCTGCACATAGAGAAGTGTCCCTCACCTCACGATCTACCTTTTGTGCTGGAGAGTTTTCCTGTATCTATCTCAATGCAATCTCACTCAGGATCTCCCCCTTCCTGGTGTCACACCATGCAAACAGGCAGTGGCTGTGTCACCACCAGGTGCCCACTTGGCTCAGGATGCAGCTCCACTTGGCTCAGGATGCAGCACAGCACGGGGTGGGGTGAACTGGGGGCCAGCTCCATCCACCTCCTTCCCCTGGGCTGTCTGGTGGTTGCTGGGGGGCAGTGCCTCACACAGATCAGAAATGCTTTCCCTTCCAAAGCATTTCTGTCCCTAAACCTTAAAAAAACATCATAGGTGTGGAACTTCACCTCTATTTCCCAGTGGTTTTACATTATCACCTTGCTGAATACATCACGGTAAAGTTTCAAGACCTTTTTGTAACAGCGCACCTCTCACCTGTCACAGAGTATATTCAGAAGGAACAGCTGGCTAGAAGTTTACAGCAGTCAAAAAGCACGTAAAATGTGCTCTGCATAGGAGATAATAGGAGAAAAGAATAAAACCACAGGAGCTATAATTTTATTATCAGCCTTCAACACTCTGAACAGACAGACCTAACTGTTTTCAGTAGACTATCTGACTGGAAAAACTGACATTTTATTTGCTGGAAAGGGGAGGAAATAAGTATACAAACCTATAGCAATTACAAGAATTGTTTAAAAAGGAAACAACAAAACTTTCATCACAAGCCTAGCACTCCCTAGAAGAGAGTCCTGCTCTTGATTTCTGTGGAATTAAGACTTCACCCCAGGGATCTGTAGTTTCTGAGAACGATCAAAGAAGAAAAGAAAAAAAGCGATACTGTTTTGCATGACTACAAATGACACGTGTCTAACTTTGAGTTGGCATCAGGCAGGGGACCCCAACCTTCCTTGGCCTGTAGGCAGCATCACTGATCAGTTAGCATGCTCAGACAGCATCATACTTTGCTCTCTGAGTCAATCATGACCCCAGCAGAGTTGGTCATAAACATCAGAGAATCCTGCAGGCGGCTCCTTACCATGTGCAAACATTGTTACCATGCAAACCATTAGCGAAATAAAGCTCCACAGTGTGGTAAACAACGTTGTGTCAGAGGGTTGGCTTTCTCTCCCACTCCCTAGCACTTCCCATCTCAGGCAAGCACCTAGGATGTATTCCTTCATTGCCATAACACAGGCTGTTCATGGATTCTTCTCTCTTCTCACCAGGCCATCAGGTTGGACACTGCTAAAATTTTTTCATGCTAATCAGTTCTGTCATATTTTCAGCGTACTTGTTAGTATCCACCTGCTGAAATTCTCTTCTATCTACATGAGAAACTCTTCTGTTACCAGTGAACACAAGGAAATGAAAAGTCCCAGTCCTTGATTATTTGTCTAGATACATTTGTATTAGAAATTAATCTGAATAATGTGTATCAGATTTCAATCATATATGATTGACAGCTGGGAACAGAGTACTTCCAGTGAGAAAAAGCAGCAGTGTAGGCTTATTTATATCAGGTACTTTAGTCACACTGTATTGAGTGAGTAAGAATAGCAAAATCAGAGCAAAAACAGTTTCTTGCTACCTCTGCATTTACTTTCTGCAACTCCATTCCTCCTTGACCATTTCTGTGACTGTTTCTTACCAGGGAACATACTTGTTGGGTTGTTCAATACTCCCAGGTTAATCTTGATGCTCTCTCTGTGCTGATCCTCATGAAGATGTTTCACTCTCAGCAGGCTTTGGTGCTGACTGATCACATGCTGGGCTAAACTCCTCGTGGAAAAGTCTTCATGAAAACACCTTTGCAATTGAAAAGGATCCTCTTTAGAAAGAGCTGGTAGTTTTCAAGACTGTCAAGTTCATCTTTGTCCCAAGCTGAGTAGTCTCCAAAGTGCAATTACTTGGTTAGGCTCCATGCATACCATAACATTTAAGTTTTTCCTTTCTTGTTGTATTATTCATTCAATAATCCCAAGGCAATTTGTGAATTTATATACTTCATCTACACAGTTCAGCAATTATTACTCACTTGTAGCAAGGTTAAAAAAAAATCTTCCAGATCTTCTAGTCCAGCAAAACATGTGTGAGTTCATAATTTGTAGAAGTGTTCATACAGATTACATGTAGTGGCAGGATGTAACCAACTGGTACAAAACCAGCATGGCTGTCTGCGTGTTGCCTAAACTCACAGAGCACCATGCAGTTAAAGAAGAGGACAAACCTCTCCAGCTGGCACAAGTGGCCACTGATCCTCTGCTTGGCTGGCACACAGACTCTGAGGAGACAGGCTGCTGCAGTCCTTCCTGCTGGGATGATCCCCATGCAGAAGAAAGGTTGCACACACTGCTCTTACCTTAGTTGGTCTTACCTCCACAAATCACATTTGTAAAGCATAGACAGTGCCTGCTAACAGCACAGCTACTCCTATACCATATCCTCTCCTCTCTCCCCACATTTTAAAAGCTACCCTAATGAAAAGAAACAACAAATCCTTCTTTGTTTACTTCCGTGAAATTTGAAGCTGGCCACAATATTCTCAGGAATGGGAAATGCCAGATTAGCATATACCCAAAAGCACATGCAAGACACACTTCAGCATTTCTAGCCAGTATATAGCTTATAATATAAGCTACTGTAATAAAGTTGCTTTTGCATGATGGTTAATTGCATTCTTCAGTGACACATGGCATGGGCTACACAGCGTCACTGGTTATTCTGTTTATAGGTAACTATATTTCAGCTGACATGGAAACTGTATAAGTAACAAAAACATCTACTGCTTGACGTGGTGTGGTTCCTCCATTAATTCATGTTCCTTAAGGGCCTGAAAGTTCACAGAATAAAATTCCACCATCTCTCCAGTTTCTGTATTAAATTCTGCTTTCTGCAGAAGCTTCAAAACACGGTGTGAGGACTGAAGTTATTTCCTCAAATGGTCTTTAAACACAGTCTTCAGATTGCATCCTATAAATTCTGGCAAACTCCAAGCAATAAAGAGTAATCTCTGTGGAATAGGTTTTCACCACCATTTACAGTAATATTTTCTGTCAATAAGTCCCTAAGTTCATTTCACATAGCTTTTTAATCACCGCCACTGGAAAAGGAGCTTGATCCAGCATTCCTCCTGCACCCTAAGTCCCAATGAAATCAAAGAAACAATGTTTACATTTTTTCCTCACCCAATTTGCACGTAGCACTGGGCTGTTATAGTCCCAAAGAAATGCTTTTGATTACAAATATTAAACACAATTTTCTGCTTACATGCATTTCTCTGTGTTGCACAGCATGTCCATCCTAATTTGATTAGTTCTACACATTTACTTGTGCTAGCTGGACATCCTATTTTCTGGCATGGAGCATGGAGTTCCAGCTATCCTGCTGACTTGCTCCTATTGTACTTGCTCCGTCCTGCCACACCAGAGATTTGGGCTCAGGAGCGGAACTAAACCCACCTCCACGCTGGATGCTTACGGCTGACATGCAGAAACTTCCCAGAGCAATGTTCTGCATTTCTCTTGCAGTCAGTGCTGTAGGCTAATGCTTAGATTTTAGACAAGATTAACTGACTTGCACTTCCAGTGTCACCAGCAATTTTTAGAAGGGGGAGGGGAGACCAAGGCAGCAAGAAAGACAACATAAAAACTCGGCAAATTGCGCTTACCTGGCTCCAATCCAAATGTCAAAAGTTGCTGCCATGGCATCCCAACACACTCTGTGGCTGAAAAGTGAACAGGGGGAAGCTGCAGTTCAGAACACGGGGGCTTTGTCACACACCCACACCAGAATTAAATGAAAATGTCCATCACTAATAGAAGAAAAATAAAAGCTGTCATTGTGGGTGGCCCGACTATGGATTTGCAAGCAGTACATTTTAGAAGAGTTTTCCTGGACAATTTCCAAGTGTAATTAAAGAACAGGTACCTCCAAACTCACAGAATTCTAATAAAAACAATTATGCAGTTTATAATGTTGTGCACGTGCCAAAATTTCTATTTATACAATGGATCAAAAATGGCACGGGAGAAATCGTGCAGACCAGCAGGTTCAAAGATCCACTTTGAAAATGCTTTTCATAAATACTGATTTGCAGTATACCTGGAAGGACATGTAGCCTACGGAGTTGCAAAGATGTATTTAAGATTCCTGCAGATTTCTTCTAAAACACTTTTTGTTTCAGACATACTCTGGCATAACGTGCGAGAAGGAAAGCCCTGCCCCTGTTACAGTCAGCCAGCATCTGCATCCCAGAAAAGGATAAACCAGGCCAAGAAAGAAAATTCATATGGAAGTTTCAACCTCTTTCTTCCATGATAGGAATGTATGAAGTTGCTCGGCCCCAAAACTAATGGCATTGGGATGAAATGGTACCTCAATCATTTCTTATTGTGTACAAAATGTACTTGTTTCATCCAAGTGTGGCTAGATGTTCTTCTGGCCTGCTCCTAGTAGCACCACTTCTTCTCACCCAAGCTTTACATACTATCTCCCTCTTTAATATAATTTCTGTGCTAGAAAGATAAATCCTCCTGATGTGGCTTGTATCCTTATTTTAAAAGCTACCATGTGAGCATCAGTTTGGGTTGCTGTTAAGACAAGATCCAAGAAGAAGGTTTTCCTGATTGAATCCAGTTAGTTTTAGAATGAGACTCTTCCTGGGTTGAAAATTTCCAGCGCACTCTGGGGACTTAATTTTCCAAGGTACTAAGAATTCAGAGCCCCATCTGAGATCAATACGAACTGAACCTGCTCAGCCTTTCTGATAATGATTTCCTGTACCCTTTTGAATAACATGCCCTGAGAAGAATATTGCTCGGAAGATTTTGTCTCCAGTCCCTTTTACATATGTTTCTTCTTTTATTTGGTACTAATTTCATGGGCCAAGCAAAGAAGAAAATTGGCTTCTCTCTCCTCTGAATTTCATTATTTGCAGATTTTTTTAATACAAGATAATGCTTCTTTGGCTGGCTCCTGGGATTCTTCTATTAAAAACTTCCCCCCCTTTTCACATCAATAAGCCTTTGTTACTTCAGTCTTCTTGCTGGGAACATAGACTGCAGAGAAGTTCACAAAGTTTTTCAGTCCCTTCCACGTAACAGTTGCAGTGTACCTGCAAGTACTTTATTATAACATTTTCAATTAAGCATAAGCCCATTTCCTAGGAAAATTAGGTGCTTTTACTTCAGATTCCAAGTATGTTCATCTTCCCTTTGCAGTTGTCTGTCCAGACCTACAATCTTTATCTTTTGCTTACACAAAATGGACCTCTGGGTGGGATTTTTAAATACTGCTTGGCAATTGAGTAGGAAAATGTCTCCCACAGATACGGAGCTGTTCAGTATCTGCTTCTCTAAGGGTTAACAGCACCAGGCAATGCTTTACAAACAAGGTGTCTAAAAAACCTGCATAGATATTCTGTTTGCTGTGTATTGAAAGACTTCAATCTCTTTTACCATAATAAGAGTGGGATGTGTGTTAGACATTGGAAAGCTGTATTACTTTTTTGGAAGACCAGATTTTAATTTCCTATAGGCTATTCTGTACCAGATTGGCAGCAAACAATCACCTCACAGCTCTGTATGAAAGCATGAACTCTAAATATTTTGATTACTCTACTGCCTTTCACTAGTAAAACATGGCCTTCACTACTTACCTTTCATTGTTTTGCAAAGGACATTTTTTACCACTATCTTTCTTGCCAAAAGATGACAATAACCCATGAAGAATATGGTAGTGGTAGTTGTACCGAACCCTGTGAGCTTCATGCTGAACACACACAGAACGGAAAATTGGTCCCTATCCCAGGAGCTCAGCTTACAGTTTTTAATTTACCACAGCTTTCTTTGCATTCCTAATTTGCAAACAAAACTATTCCCTGACTGTGGTGTTGATTTCCAAAGGTAGTTCAGCATGTTTAGGAGTCAAACAGTTTTACAAACAAAGTGTTATACTGGTTGCTGTGACAACATTTAATAATATCTTCCTATGTGTGTGTACTGAGCGGAAAGTGTTTGATTTGTCTATTTTCAAGAAAGCCTGGTGTTGGGAAGAAAAAGGAATTAAATCATTTTAGGCTGTATGCCTGTAACATTGAAATTAACAGCCACTCTTCAGCTGAAAGCGGTACCAATGGAGTTGGACCTAATGGTGGCAATTCTGAACTATTTGGACAAGCTCTTTGGTGGGGAAGAATGTAAAGCTAACCAGTATAGTTAAAGAAGTGATTTTTAGGCATATACACAAAGAGAAATGTGGAACAATATTCATGAAAATCCCAATGATGTGGGATAAAACCCTACTCAGAAAACCCTCACATACAAGTCTAATGTTACGTATGCCCGTTTTTGCTGAGAAGAGCCTGATAAGCAAAATCCTTTCTTTCCTTTCTATTACAAAATACCAAATACTGTGAAAGTGTTGTTTCTTCACTATGTAGATGAGCTTTTTAACATTAATAAAATTGATTCCATGCCCTTTTTAATCATTTCCCTTTAATGAGAGAAGAGTATTTTTTTGTTTTTTGTTTTTTGTTTTTTTTTTTTTATCTTGAACTAAAATGAGATTTCAAATCTTCTTCTTGGCAATGCTGACAACAGCAACATTGTGCTAGAACTTCATAACCAGAAACTGAAACCGATTAGTTCATTTGAGAGTAACCTGATTATTTTTCACCCATGCTCACTGGATAAGTTTACTGAGTTGCATCTAGCAAGAAGAAAAGTGCTGATTTCAGCTCTGCCAGGCGAGCAAGCGTTGCGTCTGTCCTCGTGGTATGAAACTGCTATCATACACTGCACAGTGTATGGGGCATTCATAGCATCTTTTAGAGGGATATGGAAGGCCTCATGTGTCTCAGACATAGCCAAAAAAAAGCAATTTGCAGTCAGAAATCTATACAATACAGTATACAGCTTGAGTTACCCTGGTCTTTTTTCATGATTCAGAGCAAAATGGAATGTAAGGAGAACAGAAATGTGATGCGTAAATATGAATTAGACTGACAAAGTGCTTTTCCTTTTTATGACCTGTAATAGTGTAAGCCACAAGTTTTTTCAGGATCTTTTATGTCCTTCTGATTATATATCCGTTCACTTGCAATCACATTCTAAAGGTGTCAGGAGTAGCAAGACCTAAATGTTGTTCTCATGAGTAAACATCACTGTTTGCAACTGCACTACGAACCGAGAGAAATAGGCAGTTTATTAGATATGTCTTTTCCAAACACATTTTTTTCTAAAATCCTGCTTCATCACAGTGTACAGACAATGCGATCTAAAAGCATATTGCTTTGGATGAGGTCCAGCCAGCTGGGATTCCTTTCCAAGGACCTGAAATAGAACCAAGGCAGGGCATACTGAGGTGAGCAGCTTCCAGATTTTACCTGCAAGCTCTGTAGGTGGCCTAAGGCCACTTGAATCTAATCCAAATCAGGCACCTGGCCCTGGCCTGGATGCCTGCCAGTTTCATAGCATATTCTAGCCCTGAATTGTTGTGTCTGGACTTATTTCATGGCTTATTGTTGTATGTCTTTTCAAACTAATTCCTCACTGAAAGACATTTGAAATTCAAAGCTTTCTTCAGTTTCCCACCTTATTCTGGAGTTGCAGACACTTGCCTTACTAGGCTCAGGGAAAACCTGCTCTAAGAACTCACTAAATGGAGCTTAACACTTTAGTAGCATGCAGGTCGTTGTTCTTGAGAGGAAGAAAAGGGAGAACGGGTGCTTATGTGCTGGTTTACTTTGTTGATAAACATGATGAGATACATCTTTTGTAAGTTTTCACCACAGAGTTTTAAGTGCCTGTGCTGTTTAATTTTCAAACTACTTTTTTTTACAGGTGTGAACTGAGTGATCTCTTTGCAGTGATTAAAGCTTGGTTTTTTATTAACTAAAAATGTGGCTTGTATATGCTAGCCCTTGAATTATTATAGGGCTTTTGTTATGGCTCAGTCTTTCATATTTTAGGGAGATTTTTCTAATTTCTTCCTTATGTGCTGCCTAGAAGCAAATCTAGTGTGGGGCTTCATGACTATTGGACTTTTTTTTGGTGTACCATTTCAGACTTTTTCATTCTCCAGAACTCCTAATGGAGAAAAGAAATCCCCTAAAATCCAAATGGGAGCATTTTAGTCACTGTTCCCTCTACAGAGGAATAGAATACTTAAAATACTTAAGGGAGAATTTAGTAGTGGGTGATACATGTAAATATGTGAACTTTTCCCTTAAAGCCAAATGTTTTGCTTTTGATGTTGAAATATTTTAAGTGGAAAACACTGCAGGATTTCTCAGTGTTACAAGGGCAGCTTAGACGGTAATGTATTCATCTTTCTTCTTCCTATCAGATCTGTCAAAATGGTTTGTATCTTAATGATTTTGTAAAATCAGCAAATCTAATCCTTACCAGACGCCTGGACTTTATACTGCAGTGTTGCATATTCCTAATTACGCTGCTATCTGGCCATTTTAATACTTGATTATCATCATTACACCAAGCAGTCTACTTAGCTGAACTTTTAAATGAACAGAATGGTGATAAAAAATTCAGCAGAGATCTGCAATCTTCTTTCCTAAGTCTGATGGCTTTGCTCCCACAGAAAACATGCTGCTGTTTAAACAGCCCAGAAGAGGATTACCTGACCAGAATAAATAACTACTGCCTTAGGGCATGTTCCCTCTTGAATGTTGATTTGAAATTGCTGATCAAGTGTTAGATTAACTAAATTATTTACAACTCTCAATTAATAAATACCAAAGCAACATTGCTAAGAAAACCACACAGAACATTAAACAAAGAGAGTAATGGCCATGTCTGCAAAAATCACTTGGAATGGTTTGTCAGATAGCAGGGTATTACGCAGAGAAGAAGAGAATCATCTTCAGGGCTAAATCAAGGAGAGTCTGTTATTTCCCACCTGAAAGTCTAGTAAATGACTCAGAAGGATTTAAGGACTGTTGGGCCTACAGGAAAATCACAAGTAACTTCAAAGTCAAGAGAACACTTAGCCTGAGATTTATGTGTTGTATCAGCAATAACGGAAAGCCCAGGAGAGATGAAGGGTTCAAGACACAAACCTATTACGTGTGTGTGTAGAGTGTGGAATGTGGGAAGCTTAGGGCTACCATATTTCTGTCCACATTTTCCCAGACAAAATGAAATGCAGTGAAACTAATGTGTCTGGGATGCATCCTTGATTTATACACATGCACTAAGTCCAGAGTGAATTGAACTTACTGTGCTCACACAGATCACCTATTCAGTGCACACACATTAGATCCCATGCATCTCAAATGTTTGAGATCCATTGTTCATATAGCCCAGAGCAGATGCAACCATGTGCCATAGATACACCTGCAAATGACCTCGATCACCTCATCAGAATCCTAAGCAGACATCCCAATACTTCAGAAAGCATCTAGGTAGAAGAAGAAGAAAAGGTTAGATGCAGTTCTTGGTTATCCAGCATAAGTACAAATTTCATTTACTATGCTGACTGGTATCATTAGAAAAATATCTGAGGATATCACTCAGATCAGGTCAGAAAAGAGGACCCGCATCAATAGATATTTGAAATGGAGAGTTCCACTTAATTGCCCAGAGTGCTTTGAGAGAGAGAAAAAAGAAAAAGACATTACTGTCCAGTCTTGTCTAAAGAGGGACAGAAAAAAATGCTGATGTTCAGGAGGCAGAGATACATCTTGAAATGTCAAAAATCCAATAAGCCATATTCTCTCCAGTCTAGTAGATGTGTTTGATCATATGCATTAAAAATCCTGACCTTAAATACAGGTTTGGAGGATTTTTGTCACTTTTAGAAAGTGTATTGAAGCCTGAAGCCCCTAGATAAAGAAAGACAAGGCTTTATATTCAGCATAAATGAACTGTTTGGAACTCCAAAATATACGCTAGATGGTTTTCAAGACTCCTTCAAACTCAAGCCATTCTACACTCATGCATGCCTTGCCTTGAATTGTAAAACTGGAAAGTCAAATATTGAAGTAATTCTACCCTGCACAATATACCACCATTACTTTGTATACTGGAGTACAAGTGCATTTGGAATGCATAGTGCAACATGCTGTGGCTGACAGCAACTCAAAAGCTAAGTTGTCTGTAAACTAGTTCCTTTGAACCCTGTCTAATGTCACTGTACCATGACTCATGTTCTGCAGTTACTTAGTGACTGGCAGTTAAGAAACATTTTAAGACAAAAGTCTGATTTTACTTGGCAATATACTATGATGATTATCAAGCCAGGATAACTTATGCAACTCCTATTCCTTTGGATTAAAAAAAAAAATAAAATAGGGCTACTTTTTCTACTTCTTCCTAAAATCTATTTCATTTCAGCGCACAATGACAGAGAGACATTCGATGTTCAATTCCAAGCTTCTTTGTCTAAGTAACCTAACTCATAGTGTGCCCACAAATATTTTCCAAAACAGTATGAAAATAATACTCAGCAAGTTTTCTAAATTCCAAGGGCAGGACTCACGAAATCACAAACCCTGTAGTACTTATCTTGTGACTTTTGCACCCAGTCCCTCTGCATGCCCTAGCCTGAAAAGCTGACAGTGTGAAATGGACTTGCTACACACCTCTGAAGGATACGCTAGACCTAGTGCGTGCATAAAGGAATTCTGTTCTACACCACCATAACATTTTATACCCTGTCTGCTGCAGGTCAAGACAAATTCCCTCTGCCAATAAACCTGAAATTCCATCCAGCAGATGTCAGAAGTGAGCCTTGCACACTCATATTCATGTCCCATGCTGTTCTGTAGGTGTTTCCATGGCATGTACTGAACTTAATTTACAGATAAAATGTAGATGACATAAAGACATTGAAATATAATTCAAGTTTTATGTAAAAAAAAAAAAAAACAACAATGAATATTTCCATTCAAAGGGTGATTATGTGGGAGACTTTTTGCCTTTTTAAGAATTTCTAACTTCTGTCTTTTGACACTCAAACTGATATGATTATTAAAGCTATCGCTTCAGTTATAACTTCCATTTTTTAATGTCCTGTTTCCTTAGATGTGCTGTTATCATTGATAGCTGAGCTTTGCAGAATTTTTGTGCTGCCACGTAATTCTGAAACATGGAAATTTGTAATACCAAGGCCTATGACACTGAGGCAATTTAATCTCATCATCACTAAGTCACGACAGGCTGTTTTCTGCAATCTCTATATCCATTGCTCTACTGAAACTGAAGCAAAAGTCTGTAAATAGCAAAAACCAAATACGCTGCCTTTCTCATTTAGAGAATCTTCCTGACTATCCACATAACTGACAATTCTAACAAAATTCTCAAAATCTCTGAATGTATGGGAACAGTTGAGTCCCAGCCTGACCCACTGATTGAGCACCCGGGGAAAGAACCTGGTCAGTCCTGGAGCACAGGTGAAGGCAATTCAGCTGTGTGAGCAGAAGGGCAGCAGCCTGGCTGCACCTCTCTTAGTCCTCATTTAAGGGTTGACTGCCACTGGGAAGGATCTCTTTCTGGAGATCCCTCCTTGGTGAAGCTTTCCCCTGTGAACCTGGAATCTTCTGATACAGGTGAGCAATCTTCTTTTCTTTGTTTATAGCACCTTTCTGTTGTGCTGGTCCTTTTGTCGTCACATCTTTGTTATAACCCCTTTCCCACTGTAGTGATTTGTCTAATTGCTACACTTGTACCACTTCTCAGCAAAAGTAGTTGCAGTAAATCTGGGTATTGGTTTGCTGAAAACTATTAATGAGGCTTCACAGGCTCCTTGCTGTGTACGAGAGTTGGATTCTCCTGAAAGTCTCTGCTGGAGCATAGCTCCACTCAAGTTGTGTTTCCCTGCCACTTCTAGCTAGGCAGGATTTTAGCTAGCTCAGAGTATGACAAATCAGCAGTGCTGCAACAATAAACATCATAGCAAATTTTTGCTAGGAAACATAAAGCAACTCATGAAACATCTGAAGTCAGTATAGATGTCCTATATTGTGTATACCCATAAACAAACTGTAGGACTCAGTCCAACAACTGGAACTTTCTGAGGGAAAGAGAATTGCTCCCTTTCTGTCAGAAGGAGAGGTGAGTGCTATCATAGGTTTGTACAGCCTGCATATGGAGAATCACTGCAGTGACTTTTGGGAAATCAATACAAAGATACATTAGTACACTTGGGAACAACTTCCAGGAAGTAAGTAGAAAGGAAGGTAATTAACTCTTTGCGAGTTACTATCTAAGTAGTCCTTAGTATCTAAGTGCAAGTACTAAGAGTCACTATCGGAGTACCTAGCACTTATGTTATGGCATCCAAATGCACTTCTGTGTTTTCACAGGAAGACTTTGCTGGTGGGGGGGGGAACTGTTAGGGAGGATTTTGTTTTGGAAGGCAGTGCAAGACTGGAGACTACTCTGTTGTGTTGCCCACCACAGCTTATCTATCACTCCTGGAGAAGGGGAGTCCTCCAGAGATGTTCCGAGAGAGGCTTTGACTTGTAAGATGTTTCAAAGGAGCCTCTTTTCCCCAGCAATGGCAAGGTGCTTTTCTTCCACAGAAAATATATTGTGCATAGGTTTAGGTCTAGCAGCATCCTCAAGGTCAGCTACATGATTAATGTCTATTGAAACCTTTAACTGGCACTAAGTCCGCATACACAAACCTGGGAGCCCTACTTGAGTATCTATGTTGGTGGTAGTTATTGTACAAAAAGAGGAGAATTGGTTCAGTTACCTTAGCTTCAAAGAATTCTGGTTGTTCATTTTGTTTTTAAAAAAATATCACTCCAAATTCTAATCTGTAATTAGCTGTTGTAAGTCTGCAGGTTAAACTTATAATTTAAATTCAAGAGACTTTAAAACTGTCTGGACAAATTAGATATGTACTTAGAGTACTTGGCAGTTCTCCAAGACAAACAGTATCTGTTATTATCAACAGTGCTAATGTTACCAGAATAGTTAGGAAGCCTTACAAATCAGCATGACAAATTAAAAGGAGGAAAAACAAAAGTCTCCGAAGGCAAGGAGTTTTTAACACTCATTTAAATTTAATCTTCATGGCTAGATTTGTTTCCACAAACATAAGTTTGTTGTAATTAGCTACTGAGACTGGAACTTAATGAGTTTAATAAATATTTCGGGCTGTTAGGAGATGGAAGTGGCATTGTGATGACTGGAGATTTTCTGCAGTTCAGTGAAATATAAATGAAGATTAGAAATTAATAATTAAAAGAGAATTGCAGTGACTGAATCACACATTTCCTAAGGGCACTATCCAACTCTCTGTGGAGTGGAAAAGTCATTTGGAACAAGGCATGGACCATAAGCTTCTAAACACTTGTCCAGCACAAGAACAGAAGATCAGGCTGCTGGAGGTACACATTAAGGAAACATAACAATTACGCACAGTGCCAGCAGAATATTTTCCCTAAACAAGAGATGGAAGAGTGCAGCGGAGGTCCTGTCATTTGTTTTAAAGCCACGTTCACTGCCACCACCTGTGGTTGTAACATAGTGGCATGGTGCCCTGTGAAGAAACAAGTATCAGGAGCTGCAAATTGAACTGCAGGGTGTGTAATTCTTCAGACAACACCCCTCTTCACATAGATTTTTTTTTTTTTTTTTTTTTGAGCAGCAAAGTATTTTTCCTTTTCATTTGTTCCTTTGTCTTAGAATACGTCTTTGAGATCCTATAGGAAGCCTTAATTTTCAGTTTGGAGTTTGTAACTTTTAGATCTAAGTATATTTCACTTACATGTAATGTTCTTATATACATGTAATAGAACTAGCCCACTGATCACAATCTAGATTCCTATATCACCAGAATTTAGAGACAGTCAAGGTTTATTCTTATCTCTAGCATTTCTCATCAGATATGAGAGCTGTCTGCAAGATCAGAATAGAAATGTGCAAGTAATGAAATTGGTATGTACTGATGTTTGCATGGCAGATTATGCAGTAGAAGTCAGTTGTGCATATGTTGTTTGCTTCTTTTTCATGTAAAGGAAAGGTCAAAGGCTACAATAACAAGATAGGAACTCTTCCTTTTTAAATGAAAGCTAATACACTTGTATTACCACATGACTTCAAAGAGCCTGGAGCATTACCTCCTCTTCACTACTATCACCAAAGTTAATAATAAACACTAGAAGTTTAGACATTGGAAGTTCCAAATGCTAAAGTTTTACTCTTTTAGTAATGACTGACTATTCTTACAGCAAGGATGATCTTTGCTTTTTAGATGATGAAATCACTCTTCAGAGAAAACAAGTTAAATGCTGCTTGTTAGGGAGATTATATCTCACAATCCACCTTCATGTGCCTGTGTCTACAGATACTTCTTTAAGACCAGCCAAGGACAAAACACTTCCATCATACTGGAGCAAGCACTAACCCAGACCCTGCAGCCTGAAGTGGAGTCAAAGCTATTGCCCAAGCTCTCAAGAATCTCATGTTTTGTGTTGTGTAGGGAATAATATATGGATTACCTAGTCCACACTGTATAATTCACTACTTCAAAGGAAACAACCACCTGTTTATCAGGTAATTCTAATGTCATGGAAGACTGAAGGCTGTAAGATTAGTTTTAACTATAGAAATAGGAAAATAAATATCTAAATACCAACATGGAAACACCTGTTACATCCCATAAAATATATTTAAGGCTCTGAAAATAGAAGAACATCCAAATAATGGAGAACTGTCTTCAAGTCTGTTCTCGACTGTTATTTCAGTATTTGACCATGTTATCATTCCATTATTAGGTATAATCTAGCAGGCAGATGGCATTTTGCAAAGCAGTTTGGGGCCACTATCCCTTACCTTGATTCCCGACAAATTCTGATACAAGTACAACAAATACAATTATTTTAAAGTGGTATGAAAATACCTTGTCAAGGACACTTGTGAGGCTTTTCCTTTTCTTCTTTTCTGGATCTTGAAACTACAATGTTAATTTAGCCTGACTCTCAGGTTAGACAAAAAGGTAAACAACCTGAACTTTGATTCGTAGCGAAGGGCTTTTCCTCCATTCATTGCATCTTTCTCCATTTTATTCAGTGGTCCTGAAAATGGAGCAGCGTCAAACTTGTTTTCCTGGTTTGACTCATGCCTCATTCCTTATGCAGAAGGAAAAGGGGATTTTCACATGAGTTCAGTATGTCCTAAATTATCCTTATTTTATGTAGTTCAGACAGGCTCTTCCCCTGGTTTAAATACTTTGCAAAGTACATATGTCTCAAGAAATATCATTGTGTTAACCATGAACATACCAACCACAAAAATCAGCTTATCTCAAGCTGTTCATAGAGACTGGAAATATAATGAATGATGAAATTAGGAATCAGCTGTCATCGCTTTGTAATACTTTCACCCCATCTCTTCTCATAATTTCACGTGGTTATGTTACAGAACTCTTTAATGACTGTACAAGTTGTGTACTGAGGTGGAAAGATTCAAAATTGCTAGGAAACTTTTTTTCTCACGGATTTGTCAAGTTTACCTTTTTATTAGCAGATGGCAAAGCAGTTGAAAGCTTCTGAATAGTATATTTCAGTAATTACTTCCAAAGAATATGAACATGGTTGAAATAGTATAGATTAGTAAAAAATCAGAAATTCAAATAATGAAAGCTGACCAGAAACATGTTGAACACTTTGCAAATAAATCTTTAAAAATCAAAGCTCACAGAAGTATATTCTCATGCACTCAAGTGGAAAAACATGATCTCAAACCAAATGTTTATTTTTCAAACAAAGGAAGAAGTAAGCAGTCCATTTTATTTCACTGTCTTCATTGTGGTCTAATTAATCAAATCAAAATGGAAAAAAAAAAAAGGTAACAATTTGCCAAACACATAAGTGATGTCTGATTCTGATGATTACACAAACAACTCCCCCAGACAGTCTGAATTATTTCTAAAGAACAGAATTTCAGGGTCTTAAGAGCTTTCTGAACTTTTTCTCATAAATTACTTTCAGAAGATAAAAAAATAAATTTACCATCCAACACTTGTATTATGTGGAGAATTTAAAAGAGAATTTCAGTTCTTCATTTGAATTCCTGTGTTTACAAAAAAAAAAAAAAAAAAAAAAACAGCACCCAGATCTCCTTTATAGAAAGGCTCCAACTATGAATACCTTCACTAAAATAGGTATGACTACAAAATGAGCACAGATGCAGGTGTTTGATACCTCATTTATAACATGCATTCCTGATGAACTCAAGCAAGTCATTTCTATTCATCTCTCAAGTAGAAAGCAAATACCAATACTTTTATGAAGTGCCTTCATTAAAAGAATTCGGAGTTTAACAGATGCTTGTTTCTTGCCACGTTTCCAGCAGCTTGCCAGGGGCAGCCTTTGTGCCTGATGGCAATGTACTTAACATTATTTTACACTTATGGTGACAGATCTGTCCAGTGACATTCTCTATTTTCATATTAATGCCATGTTAGAATTACACTCCTACATCGCACACATGTGACTCACAGACATTCCTGAACAGGTTTCTTACAGCTGAAAACTAAATCTATCAGTCACCAAATATAAAATATCCCTGAAGCAAAAATGCATCTCAATAAATAATGAAGTGAACATAAGTCACTGTTATTTTGCCAAATGACTGCTTATTCACTGCAACCAGAGAGAGAGAGGGAAACTGTTAAACGTAAGCATACTGGAAACACTGCATCACAAAAACAATGAGGATGTGCAGGTGAAGCAATTTCTTGAACACTACAGCTACGTGTTCCCCCTCAGAGCACCATGTGAACCACCACACTGGGAATTTAAACACAGCCTCCTTGTGTTCATATGCAGTATGTAAAGACATCTTAATCTACGTGTTCATGCGCCCTATGTGTGGTCTCACTTCTGCTGTTAAAACTCTATTCCTGAATTTCTTACTATAAAATAGTTGTTCTAAGTTGGTATGGAAATAAAGCTCCTCAGTTGAGGGAACTGCTATCAGTATTATGTTCCCTTTACCCAGGATACATGAATTTAAAGGTAATTGTTTCCTTAATAAATTAGTGGAGGCCACTGAAATCAGGAGGAATCTTTTCGCTTGTGCTTTTGTTAGATTAGGCTTGTATATACTGCCTTGCTGTAACACAGTATCCTGATAATATTGAGAAAATCGAGTCTCCTTTGCTTCTGTGGTAGCAGAAGAAGCCCTTCAAATTCTGCATAAAGAACCCACTCATGTCTGTAGTCAGAGGAGCACTCAGAATCACCTTGCTTCTGAGACAGCAGGCTGGCTTTGGTTTGGGATCAGTGCATCACCTCATCCCTTAGAAAGACTGAGCTCTCAACATCATCACAACATTTTCACACTGTCCTTGCAGTTCAGCTGTGGAAGTTCAAAGAGGAGTAAATTTTCACCTGATTATGGCCTTAATATTTCTTGTTATTATTGCTTTTGAACTAACAACGTATGCTTTAGTCAATAGGGTAGTTGTTTTCTTTCTGCCAGCCATTGGAGTCTGTAAAGTCTCTATAGCTGAACCAAAAGAAAAGAGCAGTACATTTCATGAAACAATTTATTTAAAGAACATCTGCTTGAGTTTTCAGAATGTTGCTGTAGGATACAGTTACATTAAACTGTAAGACAAAAATGTCTGGTTTTACTGTGTTCAGTATCTCAGTTATTAAGTCAATTTTATAGGACCACTTATGTAGGCTGAAAGTTTTCCTAATAAATCATTATAGGATATTTAGGCCTCTCTCTCAGTTTGTGGTCTTTGTTTGTTTTCCAGTAACCACAAAACATCTGAATTAAATTATCTGGCAAATTTGATTACTTGTATTCCAGAAGTTGTACATCTTCAAGATATGTGGATGTCATTGCTACATCAGCAGTCTTGTTTTCTGACTGCATTTAAATCACTAGGTTTCTCTTTCATTGTATTGCTATCACAGAGGTGTTAAATCATATACAAGCAATATAGCACAGCTTCAACCTCTTCTAAATCTGAACATATAAATTAAAGCGGAATACTAATATTTAGGTTACGTTGCATCCTGTTTGTCCCTTTTTAGTCATGACCCACTGCTCCTCCTGCTGATGAAGCAAAAATGTCTCACCCTGTATAATGGTACAGACTGTGTGGCTTTATCAGGAACAGTTCTGAGAAAAGGTTTGTGACAATACCTATGTGACTGTTTTGTCCGTTTCCACAAGTTCTCTAATGAAACTAAAACAATTACATTTCCAAGTGTCTGAATGATCCATTTGAATATGACTTGCCTTACAATGACTTGATTGTATTGAAAAATTTGAAACAACATTTTGAGGGGAACTCAACTTCTTGCTTTTCAGAACTTAGATTCTTCAAAATAACTAACAGCCCACCTTTTCACCTTGATTTAAAATGATCTTCTCTTCATAATCTCAGTACCTTTACCACATATTTATGTTCCAGACAGCTATGTTTGTTTGCTTACTTGTTGCATCCACAGTGCAGATGAACTAGCACAGCAGGGGTGGTGAATGCCTCTTCATGGGACTGCAGACAGTAAGAACTAGTCCACCTTAATTTACTAGAATTATGATATCTTCACTTAGATATTACTTTTTTGAGAATTGCAAGTTAAAAATAAATCCCCTCTTAATTTTCTTTATTTTGCTTTTTCTGCTTGACAGTGAGCTATAATTGTATGGAAAAACTCTTAAATCTAAAATAAAAATCATTTAAAAACAGCTTAAGCCACTGGAGAGCAAGCATAACCCATGAAATCCATTTGCTATAGCCTGGGAGGTGTATTTCCACGTTAGCACAGGGAATACAAAAGCTAATTAAATTAGTTATTAAATTAAGCATAGTTTTGACACAATACAGTGCACTGGAATTTCATACAATAAGCTCCCGGAATTACTTGGGGTCAATAAATAATTACCTCGGCAGTCCCCCATGGCACACGTTGTCCCATCAGGCAAGAGAAGAATGCCCCACGCATTCCACAGTTCAAATTGGGCTTTTAAATGTTTAGATTTTTTGGGTGGGCGGCACAGAAAGAAAAGGAAAATGAACAGTCTTTCAACAAACAGTTTGATACAGCATAATAGGAGCAAAGAGCCTTTCGACTCTACTTTGCTCTCCTGGACCATACTGCCAGACAAACGGGCTTTCAGGCACTCTGTCACACTCCAAGCTACATTCCACATTCCCTTGCTTTGGGCACCATCTGTAGTTCGCATATTCCTTTAGGACACCAAACATCCCTGGGAAAACAATGACTAATAACAAGTCACACACAATGCATAGCCCATTTTCACACAGCAGAAGCCTCAGTCAAAAAATCTAGACGACAAAGGCTTTAAACAAAAAATACTATCTATCTCTAAGCAGAACAGTATTTATCTGGTCCTCTAGAGAATTTTTCTCTTGTTTCTGGCTTTGGGGTTTTTCTTTGACAGAGGGTGCTCTGCTTCCCTGTTGTTTGAGGTAAAGAAATCTACAACAATGTCTTTCTCCATTAAAATGTCCTTGCAAATGTCTAGAGATAAATTCACAGGATTTTTAAAAGCCTCAGTGGATGCAAAGCTGGAAAGCTAATGTTGTTTTACTGCCACAGCAAGAATGTTACACAACATCAGAAAACCTAATGAATCTTCGTTCAGAGCACACAGTTGGTTCATTGCAACACAGCTTGCCTGCAAGCACAAAGCCCAACAGTTTTGTCCTCACCAATCTGCCTGTGCCAGGCCGAGGTGCAGGGGGAGGCTTTCTTCTCATATGCTCAGTGTTTGCAGAAGCTTTGGCTACTTTCCCACATATATTTGACAGCTGTTTTATCTTACGGATCACTCGGTGCTTTCAGGATAAGGGAATGTTTCTACAGAGGAAGTTGGTGAAAGAAAGCAGCAGAACACCCTTCCTTAATGTATCCCCATTTTCATGCCGTTCCAGAGGTAAACTGCTAAGCATTAAATGCATTATTCACCATGTTCGCATCTCAGGGGGTTTCCCAAGCCTTTAGCAATGCTCTACTCTGTGACAGGAAAATTCCTGCATTTTACATGCATTCTTTTTGTTATTATTTAATGTTCCCAGTGTACGAATTGTAGAATCTGTGCCTATGGCAAGTCTGCTGCAGGTCTGAGCTTCCGTGGGACACAGCGAGATGTTATGGAGGCCTAATAAGTCTTTCTTTTCAAATAGGAACAGCATGGAACTGCTTAAAGGTGAAGTTTTCAGAATAGCAGCAGAACATAGCATGATGCCTCAATTACTCTGCGCTACCAGTGAAGCAGCAGCAAGGAGTATGGATCTTCTTTAGCAATTCACGAGGACATGCAGGTACTTGTTCTGAACCCTTCACTTATTAAGCATAGTTCAATTCAAGGCTTGTGATAGCTCCATTTCATAAGTTGTCTTGCTTGAAAGCATGATCAGGATCTTAGTTCCTTCATTTGGTCCTCTGAGGTGCCTTGCACCAGCTCTTTCCGTTCAAAGATATCTCATAGAACAGTACAAGATGACCTGATCTCAGCAAGGGAGCCCATGCCTGACATAGGAGAGATGTACAGATGGGTGTATTTTTAACATCCAGGATATGTATGCTTTTGCTTTTCTCTTCTTATGGATGCACATTTTAAATCATGCTTTAAAAAACTTACCTCTTGCAGAAGAGAGACATAAACGGGAGTTAGGAGGATTAGAAGAGAAGGAGTAATAAAAATCTGTAGTAAGTCTTACTTCTGTTGCTAACTGAATATGCATAAGAAAGCAGTCTTATGCAGTTTTATCTATCTTCTCTCTGAAGCTGAGCTGAGCTTGTACTTTGTACTGAGGAGGAAAGACAAAGATCTGTTTTACTTTGTCATGTATTTGGTCTGGCTACAGCAATAACAGCCCCACAGAAGAAACTCAGCCCGCTGCCTTGCAGACATGGCTCTCTGTTTACATGTCCTACAGAACATTAGGGGGTTGCTTTGTTCGATTGTTACAGAGTTCACCACAGCCTAGTTCTGAAGCCCACCAACATCGGAATTTTTGTTTTTCAATTTGCACCAGGTTTTCCTGCAGCTCTTTGACTTGTATGGACTTGTATTTCGTTGTTTTCATTGGTCAGGAAAAGCACGAAAGGATTTCATAGGGAAACTTAAGAAGGTCTCAAGAATCTTCGGTTTCAAAGATATTAGTAGGACAGTTCTATTGAATTTTTGGGTGGCTCCAGGCTCGGAGCCCTCCTGTAGTAGGCACCCTATGGTATATTACTGGCTGTTTCCAATGAACTAGTAGGAGGTGATTTATTAAAGAAAACAGTACAGTAGAAAAAGATGCTGTCTTATGATGACTAAAGGATCTTTAACCTATTCAGTATCAGTACAAATCTGGGGCTGAGCAATGTATTAACTAATTGCAGCATGTTAGGTTTGATATGGGCCAAGAGAGATCACTGTAACACGTCTCTGAAATATACTTTTTCTTTGAGCTCCTCTCATGTTTTTGTATCTCCCCATCAAGTATTTTGTTGTATTTAAATTACAAGATTGTTTGTCAGAGATCTGCCTTTATTAAAGATTTGCACAGGGGCCAATGGAACAAGCTGCTACCTTCGAGGAGCTCTACAGTGCAAACTAGTGATGGCAGCTCTCCCAAAACCTGGACGCAAAAGGACTTTAAGTTTATGAAGGACAGATTTTGCAGCCAGGCTTGAAGTTTCCTCTCCACTTGTCTGTGCAGTCTTATTTTGGCATGCATGTCTTATGGTATGAACTCTTATTACAATCTCATAGGCCTTGTACAGGAACAGGCAATGCTCGCTACTTGACCAAGTCCCTTCCTTCGCTGCATAACCTCCTACATTCCCTGCTGCACATCATCCGTACTCATGCAGTGCCAAATACGCTGTCTTGCTTTGATTGCCTGGTTTGAGAAGCATAGGGTTTAACTTTTAAAAGCAATTACATTATACAGCACGTTTCCAATCAGAACAGATGGCAGTGCAACAGACATCTTGTCACATCTGCAAATCAGAAATATTAGCTTAGATATCTCGAGTTGGATACCCAGAAAATGAGGAACACAACATTACCATCTCCCAAACCCTGGTTTAAATCACTTACTTGTATTAATTACATGGAGTGTCTGCCAGACCTTGAGAATCCAGTTCACTAGACAAGCACTGAACTGTCTTCCTACTTGAATCCTCTGCCCCTGTTACTGCAGCCATGACACATCTCCTCAGAGATCTCTTTGAGCTGTCAATTATGAAGTAGCTTCTTCTCAGGTATGAAAGCTTATTTTAGAATGTGTAAACTGAGCAGCTGAAGATAGGTGCTCATTAGATTCCTATCTGGGAGGAGAATTTGGCACACATTTACTGCCTTGCCTCAGTTTTCAAAGGAAGTACCTGTGTGATCCTGCCACATTCCTAGTCCAAACAGATTGGAAAAATGTGGCCTTAGAGCATGTTCTGTCCCACACCTGTGGCAGGTCCAGGTATAGCCTCAGTAATAAAATCAACTGCAGTACTCCAACAGTAAGTTCTCATAAATTTCTACCGCGCAAAATGCATAGGAGTCCTCTTCAGTCCACCAGAGATTGATCTTTTATAATTCTGCACAGCTCTAGGACTTGGCTTGGACTTTCAATCTCTTTGATCTGAATTTGAGCCTGGAATTTACCAATTGCTCTACTCTCCCTGTCTGTTTCAGGCTTTATGTAATGACCACATGGTGATGTTACTTAGAGATCCACAGAACAGTCCTCTCCTACCAGCCTTATCAGTCTCCAGATGTAATCAGCAGTTCCTTTTCCACAGTGAGTATACTGTGCCAATTACTATGCAAAAAAGAAGCACGATATCTACCGTCTGCTTTCAAGACCCATCCTTATAAACCTTTTCATTTGCTCAGCTACTTTTTTGCCCTTGAGCTCTCTATTATCCAAAGCTGTCAAGCCATCTCTGAGGACAAGGAGAAAAGAACCCCAGTAACAAGCTAAATTGCCTATGCCTGCAAAAATAATACATATGGGCAAAAGAGTGCTTATGTTTTAAAGCTTATGATATAGAGACGAAGATTCACTCTCCCCTGAAGGAGATGGAGATGAGAGTATCTTCCTCTGAAGTTTCTGTATTAATTAAAGAGAAAATAGTGCTCCTCTGGAACAAATCCTTTGTGTTACTTCCTAATCATCAATTTACAGGAGCGGTTTCTAAAGCAAGGCCACCCACGGATGGCTCTGAGATCATTAACAAGATATAAATCTTTTAATAAATAATCTCATAGGCATGGCATTTTAGGAAGACTGGTACCAATTTCTACACTGTGTTAAAGCCTGCTGTGAAGTTAGGCTGGATGCCAGTGCTGGAAAAGAACAGCCTGAAGCTTGGCATGGCAAACTTCCAACGAGCAGCTTTAGCCTGTGCGTGGTCATACTGTGCTCTTCTGGGGCACTGCTCTGCGGATGTTATCACAGGAAGAGGCCCATATACTGTAGTGGAGTATTAGTGATGTGTAAATCCAAGTGTTTTCATGCTGTCAACTGAAGCCTACTTAATACAGATTGTGTGTGCAGCATGTAAAATAACAGGGTGAGCATTTCCTTTCCCCACGTGCTACAGCCAAGTCCTTACAGCAAGAACTGGGAAAGAAAAATAACTCCCTGTCAATTTCATTTAAATTTTTCAATAAAAATATGGCATGTAGTGTCTTCAAGGGCACATGTGTCTGTAGCAACAGAAAAGTACCGAGAACTTGCAGAATGAACATAATCATGCCTGTGCTTTCCCTGCTTACACAGCTTTAAGCGTGATGGGTGATCTCAGAGATAGCTGAATGTAGTGCCTTTCTGACTGGAATCATAATGCCAACAGGGAGATAACAAATGAGATGGAATATCCAAAACGTTTTTTGAATGGGGTGTGAGCAGTTGCCAGCAGAAATAAATATGTATGATCTGCCTTTCTGCTGCTTTGTGTATGGAAATGCAGCAAGGTGATGGGTGTGCATACATCAATTCTCCTTGAGTGTGCCAGAGTAGGTAGAAAAGAAGCCACGAGGAAGAATTATAGTAGTTTCCCTTTTATTTTTGTGATTTCACTTGTAGTCAGCCTTGTTCTTTCAGACGTTTATAGTTGTGTTGTCTGTTGTGTTTACTGTTTATACTACGCCCATAGTCAATGCATTTTGTATGGAAAGTGTATCTTTCTGGTGTCTTTTAGCAGCCTTTCTTTTCCCTGTTTTTAACTGCTTGGTCTGGCTATCAGGTTTGAATAGTTAACATATCCTTAGTCTATTCTATGGACACTAGCATAAGGCCTAGAACAGCTTATTGGGGTGTGTTACAATCAAAAAAGACCTGAAACAACTTAGAAAGGATGCTTTGTGTATTCCCTGCTCCAGCTGACTTAACTGTTGGTTAGGACAGAAGCACAGCATGTGGTCAGCCTCTTTATATGCCTCACATTGTCTTCCTTGAGACTATGCTAACACTATATTGCTGAGTACAAGTGTTCATTTGTTTATGCTCTCCCCCTCACCTCCACCCTGGGAATATATATAATGGAAGAGAAGTACTTTGACCTATTTTTACGCTTCCCAGTATTCTGGCACCAGCCAACCTTCTGTATGTAGCTGTTATGGTTACAAAAACACTGTTAGACCAGCACCTCGGCAAGCAAAAGAGGTAACGAAGTGCTGATACTGTAAGACATGCAGTCCTCATGCAGATGACTCTGACAAGTCCAGCTGTAAAAGATAATCAGATTCCTTTTCTTAAGGAATATACGTGCAGCTCTCTTTAGTTTTCTGACTTTGGAACTTCAACATTTTGCCTGCTATGGTAGCTAAAAATTCAATCTATTACACTTTTTATGTTCGTAACACTTTTTCTTTTAATGCTGATTGGACATTTGTTCACAATGTTGCAAACTTTTTTTTCAGGCAAACACAAATTCAGTGATGTAGTTCAAATACTTTAAGATTTAGTAATGGATGTGAAGCTTTAAAGCTATAGGAATTCAAGTTTCAAGGGAATGAGACATAGAAATCATGTGACCTGAAGTCCATGGGACACACTACAAAAATTTTATCAACGGGATCCTGAAGTTGAGTTCTGAAAAGGCCTATGTGTAGTAGCAAAAAAAAACAAAAACAAACAAACAACTTGAACTAAGAGTGTGCTCTCATTTTCTCAGCAGCTAGGAGGTACATTCATTATTTTTATTGTTTTGAATGATTTACATTCTTAAACCTATTACATTTATTAGGATGAAAAAGGATGGACCTGAATTAATTCTTATTGATAAGTTGGTGAAATGGCTCTGAAATAAATGGGCACTAAAAGTGTGTTTCATTATATTAATCTCATCAGCCATACGTCTCCTGTCCTACAACACTATGTAACTGTTCAGCCCTTGGAAAGTCAGTCATTTCTTATGATGAGTAATTTAACTATTTTCACTACATGCCCTCAAGATAATTTCTCCAACAGGATGTGCAACTGGTTTTGTTTAACAGTAAAGTATTCATAAGGAAGTATTCAATAGTGACGCATTACAGGAGTTGTCAAAGCAGAATGAAAGGAAGGAATAAATGCAACTCTTATACATATGTGATCTAGTTCAGCACATTCAACAGCTATAAAGAATATCTCTAGATTCATTTCACAGACAGCACTCATAGTTCTGGGTCCATTTTTCACCACTTCAGCACCTGGATGGACAAAAGTATACAAACTTTGTCTTAAAACTGATGTTTATTTCAGGTAATTTACTTCTGGCCTTTGCAAATATCCTACTAGTTTGAGAGAGGAAAAAAATAAAAATTATCCTGTATACTAAATAATTTTTCTAATTTTCTTTTCCTTGCAGGAAGCCTTAACAGAAGAGTTTCTAGAAAGCATGACAGAAACCCACTTGAGAACATTTTCTCCTGCAGATGTTGTCATCCCAAGGGTAAGAAAATGTCAGGAATTGTTTTGCTGTCCCATGCAATTATGTGACAAGCTTCTAAATGCATCTATCGCAGTTATCCACAGTTGCTGAAGCATAAGATAAGAAAGATTAGGTTAGCTGAGAACAGATAAAATATGAGGGTCTGCTTGTATATTAGTCATTGGTTCTGCTAAACTTGTGATAACAAAAAAAGTCTTGCTGCATTGCTTAAGATGTGCTGCAATCACTGCACCTGCATATGGCAACATACTGCTTTTCACTGTAGGATTTCAGCAAAACAAACTTTTCAAATATGAGTGATGCTATAAGTCAATTAAAATAAAGGTTTGTGGAGGAAATAAACTTGAAGGTCTAATACCTGCTTGTGCTGTGTTACGCAGCTTTCTGGCTGGCAGTTGATTTGGGCCAACTCGCATCATAGTTAAGATTCAGGAGATTTGAACATTTATTGTAAACTGAACTTGTCAAAAATGCAAATTATAGTTATTTAAATTCAAACTGGGACCTGTGATGTCAGTCTATGTGAAAAAAAAAAAAAGTCAATGACATGTAGATAAATAAGGGTGGATTTGCACATGGTGGTTTTTAGCCAAGCAACCATAAGTTATTTTAATCGGCAAACGTGAACATGATTACTCCTGAAAGCCAATGTAACTATTTTCAATAAGCCATCATCAGCTATTTCTTCTTTCCATTCAAATCTGATATTCTCAAGTCTGGGCCAATACAGTCAAGACCCATCAGACCCTCCTGCTTGGAAATCTGAAAGTGAATGAAAAACCTGCAGATTCTTTGCTCCCTTCCTTCTCCAGTAGTCAGGTTTTCTGGCTCATTTTCTCTTCGAATCAAGAAAGCAGGACTGCTTTCCTAACATGCTATGGTCAGTTGTCAGCGGACAGAGCAATCGTGAATCCAGATGAATGCCAGAACAGAAAAAGACCTGGTTCTGTGCAGAACGGCAGGAGATGAGTAATGCTTGTAGATGAATTGTGGCACTTGTTGGCAAATGTTTCAATACTCAGCAGGTGGTTTTCCCACTGGCCATCCCAAACCACAGTGCTAGCAGAGGAGAGTATCCTCCTAATCATTAGGTCAGCCTCTCAATTTTTCATTAGATATAAATTATAAGGTCCTTGTAATTGAATTAAAGATTACTTTTATAGGATTGTAGATGATCTGTGAGATATATGTATATATATGTATATAAACTCTTATATGCCAAATGCTTTAATACCTATGAGAATCCCTTCTTTGATGAAAGATTTGAGCTATATGATCTCTACTGAAAAATTTGAACCAGCAGCTCCCAGAAAATGTAATTGACAGGGCTTCTTATAAGGAATTTTAACTGAGTAAGAGATAATGGTATGTGATTAAGTAATTAAAGCAGGTTATCAGAAGAAAATTCAGAGTGAGATCTATTAGACAATGAAAATGTTGTTCTCAGGAAGTGACAAAAGCCACATCATTTGAAATATTTAAAGCCAGTTTGTTTAAAGCTTTAGAGAGGATAATTATATTGAAACAATCTCCATTCACAAAGAATGAAGTCAGCTTTCATTCAGGGGTATGAAATAAATTACATGTCTGGCCATTGTTGTCTCTAACCGAGGTGATTCCACGCTTTTGCTTATCTTCAAGGGATGCTGCATCATTCTTTATCTTTGTTTTCACATAGGAAAAACACTTTAAAAAAGGAACAGCCTCCCAAAGCCACTGCACTAGTCAATGCATTGCATACATAACAGTATAGTACGACCAAAATGAGTAAAATAAACGAATCTAGTACATCAAGTTTCTGATAGAAGCTGACCAAAATGACCAACATAAAGCCAAAATTATTAGTGATTTGTAACTGAATTTTTACCTCCTTTTCAGTTTTTACTGGAGTATAAATGGATGGTTTGTACAAATGTGTTGGTTTGTAAAGTCCCACTCTGCAATATCTGACTGATGGTCTATGGCAAGCATGTGGCTCAGCACAGCTTGCAGTGCAGTCTCTGAGAAATGCAACTACCAAACATCAGTGTGCTACTAATCCCATCTGGGCTGAAACAAGGGCATGGAGGGTAGTGCAGTGCTAACTCAAGTTATGGCAAACACGTCTATACATTTTGTTATACTGACTAAACATAGTCCTGTGAATGACAAAAAATATGCAGCCACGTCTTCCATTTTAATAAAGGAATCTGAGAACAGGTTTTATAAGGGCTGCCCCAAAAGTAATGTCTACTATTTTACAGTGTAATACAACATCAAGAGGCAGATGTTAGTTGAACCTTCCTGCCAATATTCTGTTACTGTTCAACAGATGACAGCAGAGAGGCAGTCTGACAAAATGACATCTGACTTGAAAGTATGTATGAAGCAAAGGGGTGGAATTGAATTCCTCCACGTGGAAAAAAATGACACCCACTGACATTCATTGATGCTTGCTGAACGTTTATGGAGACCAAACAGTGGATGTGAGCAGCAGTAGTGACAGTGGGTTACCTCTGCTGATGCTGATTTTTACAAGTGCAGCATGCATGCTCTTGTTGGAGATGCTGCTGGCAAAAATGTGAAGCTAATGGTGGTGAATGCGTTTAAAAAATAGTGTTTTGTAGCTGAGAATTTGTTCTACCAGTGTTACTGTGTTCATTCTATCTGTTGCAGTTTCTATGGAAATAAATAGAGACATTGCTTTTAGAGTGACCTACATGCATGTGGCCTAAGACAACTCCTTTCTTCAGGCAAGCTGAGAGGTTGGACAGCCATGGTCTACGGTGTGTTCTCCTTAAGTAAATTTCATAGGCTCATCTGAAAGCACTTTTTGCTTTTCCATAATGTTAAGTCTGAATTCTGCTGAATGGATGATCACAAATTAGGACCACCGTGTCGTTATATCACTCGCTTACATCATAAATTAGCCACAGATGGAAAACACTGAGGAGTAATTTATAAGCTTTCAACTCTAGGCCTCATTGAGATGTGCTGTAACTGTTTTGCAATTATCTGTTGGAGGAAACATGTAAGAACATTCATAACTGGGCCACTAGTGTGTTCCTGTCTGAGAACAATGAAAATGATAATTACTGTACAGGAGTTGTATGCCGTAATAGAGACTTCATATTGAGGGCTGATATCCAAATAGAGGTTTTTGATGCAGGCATCTGCTAATATAATATTTACTACTTAACTTTGATATGGAAATAAATCAGCAAGTCTGGTTAATCCCTAGACAATTGTTAGGGCAAAAAGCAAAACAAAACATCCCTCCCACCCCTTAATGCCAACTAAAATGAACAATTATACAATATATTATTACAACAAGATTTCCACTTTAAAGTCATTTACCAATGGCCTTAAGTGCCATAGCAAAAGGATCAAAGTCTGCTACAGTGTGATCAAAGATCAAGGCGCACATCCATTCAAATAAATGCATATTCTTTATCAATTACCTAATACATATCCCTAGTTCCAGACACACATGGACTCATATTTAAATAAATCTTGGTGGCAATTCATTGATCATAAGTGTATCCACAGTGCAGTGGCTTAAGCATATGCAAAAATATCTACAGGAATGGGAAATTAATTTTCAGCATAAATCTAATCATATGTTATGCAAAAGTATTAAGGAGAGTAGTTTGACTTTCCTAAAATTTGTTTTTAAAAGGATTCTATGTCATTTTGCACAATTCTTAGTGTCTGCATACACAAACACATGTATATTACCTTTTTAAGGAGATGTGTACACAAATGCAAAAATAAATACATGTGTATCTACATACTTATTACTTAACTACTCAGCAATTAAATGCATGGTTGTGGCTCAGTGCATTTTTTTAATACATGCAAAGCACACAATATATATTACTATATTGTAATATTAGTAGGAATTAGAAAGAAATAGCAGAAGATTTTTATCATGAAAGAGTTGGCACTAATAAAGAGAAATAAATAGCTGAAAATCTGAATTCTTCCCTAGCAACTATGGGGTGTAATTTAGTCCCACTCCCTTCACCATGTTAATGACTGTTTAAGTTCAGAAATTCATGTACAAATATTGCCACCAGGCATTGGTCAGTATTTCAGTTTTGCATGTTAATCTAATCTCTCCCGCCCATACACAGAGTCAAACTTCAAGCTTTACTACTTCTTCATGTCTCTATGGTACCACAAGCACCACACAGGCCACCTCCTGACAAAATGAGATAGCTAAATTACATGGTACCTACGCAAAAAGAAAATGGTGCAGCAATTCCAGCTGTTTCACAAGCTGGAGATAGACCAGGGACTTCTACCTGCCCTGTAACATTTTCTTCTGAAAAGCACTGGGATTAGCTATTCAGATTGTAGGCACTGTGCCAGCAGCCAGCATGCAGGAGGACAAAGGGCTGCGGAGAACAAGACAGGTCTAACTCCCTGCCAGGCACAGCGCAGCACAGAATGCTATCCTACCATCTCAGTTTGAGAACTGGCCTGAAAGCTTGGACTATTTCTCTGTGCTACAGTATCAAAATAAGTTCTCTCCAATCCTTTTCTGCACTGTCAGTGTGGTTGTGGCACACCTATGCCTGGATACAATCAAATGATTCAGCTGGCATTAGTTATCTACATGATCTTTCTAACATCAGTTTGTTTTGGAAAGCAAGCATTATCAGTTTGAGTGGAATTCAGCCTACACAACTCCATTGGCTCCAGAAAAATTCCAAATATAATTTCTTTCATAGCCAATTCAATTATTTCATGATTAATGATGTACAAAATTTGCTTCCTAATCTAAATTGGTCATGGTACTAAAATAATGTATAAATCTATATAAAATAAGATACGCTAGATCCCTGTGTGTTCTGTTGCTAATATTATTGTACTCCTGTATCTCATTTAAGATGCAAATCTGCCATGTACTAAAAGGCTATATGATTTGTCCACATTAAGACAATATGTTTGACTAGAAATCTGATTCAAACCCTTTCAATGTGCTCTAGGTCCTAAACCATCTTAGACTTTTTTTCTTGCAGTATCTTCTGGCACAGCAATTATTTGACCTCTTTTAGAGAACATTTTGCATACAATATGAGTATTTATTATATATAATTGCATAGCATTTCCTCCAATAATTGCCTAATTTTTTAAAAAGCTAATTTGTTTCCACAGCATTTGGAGAAGAACAGAAGAGCCTAACATTTCTGGTCTACAAATTAGAACAAGCTGCTTGAAGTCTGATCATTTAATAAGCCATGTTAAGCCATTTTTAGATTTTGGCATACAGTATTGGGCTGAACTATAAATTTTCCTTTTCTTTTGAGCTGCATTTTTTGTCAGTATAAGGCCACACATGTCTGTAAAAGTCATAAATTCAAGTATGGCTCTGTGTGTTAATTTGGAGGAGTCAAGAAAGATAAAATAATATGTAAACAGGGACAGGACACTTGCCCTTTAGCTCTAGAAAACACTAGAAATGCATCAAAATGTTTATGATTCCCATTGCTCTCTGCACATCAGTGTGAGAAATCCAGAACTCCGAAATTCTCTGTGCTAACAGGCACTTGCTGTTTCTTATTTGCGTAAAATTTATGTTTGATTTGCAATTTCAAAACACAAAGGGTACTGGTGTTGTTCAGTTTTTCCATTCCAGATTTAAAGGAGTTAGATATAAAATGCAGTATGAAACAGCATTAAAACAGGACTTCCTGTGGAATTTATTTCCAGTGCTCCTTAAAAGTTGCGGCTGAGTTCATTGAATTCACTAAGGAGTGTGGTATTACCTAATGTGAGAAAGTGGATGGAGGGGGGGTGCAGAATCTAAATAATCTTAATATCTTAATATCTGCCATCAGAAAAAGCAGTGGTAGGTATATAACACACAGTTAGCTTGTATACAATGAAGTGCAATCTTTGGAAGGTACGCCACATCCACAGGATTCTCTCCCAACATCCCTTCAAGAAAGCTGTCCTTTTGTATATACAGCATAGCCTCAGTGTTACTGTTGTATCCAACCAGGTGGGTTCTGACATTCTGTGAGAAACCTGATGGATGCCTACAGCAGTTTCCCTTCACGGGGTGAAAATAATTACCTGGCTGATATATGGGCTTCTGTTGTGGTTACCAATACTTCATTTTTCCATTAAATCATAATTGCTATTTCCCAAAGCACTTTGAACCAAATGCCTATCATCAGCCAGATAATTATATTTGTTTCTGGAGATTGCTAGGCTTCCATGTCACTCACTATAACTGCCAGCCCTGGTGGAAGATCAGGGTCATGAGAAATCTGTGTAGGGAGGAATAGCTGAATTTGCTGTTTAACAATAGTTCTTAACAGTTGGCTTTGGCTATGTCCTGAAATGCG
Organism: Lagopus leucura; assembly: GCF_019238085.1. Classification (NCBI taxonomy): domain Eukaryota; kingdom Metazoa; phylum Chordata; class Aves; order Galliformes; family Phasianidae; genus Lagopus; species Lagopus leucura. The sequence continues at coordinate 3,764,475 of NW_024962271.1, read as the reverse complement.
CAGCCAAGTGCAGCTCCAAGAAAACTCTCTATAAAGCTTTTTCAGACAGGTGGCAGCTGCAATGCAAAGGCTCCTTTTTCAGCTGAGAAACAGACCACATTGGGAGCATATATTTAAAAATTTTAGATGTACTTTTTCTGCTTTTGCAGTTTCTGAAGTAACAGCTGCTTCAGCTGAGTTGCCGTGGTCAAAACTCTCAACATCCTTCTCATAATAACAGATGCATTATTAAGCAATATGAAAGACTCTCTCCAGGGGAAGGAGTCTGGTCTTGAGGTGCCAAAACCCACAGATATTAGTAAAATGATTTGTGAATTTGAAACTGCTTAGTTCTGTCTCTCCCTGTGTTAATAATGAATTCATTACAGTAGAGCTGTAGTCCTCTCCACTGTCCAAGTGAATTGTTGCCTTTCTTTGTCCAGCAAGCCAGCAGTTCCTAGCAGAAGTCCTGAGCTGATACTTAAAGAGATTGCAGAGACAGTCTCTGTGCAAGCAGTCACCAGGCTCCTGTGCAGCCCAAAGGCTTACAGTAAGGTTTCAGTGCTAGTGACCTCAGGTGGTTTCAGATTGTGTCATCTGAGATGTGGACAGAAAATATGTGTTTATACTCTGAATGGTTTGCTACCAAGCACTGCTTCTAGCCTGAACTAGGAACAAGGACAGTCAGACCAAAGAGAAAAAGGCCAAGGGCTGCATTTCTTTTTGGTCTCAGCTAGTGATAATGCACTTCAGTTTCTGAGCAAAACTACTGCTTTATACAGTCAGTTTTAAAGTCAGTCTATTAGAACTGGACATTCCTTAGATTTATTCAGTGAATTGACTTTGTCAATCCCATTACAAGTGGAAAACAGCAGTGAAAATAATAAAAGTTACTACAAGACAAAATGGTCCAACATAAAGAAAGGGGTCTGGCAGGGATGTATTTTGTCACTCACTCAGCCATTCAGACCCTACGGCAAAGTGGTAATGTACATTGATCATTAGATTATGGATTCTGAATCTAAGGAAACAGATGGTGTGGTCTTGAGTATAGCATGATGATGATGATGTTAATGATGATGATGATGACATCCTTCCTTGTTGCTTACTCAGAGGAATCTCTGAGTAATGGGATTCTGGTCATCGGAGTGTCTAAGTTTGTGTTTTTTCTGAACAATATATATGTGTGATGTTTTCTGTTTTCCCCTCTCTAAGACTGATAAAGTCCAACAACAATAGAAACTGGTACTGTAACATCTGGGGAGGAATTTTATTTATTCATTTTTTCCAGCATCAAGATAAGGACTTCACCAAAATATCCATGAAAGATTAGTGATGGCCCATGAAAACCAGATAACAGTGAAAGGCAATATGGACAATTACAGAGCTTGCTCTACTTCGTGGTTTCCTTGATTTCCTAAAGATAGAAAAGGTACAGGCGTGGCAGATAGAAATTATATGAATCAGAAGGTAGGGCATTAAGTAAATGATGCAGTGAACTCCTTAAAAGGAGCTTAGTGGAAAAATACAGTCACTTATAAGCTTAGTTGAAATACTAATCATGGAATCACTGAATCACCAAGGTTGGAAAAGACTTCCAAGATCATCTAATCCAACCATCCACCTACCACCAATATTTCCCCTCTGAACTTTGTCCCCTACACAACATCTAAGTGTTTCTTGGACACCTCCAGGGACAGTGAGGCCACCAATCTCCCCCTTGCCACAATCTCCTTTCAAATAGTTATGACCCAAGTGCAGGATCCAGCACTTGTCTTGTTGAAGTTCATTGCATTGGCCTCATCCCAGCCCCTTATCTGTGAATGCATCATAGCATCTGCAGACACCAAGTCTTGTAGACTAGTGACCAACCATATAATAAACCCCTAACACTGTGACATCATGTGACATAGGCCACATGCTATCGTATCTGTGAAGAATATTCAATGCAGCAGCCCTATCCCTTCTCTGTAATACATCTGGAAACAGATGTTAGCTGCCATGTGTAATTGGACCATCTTATTAATTTAATGAGATTAAATTAATTTCCTCCTAGAAAATATTCTACAGTCAACTTGTAGAACTGCTTACTTAATGGATGTGGTACTCAAAACTACACATCTGTGTAATTTTCACACATTTCTTCTGGAACAAAAAAAAACAACACACAAAAACCAAAAAAAAAACCTGACCAAAGTTCTTGCCTGACCAATATAGATGTTTTACTTGTTCTTATGACCATTCAAATCACCCTTGCCATTCTGATCACTATGTATTAGTTAGATATAAAGAACAAAATACATTTGGATCTGAGTATTACTAACATATAGCAAAATACAATAAAAATGTGCTGTTATAGTAACACAGTTGCAATGACACTTGCTTCTTATTACATTTTTAAGGAGTAAGAATTTATTAGTGCATAATTTGTGACTATTAAAAAAGTATTCTTTTGGGATGTATTGCTAATAATAGGAAAATGCTATGTGAAGATCAAAATGATAACATGTATTATGCTTGATATTTTGCATGCAGCGATGAAAAGTTTTTATTCTCATTTTTACACAGACATTCTCTTCTCCTCAAGTGATTTTCCTAACTCCTTTTGAAGGTCAGACCAGCATGGAAGCAAGTTGGCCTGAGTCAGCACAGATAGTAGCTGTATCATTCTTTACACTTTTAAGCCTAACTCATGTATTTTTTCAATTACAGAAAAAGAGTTTGCAACAGCTTTTTCAACATATTGCATTTCAGCTTTCAAAAATAAGCCTTCAGATATATGCCCTTTTAAAAACACAAAAAGGAGATTTCAGTTCAAAATGAAAAACCCATCATTCCAGTTAATAAAAAACACTTGTTAAAGCAAAGATGAGACTTGGTGGAAATGTAAGTTTAAAATTATTTGGACTACATGTATGTGTAATAAAAAACCTCCCAACAGAGAGGATACATTTTTACAACATATTTCTGTCATTTCTTGTTTTGTAGAGTACAGAAGTACTTGTAGAACTGTACAGACAGAAGATCTTCTGGCAAACTACAACATGGAATCATACTGAAAATAATGTAGCAACGCAAAGTTTGCTCAGAGCTGAAAGCACAACACATTTCCAGTCACTAAAATAACATGCAATTTATTGCCATTTTGCTAATTAGAAATATTTCTATTTCTATGATGACTAATGTGAATGTAGTTACAAAAAGCTACAGTTGCTATTAAGAATAACTGGGTTAATTTGTTAAGGGGATTTCTAGCAACTTCAGTTCAATTGAAGAGCTATTGTAATAACACAAAGTGATTTACTTAAATCTTTATGCAGGCATGCTATCTGTTACTATGTTTTCCCAGGATATGACTCACAACAGTCAGAAAAACTGTTTATTCAATTCACTCAATTTCTTAGAATGCTTAAATTTAAGTGACAACTCCTCTACAGTACCTTCAGTATTATATTCAATATTAACCCTTTTTTCCCTTCCAATTTTCTTTTTTTGTTCCCATTAAATCAAAGTAAGGCAGCAGAAAATAACAAGGTCAGTGACAGCTTTCCCCAAAAAGTAAGATCTACTCTCCTGTTGGCTAAGGACTCTTCTCAGTTAGTGAGAATGCTTTAGGCATCTTTCATTCTTTCCATTCTAAAAGTGGAGAAAAAGACCAACTGCCCTTGAAGCAGCAGGAAGCTCCGTCCCAGCTGCTGAGACAGACAGAGATAGCAGCAGGGGACCCCACTCACTCCAGCAGCTGGGAAGCATCTATTTGGGTGTGTGGATTGGACTTGTGTGACTATTTGTGGAATCTGTCTGCGCGCAGCTTATGAATCCTGCATTGATACTTTGAATCTGTTGCTATTAAATTTCTTGAGAACTGGAATGCCATGGTGGCCCACAACCAGACTTTAGGTGGGCTGACCAGAGCTCTGACAGCGTCGCCCCATTATCCATACAGGCAGCCTAGATATATGCAGACCTGACTTGTAAATACAATATGGTTGCCTCATGGTAAGTAGGAAAAAATGGAAGCTATGTGTGTTCTTTTTCATTGCCAGTTTCTACCACAAGATCAGGAACAAGGGCATGTGACTAACCTGAATTTTGACAGAACAATTAGTGTGTTAAGGAGACGAAGCTAAAAATGCTGGTGATCAGAGCAAATAACTGAAAAACTTTTTTTAGTTCAATCTTGCACTGGAAAGTGCAGTATCTCTTAGAAGGTAGACACATGCATGCTCTATGATATAGGATTCGGAGAAAAGATGATATAACGTATTTCCCATTCATCAAAGGGTTATACTTCATAGTAGAGTCATATTAGGAGGGCTTTATCTTCTGCTCAATCTCTCAAAATATACACTCATCAGAAGAGAATTTGTGGCATTCAGGTATACACAGAGATGAGAGAGGACAGCTGTAGGTGAGGGACTGCTCTCACTCTCAAAGCACACATTTTGACTTTGAATCTTCTGAGGGATTCTTTTTCTATTAAAAACTCTGTTTCATTCCATTTCTGCTTCCAGATTAATTACATGCAGTGCTTACGTTGATAAGAATGTCAACTTTGTTATGTACCTCTTTTCTTGTCACTCCACATCGTTGCACACTGAAGCTGTTGATTTATTCAAATTATTTAAAACTAGCTTCATAGTTTTGTATGTTTTCTCCTGCCTTTCTCCTGCCTTTCAAACTTCAGTTGTCCATTTATCACTCCATCTCAGTCTCCACTCTTTTGGTAAGAACTCTACTGAGCAGAAACTATTTTTGGCTCCATAAAGTGCTGAACGGTCTAAAGGTGCTTGACACAAGGAATGTTTGATTCTCTGGAGGTCATGCTGTTAAAACAATATTATAATTTATCAAAAGATAAGATTCAAATCTCAGTTCATTAAAAAAAAGAAAATAAAAAATACAGCACAGATACCCAGTTGTATGAACTCTCAAACCACTCATGAATTACTTACAGGAATCTGTACTGACCTGTCAGAATAACATTACATTTAAAATTATGAAAGACACACAAGTTAGATCTTCCTATTTATTGTACCTAAACATCTCACCTTTTTACTGCATCTTTACCGAAATACATAGATTATATCATTTCATTAGTGAACTGAGCTTCTTTCGGTAAGGAAGTTTTGGCTTCAGTCCCATTGTGACCAACAATAATTCCCTCAGTCACAATTCTGACAATGTTCCTCAATTTCAAGGTCACATTTTCGACAGGAAAAATATCAGCCCCATCTTTATTCAGATCATCTTGAATAAAAAAATATTGTAATCAATCCTTCTCTGAGCTCCAATCCACAGTTTTCAAAGGAAAGGACTGTTTTATATTTAAATATTTCAGATTTACAGACATACTGAAAACACATTTCAGAGATTTATTGCTCTTTTTTTCTGGCTGGTCTTATGAAGATGGGTCTATGTTGCTGACACCACAAAGATGTAAACACTCTGGATAAGAAATAAAGAGTAACCCCCATCAAGAATGAGATCCAAGCCACAAGACCTATAAAATGGTTTTGGGTGTTGCAATGCTAAAAGCATGCTTGCTTGTAGACTGCTAAACTTGTTCTAGCAAGAATTCTGGACTTTCAAAAGTCTGTTGTATGACATGTACAGTACATAGTTCTGTGCTCATGCTCTGTGAAGATTATTTACAAGTTTTTATAGAAAGAATAATATGTAGAAACTGAATATTTTAAATGAATAAGCTTATTTTCTTTTTGGTTTTTTTTTTTTCCTATTAACATTTTCCTCTTCCTTTTTTTCTTTGTTTCTTCCTTCATTATCCTTGCTTTTCCTGTCTTTTCCATGTTAAAGAATATCTCTGCTCGTTTTTCCTTTCCTAGTGTCAGCTTTGAACCTGTGCCGGGCAAAGTGACTGGGAGCAGAGTTTCTGTGCCATGTGTGCTGGCTTTGAGTACAGAACAAAGATTCTTCATAGTTTCAGAAAGGGTATTTATCTCACCTTGAAAAAAATGCATGAACAATGCATCCCCAAAAGATTATTTATGTTTGCCTTTTGCTTTATGAGTATTGAAAAGATTAGTGGACATGAAAATGCCTGTGGCAGTGTGTGCAGTGATGAAAAGAGACAGAAGAAAGGAAAAAAAAAAAGAAAAAAAAAGAGGAAGTCCGACTTACTAATTAAAGTTGATTAATGATCAAACTTCTATTGTTTTGGGGACAACTCTAGGAAAGCTTCAAAAAAGAAGCAGTAATGAATTTTTATTCCAGAATCACTCAAACAACTCAGCTGAAGTCAACAGTTTGGCTTCTTGAAAGCTTGTCTTAAACGCCTTTCAGATAATCTCTTCAGCACTGTGATCAGTAGTACTCTTTCCCTTCAGATAGGGCCATGCATCACTGATCTAGTATAGTCCCGATGCTTCTAGAATTGCAGAAAATTCAATATTTTTCAATAGCAACACTTAATTCCTATGCTAAAATATGGTCATCTTTTTAGCTTCAGAAAAACAAATACTGCCCAGAACTTGGATTTCCCTTCAGTCCACTGCAGCATGAGAACTAGCACTTGTATCCAGTTAATGCTCTGTTCCTCCCATGCTCACACAGTTCGTTTGAAAGGATTGCCCTGTATATTCTTCCTGTACCGAAACTGGATGGTTTGGCTCCCAATTATGAGCAAGTGGAGTTTTCTTGCACATGCCAAGGAAACTGAAAAGAAGATTATCTTCAAAGACTGTGGTTAGCTTTAAAAATGTCTAGCGGGTACTGAGGATGAAAGGAAAAGCTTTTATTCCTGCCCCTTGTGTTTGACCAGGGAGAGAAACTATCCCTTCAACCAAACATCATTACCTGCCTCAGCTTCCTTTAAACGGTACATTGACAATTCAGTGGCACTGCTTGATGGAACCACCTACAAATGGCATTAGAATTGGTACCATTTGGGCTATTTTTCTCCTAGTAATGGACAACTTTTCTTGCAAAGCACAGTCTAATATTCTGCGTTCAGTACTGTGCCTATTCTTGTAGCTTAACAATCTCTTCTCAAGATTTATGTAATCAAATGGCATCTGCTACATTTCAAGAACAAATATGGGATATCCAAGACTTTAATTTAAAGATGATGCCTTCAGCTGTGTAATACTAAATAATGTCATGTGTCTGACATACCCATTAGAGCATGTGGGATACACCCTATAAACATGTTTTAAATTAATTTATGCTTATGGAGAAAAAATTGCTTCCTTGCTTATGAGAATTTTTTATTATTATTAAGGAATTTCCTGGGCCAGCCTTTTTTTAACTATAGAGCATGCTCGTTTGCCTGTTCTTGGAGAGAAGGTACATCTGACTACATATTCACTCTGCATGTCAATAGCATGCCAAGATCTCAAAAGACAGGATGAGGCAGAGAAAGGATTTCAACTTCAGATTTCTGTATTTTTTTCTCATGTCATAGCACAATTTCACTTTGGTGCAACATTCTTAATATGGGCATTAGAAAATAAGGATTAAAATGAAGGTAAAAAGAAAATTCAAAGCAGGAATTGAAGTAAATTTGATGTAAATTATTTATCCTACATAGATTGGTAGTTCTTTTAAGTAAAGATACTTCTCCACTTTCACAATTATGGAGTTAACACAGACTCCCGTTTGCCTCTTCTAGATTAAGTATCCCCAGGAATGTGATCAGAAGCCATTGATCTTCTTGATTTTCGAATGCTAAGAAGCACAAGGAAAAATTTGAGAGGATGGGGTGGCTGTTGACTGTCAAATTCAGCCTACTTCTGATAGCTTCTTAGAATACAACTCCTCGCTATTTGCTTACCCCTTCAAAGTGTTGCTGTAATGTAGTGTAACACAGGTACCATTGTTCCTGTAATCTCTAGGATAAAACTATTTGAAAACTTCAAAAAGAACACTGATTTAAAATAACAAAGCAAAAGCTCTCAATCCCAGTACACTTTGGGCAAAGAGACAAGTTGATGTAGGTTTGTTATCAGAAAGTTACTTCCTCTGACTAGTTTTTACAATGCATGCCTGTGATATATTGAATTATTCATGTAATTGACTTCACCATAGGGTACTACAAGGTTGAAAATTACCCTATTACCCTTTTACTTTGATCTTTAAACGTTATTCTTTGTAATCGTGAGTACAAATGCACTTGCAAGAGCAGAGTTGGTACGACCCTCTGGACTAGTTTATGACCCTTTGCACTGACTTCTGAACAGGAACTCTCCTGTGATTAAAGTTGGGTGCAGCTATATTAAGCTGCTTGCTTACCGAAGATTCTGGTTTTGCATGTACTATAGAAATGAGTTACTTGTGCAGCAGCAACCAACAGTATTGTGTTGACTGCCTTGTACCTACTAAGGAACTAATTCAAATATATAGTTAACAAATTAGACTTGAAATTAGAGTTCTGGCTGAGAAAGGAACAACATAACCAGGCCCAAGAAGAAAACCATTTCCTTTTCATAGAATCATAGAATCATTAGGAATTGGAAGTGACCTTTGAAGGTCATTCAGTACAACTCCCTGCAGTGAACAGGGACATCTACAGCTAGATCAGGTTGCTCAGAGCCTGGTCCAGCCTTGCCTTGAAAGTCTCCAGGGTGAGGCATCCACCACGTCCACAGGCAATCTGTGCCAGTGCCTCACCACCATCACTGCAAAAGGCTTTTTCTTATATCCAACCTAAATCTACCCTCTTTAAGTTTGAAACCATTTCCCCTTGTCCTATCACCACAGATCTTGATCAAGAATCTGTTCCCCTCTTTCCTGTAGGCTGCTGTCAGGTCACCTCAAAGCCTTCTCTTCTCCAGGCTGAACAGCCTGTCCTCATAGAGAAGTGTTTGATCCCTTGGATGATTTTTGTGTCCTTCTTCTGGACATGCTTCAATAGATCCATGTCTTTCCTGCACTGAGGACTGCACATCTGGCCACACTACTCCAGATGAGGCTTCACCAGCACAGAGTAAGAGGGGCAAGATCACCTCCTTTGCCCTGCTGGTTTCTTATCATGCAGCCCAGGATACAGTTGCTTTCTGAGCTGCAAGGGCACATTGCTGCCTTATGTCCAGCTTACTATCTACAAGTACTCCCAAGTCCTTTTCAGCAGAGCTATGCTCAATCCATTCATCCCCCAGCTTGGTGGTGGAGGTTGCTTTGACTCAGGTGCAAGACCTTGCACTTAGACTTATTGAATCTCATGAGGTTCTCCTGGGCCCCTGCTCTAGCTTGTCTAGGTGTCTCTCAAGCTTTCTTTTCAAAAGTTCCTCATACCCATAGGCTCTGGAAGTTTCTGTCAGTTTTGAAGACATAACTTTGCATGGAACTAGGAACACTCTTTATATCCCAGAGTTTTATTATATTGGAATAGATTAAAAACACTTCTACATTTTGAGAATTAAACTACTACTATTGTTCTGTCATTACTGAATAATTACTGATAACAAATATAACAGTCATTAGGGAATACAGCTTTTATGACGCACATGAAGCAAAGCAGAATACCCTTCCCACTGGGGCCACTGTAATAGCATAAATAATTACACATTTCTGAACTGTAATAAAATCAGTAGAAACAAAGTTTGTGAAACACAAAAATAAGATTCTGCAACTGATTAAGCAAAAAGAATGGCATTAAGACTATGATGTAAACAAAATGGAGTTCCAACTTGGTAACATGACTCAAATCTGTACATTAAGAGTTGGCTGAAGGTTCATATTCTTTCCCTCATTATTCTCCTCTCGTGTTGTGCAGAGGCATAAAGAGCTGTTTGGTTCATTTGGGAAAAAAGGGAATCATATTATATTATCTTTCCTATGATAATCTTATGAACTGGGACAGACTATCCCAAAGCTTTCTCAGCATTCAAGATGCAGATGGATTTGTATCATTCTGCTGTTACTAATCACTACTTGTCTTTGAGAGTTCTGAGCTAAGATGGCAGTTTGACTGAAATCATTCAGTCTTACTCAGAAAGGACCAAAGATTTACTTACATACACTTGCCTCTTTGTATCATAAATGAGCTAACTGTAATGACCAGACTGTTTCCCACTGACAAGCCTAATCCTTACACATGCACTTTAGCTTGCCCATCAAGTCAATCCCCATGAAACCCTGAGTTATATTTTCCCATCAATATCAATGACGTGATCAAATCTTTTCTGGTACTTATCTTTGCAATCAGGTTGTCATTCCTGAAATGTCTTTCATTCTTTCCCACAACAAAGACAATCAACAAAGAAACTCAAAAAAATTCACTGTTTGATGAGTGCAGATTTGCCTGTATCTTTTAAAGTTAGCTTATCCACTAAAGCTGTAATTAATTCTTATACACGATTATGTTTTTTCTTCTGATCCCAGCTTAAAGCCAAATCTGTGCAATAGGACCAGCCACATAGAAAATCCTTCAGCTATTAAACTAAAAACACACTAAATCCACATCTTAAAAGATGAAATTCAGAAACGTGTAATGACTACTACAGGAACAGCAATCTAAGTACATTTAGTTTCAACTTGAGTGCCAGTAATTTCGAATAGCCTAATTACGCTGGACTTTTTAGCATGTATTATTCTCTGACCTTTTTGATTGGACTAGGAAACATTAGGACTTAGAATGTTAAATACTAAATTACACTGGTGAATGATGACTCATTCTGAAAAATGAAAAGAGGTATTGGTGAAAACACTCAAATTCGTGAACCCCCCCAAAACTTTCTAAGAATCTCTCACACTAAAACTGCACAGTAAAATATTCTGCTGCAAGTATAAAAACTCACCACAAACAAAAATTCCAGTTACATTTAAAAATATTAGACATGTTAGGTTTTGCTAAAAGAATGCCAGTCTCTTTTAAGCAGCTCTGGGAGGAAAAAGAAAGTTGACTGTAGCTTTTGTTTTACAATTTGTACCAGAAGAACAGAATACATGAAGTGAAATAAAAACCATATCAGGACTCCAGTGTTTCCTGAACAGAGTATGCATTTTTGTCCATGGACTTGAAACTGTGCGTTAAAGATCTGAAGCTTTGAAAAACAGGCTGCAATGATATGACTGGGCTGAGAATTTTGCTAGAGCAGCTCTATCGGAACAGTAGACAGTTAGGTTATTAAGTTATCATCTCTCAGTTCTCTCATGATTTACACATAAGTTTATGTTTTACAAAATAAACACAAAATGTTAAGTTTAAATTCTGAGTAGAATTGTATTCAAGTGATCTCTTGGAGACGGATGAAATTAAACCTCATTAAGATTTCCTGCCTCTGAACATAAACAGTGACAGGGTTTCAAAGAAAGACAGACCTCTGAATGAAAGACTACAATAGCTATTGTCATCTTTCAGATGTGCAGAAGCCATTTTGAAAATTGTTCAAAGTATAGGGGAAAACTTTATACTTTTGCAGAGTGGACACTAAGGCTGAGAGAAGCCTGTGTTAGGCTCTTGTCTCCAATTTTCTGCCCTGATTAACTACAAAGACTGCTAACTGTGTATGGATGTTAGTTAAAAGCATTTGGTATTTGGTATCTGTCTAGTCATGTCAAAATTAAAATCTTTCTGTGTAAATATTGGGTCAAGGAAAGCACAATAGTGGTTTTCGCTCATTCATTTTTGTTTATAACTCCTTTCAATTACAAGTATTTGTATTTATATCATATCAAATGTGAATGCAGCCAGTTACAAAAGCACAAATTAGAAAAAAATCAATTATAAAAATACTCAGTGGAAATGGCAATTTCTAAATGTCATTAATCTGAGGCACAGTTTGTAAACAAATAGAGGATCTGATTTTCAGCAAGCTGGACAGACCATTATTCTTGAGTTGCACATCTAATTTCTGTTTACTGTTATTATACATCAATACACAAGTGAGGAGCTAAATTCTGCCTTCTTTTCCTTGCCTAATAACACTGATTTTCTTACACGGATCTTCCCAGACATGATATAGCCAGTATCCTGCACACTGACAAGACCATCTTTATGCCTTACAGTCCACTGAATTTCAAGTTCAAATTCACATTTTTATATTGTTTGCCTTTTCATTCCTGCTTTTACACAACCTGATTGATTGGATGATTATTCCACAATGGCTTACACATCTGGGAGTCCAACATCTGGATATGTTCCCATTTAGTGCATGTTCCCAAGAGCCATCTTATATTGTCAGTGGTGAACTGCATTTGCCTCCTTGTATCTTACATGAAATAATCCAGAAGCTGCCAAGTCCTGGGGGTGGTACCTCAGTAATAGTTTTACCTCCAAACTTAGGGTTTAATTTAGTGCCACTTGCATGACTGCAAGTCATTTAATCCAAGATAGTAATTTTCTTACAAGATTCAGTGATCCACCACAATTACTTGTGGTAGATGAGCAGCGTGCAAATTTGGTCCATAAACTTTAAATCTACCTGGAAACTACATGCACACACAGTAACTGTTTAATAACTGTTTCATAAATGATGTTTTAAAGCTTAAAACTGATGTCTTAAAATCAATTTTTAACAGCCCTTTTGCAATGCGACAGCAAAAAATAGTCTACTGCCTTGAAATTACGGCTTGAAAATATTCTTAATGCGTTGCACAATGAAGTCCAGTCTCCCTTGTGGTGCAGTACTCCTGGGTGACCATGTTCAACTACTGAGGACACCAAGAAAAATGTGAAACAGAAGAGTTCAGCTAAATAGCCAGTTCGCTGGTTAAATAAAAGCCATCCTCTCAAAGTTCTCCACGTCCCTGGGACTCTAAGACATCACCATGGCACAATTTCTCTGCTCCTGCAAAGTACTTGCATTCTACTAATATCTTTTTTTTTTTTTTTTTAAACTTATTGATTAAAATGTTCATTTGGACTTAAAAGAAAAGGATCTGAGTTTAGCACTCCTCTTTGTGAAGTGTATTTTTGGACTTTGTAAAACGAGCTTGTGTTCTGACACTCCCAAAGGGCACTTTCACACATCCCTTTTGCTCTCCACCATCTATACTATTCATTCTGTCATTTAAAATTGATCCCTTTACCTTTCTCCTACTGCTAAAATAATTTCTGCCACAAATAGTCATTACATTTCCACTTGGGTCCTTTTGCCTATGTAAATTAATCTCACTTTTAGAAGAATCAAGATGTTTTTCAGGTTTCACATGCAGCTGCTTAAAGAAAGGGAAATGTGCCATATGAGGTTTACTGAGCTCCAAATTAGATGATTCCTGGAAATTCGAATAGAAGGAAGGGTTTGTATTTGTTATTTGCTAGTAATTTTGTCATGTGTTAGGAACTCTTTGACTGTATTTGAAAATGAAAAATTGATAAAATAAAAGTAAAACCTTAGAATTTGCTATCAATGAAATGTGCATATAACATCTTACAGTCAGGCTGCATCCACTTCTAACAGCAAGGACAGGGATTTCAACACAGTTGCAGAAAGTTACCAGCAGCTCATATTGTGATCAGAATACTTGTTATCTGAGGACAATTCAAGAAAAAGTTCAGAAAACAAGGCCAAAATTATTTGAGTTTAGATAGCTGAGACTTACAGTCATCAAAAGTGTTGAGCTATGTTTGAGGTAAAATATAAGCATGAAATTGTAATGTAGCAAAGCAAGTGTAATGCCAACTCAGATAATTATTTTTAATGCTGTAACAAGGAGGCTGGGAGCATTTAAATGAGTTGTTTCTCCCTGTTGTTTCAGAAATCATTGCTCACAACTTGCAGGAGCTACAATTCTTAGTCTTAAGGAGCACTGTAACAGCATTATCTGAAAATAATATAAATTCCACTCTTCTGCTTCCCTGAATTCTCTTCCACTACAGTTTGTTGTCCTGAATATTAGGACAACCACTTAGCAGCTTTCAGATAAATATCAATCTTACATCAAGAAATTACTTTTTCAACAAAACAACCGACTGAAGACAAAAGAATTTATTGTTTTAAAGTAAGCCAGGATAATGGAATCATGGGATATGGATTACACTTCATGTCTCACCAAAGTACAGATGATGAAATTCTGTTCCTTCAGTTCCAAATGTACGTTTCCCAACATTACAAACAAGGATTACGTTTACCACAGCAGACATGCTAACATGGCATACAGAAAAATGCATACTTAACAAAAGATTTGGAGTTTATCAAATTCTAAAGGGAAGTCAACGGCATATATAACATTGACAAAGCCTTTGCAAAACTACTCTAAGTAACTTCTTGTGACTACCTCTGTCCAGTTCCTATGGATTTGACTGTGTAAGTATGATTTAACTACGAGAGATTATTGAAACATAAAGGGATTCAATTTCCAAATTATCTCTGTATTATTTTATTAAACTTTTTTTCCCCCCAAGATTCATAGGGGAACAATTTAGATAAACAGCTCATCTACCTGTTTTCACGCTGTTTTATTTTAAATCACACAGAGATAAACAGATTAGTGGGATGTGTCCAAAATATACCCAAAAGTCTCATAAAAGCCTAAGCTTTGAGAGCCACACAGTCACACACACAAGAGCTCCATGTGACACATCTAAGCAGAAGATAAAGGGGCAAAACTAATGTAAGCCACCATTGTTTTCCCTTAGAACAGGTGAGGTCCCCAAGGGGTTCCCAGAATTATTTAGAAGAAACTGTAGGATGCTCTTAATTATGTCTGTTAGACTCCAGGGCCACACCTGCTTCTGATGGCCTGCAGCACAGCCTTCCCTTCCTTTCCGTTCCCTTCCCTCCTTCTCCAGGTAATGGCAGAAGAGATGTTGGCAAGGAAATGTGGTTAGAAATCGGCTGGAGACAGGATCTGCTGGAGTGCAGCCAAGCCCTTGGCCACAAGCTTTCTTTTGCACACCCAGCACACCTGAGAATCTGTTACGTTGACAGTGGGAAATAGCTGCTGCTGGTAGAGAATGCTGCTGGTGATATGGGAAACCTTATTCTTCTGCATAGGCTGTTTTCTACTTTCATGCGACACAGGACATGCAGCAAAATTCTAACAGCAAGGTCATTATTAGTATCCAAAGAAAAAAAAAGTGAAAGCGGTTTGTTTACATAAATTCCTTCCTTATTTATGATTCTTCAGCAATCCCCTTGCAATTAACTGCCAACTCATGTCACTTAGCAGAAAGTATACCCTTGAAGCAAAACATTTTTTTGAGTGTTCTTTACACCATTTGAAACATGCAGAAGCTGGCTTAGCATACTCAAAAGTCAAAACAAACTATTGTTCACTTCCACGTTACAATAATTTAATGGATGTCTATGCTGAAATGTGAAATTACACCTAAAACACTGTAGTCTTCATTGCTGTTCAGTTTTCCATCTGTTCAAGCGATACACAATTCCAGTCTCCGTGATCATGCTGTTTGTAACACAGTACGTGACAAAAAGTGCATTTAATTGTTTGAGTGGAACTGAGCAACCTGTATTGATTGCTGTGGTGCTTTAAGTGCAAGTTAATATCAGGGACTGACACAAAGACAGGCAATTCGGCTAGACTTGACGCGCATGCTGGTTGTCTGGGAAGACAGCAGACACTCAGTCCAAGTTTAAGCAGTCCATCTTTGACCCTATAGAGATAGTTTAAAATGTGGCATAGATTGTTGCTTGTACTATGATCACGCATTCAAAAATCACTCCTTACTGAGATTTTGTAATTCATTTCAAATACACACATACCCACAATATCCCATGGAAGCCAAATCTCTGTTCTAGCATTCCTGGACTTTATTTGGCAATATTCGGCAAAAACCTCTAACAAGAAGGACATGATTTTACTTTACAGTATGATTACTTCTCTAGTGTGCCATTGGGTAGGTTCTTCACTTTGTACTTGCCCTCAGAGCTGGTAGTGGTTCTAGAGGATCTACAGTTGGACTAGATGATCTTAGAGGTCTTGGCCAACCTTAATGAATTATTATGATTCCGTGATTCAACAGATAAAATGTGGAAGCGTGCGTCACTTTCATGTGCCTGTGTGCCCTCTTGAAGGCAAATGGAACTCAGCTTTCTGAAAATGAAAGCACAGACTTTTTACTGTCCTTTGATTGGAAATGTTGTTCTTCTAAAATTTCAGCATTATGATCGCTTCTTTTTTCTCGATACTTAAAAATTCTGAACAGATAGGAGATAACCATCATGCCAAGAGGGTAATGGTGTTTGTTCTAGCATTAAGATAAATTTGAACTTGAAACTATTCTTCATTAATAAATTAATGTGGTGAAAGATATCAACTCTATCATTTTAAATGAGGTTCATTTAGCAAGTATAACCTCCACCCTAGACATATACCTTACATCTGTTTAATTTAATCAGAAAAGACAGACAGCGTTAATTACTTTCTGATGGCTGTTCTGTACTACAGCTTTGGCAAGTGAGAAAAGACAAATTCCCATGGCTTAAAGCTAAAGGAAATGGTTTCTAAGGGATAAAAACCACTTAGGCTGCATGGCAGTACACTATTTAAAGTGCGGAATCTTTGGGGTTTGTATTTAAAATATGTATGTTTGATGCAAAAATGTGCTGAGATGAGCACCTATTTCTTCACTGAATTTTTGTGTGAACTCTAATTCAGGGGCATACAGCAAAGAAAATATCCGCAGTTCTGAAAGTTGTACACTTTGACTACAATTGTCAGAAGTTTGTCATCATTTAAAATAAATCTTCAAGAAGTCATATTTGAATGAAGACTGGCTTCTGAGTTAATATCGCAGAGAGATTTGTATTTAATGCATTTTGAGTTAGTTATAATGCAGCATTCATGCTGGTCTTCCTTCTAAGAGTCAGGCTTACCAGGAAACAGAAACATTCTATCTGCGGTATGTGCCAAACTAAAGCAATGTGAACTATTAGCTGTTCACAAAGACTCATTTGTCAAATGATTTCAAATGAAATTATCCATAATCATTCCTGTGTCTCACAGGTACTGTCTCACAGATACTTTTGGTCTATTGGTAAATAGAGTTCTTCACGATTTGGTCCCTGCAATTTGTGAACAAAACAGGAAAAACAGCAGAACGAACAAAGAACATTGAACAAGGACTACTTCTGATGCCAAGATTCTGCAGTATTTCCACATGTTGAAATGTTACACTGCAAATTTAGGATTGCATTTGCTCCAGTCACTACAATATGCAGCAGTTGTCCCCAACTAATATGTTACATGACTATTACTTGTATAAGAAATTAAAAATAACTTTTTTTTTTTTAAATACTTTAATGGGCATAAATATAGCTATGCCACCCTAGAAGACGCTACAGTCCCAGATGCAAAAGTGTGTTCTGTGATGATGGTGCATTATTTGTCCTGTGAACACTGTGGATAGGAATCTGACTTTTCCATCTGGTTCAACTGGAATGCTTTCATTGTCATACAAGTTTAGAGGAGTATATGAATCAAATAATGGAAAAGAAAATAACAAATGGGAACTTCTGTGAGGAACAGTATATTTATTGTCACAGCTTGCACCCTTAGCAATCTATCTGCTACCTTCATGAACAACTGGATAAATACCTTCTGATGCATAATGCACATAGTGTATGCAAAATTCTGATCCAAATATAACATTTCCCTCTCATCTCCTACTCAATATGACACACTTGTTGTCTTTGTGCTTTAATGGAACATTTAATTACATTATTATTGCTGATGAGAAATTAAAGTTTTCCAGTTTCTCTCCGTATTGGAGTTGTTTCCCAATAATGTAAGAGTGTTTTGATGGTGACTGTAGCAATGCTTCTCTTCGCAGGGTAGTGTGACTCAGAAAAAAAGTCATATGTTTTTCTGCACTGCATTTTGAGATATCAGTTCTTCAACAGGCTCTGCTATCATTCTTTTCAGTACTCATCTTAAAGCTCTCAGCCTCCAGGAAAAAAAAGAAAAAAAAAAAAAAGAAAAAAAAAAAAGAAAAAAAAAAAAGCTTTCCCCATAATTTTCCCAGTCTATACTTTTCTTCTCATGAATGAAACAGTTCAATTTAATCCTTTAGATCCAGCTGCAATATTTGGATTTTCTAACATAACTGTACTCTCTTTGTTTCTGACTGCTGATCACATGAATCCAGATGCTGTGCTGAAGCATCCCAGAGGAGTGTCACTGATTTTCTTTCATCCAGCCTTTCCCTTCAGCTTTCTGCAAAAGGTTTTGCCTGAGCTTCTTACTCTTATTCTAATAACTAGACTTTTATGACATTAGAATCTCACCTTAATGAACTGCCTTGACTAAACATGTTACCATATTTAGACTTCCTAGATCTTTGACTCCTCTGCTATTGGAAGCAACACATCCTGTAATTTTTGTCATAACCTCTTTGGCTTACAATAGGAAAACATGATGGTACAGATTTCAGTAGGCCTTGGTTCTGGGGTGAACACTTCAAACGTGCGTCACTAAGTCACTAGGGTAGGCTATCTTTAACTGCTCAGCTTTAATAACCTTTTCCCCACAGAGTTACAGCTGCTGTGAATACCCAGTGTTGTAGTGAAATCTGCAGCTTGCCCTTAGTAGAAGGTCACTAACCCATTTTTTATTCTTTTTTTGTCTGTAAAGAACTGAACTGAGACAGTGCAAAAACAGATTCAGAGCAAGTTAATAAGAATATTATGCAATTACCTCTAAGACCATAGGTAATCTCTAGCAAATGAACTAGTAGAAGACCCATCAGCCTTTTGAACATCTTGTGTGTGGAAAACTTCGGGCAAATATGGGGAAAGGCAAAACTGCTGCTGGTCCTATGTGGATTCCAATGCTACACTGCACTGTCATACTATCCACTCAGGAACAATGCTGAAGAACTTTTTTTGTACTTCTGCTACTCCTCTATGTGGTAAAGAAGGAAATCTACAGCAAAATTTTAGCATATTGCCATGATATATCATAGGCAATGCATGATGGAGACCAGCAAGTTACTTTTTGCAGGAAGCATGCAGGGAATCAGAAAGTGAAAGCTGCCGTTATTCACTGTCTGGTCAAGAGTGTTGATTCCTTTGTGAACTGGTATTTCAGGATGATTGAAAAAACATAATTGATCCAGCTGCGTGTGGTATGGAGAAAATTAAATAACATCAAGCATATCAAATACATATTAGCACATCATCTATCCTCCATGTGGCCACAGACCAAGAAATGACCATCAGTCATTCTTTCTTTTGCATCTTACAAATGTGGAAATAGCCTGACTAAAGAGAGGTCATCTGTTCTATTTCCAGCACACGTATGTTAGACTTCTTTTGAACGAAGTTTCTATTCTACCCTTAAACAAAGCAGCATCTTTCACAACTTTCATTCATCTGGCTGCCTTGCACACTCACTGATAAGTGTGCACAGGCTCCTTCAAACAGCTACCTTGCTTTGCATTCTTGAGTATGTGGGGTCTCCAGTGATACAGAAATTACTTTCTGACAGACTTTAGCAGCTTTAGCAGGCTTAAAGGCTGGCTGCAGGTATAATGCATACATGTACGTGGGCAGATTGGTCCAGTTAAGATGAAACCACTGACTGACACTTAACTTTATGTAATAATTTTTAGTAATAGTAAGGAACAAACCCAAAATAAGACAAGGTGGCCTACCTTAGTGAAACTAAACAAAATCAGTGTGGCAGTAAGAGTTGGTGAGTGCATTTGTCAGCATTTAAGTTAAGAACACAATCACATTTTTTCCTGAATTAACACAGGGTTTAGTCCTTGCAATTTAAATACCTGGGGAGAAACTTTTTTTAAATTATATAAACACAATTACAAACATGACAAATTTGTCTTAAAAAGACATAACAAAAAAACAACTGCATGTCAAAACATGAACGTGGAAGTTTTCCTACTTGTAGAACCAGGTCAACCCAAATCTTAATAGAGAAATGAAGAGTGTTCAGTAACTTCAGTGATAAATACAAACAGGAAATTATTTCATCATGCCAGTAAAATCTGTGCTTATTTTGGCATGTTCTACCATCACATTCAACAGAACAGAGTATTTTCAACAGCCACTGGCTTTATGAAGTCTGTGCTGAGTCAGAACTATTCAGAAGCCAAATACAGCTTATACAATACATGATATTTATAGATTTCTTCTGGCTGACAAGCTCTATTAGAAACACAAAATGAATGTTCCAGAACATAAACGTCTATACTAAAAATATTTAAAATATGCTTAGTAGAAACATTTTAATGAAATCAACAAGATATTTTTTCAATACATGTGGGAATTTACAACAAAGAATATAATTGTGATAAGATCTGATCCTTAAAAAGAAGATAAAAAATGTGGTTTTCTACACTTTTTAAATTTGCAGAATAAACCACATTTCAGGAAACATCTTTTTCTCAAAAAAACACTGCTTTCTAGTAGATGCCAAGTCAAAATTGGCTCTTGTTCAATCCTACGATAAAATATACTTTAAAGCATATAATCCAAAATTGAAATAGCATAAGGTTAACTAAAAGCTTATCTACACTTTAAGTGAAAAGTACCTATACACTTAAGTTAGTACAGTGTAATGTCTAGAAATAATCTGTGACTAGTGAAGGCAAATACAGAATATGTTGAAACTGCTTAATGAATAAACAATATTGGGTAAAGTCCAGTCTTGCATCTATTCCTCTTGCTTAACTGGACTTCATGCTCACAAATTCAGACTTTAAATAAAGAAATAAAATGAAAATAAGATACAGAATATGCCTTTTTAAGATGTGCAAATGAAGGTGTCCTGAAAATCTATATGAAATCAAATTCTTTCAAAAAAAACCTCTCTGGAGAGAGGCAAAGATTAGAGACCATCCTTAAACTTTCACTGTACTAAAAAATATCCTCAAGAAGCACGGCGGAATGTATGGTAGGCAGCCATAACAGTAGCAGAGCTATGCTTTATGCTTATTTGAGAGAAACAGCTCATAAAGATATGCTTAAAATTTAGCTGTTCTGCTTTATAAGCCTGATTTAAATTAATATGGTATACGCTGTAAAATATTTGAACTCAAGTTTAGCTAATCAGTACGTAAGAAAGAAAAATCCTCCCATTGAGTTGAAAAAAAAATATCCTGTTTTGTTGTTGTATGGGAACTGTTGAGTCATGGCCTGACCCACTGATTGAGCACCTGGGGGAAGAACCCGAGCAGCCCTGGGAGCACAGGTGAAGGCAATTCAGCTGTGTGAGCAGAAGGGCTGCAGCCTGGCTGCACCTCTCTTAGTCCTCATTTAAGGGTTGACTGCCCCTGGGAAGGATCTTTCTGGTGATCTCTTCCTGGTGAAGCTTTCCCCTGTGAACCTGGAATCTTCTGATACAGGTGAGCAATCTTCTTCCCTTTCCTCATAGCACCTTTCTGTTGTGCTGGTCATTTTGTCATCACACCTTTGTTGTAATGCCTTTCCCATTCTGTTCAATTGTACCAGTTGTATGTTACATACAACAGTTGGAAGACATGGGCATTTTCTATACACTTGAAACCCGAATGTTGTTGGGTAGAAATCAGTTTAGGAGTTCATATGTGAACAGTATCTCTGAGGTGGTATTTATTGTAGGGAAAAAAGAATGCATTCT
Source organism: Lagopus leucura (assembly GCF_019238085.1). Lineage (NCBI taxonomy): Eukaryota > Metazoa > Chordata > Aves > Galliformes > Phasianidae > Lagopus > Lagopus leucura. The sequence continues at coordinate 3,743,016 of NW_024962271.1, read as the reverse complement.
AGTCCTGGATGGAGAAGTTGATTGCTTTGTGTTTGTTTGCTTTAAAAACTTAAGAGCATGATCATTAAAGGTACTGAGCTCCTACTATTTCCAGTGAAGTTAGTGGGAGGTCAGCACTTCTTGGTGCAGTGATCAAGACACTCATCACTCAGAGGAATTTAAACAGCAATGTGGGCTCTGAGCTGTGCTGCAGCATACCTGATAATCTTGTGTCACAGAATTAACTCGATCAATCTATGCCCGTGATAGGGGGGAGTAGGCTCCTGGGCCCCCCTCAGCTCCACAAAATGGGAAGGGAAAGGGAAAAGGGATAGGGGGACGGATACTGAAAACCAAAAAATGCAAAACCGTGACATCTTGTCATGCAAGAATGCCAATTATGAGCGTTCGTACTGCTGTGGGATCATTTCTGCTGCACACAGTGTTCTCAGTGGTCTTCCAACCACATCAGATGCTCCCAGTAACCACAGTAGTTATGGGCTACAGGCACAGGGCAGGCTTCTAGCCGTGACTCAAAATGTGAGCTAGTTCAGAGCTTTATGTTGAAATTGGGCAAAACAAATGATAGGTTTTCTCTGAGAAAAACTTTAAAACTAGTTTTAACCATTGCTGGTTCTGATATCTTCATTCATTTGAAATACCTCTCAATATAGTATAAATTATATAAATATATAATACTTGATAACTGTGAAACTTTCTTCTTTGTTTCCTGTTCATACAGACTAATTTGGATACTACTAAATGTCATAAACTATACTTTCAGTTATTTCTACCTTCATCTTATTTTGTCTTGACTTCCATATCATAAATATGTGGAATAAAATATGCAACACTTCTAGTGTAATTTTACGTATGGGGTATTGATGAATATTTCTTTACTTACAACTTTTCTATATTTAAGGAATCAAGTGGCTGATATCTGCTTTTTGTAACCAAAGTAGATCTAAACAAAATAGTTTGCGAGCAGTTGAAATAATGAAGCCTGGATGTCTTCGTATTCCGTTGAATTTGTACTGCTAGGTTGAAGTTCTGGGTTTATTTTCTTATGTTTAATATGGACTGTTCTAAAACTTAATGTCAGCATTTTTTCTTATACCTGGTGTACCAGTTACACAAAGCGTGTAAAAGGGCTGTCTCTGGTTTTCTTCCTACATTTAGTTGTAATTGCACAAAGTGCAATGTCTGATAGTGACTAGGAATTTAAATATGGCCAGTCTATTAAGAAAAAGGATTAAGCCATAAGCAAGACTATTTGTTAAATATGGAATGGAATGCTTCTTATTCAGCAACAAGACTGCTAGCATTAAACAATTGATATTCCTTCCATTTTTTCATTTAACCAACAGTCCCTTGGCTCCTTTTATTTTGACACAAATACTTGATCACTTTAAAATTAGTGGATAATAAAAGACACATGTGAGAAATTCACCAAGAATATATTCTACTTTTTCAGGCTCAATCAGTAGCATTTATTTCTCAAGTCTGTCTGCTTTTTGTTGTCTTCATTCTTTGCAATTTGTCAACATTTTTCTTTTAATTAGTCATAAGTTCAGGTCTTAGGTTTCTTGAGCCAGAATATTTGCTAAGTTATCTGGCATTTATGAATTTGATTTGATTTTAATTTAATGCAGCAATCTAGTATTACATTATTCTCTTATGTGTGACAATGCACCATCCAAAAAAAGTATTATTTTGGAGAATGAGACTTTATTTAAAATTAATTTAGCCTTTAAATAATAATTTTCAAAAACAATGTGCGTTTGTGATGCACAGTTGAAAGCAATTTTAAACTAAAACGCCATCAAAACAGTAGTGTATGAAAGCAAAAACAGACTGTAAGTGCCCCATGGCAATAAGTGACATGACAGACCTTCACAACTGGAAGCCAAATGAAGTGATTATGAATTCAGGATTGAGAACAGTACACAGAAAAAGAAAGAAGGGTAATCTTGACTTTAAAATATCCACATCAGGAGGAAACCAACTCTGTTAACTACATTGCTTGATTAGTTAGTTGGAAGTGTTACATGTGTTCTTTTTTGCAGTTTCACAGAACTGGACTTCAGGAATCGTGCTTTGATGCAGCCAGCTGCTGACAGGGTTACAGCACTTCCACTGTGTTACTGACATCAGTATACGAGAGGTTTAGGCAAATGAGTGCATGCTCAATAATTCAAGATTTTACTTGATCTTGTTCTGCTCACATCAGCAACTGTTGTGCTAAGTAGGAAGTTCCACAACTTGGAGTCCTTCTGTGATTGTGTAGATCATGCTAGTATTCAAGAAAATTAACTCTGAAATACATTTTTCCAAGATATGAAGGAAAAAATTCACTGAGCTTAATAATAAACACTAACAAGCATCTAAAATATTCTAAAACAGGCCTCAAGCAATACTTTCTATAGTCTCTGTGATAAGTGATAACACAATCTCTCTATGTATCCCTTTACATTTTCCTACCTACTTCATGACTGAAGTCTGACAATCATATACTCAAAAGAGTAATGGTTTACAGGATTTTCTTTTGAAGGCAGGTGTCTCCTCAAATTCTAGATATAAGCACAGAATTTGTGAGCTTCGCATGAAGGGTTTCCAACAGAACAAGTAACTGATTATTGGAAGTAAAAGTCATTTATTTCCCTTTTGTCTTCCTTGGCCTGATTTCATGTGATATACTTTTCCATTAGCGAGGACAGCCAATTGCCAGAACATCTCAGTTGAGGTCCCTCATCTGCCATATATACTGCTGTGTGAACTCCAGCTAAGCAGACAGGTTCCTGTGTTTAGTTCCCTACAGGAATAATAACATTATCCTGTCTCAAGAGGGTTATTTTTAAGGTGAAAAAGAAAAACCAACAAAACACAAACACACACAACCCCCACCGGAACAACTACAAAAAAGAATAGAAAACTGATTAAAAACTGATATCTGTCTATAGCAATGGAAATAAAATGTATCTGAAAATAGATGCATGTAATATTCCTTGTTTGGTTTATTTAGTTTGCAAATTAATCAGGACAAGGAGAATGTCTTGATCCATTTTTGTAAAGTGCAATGTGAATACACAGTGGTACATACATGATTATTGTTAATAATAAGAAATACTTTTAGCTTTGGGAATGAAATCTGATTTTCCTGGCAGAGAACTGCAATTTCAGGGATATTGTGTTCTTTTACTGTATTTCTAGAGTCAGCACCCCAGGATAGGTGATATCCCTTTGGGGAGGGGCAAATCACAATAGTTTTTGTCCTTAGTATAAATGGTGATAGCAAAATGCTGTAAATAAGTGAGGTTGATAAAAACAGAAGATGGCTTGAACTGCCTGGATTCTGCAGGCCTTTCAGCTCTTCAGCTGAGGAAGGTAATTTACATATCCCGTTCCTTAGTGTAAAATGAATAATGATGTGTCCTAGTGGCCCTAAATTCTATGTTCAGCACTCTGGGGCGCATTTCTTGTGCCCTAAACGGGTCCCACTGACCAGTTCTTGGCTATAACAAAGCCGAAATCACTCAACTCATTCTGAAAGACTAAACTGAACTTTGATAAGAGGATTTTCCGTCTGGATTTAGAAATGGATTTATTGTGCCTCAAACTTCAGTGAATGTTCAGTCCTCCTGGTTTCTAAATAGCTAACTGCTGCTTGTGGTAAAGTTTTTACTTGTGTGTATTTCTGGGGTTTAGATTTACTTTTATTTTTAACACTGGCTGTAGGGCATGTTTTAGGTCCAAAATGTGATTTTATTTAAGCATAATAGAACCTATGCAAGGCTGGCCCCTACAATTAATATACCCCTCTTCTGTTCCAAAGGTTCACACTTTTCCTCAAGATTAAGAAACAGTTATCTTTTAAATTGTATAGAATCTAATGCTCCCCACAGCATGTACTTGGCATACATTGAGTTTGTCTTTTTGTTGACTGAAAGATGCGAGTTGACTGAGTAAATAAATACCCTATAGCATTTCTCCATCTGGCCCTACCATTCTGTTGAGGGGTATCCAAAAAATACTGTTTCTAGAAACTGGCTTCCAAAGCCTGTTGACTTCACCACAAATTAGCCAGCTTCTGAGACTTCTGTTTGAACTTGTCTGGTACACATGTGAAGAATAACAGTCTAAACTGATGACAAATCAGAAATACAACTGAAGATGCAGCAGGTCATCTATTGCTGTCAGCATGTGTAGTTGCAACGCGAATGAGAATCTTTGTAAGTATGTGGCTCTTTATTGAAAAGAGTATGCAGATATGCTTAATTTCTAAGTCCAATGAATCATATTACTCTTCTAGCAGCTTTAGGCATCTTTCTTTATTGCAATTTGATAGATAGTCCAAACAATTTCATATTGTTTTCTTGCTAACAAAATTTGGCCTGATAATTATAAAAAGCCTGAACAAATTTAATCTCTTTCCCTCTCTTTCTCTCTTTCTGTCTTTCTTACTTATTTTCCTTCTTTCCTTTCTTATACCCACTCCATATGTCAGGGCAACACTGGGGAAATAAATAACTGTCTCAATATTTAAAGTTGGTTTACAGTAGAAAATTGCTGAAAATTAATCCACTGAAGTGAAAGAGCGATCTCTCACTTCAGGAACATTAAGGAGACTGCAAAGCATCCATCAGCAGTGCAACAGGCTTTCTGTGCAATATTTTTTACTGGGAATTATTTTCTCAGGTTTCAATATGAATTTGGAGTTCATTAAATGCCTTTTACTTAGGTGTTACTCAATGAAATTCAACAGCCCTGGGGATGGATCTTGTAAATTACATAAAATGCTGATTTGTCAGAGAACGTAGAAGATTGGCAGTTGAAACCACCAAATTAGGAATCTGTGCCATCTCTCTTGAAAGGCAAGAAGAGGGTTTGGAACAAGCAAGAATGACTTGAGAACAGACCTGTATCATGTAGTTTCTTCTGTGATCATGAAAGATCTCACCTCCTACACTTTATTTACAAATACGTGAAGCCCAAGCATAATTCCAGAATTTAACTATGCCCTGAATTCAGTTCACAGATACTTAAGATCTCTCCAACTTTTTATTTTTTTTAAGCTGTAGAAATATATATATATATATATATATATATATATACATATATATTTGAATTGGTAAGAGACATTAAGATAGTAAGTTGAACTTTCTTTCCTTTATCATAGTATCCTGAATTTTGCTAAAATAGGAATGAGAGTTTTTGTCACAGAATCTCCAGCTCCTGGTCATGTAATTCCATCATACATATTACTTGTATAGTTTCTAAGGTGTACTGCGGGGAATATGGCCTTTCACATTTAAGATTAGTGGAATTGTTCTTACTGATAATATTAAATTAGCTGTAATTGTAAAATGAGCAGCGATTCATCAAAACCAGTATTTGCCACCTACAATTCCCTATCAAAATGTGTTTGTAAAATACATAGGGTACAAAACAACAGCATGAGATCCGTTATTCAATTACAAGTCTGCCATTAAATCAGGCAGATAATCTGAGATTTTCAGTTACTGTGGGAATTTTCATAGTAATTAATGGGTTTTGGACAACATGACATCATTGCAGTGAGTGACATTTGGTTGAACTTAATATGTCACTTAGCGTTCACTGCTAAGCAACCAAGCTTCTGGTATGCTGAATGTCTGAGACATGAGGTCAATGTCTGAAGTGTATATGCAACACAATTATAAGTCCTATTCTGTAACAAAAGTGCTCTGACTTAAGTTATTTCAGTAATTCTCCTGTTTCAGAAAAATTGAATTTTTAAGATTGCCTTTCATACAGGCAAGTGTGTTCTCCATAATTTAGACCTGATCCAGGTCTATGAATATTTAAGGTGTGGGGGACACAGTGGTGAGGCCAGACTGTTTTCAGCAGTGTGTGGAGAGAGGACAAGGATAAACAGCCAGAAACTGCAGCACAGGAAGTTCCACCCAAATGTGTGCAAGAACTTCTTTACGGTGAGAGTGATAGAGCACTGGAACAGGCAGCCCAGGGAGGCTGTGGAGTCTCCTTCTGTGGAAGGTCCTTCAAGACCTGCCTGGACACCTACTTGTGCAACCTGGTGAAGGGAACCTGCTTTGGCAGGGGAGTTGGACTCAATGATCTCTGGAGGTCCCTTCCAAACTCCATGATTCTGTGATTTATAGTTCTGCACTTGTTCTAAACTTAGATACCTTCCATTTATGATCGGTGCTGGTGCTTGCTGCTTAAGTACAGCAAGGTATGTCTTGCAAGTAATAAAGACAAAGCAAGATTAACCACTTCAATCTGGATATTAGTTATCTTTATGTTTACTTTACTAAGGATCGAGCTATTGACCAAGATGGATTTTCAGGAGGAAAAGAAAAATCCAGCACTGGGTTTGATGTCAAGCTTCTACAATGATGGACTGAGGACAGTGATTCAGGCCTGCTTGGTGAAAAATAATCTTAAATAGACTCCAGTAACTCTGATCATATGATCAAAAAGTCATAGCACTTATTAAGGAGTGATTCAGACTTACTTCAGCTTAATATTCCAAATAAAAAGCTAACTTTGATGGATGCTCGTTACGACATTTGTTCAATTTTTACTTCTTAGTCTGCCTATTCTCAAGTCTTCCTACATATCGCTGCCTTACAGAAGACCAGTGAAATGTTACAGCTTTTCATCAAATAATTTTTTCCAGTCACAGCGTGTTGCTTCAGGAACTGGTCTCACCTTTTCCGGGAGTAATTTGGAAAAAGTCCCACCTTGGCCAAATTTGACCTCTGACTGTTTCAAAACCTACACACCCCAAATGAGAAAAACTGTCCAGGATAAGGCATGTAATAATGATCTCACCTGACAGAATGAGAATGATACAACTGAAGTAGAGGCCAGAGTAGTGGAAAAGAAAATGGATATTTTCTTACTTGCTTATTTTCTTTGCCAAATGCGCTCAAACAGGAAGGATAATATAACAGATGATGGTCTGAGCTCCAGAACTCAAGGACAAAAGTATGTGATTCATACATAGTGCAGCTAGTTAAGAAGAGATATATTAAGTAATTCTGGAAGGAAAGCAGCACTTGTCAGTATCATTTTAGTGCTCATACAAGGAATCAATAGCTGAACTTAAAACATATGAGGCAATTTGTGTGATATACCTTCCAGGTAGTTATATATGTACTACTTTTTCAGCAATATTACCATAAACTGCTAGATATTTTTAGCATTTGGTTATTATTAAATTATACTTTAACCATTCTAAAATATCTGTAAATGTCAACTTGATTCATATACAGCTGTCTGGTTTAGCTGCAGCTAATACAAATGCAGTGTTTTTTGACAAGATTAAAATGATAGATGAAGACATTATTTACCAATAGCCTGATCACAGCAGCCTTACCTAAAGCTGGGGCAAATGCTAAGGTACTTATCAAGTTGCAAATGTAAAACTTTGCATAGAAAAAGGTGAATATTGGCGTATGTGCATTTCTATATTCTTCATCTTCACATGTAGTCAACCCTCTTCTACAGAAGAATCACTTATGGTCCACTGAGCCTTAAAAACTTCTAGTTTTTACTAGTTGTTTTCAACAACCTTTCATCATACAAGTTTATCTTAAGCATACTACTAAGTTTAGTTTTTTACTGAGTGTAGTTTTTCATTTTCTGAAAATTTATGACCTGAACTTCTGAATTGCTGGTAAAATTCTTATGCCCAACATGAATCTCAAACCAATTATGGAAATCTATTTCACTAAAATCGATTTAGTGAAAAGACTATGAATTTGTACATCGGTACTGTTTGAAGCTGAGTGGAAGACATTCAAGACATTTGTGTTTATTTTTGAAGTCAAAATATTTAATATCAGTCTTAAAATGTATTTTAAATTGTGTTTTTGAAAACCTCAGGTTGGTATTTTTCATATTGCTGCTACATGAGAACCTACATTCTAGGCTCTATCCAGCTCCCATTACATTTAGTGGAAGGTTGGTATTAATTTAAATAAGAGTTGGATATTTCCAAAGGATCAATTTTAACCTCAGGATTGTCTGTTCCTCTATTTTTTTTTTCCACAGTGTAGTTGCTTTTCATAATTAAATACTTATTTTGAAACTATTTTAGACAACATTATACTTGAGATAAAAATTGGGATGCTTACAAAAGGTAATAATAGCTAAAAGCAGCTATAGAACATAATTTGATGCTTTGATGCCTTATTTCCACACTTCTAATCTTAGGACTTCTCATTGTAAAGATCTATTGCAGTATCTATCTGAAAGATGGGATACGAACAAAATTTATATGCTAAGAATAAGCAACAGACTGTATTAGTTACCAAGAATAACTTCAAGAGTACATCAGGCTTCAGCAGCAAATAAATATCTTTTTGCCTCTTACTGCTTGTTACATGTATGATACTGGAATGATACATGCTAAGTAACTACTGATATGAAAACAGACTCCGCCAGCTTCTTGTCATCCCGAAGTTTCCAACAGAGTAAGTGTAGCTCAATTCAATTTTCAGACCTCTATTTTCCTGCAAACCCTCCTTGACATCGATTTCCATTAAGTGCAGTAGAATTTCCATTGATAAGGTAGGACCCAAATGAGAATCCAGTCATACTCTAAACAAATGACAATGTGTTATTATCTTGCTAAGAATGGCCAGTTCTCAGTTAAATGACAAGGAGTTGCAAGGCTTTGAGAATGCCTTAGAATCATGTATTTGGGTCAAACATGACTGATATGACTGATTAATCGTTGCAGGGTTTTTCTTGTTTTGTTTTTTGTAACACTGTCATTTCTCAGCATAAGATCACTTTGAAAGCAATTCTCAATACATTAAAGAAGCCAATCTTCATTGGATGGGCTTAGTTTCAGTTATTGCTCACCTTGCTTTTAAACTCACTGGGTTTAAAAAAGAATGTTTCATGTGGTTGGGCTTTGTAGGTCATGTTGCAACTGCACTTTTAGTACACTGGCTAGAATATAGAGGCTCTCTTGTTGCATACTCTGCAGTCCTCAATGAAAAAATGTACTCATGGCTTAGTCAAGAATCAGATTTGGGATTCAGGACTCCTGGGAATGCTTCCAAGTTCACTCTCTACAGGCCACATGGTTCCATGAAGATGACTTGTGCCCACACAGCTACACAAACAATTTTGCTATGATATGCAAAGGCTGTTTTGTGTAGTAGGAGATCATAAAAACAGCCATACATCCAACAAGTCTTTTCATAGTTGACTGCTAGCAGGGAGATTTTTTTCTGCTCTTTAAAAAATGTTTCCATTTTGATATTGCTCCTTCAGTTTTTCACACAATGCAAAGTTCTTTTCTGTTGGCTGTGCGGCGTGAGATTCATATTTACTTGCTACAATCCTCAAACATGGGAATGTTACATTTGTCAAGAATTGCAAGATATTGAAAATCATGAAAGCCCTGTAGTTCGGTAAAATGAGTCCCTAAATACAGTTTTCTAATATCACCTGCTTCCTTTCTGGAGGCATTTCAGTTGGACTGAGGAAGAAACCAGGCCCTTCTCATTTTAACAACTCAGGAAAAGTGTGGTTAATTTTATTGGTAAACACTTAACAGCTTAACTGAAAGTGTCCTCTGTGCACACGCAGAAGATCAAGGCTATGCACCACTCTTAATCACAATGATATGAGCTACTTATGTCACAGCCACCTGTTGTTAGGGAAGGTGTTTAGATGCTATATAATGTGGCCTGAGTATGAGCTGGTCTTAGAAGTAGAAACACTTGCATGATAATTGCAGGGTTATAATCTAGGTCTACATGTTTTGCTTGACAAAAAGGTCAGATTATAAAACTGATCTTAAACTCTACTCCAAAAGCAAATAGATATTACACCTTTACTAGTTCTTAAGAGGCAAGCATTCTCTACTTCCAGCCAGCAAAGTCACATATCAGCTCAGGGTTTATGAACTCCAGAATCTTTTCATTACTGAATGAAAATGGAAAAGCTTATCCCATTTTGTTTGATTTCAGGTTTCCCTTCAGTATACATCTGTGCATATATAGACAAGGATGTTTTAGTCTTCACAATCAACTTAATATTGGACTGGGAGTTTTACTGTTCGCTGTCCATTGCTCTCATTTCCAAGATACTTCCTTCTGTCAGCTATTTGTATCATTGCTTAGCTTTGGTAAGACAAGCAATGTCAGTTATATGCACAACTGAGCAGAAATGTGAACACTTTGAACGCTCTTCTTTCACAGTGAGTTGTTTAATGCCTACTGTTATGTCGCTTTTTAGCTTAATTAGATGAAGTTCAGTACTCAGTCAGCTGCCTTTGTTTGGGACAATGGGGACATCTGCTGGTCAGTGGGACAAACGGCCTCACATCCCCGCAGCTTTCACAGGAACGCAGAGAATCACAGAAAGTTCCCGAGTTGGAGGAGACCTACGAAGATGACCTAGTCGAAATCCTGCCTCCATACAAGACTGCAAACTCCGCGTTTGTGGGAACTGTCCAAACAATTCCTGCATCTTGGGGCTGTGAGAACTTTTGAAAGCAGGAGCATCACAGCAAGCATCACCTATTTTCCATTGGATTGCTCAAATGCTCAGCATACACCATTGCTTTCAGCTGCTTTCAGTGGCACATGTGGTTCTGCTCATACCGAGCACTCAGTGCTGCACAGCCTCCACAGTTCACTCTGCGATCAGACTGTCCCATCATTAGTACAATAGGCTTCGTTCTCACATATTCTTCTCTAAGGAGAAACTCAAGAACCATAATCGTAGGCAAAAATTCTTGTTGGCTCACTGCAATGTAATTTAGAAACTCAGAGCCATGTCTCTCAATTTGCTGTAGCTGGCACATCTAGCTGGGAGCTCCTGAAATTATGCTAACCAGAAAATTGACCACAAAAGTAAAACACGCCTGTGAAAATGTATCTGGGTTTGGGGTCATTGACCATAGCTGATGAACATTGCTATGGCTGTGCCTGGCCATGCTGAGCAGAGCAAAATAAGAGTAAGAACAGGACTGTAATTGTGCAGTTTTTGCTGTAGTTTGCCTATACCTTTTTGTTTGTTCTGATGGGTGTTTCAGGAGCGTTAAAGGAAGACAATGTGTAACCTTTGAATGCAAATCCATACAAGCTTAAGTTATAAATCCTGGTCTTTATCCTGTATAGGATTGCTAGTTTTTCAAGTTCATACTGCCAATGGAGGGAGTTGGCAAACTCTGTATTCAAGGAAGAAACTTGAAATCTATCAAGCTGAAGCCTTACAACTTCCAAACAAAATAAATCAGAAAAGGACAAAATGTCAACAGAATTGTCCAGAGCAGTAACAGCAACCAAAGTTTCATCACAGACAGCAAAAAGGATAGTATGTAAGTCAGAAGAAGCTCGCTGACATGTTATGCCCATCCTTGAGCAGCTCAAAAGCTTATTCTTTAATAGTAGCCATGAATATCCTTCATCTTTTTCAAGGGATTATTTCTATGAGTCAAGACTTTTGAGTTCAGCACAGCATTCACTGTTGTTACCAGTAGCAAGAGCAATCAGAAAGAAAAGAAGGTAATATGTGTACTTTGTTTGTCTTTTGGATAAAATGGCACATAACATTTTTGACTTGCTGTATTATATCATAATTTACCTCTTGACTTCAGCTGTCAACATGTCAGACTGTTCTGATCCCCTTTCAAGCTTTCATGACAAAAGCCCCCAAGAGATTAATTCTTTTCATTCATCAGTTTTCTACTTTAAAGTCTTCCATGCCTTGAGGGAAGGAGAGCAAACACAAGGGGGTCAGTAGGGGGTTAAACATTCTTCGACCATATGAAACAAATGTGCTGGCCTACTAAGTTGTCATAGGCTGGTAGTGGGGGAAATTGATTAGCAAATGAAAGAGACAAAATGGCTAACTAATTCTGCACATTTATCTGTGAGAGTTCAACACTGTAGGCTACAGCTTTCTCATAAAACATTTCTATGAGCTTTTCTGGTTTTAACTGCTTTGACACACTTTCCACCAGTGCTTTGATTTTTGGCTAAGTGATTTCTACTTCAGTGAAAAATCTCTCCCCATGGAGCAGCAGCAGGTGTTTTGTTACTGTTTTCCATGCCTTGACCTGCTGGAGAGTTTTCTTTTGATTTTCATAGTGTAAATGCCTCAGAAGCATAATGATTCTCACAGTAACTACTGCACATGGGAGAAAAGGAAGCAGGATCCAGGAGTTCCTACTGTTAAAGTGTTAAGTTTTAGCAAAATACATCAAGATAATCTAATGTAAGTCCTACCTTAAACTGCTCTGAAGGTTAGACATTGCATGTGAAATATTTCACACAGCTTCTTTTGGAAATGCAAACTGCCCACAGTAACTCAGGACAAGAAAACTCAGGGGAATATCCTTTTCCGGGACTGCATTAAGAGCATTTTCCTTTCCAGATGACTGAAAATGATAGCAGTTTGTATTTGGTTTGAACTCTTGTACAAACTGAACTAGTTTTTGACATGCAGCAAGATTTACGTCATTTCTGAAAACTGGTACCAATAAGGAGCCCAGCTTCATGCAGCTTTCTGATTGATTTCCATTGGTCTCAGGTTTAGAGAAGATCATTACTGTGATCTAAAAGGTATTTGACTCTTCAAGTCCGTCTTGACACTATGTTCTTAGTCATTTATGCATGAAAACTGAACTTCCACTTCAAAATGAAATCTACTCAAAATATTGAAATAGTGTACATGATCAAAGTAAAAAAAAGTGAAAGTGAAAAAAAACAAGACAGAAAAGACAGAAAATTAGCAAAGTATCAAGCCTTTTTCTTTGCCACGATGCCTACCCAAGTAGTAACTCAGCATAAATACAGCTACAGTCTTTTTAGAGTTCTTAATGTATTCTTCTAGAATATAGTAAACAGTGTTCTTTTCTCTGTAATCCTCCTTATGGTCTTTGGGCATCATCTAAATGATCTTGGAGTGCAAGCTCTTGTGAAAACCAGTATCACCTTGGTTCCCTGCTCACTTAAGGTCAGATGTTTAAGGCTCCTGAAATTGCAATTACATAGGTGGTGCAATTCTAAAAAGTACCTAAGTTCTCAATTTTCTCTGTATTAGATACCATGGTTGGTTTGAAAATTCTATTAACTCTGTAATAGCGATTTTATACGCCTTTCAAAGCTGAAACTTTAAAATTGGGCTGTTAAGTATATTTTAAATGTTGCCTTCTGAATCTCAAGATCTTGAAATCTAACTGTTGGTCTCCTCTGTAACTGGAATGATATTGTATGTTATAACCTCTGAAGTATTAAAGAATAAAAAGAATGACAAGTGAGGAGGAGACTCTGAATAGGCATGCTATTTTATTATGAAGGAGCAGCTACTTGGCAGCCACTCCATAGCATTTTCATTAGTGAAAGTATGAATGGGCAAGTACCATAGGCATTGAGCATTACCTTTTAGCAGGTGCAGCTCCATCAGTAAGTACATGCTGTCCGCAGTACTGAGCTCTGTGGATAATTTATCCTCTCATAGATAACATCTTTGAACTTTGCCCAGAGAATCCCACCTGAGCTGCATTTGCTCAGTTCCAACTGCCATTAGCTGAATCTGTCCCCAGCGAGATTTGTAAAAGCATTTATCTGTTATCACCATTTCCCTTTTGATGTACATTATAACTGAGACATTTCTGGTGCTCTGCGTGAACTTGCAAAACAAGAAATTCTTAAAGTGAACTGTACAAACATTTCACACATGCATAACTGGAAAGGCCGCGGTTACAAGTGCTGCGCTAGCAGCCTGTATGGCTATGTGGACTTTCTTTGAATAAAAAGAATTTGTAATGATGATGATCACCTGGATACAGAATAGAACCAGTGCACTCTTGGTATGGGAACACACTCAGTATGCTAAGATATGATAAGAACAAAATAACTTGCTTGATTTTCACATGCACTGTGGAAAATAATTATCAAAAAATGTTAAAGCAAGTGCACAACAGTAGCAGTTTGACTTTCTAAGTACTGTCTTTACAGAAACATACGGCTAAAAATATAAGCAAACATAATGCATTTGTTTAACTATTAGTATAGAACATAAGTGGAAACGCAATAGGTATTCAAAGCCTCAGGCCAGCAAAGCAAGCTCTGTGGATGGCTATGGCACACTGACTGTAGCTTTTCTTTTGTACCATCTTGTAGGTTGCAATTAAAACTGCACCAGCACTCCTGAAGGCACCATGGGTGAATGAATTTCTTTTGGTATCTTGGACTCTCTGAATGTCAAGCTAGTTTCTGGCAAAATATGTGATAGGAATTTGTTTATATGTTTTTATGACAGAGTTATAGGACATTCTGTTTCAATTAGAAGTGCACCAGAAATGATCAAAAATAACTTTTCTCTGTAATTGGCAAATCCTTAAAATTCCCCGCTAGTTTGGTTTGACCTGTTTATATCCATGCAAGTCAGAAGCCCTCTGCACTCTCCTGTACTTCAAACCTTAGAGGTTATCTGTCGCATTATTTTTTTTCTTACAGGGATTCCAGGACAGAATGAAAGATAGAGATTCATTCCTGGGTTTGGAATAAATGATGAGCTAACTATTGTCAAAAACATTCTGGCTCTTTCTGTGCAGAAAGGTTTGCAAGTGGATATGTTAATGTATTTTTAGATTCTGTTTGAACAGCTGACAAAGACAAAATAATTGACAACAGATGCAAAGCTAGAAAGTGACAACTGAAAGCATCACCATAAGTCTGGAAAACTTCATATGGGGAGTTGGAGGAAGATGGGCAAAATAGACTGATTTCTGGGACAGAGTTTCATATGTATCTGATTGTTATATGAGTCAACCTCAGACTACTTTTATTTCCATTTAACACCATGTGGAGTGCTTGGAACCATGATAATTGGCTCTGGCTGAATGATCTTTGTTGGTTAAAAGGCTAAAATTCAAAGCCATCAGTACTTTATGAAAACTAGAGATTTTACTTGTGGACATAAGACATTGAAGACCTTACAATTTTTTTTTTAGTTTAGGAACAGTCAAATCAAGAGGCAATCTATAACAAGTGACTTTTTTGAATGTAGAAGACACATTCAAGACAGACAGACTTAATTTTCATGAAAAGTTCAGATGAGATGACTGTGGTTACGTTTAGTCTTGGGAAATTCCTCTTATGCTGTAAACATTTCATAGAGGAACATTCATATACTGATCTTTAGTTTTAATATATTTTTGGCAGATCATAAATGAAATATATACTGTCTAAACATGTATAGGTTTCTAATAGCAGAAGAGCCTATACAGATTGCCTACAGCTGTCCTAACCACATGAAACAATTGAACAACTTCCAGTAACCTTATTTTGCTGTAAATTCATTCATCAAATGTTAGATGTTGGGCCACAGATAAATAATGAACAGTTTGGCTGTGTAATATTGTCTGTTGGTACAATCTTTCACTTCTACAGCAATCCAATTCTTTCTGTAGGATGTAGACGAGAAAATATCAAAGACTTGTTTTCTTCAATTGCTATTGAACTTCATAAATGAAGATCATGTTGTGGAAGAAAACGCCTTTATGTGGACTGATTTTCCAATCTTTGTTTAATGAAAGTCTAAGTTCTATCATCAGAGCAGATTTTGGCAACAACATTGCCTATGCATAGGAATCAACATTACCATCCTTAAGTGATAAGTTAAAAGCTTTGTTTGGCTGGGAATTATTCTATGTAACTTAAATCTACACGGGACTTTTAACTGTCTTTACAGAGAGCTCTCACAACTGTGCTAGTTGTTAGTGAAGTGATTACTGTGTCTCAGATTTGAAAACATTTCCAGCAATTCAATATTTCCAGTCTCAAGTTCAAAACCAAGAACAAATTGAAAGCCAAATTTATTCTGATGTAATTCAAGTGGAGCCTAAATCTGGTCTCAAGATTCCTGATCATGTTTTGAGCAAGTTTGGAAATGCCCCTATTTCTTTTAACTTACATTTGCTTATAATGTGAAGCAGGATAATGGGCAATGCAGTTTTTCAGTGTTAATTGGAACAAAATTACATACTATTCCTGATGACTTTTCATACAATCTTCAACAGAGTATATAAGGCATAGAATGTACTGCTTTACCATGAGTCTGATTTACCATTTGTTTTCAACCAGACTAATTCTATTGTTGTCAAGTTCCACGCTAATTTAATATTCATTCTAGTGAGAAAATGTTGGAATAGAATGGGTTTCATCTGTACTAAATTTTTGTAATGAAGTTTCAGAAATGCTGACACGCTAAATATGCACAACTCATAACTGTACCTATATATGAAATCCTTTATATTTTTGCTGTTTGATAAATTTGAAATAAAAAAAAATCAATGGTCGAACTTTTAACATGTTATTTTGAGTTGCTGTTAAGTGTAGATGTGTGGGATGGATGGTCAAAATTTAATCCTAGGATTGCCTTTCAATCAGTCAGAAAATTCTTCCTCTACAATCAGAAATGTAATAGAATGCAAAATGGTAGTGAATTATTGGCCTGTCCATGCTGTAAGAGTGCAAAATACCCACCTAGTGCACATGTACTAGACTTAAGACATTCTGATCAAGATTTCTAATTGCCATAAAAGTAAAGTCAGCTCATCATATTGTACATGTTGACACCAAAAAAGCTAGCATGCTTTCAACAATTTCTCACCCGTCTTATTTACTTATAATACCCCAATTCAAAATGGATATGCACAGATCTCTTACAGCATCCAGAAACTGCAGATGATTTGTAGCCACAACCTGCAGCAAAAAGGATGAGCAAAATAGGATCATATTTTATCCTTTAATTTTTCCTATTCTCCTTATCTCCCAGTTTGCAACTCACACAATCAGAGTTCTCCTCTCCCATATGATGAATTTTTTCAGAAGTGTTTATCAGGTGTGCTTAGAAAGTGCGAAAAAAGAGTTTTTCGAATGTCGTATCTCACCTCATCTGGTGTTTCGTTCCTGCCCAGCATAACTGTCATCAAAAACTTAAAAAAAAGCCAGTGTGCTTCATTCCTTCAGTAGGTTTTGTATAATTCTGCATATACAACTTCTGCATAATAGACTGCTAAATTATATTGCAAGAGGAGAAAGCCAGAATGGCAGACATAGACAGAGCAACTGCAGAAGACAATTAAGGAAGAATAATTTGGGAATTGGGTGGTAGATGGATATTATGCATTTTATGAGTTCATATAAGAAATAACTTACTGGGTCTGAATGAGGCCAAACACATTTTGGGATGGAATACATATGACTGTGTGACCTTTCTTTCCCCATGCAATAATTGTTAAAAGAGCTGAATTATTTTTTCATAAAATGATTATGAGTTTTGAGAGGTGACATTTGAAAGAAGGGTATAAATTATAAAGCAAACATATAAATGTTTTCATAATGCTGAAATGGTTATTGTTATAAAATGTATTTGATGTAACAGGAAGCATATGTCTCATTAAGCTGAATGCACAGAAAATGTTCTCTGTAGCCCAACTGCGTAATCATTCACAGTGAATATGTGCCATTCACCTCCCAGTATATGCTCACATGAAACCTGGTGAAATACAACTGTATGCTAATACAAATTTAGATGTATACGTTTCACATGCTCAAAGCTCACTTATGCCACTGAAGCCATCCCCATTATACCGAATCCAGTAATGTCCAATGGTTCCAACTGGAAATCTCTCCATTAAATTCATTGGACCTTTTGTAATAATCCACTCAAGTCAAATAATGTAACATTGAACTCACAGCACAAGAAAGCTATGAGGAGGATTTTATCAGCAACACTTACACCAATCTATCCTTTCAGCTGGGATGATTTAGAATTAAATGTTGCTTGTGCTAACCATGCGAATCCCTCACTGAAGTCCCTCTGTCAAGATAATATGGCCTGACCTCTGAAGTTAATACATTGTGTACAATGATGAAAGAGATTTTAATGAGTTTACAATATACAGTCAGGTTAGCAACAAAACATTTTAATAGCTATTTGAAATATGCTTAGAAAATCATCATTCACAGACAGAGAAACATACAGCAGCCCCTATGGTTTACAGTGCTTTATTAATATCTGGGTTATATGGGCACCAAAATCTTCAAACAAAACTAAATAATCTTGATTTTGTAAGTGGTAGACCTTTGCAAACAATATTAATGTAGGAAATACACATATTCTTCTGTGAGGGAAAAATAAGTATCTAATCAACCCAGTGCAAAAAATCACAAAAAAATCCGTACAGAATTACATACCCAGTTTAACTGAATGCTCAATGCTAACTCAGCTCTGGATGCAACTGTTGCAATCAATATGCTGGAATTTAGAGGGAGTGTGGCAAGTAGGTGGCAAATGGGCGGGGGCAGGTTCTTTCCAGCAGGGCCCAGAAACAGGACAAGGGGCAACAGGCACAGACACAGGAAGCGTCACCTGAAAATGAGTGAACAACTTCTTCACTTTGACAGAGCACTGGAACAGCTACAAGAGAGGTCGTGGAGTCTTCTTCTCTGGAGATGTTCAAATACCATCTGGAAGCTTTCCTGTGCAACTTCCTGTAGGCAACCTGCTTTAGCAGGGGTTGGACTAGATGATTTCCAGAGATCCCTTCTAAAACCTACAATTCTGTGATTCTGAGTTACTAGAATTACAATCCAAACCTGCTTCAGTCTGAGTTTACCTTAAGTGTGGTTACTGGAAAACTGAGCTTCTGATTAAATTCCTTGTGACATATTGCTGAGCACATAAAGGCTGCACAGAAATTATGTGCTTTGGAGTCCCTTTAGTGTCTGATGCTGACAATCAGGATGGCAAGTGTTCAGCATTAATGCTGATGTAAATGTCACTTAGGACACCATGCTTAATTATGTAAAGACATAATTTGTATGAAGCAACAGATTCACATTTAATATAAACTGTTAAAAAACAAGGAGTTCAAACATAAAAATGCCATAAGGGGAAATGGAAAATATAATGTTTGAAAAGAACATCATGGATTGAGAAAAATAGATGGATTCCATAATAAGGCAGTCTGAATGAAAGTCTCAAAAGCAGAAGACAGTCCATTTAATCACTCAATCTATAAACATACAATGATCACAGAACACAATGAAATGGCTCAACATCAGTCAGCTTAGACTGAAAACTATTTAATTCATCATAGCACTGCAGTACTTACAAACTAAATATGTGCAGATAATTCTACATCCGCTGAATTCAGTGGAAAGATTCTATGATTATTAGCGAAGTTTTCTAGTCTATGAATTATCGATAAGGAGGAAAAAAAAAGACGATAAGAGATGAAAATACTCCAGTTATGAGAATTCACCAGGATAGCCATATACTGAATCTATATAAGGCTTTGATTTCATACTATCTCCTCTCCCACAAATGGTCTACATAGCCCACATTCATCCTCCCTTCTTCCACTTGCATTATCTGCAGCTGGTGACATTTTCTTATCCTAATTCCCAAGACATCTTCCCCAACACAATTCTTTTCTGCCCCTTTGACACTCTGATCATCTCTCCAAGAGCACAATTCAGAATACATTCAGCATTCTATTCACCTGGTGATTCTCAACAAGACACAGAATTATTGTATTTTATTGTGACATTATCTTACTGAACATAGGAGAAAGAAATAACAGAAGAGCTTGCATGCCAGCTGGTGTGGAGCAAGGACACAGAATGCTTATTAATGTTTGAGGCCATGACCCATGTCTTTTGACAACATGGGAAATGTTCTACAAATCACCAACTATCCATTTTTTCCCTCATTTTGTTATTGTGCAAATACTTTTCTCTATTTTGCTTTCTTCCCAATAAATAAATAAAACCCTACTATTTTTCTTGCATTTGTATCATTCATCAATGTATATAGCATTAGTCATCAAGTGGACAATAATTTAACCTATTTTTGTCCTTCTGTCACTTAATAATGCATGCATGTCTGCAGTAGAAGCAAAAAAAAAAAAAAACAACCCTTCGTTTCCCACCAAATGATTTTGAACAAAATTTACTCTTCAAAAATAGCTTTCACAAGATGGTTCCTTTTAACTTTGTTCTAGACTTTCAAAGCCCTGGTTATTACTTGACAAATAAGAATGTAAGAATGAATTCAGAATGTAGCTGTCACTGGAAATTCACTTTCGTTAGACATAGCCATTCAACATATCTAAGTAACTATTTTTGCAGCTGTTCTGTAAGTTAAATAATAGCTGATTCATCAACTCATAATAAACAATTTTTTTTTTGTCTTCTGAATGTTAATCTTCAAAACATACTTATTACAATAATCTAGGTCAGGCCGGTGATGTTAGAAAAATGTAAAATATTAGCACTAACAGAAGATTCCTTGTTAATAGCTCTGTGAAATTAGGTGGACACATCTTTTTGTTACTTTGGAAGGAGTGCAGGTACGAAGTGATGACACAGTTTAAGAGTTGGTCTCGCTTACTTCTGCACAGTTTGCACACAGTCAGAGAACAGAAGAGCCATTAGTTACTAACTGAAGGTACCCAGCACTTTTGAGAACTGGTCACAAAACCACTGATTTAGTCCTTTCTTAAAAAGTAGAACAAGCTTTCAAGCCAGAAAAGATTTAGACAGTTTGCTATGACAATTTAGGGCTTCTATGAAAAGCTCTGTAACTGCATCTCCCACATCACATTTCCATGCTTCTATCGTCTATTCAAGAGATACTTAAGCTTCCTGAAATTCCTGTGTCTGACATTCATATGCATGAGTAAACATATAATCTTTTAGTGAAGACATCCAAAGCAGCATGAATGTCCCAGTGCCCACCCTGTCTGCCATAGAGATCTTTACCAAAGGTGTCTGGAGCGGAATATACTAGTTGCCCAAACTTAACTGAAAATACAAGTTAGGGTCATAAATGAGAACTATGATGAGTCTCTCTGAAAATGAGCACAGATGGGACCTGGAATGGACATTTGCCAGTGGGGTAAACAGCCCCTGCAATAAATAAAACCAGAGCAACTCTTCAATTACAGGAATAAAATGTGATAGGCATGAACAATTTGCTTTCCTTTGGCATCTCTGACCTACCATTTTACTACTCAGTATTTCACTGTAAGTTTCCTCTGAGCCAAACCTGAAACTACACTGATTGTTTTACATGAGAGAGTCTCCTTCATTAAAAAGTGGTAATGTGGGTAATCTGTTGTTTTGTTAGGAATATTTTTGTACTGAAAATGAGCGCTCCTGTGGTGGGAAACAGCCTGTGGGCAGCAGTTAGGTGAGAGTGCTAAGTGCTGCTGAAATATGGTCAGAGTTGAGGAAAACTGCCATATCACACATCAAAACTAGGTCACTCTTCTTATTTGGAATATAATCCACCTAAGGCTTTTAAGAAGAGTTCTCCAGATACATCTCAAAGAATTTGCCCTGACAAAGCACCTTCTCAAGCTTTATGATCTCTGCACAAAAAATCACATCCTAAATGTATGTCATGAGGATGAAATGGAAGTTACAACCTAAAGAAAACAGAGTAGAAAGGAAGAGTTCTGTGAAATGGTATACATTTCTATATGTACTTGATCCAAGAGATACCAAAGAATAACTTTGGTAGCCTAAAGTGATGCCTGGACTCATATCCATATGTTCCTTTTCCCACTGTCACCAGCCAGAATGCAAACTTTTTATAGAAATAATCCCAGGTCTAAGAAATTCACCTGAGGTCCTTTGTATTTGTCATTTGAAAACACTGTGAAGTGAGATAGGATAGATTAGACCACAGACAGAGCGCAGTCATGACAACAGGTCAGTTTGCCCAGGAGTACAGCCTACACTACCAGAATCACACAGCTGGTAGACTAAGGAGGTTAAAAGCACAAGGTAGTCATATACAGACTAGTCCAGAGGAGAGCAGACAGGTCTGCAGACTCCAGTTTTACTCATATATTTCTGTGTCTTTACTTCTGATGATACTGATATCATTTTAAGTTCACTTGGAATATGTGTAGTTGTGCAGGTCTGGAAAGAGATGGCTAGCAGTGTGACCCTGTATAGAAGTTTAGAAATAAAGTTAACAGGTTTGTCTTCTACATACAAAGAGGTAAGAGTAAGAAATGTAGTTCTATTGAGGATAAGAGCAAATGAAACCAAGCAGGCTTTTGGCCTGCCTCATCTGAGCCTAACATGCCACTACACAGACTGGAAGATTTTGGAAGATTTGATTTTATTTTTTTTTATTTTTTGCCTCTCTCTCTTTCTCTGTCTTTTCTGACGCTTGGAAATAAAGGAACATAGGACAGTCTTGATTTTTGCCCTTCCTCTGATGCTTCCCCAAAGACTCAATCCTGCTTTCAGAGACTGACTGCTGTCCTGCTTTGCCTCAGACAGATGTAGGGCTGTTTCCCTGTGGTGAGATAAAATGCGTTCCTACCAGTACACAAAGCCATACATATGGCCTACCATGGCACAAAGCCACGTTCCACACACCAGGGAAAGAAGACTGTGCAGAGGGACATCATTCCCCTGACAGCCAGTTAGCAGTGCTCTGGAAAGCAAAACAGAAGTACTTTCAGCTGAGAGTAGCAATGGTCATAGGCCTAGGAAGGTTTCCAACTACATCAATCCATTTGCTGAGGCCTTGAATATAAGGAACTGGAGGATGACACATATTACTACTTCAGGCTGCAGTAATAACAGCAGGAGACAGTTCCACTGCAACAGGTATTTATTGTCGCCATCCATCATTCTTTGTGAAGAACTGCTGAACAAATGAAAATCACCTTCAACAAAAATTCAGACCTAAGATTTGAGTTCAGATTTACTCCAACCTGTCCACTTCATTAAGTCAAAACTGATCCCTTAATAAAGGCACATTTCTTCTTCAGGAAATGTTTCTCTGAAGCATTTACTCTTGAACAAATCAAGCTCAGCAGCATTGCTCTAGAAAATGGAACTATGAAATTGAAATAAAAATTGCAAGAAAAAGTGATACCACGTTCTAACAAAATAGCACAAGGTTGGGTACTGTTTTTAAATGATATACAGTATGTAATAATATAAATTACAATTGGGATATATGTCTGCAGAACCCAACGCAGTGAAAGCAATTGCTTGGGTTTAGATTCAGCATTTGGTATGATCAAGCCACTTTCAATTGCTATGAGGTTTGCTTTGACATAGGTGTTTTTCTGGTGGTGCTGTTTGTTTATCTGTTTATCTGTTTGTTTACTAGAAAGCAGCTCATACAAATTTACTTTATCTCTATGGTAACTGTAGAGCCACGGCCTGACCCGCTGATTGAGCACCTGGCGAAAGGACCCAGGCAGCCCTGGGAGCACAGGTGAAGGCAATTCAGCTGTGTGAGCAGAAGGGCTGCAGCCTGGCTGCACCTCTCTTAGACCTCATTTAAGGGCTGACTGGCTCTGGAGAAGAGTCTCTTTCTGGAGCTCTGTCCTTTGTGGAGTCTTCCCCTGTGAGTCTAGATCTTCAGACACAGGTGAGCAGTCTTTTTTTCCTTCCCTTATAACACCTTTCTATTGTGATAGTCTCTGACAATTGTCCTGTTGCCAATCACCTTTCCAGGGCATTGATCTTTCTGATTGTTACATGTATCATCTTTCATATCATATGTATTAGTGTATGGGAACTGCTGAGTCACGGCCTGAACCTCTGATCACCCGAGGTGAGCCGTGAGTCAGCCAGAGGAGCACAGCTGAAGGCAATTCACCTGTGCTGCTGGAAGGGGTGGAGCATGGCTGCACCCCTCCTAGACCTATTGAAGAGCTGGCTACCAGTGGGGAAGGATCTCTTCTGGAGATCCCTTCTTCTGGTGCTTTCTGTAGGTAAGCCTTCCATTTATTCTCCTTATTATCCTAGTCTATTTTGCCTAGCTCTCTTGTGATTATAACATCTTAATGGCCATTGATTATACACTTTCCAAGAGAGCTGACAGCCACGGATCCTCTTAATGCTAAAATGGGCTGCGTATCACTTATCTTTTGTTCAGTTTAAATGTTACTTCAAATCTGGAGTTACTATAACTGTTTTCATCTCCCCCATCTTAGATCCTAGGGGATCTAAAAAAAACACCAACCAACAACATTAAAAATAGCTTGCTACGTATTACAGCTTTTATTATTTGGAAAGCCTCCAGAGGGAGTTATTATTCTGTGTATGTTCTCGAAAGGAAACTTTCTAAGTGCTCATAAAATATAGCAAGGTAGAGCTGAATGGTGCTATAGCAGATAGTTGATAAAGAACTGCGTGCTTTGTCTTGTCTTCTTTAAGACTTCAACGTCTAAAGCATATTTCCATATTTAATATGAAACATTTAATAATAGGAATAGGTTAATGGAGACAATTGCTGGAAGTTTCCAATTCTTGGAGTATGATATGATTGTAGAGCTCACAGTATCAACTCCATATGTTTTGCTGTCACAATGGGAGATTTCAGCATGGCCTAAACTCTGTGTCTGAAAATAGCAAACAACACACAATGCTAGCAACTGCATTTTTTCAGAGGACTGATTAATGAACTTGGAAGAGACAATGAATTTAAAGAACAGCACGGCAGCCTTCCTCTGGAGATGTGCAGCTTTTATGAATGAGTTAGAATCATAGCATCACAAGGCTGGAAATGACCATAAGATCACCTAGTGCAACCATCATGAATGAGTTGTGCTCAGCATCTCTTCTACATAATGTTAAGTGCACTTCATCTTGTTTTGCTTGATGATAAAGTTGGGCCACAAGACATATTCCTCTACAGTTATCTTTTTATCAACAGCCACTTAGAAACTAAAGAAATAGATGAAGTTCCAAGAAAACATGCACTGGTGCCTGGAACTGGTTGTACTTGTGTCAATTACCAAGTGAAAGAAAAAAAAAAAAAAATTGGTGGATCACTGATACTTTAGGAAGTATCCCTTGTGGTTACACAGATGTTCTTATCTGACAAAGAAGAGTTATTGAAAAGATGAAGTTCACTTCTGAACTTGCACCTCAAAATTCCTCATTTTGCGGCCAGAAAGGTAATGGAAAACTACACTCCATTTGAGATTCATCTAGCTCACAGCAGAGCTTCCAAGATCAGAAATGTCTTGCTGTTTCTGATAATAGAAAGGTAACCTCTTCCCCTGTAGGTAAGGGGATACAAAAAGGAGGCAAACAGACTTAATGCAAAGGAAATGTCTGTGGAAAAACACAACTTTGTCTTTTTATTCTCTTGAGTAGCGCATCTTTTCTTTTTGATTTCTCTAAGCTAACTTCTAATTTATGTAAGTAAAAAGCTACTAGTTCAGGTGGATTTGATTATGAGTTGCAGGAGGTGGCACATTTCCAACATGCTACTGAGTGAACTGACATGCTTGCTATTCATGAATTCTTCATTTTGTGGGATCCTATCCTTTGATTTATGGGTTGTTGGGGTTCATAGCTCTTAGACTTATGCCCAAGTTTCAGTATTTTTTTCTTTTATACTTTGACCACTATTTATTAAGTCAGAGTTCTGAGTAGAATTCTGGGTAGCATTCCTGTACTTTAACAATGTCTGGGTAAGGTTCTGAACAGCTTGCAGCATGGTAATGAAATGCTGTTTTCCTACAAACAAGATGAGGAATAGACAAGGATTAAAAAAAAAAAAAAAGGACTTTTCCCAGTAAAACTACAGCTGTGGAACAAAGCAGACACCAAACATTCTAAAAAATGTTGACCTTAATCCTGTGGTTTCTTGGTAAAAATCAGTTCTTAAAAAGCCTCAGAAGTGAAAGTCAGTCATTTAAATACATCAACTAATTAGCGATGGAATAAATGTTAAAAGAATCCCTATATAACTTAGCTCAGTCAAATCCTGGACTGTCTGGCCTGGTGTAAACCAGAGCAGATTTCAGTGAATTTACTGTGTCTTCTCAGACTTGCTCCAGCTGAGGTCTGGCCCTTTTTATTTACTCAGACATCTCAATGTCCCTTATCTTCCTCTCTCTTTCCATCCATGCCAAACCAGAACTGTCTCAACTCTCCTGACCCAGTCATTCCAGCCCTGTGACTCCCAAATGGCTCAGAGTTAAGCTATTTCAGATTTTGTACAGCAAGCAGAATTTGTTTTCCCATCACTTCAGAAATTGAGTTAAGCTGTGATTTTGCTGGTTAATACAAAAACAACAAAAAAAACTTTGCAGAGATAGACCTTCTTGCAGATAATAACACCTTGGTTTTATAAGCATATTGATGCTACTATACCTGATTCCCTGGCTTAAACTAAAGAACCAGCAGTTAAATATCTGTCTGTATGAGCCAGGATTTAGGAATATATTTCTGCAGTAAAAGAGAAGCAAAGCATTTTATCAGGGCCTGAAAACAGCAACACCAGCTGATGGGCACAGAGGAAAAACAACAGTCGTTCACAACAGGCAGTTTTACCAGTGGGATGTCATCGTTACACATGACATGAGCACTGTCTAAATTAGAGCAGGTAAATTCTGTTATCTACAGATCTAGTGTTCTGAAAACATTTCAACATACACAATGGACACTTTTCACAGCCTGATTCCATGACACCAGTGTGCATGTTGCCAGAGGATGCACTTTTCTCCGCTGAGTTAGCAAGCTGAGAGTGAGCTCCATGTCAAGATGACCACAGTGCTTCCTGTTTGGGTTGGCAGGAAGCAAGACCAGCCTGCAATGGAGTCTACCTCTGCTCCTGTGATATTTCTACATGAATTTCATTTTGTTTCTTCTCTAAGTATAGGCTTGCCTTCTCCAGTATGGTTTATCCAAGGGAAAAATTATTCTAACCCCATGCTACTTGCACAGATTAAGGTTTAAGAACTATTTCTCTCCTAAAAGTTCTATGACTCTTTTAAACTGTACATGATTAAACACAAGGCTAACCATATAGCAAACATTCACACACTGTCATTCACAATGAGAACTAATGTCAGTAATGAGGCTATGAATATCCAGAATGCTGAAGCACAGAAGTCTACTACTGTGATCTGACATTGTAATGTTTCAGTGAAATAATGAAGTCCCAGTTCTGCTGAAGTCAAGTGGACTTGCCACCAATTTCAGTGGAACCAAATTTTTATGCGTATAGTGATGGCAGTTCTTACTATCCTAACATAGACATTTTATTTGCTATAGAAAATAAAACCATTTAGCTAAAATGAAGCGGAACATCTATTGCTACACTGCAAATGGAAGTAAGGCTGGAGCCAAGGCTGACATTAGAGATTCTCATCTTGTTATTGTGGCTTGGCTGCTTACCATCTGGTACACTACTATGGTTAAGGACTTGAGAGCTCCTGCACTCCAGGGAAGCAAACAATTCCAATGAAGATCATTTTAGTTCATTACTCTTCTTTCAAGAATGATTCAGACATTTTATGCAGACAATACAATGACCTTTGGGGCATAAAGGCTAGCATGTAAATGCTGTACTAGTATTTAATCTTGTACTAGTCCAGTTTGTAGTTAATTTTACTGGAAAAATGATAAAATTGTAATGTTTTGCCATCAATTATGGGAAGAAGTTGCTTAGTGGTGGAAACTACAGACTAGACATCTTGCACTTGAGCTTGACATGCAGCCAGCAAAAGCATTATTATCTATCCAACCACACTTCATTTCCATCATTATTTTTAGGATCACTTTTTCATCATGCTAATTAACTACATTCACAGTTGTACCACTATAAAGTATGGCTTAATTTTTTCCTTCTTTAAGCCTTCCAAACAAAGAAGGGGGGGAGGGGAGGAAGATGGAAGCATTTAAAGGTTAAGTAAAAATTATTTGCTTTCTATAGCTTTTGGAACAGGAGAAGAACTTGGTCAGCCTCTAGGTATCTAACACTGTATCTCATCAACAAGGCAGATAAATTGTTCTTCAGATAAAATTTTCAAGCTATAGCTAGATAGACAGTCCTTGTATACACAGTTACAGAGACATATTCAGTGAGTATACATGTTAAGAAAACTGGAGTCATCTGTAATGTCACATAAATAAAGGAATTAGAATGTGGCCCAAAGTTATCACTGTGACTAAGGTGTCTTAGGGCAGTCCCTGTATTACAGTACAAACTTGTCAGAGGAAACTTGTAACTCTGAGCTGTCTTCTCTTTGGATCACAATAAGGTCAAGAGATGTTCAGTAAAACACACAAATTAGTATCTGCACACAAAACCTGAGAATCAGGTGTACTTCAAAAAGAGGGAAATGCTTTTCATCACTTTCAAATCAGTACTGAAGTAAACTAAGGGAAAAGAAGAACACTTCACTGGAGCAGGCTGCCCAGGGAGGTGGTGGAGTCTCCTCTGGAGATGTTCAAGACCTGCCTGGATGCCTACTTGTGTGACCTGGTGTAGAGAACCTGCTTTGGCAGGGGGGTTGGACTCGATGATCTCTGGAGGTCCCTTCCAACCCCTACAATTCTGTGAAGCAAAAAAAAAAATCATACATGGGGACAAATTACATTTAGAACTGACAGAATAATTTGTTGACACATAAATTATTTATTGAATATTTTCTTTCATTTCTCTTCTTTAGATATCAGTTTTGAAATTCTATTTTGTGTATATTATTACTCAGAAGGAGCTAGGTAAAGTTTCACATATAAGTCTGCTTTAGTGTTGAAGTTTGCACTGTTCTGGTAAGTTGTAGGAGGCATTAAAAACCTCCCTACATTCCTGCCTCCAGCAAAAATGTTTCCCATGTGGCTGTGTCTCTTGGCTGGCAATCCAATAAAAAGAACAGCTTCTGTGTTCCAGGTCTGAACTAATGAGAGCCCTTAGAACTGAGGATACACAGCGCAGATACTCCCCAGGAGGTTGCAGAAAGCTCAGGACTGCCTGGTGATCACTTCACCTGACCTGTAGATTCATTGTTTGGCTTGAGCGTGGACCTGTCTCATGACTACAACCTCAGCTGTGATCTGGGTTCTTTGTTGACCTGAGCTGCCATCCACAGGCCTGCCTTGCCCTCATCGGTGAGGTACTGTAGGATTAAGCCCTGGCTAGTGGGGCCCCTATCCTGCCTGTTGTTACTGTGCTTGGCTCCTTGTTCTTCAGGCAGCTGCTGTCCCTTGCAGCTCCTGGCAGCCTAATTCTCAACATTTTCCAGAAAGAAAACACAGCTTGAGATCATGATTTTTTTTAATATACTTAAACATAACAATATACTGTGTGTTTTAATTCAGTGCAGAAGTCTTTACTTTGAGCCTACTGACACAGCTGTGTAAGAATACTGTTCTATCTCCTTGCTGCCCAAACCTTATTTTTCTTTTAATAGATTGCCATGTTTTTTTTCTGGGTAGATTCACTATATGCACCATTTTATCCTTGCAGAAACCACAGTGTTACAGACTGACTAGCAAAGTCTTTATTGGTTTAAATTATTATACCATTTCAAATGGACTTTCATACTGCTTTCTGCATAAAACCATAAAGTTTAGAAGTAAATGTCCTTCTAAAGCTAATGGACTGAAATGATTTCATTAAGACTAAATACTGTCAGCAGTGAAAAGCCTGAGTGAGCAGTACGATCACATGCCCTCCCTGTCTCACAGGCTCTTTTTTCTACTGTTTGCTAGTTTATGTCTTATAATAAGAAAGATTATTCACAGCTATAACATCCCTACTTGTTAATGAATATCACATTTTCACGGACTGTAGAAAACAAAGTGTTGCAAAAATTGTAACAGTTATGCTGCAACTATCAGGTAAAAAAAAATAGAGATGTTCTGCTTGTGTTTCAAAGCACAAATTATATGTTGATACAAACTCAGTTTGTTCTGCAGTACCAAGCTGCCACTTACTGCTGAGGTTAAAGTCTGCCATGAGCAAGGAAGACACATCTCCTGTGAATGGTGTGGAAGTCATAACCCACCTTGTTTGCCAACTAAAACCTCCAACAAGCAATCTTGCTTCAAGCAGTTCAGAAATCATAACTAAATTCTTTGTAGATTGTTTCTTTGAAGTCCAGTCAGATACTGAATCTCTAGATTTTTACTGGAAGTTTTATGCAAATATATTTGAGTTTAAAGAAGCCTTACAGAAAATCTTCAGTCAAGCTTTCATAAATCTTAAGTAAAATTCCTCCAAGAATGGCCACATATGTGGACAGCTGTATTTTGTATTATGGATCTTCAGTCTTAAAACTAAATCAACATCTTCAGACTGTGAAATTTGTGTACCAACAAAGGCTGTTCTGTCCTGTGGGGCGTGAAAGGATTCAGAAGCTACATGCTAGCCTCCTGTCTTTAAACACTGAAAATCTTAAATTACACATGTAGCTTCAGAAAGCAACTTGGTTAAGATCTAAGAAAGGGGTCTAAGAGTATGAGATATTTCTTGTGCTAGAAAAAAATATCTGAAGAAAAGATGTAGTGAGCTCCTGAGGAAAGCAGACAAGATAATCATCTCCTCAGAGTGTGAGGAAATAATGGAATCAGTGGCTCAGTTAGAGGAGGAAACTGATGGATATTTTTTACCCGAAAATGTGAAGGTACTGACTTCTCAGTTCCTACTGATGACTCCCAGACAAACCTAACTTCTACCACTACACAGTGCAGCTGTCAAAGAGGTGCACCAAGAAAGGTTGCAAAGCTACACATGAGATTTTTTTCAGTTCAAGTTTACCCTAAGTCTGAATCAAATGCCTTTAATTCAAGGATTGCAGCAGACTGAAACCTTAATACATCCTGAATCTAAGATGGGTTATAGCTATTGACTTCATTAGCAATAGACTTAAATTCATACTTCTCTGCTTTTCTAAATTGGACTCCTGCTGCTTAAAATAAATTTTTGAAAAGCCAGTCATGGTGGATGTTTTTAAGTGGAAGTTGGTTGAAGATAATTAAAAGAATAATTACTATAATGAAAATTTAATGCATCCTGACGTGACCTAAATTATCACAGCTGTATTCCATGAATTTAACTTTCTTGTTTTTTGTTAGTAAAAGCTAAGAGATATTCCAGCTTTATCATACAGTGGTGCATTTTGAGATTTGTGGCTAGACTGAATGATCTTCAGCCAGCATCAGACCCTGCAGTCTCGCATTCTGTTTCTCTTGATTACCACTGTGTCATAATTTTGTTTTATGAAGTCATCTTTCAGTCAGTGCTAGAAGTCACTTTCTAAAACGTATGTTAAGAACCACAAAGCTGAAAGAGAAGCTGCCATGTCACATAAGGGCATCACAATGTTACATAATCTGGTTTGTGGAACATACATACAAAATGGAGAGACGACTGGTACAGGAGCGAAGAATATACGCTGCTGGCCTTCAGTAATAGTCAGTCATTGCAAATTTCAGTCGTGGTTTTTGGTTTCATTGTGATGTGCTATGGCTGAACACAGCTAAAATATTTGCTGCATCCGTTATGCTCTAAAAAAGAGTTGAGTGGCTCTTTTGTTTGTAAGATCACTTGGGTGATACACAAGCATTTTGATCTTAGTCAAGGTGCTTCTAGGAGAACTGAAGGCAAACCTGCATTGTTCTTAGCTGACTATGCTTATGTACTCAACACTTATTATGAGAATGAACAAGAAACCCATCTCACTGAGTCTGAGACATAGAAGAGCCGTACCAAACCTGCATTACATTAAAACTTGATGAGTACTTTTAGATAAAAGAAGGCTGTTTGTAAATATACAATTCTGACTTTATCAGTATCTTTCAAATAAAATGATTTTATATAAGCACAAAAACTTCAACTATTACATTTTAAATAGCTTATATTTTAAATGATTTAGGCACTCAAAAGAAATAATGTTAATTTCACTCTTTAAACAGATAATGGCATAGGTTTAATTACCAGTGTATAGATATTTTGAAGCAGATGTAAATTAACTAGAGTAAAACTGTAATAACTTTTAACAATTCAGATTCTAGTTTTATTTTTTCTCACAGATTAAAGTTACTCTAAAAGCGTAAGAGAACTCTGAAGCAATGTGCTTCCTTAAAAATTGTTATTTGTCCCACTAATGTCCATGTATCCACAAAGCAAACCCGTTCTCCAAATTCTGGTTAGATTAAAAATGATGTGCAAGTAATTTAAATACCTAGGTCTGAAAATCCAAAGCATAATGAATTGGAAATAAAAGCTGGATGTCAGAAGTTTAGCATCTCCAGAGATGTGAGCTGTATATCTAATTTCTTTAAATTCCTTTGAATCCTGTTTGATTTCAGTGAGGTCAAATCCCTGATTTGCTTCTATGTAAAAAGTACAGTGTTACATAGAATAAATCAGTATTTCACAAGCAATTTTTCATGTGAGAGGACTTAACCTGTACTACACTTTACATGTTAAACAAGGAATACTTGACCTTGCAGGTGAGCTAGAACAATGACAGCAAAAGGAAAGCAAAGCTGAAGCTGTTTTTGTTACATTGATGACTGTTCTCTTGCACACTTGCTAAATGTTAGCAAAAGATTTTTGAAAGGGCAAATAAGTCAGTTTCTGAAATATCAATGCTGACAACTTACCCTCTTTCAGAACTACTATGTAAAAAAATGTTGCCTAAGGAGGCTTTATAAGAAATTTATGTTACTTTATTAACATGTAAACATTTACTGAAAGAAATCCAAAATTAAATGCAAGCCTCCAGCATAACAACTTTGCAGCTTTGTCTTGTTTCAGTAATGTCTGTCAAGTACCACAAACAAGGCATGTTTAATTTTAAGGCTGGCAAAACATGCACACTAAATACAAGAAACTGTCAATTTGGAATATAGGCTGTTAAGGGGAGAAGAAAAAACAATTAACTGAATTGGAGAATATGTGCAGAAGAGAAATGTGATGATCCTGAATTACTCAGAGTGTCTGGAAGCTTTTGCTTACAGAGGACTCTGGTAGAGATAACTGACTACAGTAACTCCAATAGATCGTATTTCACTGCATTCACTGAAATAAAAAAAATTGAAATTAAAATTAAAATGAAGTAAACAGATTCCAAAGAGTCACCAATGCTATCAACTTAACGGAAGAAGGAAACAAAGCATCAAAAATCAGTAATAGCAGCTTTCTCTTGGGTTGTTCCATTGCTACATTTCTATAGAAAGACCAGCACTGAATTTCCTTTTTAGATTGAAGGTGACACCAAACAGCCAATGCACACTAGCACTGGTTTTCGATGCAAGCTGCCAACCATGGGAACTGCTTATATGTAAACAGAAGTAGTAGCAGTAAAATCTTTCTAAGCAAGGCCATATAAAAGTGTCGTATCATTAAACAAGATCTCAACAAAAGGCATTGGCAGCACTGAAATAGCTGGCTTTCTAGATTGAGATGAGCTATCTTTGTTTGAATATGGTAATTGCATGGTATTTTGGAAAGAGTCCTTTTTTTATTTTAGCAAAATGCACACTCCACATTTTTCTTATATGCTGTTATTGGAAGATGGTATTTATCTTTTCTAGCAGTCCAACATTGTTTTGCAGAACAGAACATTGTTAACAATTAAAAATAATGATTAGCTGTAAATAAAGGGAAGAGTTTTAGAGTATTTTTAGTTGTGACATCTCTTTGGTATGTATTTCTGCACTATGTTTTAAGGTCTCAATTAATAATATAATCATAAAAAGGTAAGACAAGTAATCCTAAATCAATTACATACAGTTTTATCTTCTTGCAATTCCCATCAAATTCTTTCACTGCACTAAGAATGAATTCAGGAAAATAAATATCCAAGGAGGAATATGGATTTAATTGTTACTGCTGTTACATTGCTAAAAGAAAACAGCTGTAATCACATACTCAGCCATTGTTCAACAAATATTTCTATTAAACATCTCTGCAGTGAAGATGAGTCCAGCTCCCCAAGAGCCAAGCAGACCACTTCCTGGACCACCCATTGCTCCCTAGGTAAAACAATTCCACCAGCTTTTGGCAGGGGAGACACATTGAACACTATGGCAGCTCTGGAACAACTCATATTTGCTCAATGACATATTAAACTAGAACAACCATTCTTTAATATTCAAGTAAATAGAACACAATCTTTCTCAAATCATTAATTTGACCTAATGACAGCAATGTTTTGTTTTTTTTTTTTAAATGGCAATTTCCCAAAAGTAACTTTGACCTTCACAGCACATGGAAGAGAAGTATCAGAAAACCATGGTCAGCTCATTACAGGAGACAAGGGAAAAGCAGGCGCATAGGAAGGTCAGAGGTACAACAGAAGCAGGTCATGAAAATAAACTTGCCAGGGTCATACAGCAAATAAACAGTGTGTCAGAGCTGCAAATAAAACCCAGAAGTCCTGGCTCTCTGTCTCTGTGCTCCATTCCCCCTGTCCTAACCAGATTCTCTCTCAAAATGACTTTCCGATACAGACAGTCCAGGAGACTGAAGTGCTTCTTTCTATCTATAAAACTGATGTGGCAAAATGTATTTAAAGATTTTCTCCAAACAGTCGTACCAACGTTTACTTCATGGTTGGAAAGATTTGGTCAGTAAATATGGTACATTTCCTCCATATCAGTGATCAAAATGTCTGAGTCTTCAGAACTGGGATTTAAGAACTGATGTTGGGGCGTTCACAATAAATATTCAAACTTAAATCTGAGTCACCTTTTACTGGCGTGTTTCCTTCAATTTCTGCCATCGATCAGTCAGCATTTCCTAAACATTACAGTACTAGAGGAGTTGTAAAACCAGAAAACCTTTTCAGGCATGATATTTATAGACATCCAATATTGGCCAAGACCTAAATCACTTTTCTGCTTTAATGAAATAATTTACCTTGTATTTGCCAAAAGAAAAATAGCCAAGGAAAGTAGGAATGTTCATACTAATCAATTTTTTTATGTAAAGGAACTATATAATCCATAGTAGTAGAGTACACAAAATGTAGTAAAGACTTAATGTCGTGAGATTGTTTATAATTTCTAAAAGTAAATGTGCAGTATTTGGCACAGATGTGTTGTGTGTTTCTTCCAAACAGCTTTTTAGCAAGCTGGTTAAGTAGCTGGTCTTATCTATGACTTAAAGCATCCAGATTTAGGATGGGATCCAAATTACCAAAATAGAAATTTTTCTATAGATATTAATCAGTTTGCTTAATAACACATTGGTCACCAAATGAAAGTTCTTAGCATTAATTTAATGCTTTATCAGCCTCTTATCATCCATGGATCAAGTCTTCAGGGGTGCCAATTAGAGCAGCTCTCCCATAATCTACAATTATACACATTCAGAAACTGGTCTAAATATATAGGAGGCCTGTTTTAATGTACCTGACTTTATTTGTATTTCAGTGAGAGATCTGTATATCTGTTACCTGAACATGGTCTTATTTTTGAAAGTTGTTTTTTTTTTTTATACATACTTTTTCTTTCTTCTTGGCAAGGACTGCCTTCTGTGGTAGAGGCTTCCCTCTAGTGGACACTCTCTCTAATGTTTTATTTGTAAAGTTTTAGTAAAATAATGGAACAGATGCAGAACGCATCCAGCAACATGAACTTGCTTCCCAATTTAAAATAACTAAATGGAAATCCCTGACAGGAGTTAACCCATACCTGTTTCTTGAGAAGATATAAAATTGCTGCTGCACTTAACAGCTCCTTCAAACTGTAAGAAAATGTAGAGCTGTTTAGCAAACTGACAAGTACGTAAACAGCAATGTCCTGTAAAAACTACTTATTGATTCAGTAGTTCAGGGAATGAATGCAAGGACAAAAGCAGTGTTGTTCTGCATTGACTGGCTGTTGTTTTACCAGTGCTGATATAATTAATCTCCAGTCTCTTTGTGCAGCTACACCTACTGGCTGAACTTTTCACCTGTAAATTTAGAATGTGTTCATAAAAACACCCACAGTAGCACTAAATTTCATAATGTAAATCTCTGACCAGTAGCATCTGAGACCACTAACACATCTACTGGAATTTCAAGTAATTGCCCAGTGGCAGTGTATGCACTTACTGTTAGGGCTCAAATAAAGATGTGAGAAGTAGTTTTCCCAGTTTCAGAGGAAGCGGAGGATTCTTGAATCAGCTTTAAGTTTAATGAAAGCGTATATTTTGTCCAATGCTAAACTTTTTTATTTCAAGCCTCCGAGAGTTTCCAAGATCTTTTCTTTCCCCACACCAGCTGTTGACCTGACTATTTCTTATGAATCCATTCAGAAAATACTGGAGTGGAAGCCACATGGTGCCCATTTGGCACTTCCATCTATGGGGATTTAAGCAGAATAGACCTATTTGCCCAGTCTAATAAGGGGAATCTTGTTCCAGCTGAACTGCTGTCCACATCATAAAGCAATGTCATAACAATAATCTCTTTGGTTGCCATCCCAGGTTTTTGAACCCAAATTACTACCTGTTAGAAAGCAGTGTCTTATGCTAGAAAATAGAAAAGCATGGCTTTTCACAAGATAGGGAGTTCACTTATACCAGGTAGAGAAAATTATACAGAATTCATGGAAGGAAGATAATGTTTGTTGTATAAAAATAGAGGCCGAATAGTCTCAAGGCATTAATAATTCCCAAATACTACTTAAGATATCAATGCAAATTGCAAATATGCCCATTAATCCACTTCAAAGACTGCTCCTGCAATATCCCATGTTATCAGAAATGATCTAAAGAGCTTCTACAGTATTACAAAGACGCGGAGAAAAATCTTCTTTTGTTACTCTGCCCTTCCTCCCCACCTCCACCAAGAAAACACTCATATAGTTGAATTAATAAAATGTACTCAATCTGGTAAGAACATTCTGTAACACGATGTGTGCAAGCTGCCTTTAGCTCATTTTGTTAGTAGGATTAATTTTCAAAAACCTAAGACTTTCATGTTAATCCTAGATAATACTAGGTTTGGTACATTAAAATAATCAGATTACAGTGAATGTCAATTCTGTTTGATTTAAAATGTTATGGAGTACAGAACTGGAACTATCGACCTCTCTCCACAAAATGATGACCTGGGTTCACCATCTCTCAACAGATGCAGACCTCTGCTTCAAGTCACTGTGAAAAAGCTGGCTTTGTTTATCCAAATATTAGTTTTCTATAGCAAATAAAAAATAAATACGTGGACTTTTAAAGAAAAATATTATATAAGAAATTGGTATACAAAACTATCTTCTACACGTAGAACACTGAACTGCCACTTGCTACAAGCAATTAGCAGATCTCTGTTTTCACTTAAAAAATGCTATCCTGCCTTGTCATTTTAACTAATTTGATTCATGCACTTTCCTTTTGCATCTCCCTCATTCTCCATTCTATTTACTCTTGATTGGCTGCAGCAGGACTAATGCCCATTTTATTTCTGGTTAATCTAATTAAGTAAAAACCTGGGATTGTGATGTCAGTACATTAGTAGAAGGAAGTAACGCTTCCTCTAGGAAGGATAGCAGTTCTGACCTTGCTGAGAAGCAGGTCATGATCTAACTGCAGGATGAAAATAAAGCAAGACAAGCTGCAATAATAACACCACCTCATTCTCTGGTAATATAGTTTAAAGTGAGATTATGGCTTGTGGATTGCAGGTAAGAAAGCACGGTGCATTCATATTTGGTTATCTAACTGAAGAGAGCTTTTAAGATGGGGGAAGGTTAATTACAGCCAAATATATATATATATATACATTTTTAGATATATTGACAAAATTAAAAGCATTTTTTCTATTCTTACTAAAAAAATTCATCTTTCATAGTAGTTTTTATAACAGATGCATGTCTTAAGCTCAATTATTTACCAATGTGACAATCTGTATTTAACTGTAATGTACTTATGTTTGTGTTTTTTCATTCTGTGCTGATGAAACAACACATACTTAGGAATCTCACTGCATCCAACTGTTGTAGCTTGTTGGTTTAATTTTTATCACTTTGTAACTAAGAAATCTGGCTACATCAATAAATGAACAGAAAATGAGAATGAATCCCACTTAAACAACTAATTCCATGAGTATGAGCTCATGATTAAATAAATTCAATGACTTGTGTTACAGCTTCGTAGGCTTCTTTATTATAAGAGGATGCTGCTGTACTATTTAGCACGTGCCATGATACAAGTGCTTTTGTGAGCCTGTAAGGTACAGGCAGCATGTTGCTATGGTGATGTGCTCAAACTGAGGCAATCCTTAATGTTCTGTTTATGAACCTTTCAGTAGACCTTACTTTGTTTAGACGTAGTAGAAAACAAAACATTACTGTAATGACTTTGTTTT
Organism: Lagopus leucura; assembly: GCF_019238085.1. Lineage (NCBI taxonomy): Eukaryota > Metazoa > Chordata > Aves > Galliformes > Phasianidae > Lagopus > Lagopus leucura. The sequence continues at coordinate 3,704,906 of NW_024962271.1, read as the reverse complement.
CAAAAAAACTGTCTTAATAAGCACAATTATTAACCAAATAAAAGGTATTAAACCGTGCTGTTGGATTAAGCAACTATCACAATGCATGCCTGTATGCTTCAAGATTTGTTTTGTTCAGAAGTTACATTACCACTGGCAAAGCGTACAGCTGATACCAGTGTAATTGCCAGTATCTCCTGCAAGATTAATAAGGCATAAATAAACTTGAAAACAATCCCTCATCTGAGCTTTCATTTCACTGACTTCAGACATGAGGGAAACAGTAACTAAAAGAGGCAAAAAAGCAGCACTGACATACTAGGTTGTGACTAGTGACTATCAACTGCAAGAATATTCTTGCAAGTTTAACTAGAAACATCAAGGCCTATTAATTTTGAGCACTTGCAGAATGCTTAGAATCTCATCCAGGCTGAACAATGTGCATTACCTTGTATTACAACCTTCTAATATTTTGAAGTTTATGCTAATTGTCCATTTTATTTAATCCTTAAGTGGATTTATGGACAATTCAGAAGGTGATAATTGATTATCTCATTGCAACTGTTACAAATTTTGCAAGTAATAAACTACTTCTATTCCCTACAGTCCTTTTTTTTTTTTTTAAGAACTCGTCTCTCCTATGTCCAAAAAAAGCAGGTGTTAACTTCACGGCTCACAACACTTTATTCTATCGCTACCAAATTCGTAGCTCTGTGCTGTCCGTTAGCAAGCCAACAAATGTTTGGTTCTGAAGTTTGTTTCGAAAAATGGAAGGATGCTCAGTTGGTAGCAGAGCATCATGCATCCAAAGTCTGACTTACAGTCTCAGCAAGAGGGCAGACTACCATCATTACATTAAAACTTCGTGTTCTCCTGGAGTACCCATCCACTTTGTTGCTAAATAAAAAAAGGTATTGGGAACGTGCTGCTCCTGACTTGCTCATCTCAAAGTTAAGTCTACTCATATTGCTTCTTCGTGAGTTTCTCTTGCTATTTTCTGCCTTTAAGTGACTAATCTGTAACTTTGAGTATGTTTTAAATCCAAAGCAGGCTATGACTGTGCAGAGGATAGAGGGAAGAGATAAGGTGATTTTCTGTCCTTTCTTTCTGTGCTAGACTGTAAAGCTTTTCTCTTTTTCTCGCCTTTGAATGGCTCCATCTTCACTCTTAGCTATTTCCTTTTCAGATAAAAGATGAAGACAGTGGCTATAACAAAAACCTGTTCTGCATTCCTAAGCATTATGAAGAAGATATAGAAAGAGTCTTCATTCCTCACGGACTAATCCTGGACAGGTACGAGAACAATAAATAGCAGTGGTATTGATGGCAATGACTAGTTTCCCTCCAAAAGAAAAGATTGCTGCGCTATCCTGTCTGTATAGCCCATAAGAAGTACGGAAACTCTGTGGCTCTAAAATTAAGTTCTCTGGATTTTAATACAAAAGGTGTTTTATGGAGAGGACTCTTCTATAACTTCAGCTAAGTTTCTGTTACCTCAAATATCTTTAAGCTTTCCATCTCCATGTTATTTACATACGACTTAAATCAGTAGTACGTCAGACAGAGTAGATGTCATTTGGTGAACTTAACTGCATATATGTAACTAGATTGCCAGGGTCTTAATCTAGTCACAGTTTAGTTATTAAAAACAAAAACCAAAACGGCTGGACATTGCTTAGCAAGTGGACAAACAAACAAATATGATGTTCAAAACACTTTACAGAAATTAGGGTTTGGTTTTTTTCTTCCAGGACAGAACGTTTGGCTAGAGATATCATGCAAGATATGGGAAGCCACCACATTGTTGCACTCTGTGTCCTTAAAGGAGGCTATAAGTTCTTTGCTGACTTGCTGGATCACATAAAAGCACTAAATCAAAATGGTGATAAGTCTGTGCCTATTACTGTGGATTTTGTTAGAATAAAAAGTTACTGTGTAAGTAAGTTTCTTTTCCTTGGAAAATTGATTCTCCTCATATGTTACCATTCTGAATACTAAATATTTATAAGGAAGTTCCACAGAAACTGAGTTTATCATGTTTAGAGCAACTTCTGTTCTGAAAAGCAGTTCATAAATTGATTTACTGATCAGCCCAATGATCAGAAGGATATTGTAAATTTACAGTAATTGGTGTATAGATGGACATTTCATGTGACAAAGTTAGGGTCAGATCTTCAGTGTCCTCCTCTCCAGCCTGCTGTTTCCATACAGGTTCTATTCTCTTTCAAATGGCAGCCTTTCTTAAGAGGGAGAGTGGAGAGGAGCTTAGCATCAGAGACTTACTTACTAGCTGCATTGCTTGCCATTCCTGCAGAGATTTGTTTTTGAAATCTATGTGCTGGGGAAGTGGAAGCTTGCTCAATCAACCCTGGCTGGTCTGAGCCAACTACTGAAAAACAATGACTTACAGAATTTTCTCTATTTCACCTTCTCCTCACTTTGAAGGCTTAAGCCCTGTGCACTGATAAAAATGTATCCCATGTTAAATACATCAGTTTATAATATCTTATTTTATTTCATTTTATTTCATAAAATTCTAAAACAAATTGGCAGTAACAAAAATAGCTGAAAGCTACTTGGTACCTATTCTGGGACATGAATGTATTTTTGTTCAGAAACATTCTGTGCAAACATGCCTGCATTGATATTTCACGTCCTTGTCTTGTTCTCAACTACGTAAAAGCTCTCTTACTGAAGCAGTGCTGTGTACACTTGCAAGTGTCATTTCACAGGTGAACAGCCAAAGCAGCACACATTACATAAATGCAATGCAGTACTTTTGAGTATATTTTGTGTCAATTTCCCTTTCTCCTTCTAGAACGATTCACCCACAGAGAAAATCAGTATTGTTGGAGAAGAACTGTCTGCATTAAATGGGAAGGTATGACTGAGGAACTTCAGTTTTAAGGAGAAAAAGCAGTTCTTATGTATCCTCCAGGAAGTCTACCCTTAAGATTTTGGTACCATACAAATAAGTTTTAATAATAATGATAATAATAATAATGATTCACACTTTTAAACAGTAATTCCCAGTATCTCAGTAGAAACTTAACGCGATCAGCACTGAAATACTTCTAAAGTCCTGTTCCGTTTCTTCCCACAACCTACAGAAATGAACCATCTTAAATGATGCATGCAATATATTCTCAGAGTGTTCTTCCTATACACACGATACTATACAAGACCTGATAGTTTTCTCAATATTTTATCTTTCTATACACAATTTCAGAACTCTTAAGAAAGCAATAAAATCCGAGTATTTAAGTAATTCTAAGTAGCTAAGTGACAAGCTCCTTTGAAAACTGATTACAACTTACATGTGAGTGAAGTTTTAATACAAACTTTTTTTTTTTTTTTTTTGGCTGTTTAATTTGCTGAAGCTCTTCACATAAATAAAATACTTCCTTTTCTTTCCTTCCCTATGTGGTTCTTTTTCTAGAACGTGCTAGTAGTAGAGGTGAGTAATGACCTCTTATTTTTGGGAGGGGGGAAGGGAAGGTGTTGTTCTGCCTACTTCGCAAGGTTAATATTAATTACATTTAAAACAACATTTAATCACGTTAGCTAAAGTATGCATATCATCTTAATGCATCCTAGAGCTGCTGTTTTTTCTGCTTTACGTTAATATACTGAAAATATGTTTTTTCTTTCAGACTTGAATGATTATTTTTTTATTATTTCTTTGAGGATATTATTGAGACTGGTAGAACAATGAAGGCTCTGCTTTCAAAACTGAAGGACAATGAACCAAAGATGATAAAAGTAGTAAGGTATAACCACATGGTTATTTATTAATGTGTGGTAATAAGATATAGGAAAATCACTGGTGAATTATCAAGATACGCACAAATATATTGTTAAAATAATAAAAAAGTTTCATGTTTTTTTGCTTAGTCTATAAAGTCTGATGTATTATGTTTATGTTCAAAAGAAAACAGCTCTTTCCATAGGTTTCCTAACACCTTTTCAGCTGCCTCAATACTAGAATGATAACAAGACTTTTTGCCCCTTCTCGATATCCATCCTTAATTATCTGAGTTTTTAAAATCTGAGAGTTTGTCAGCAATTACGAAATGACTTCAAGAGGCATTCTAGACCCGCTTTTGGTTGGTATCTAAAAGGAATTATGTGAGAATATCCACATAGACCAACTTCTGGGGTCTAACGTATCAGTTGTGCTCCCTGCAGCAACCTTCCAGGTTCCCAGCATCTTCAGAAGTGCACAGGAAAATAAGGGATGGGTATGACTTTATGGCAGGAATTGGAGTAACAACTCACAGCTTGTAGTTGTCTCTATTCTCTCTCCCCTAAAACCTTTAAATGCTGCTTGAATTTCCCCATCTATCAGTACTTCCCTACTTTGCTGATGCATAACTATATGGAGGGAGGAACAAATGATTTGCAAAACTGAAAGGCTTTCAATGTAAAGCAATAAATACCATTTGGACTTTTTGAATGATCCTAGATTCAAGCCTTCATTTATTTCTCTATTATAAGGCTGAAAACTACTACTAAATCTGGTAAAATAAAACAATAAAATTATTTTAACTGCTTTACTATAGAAGCTTACTCGGGAAGGGAGGGAGAAGTGAAGAACAGAGCTTGGAGTATGACATTTTAAAAATCTTAACCTTCACTCCTCTTTATTACAGCTTGCTCATTAAAATGACAAACCGAAGTCCAGGTTACAGACCAGACTGTAAGTACTGCATTTGGTTGTCCAAAATAGGATTTCATTTCACGTATATGAAAACTAGTATGTAAGTTTCAGGAAGGTCAAAAGAAATAGGGAGAAAATATATAAAAGCTTTAAAACTGACAATCGGTTTTATGCTTCATAAGTAGTTTTAAATGTATTCTATGAAAAAATATGCATATAACATTAATTGATAAAGATGGCATAGATTCTAACATCGATCATCAATTCGCAGCTCTGACTCTTAAATGTTAAGCATTCTAAGTACCTCGAAAGCAAGATGAAATATTTCTTAGTATTATGCTTAAACAGATGAACCATAAGGTGAATGCAAACTGTGGACCTAAAAGATATTTCTACTACCTAAATCAAAAAAGACCTGTGGTGTGTGTTTGTTTTACAGATATAGGTTTTGAAATTCCAGATAAGTTTGTGGTTGGATATGCCCTTGACTATAATGAGTACTTCAGAGATCTGAATGTAAGTACATATGAATGTACCTTGACTGTTACATGCTTGTTAGTTACCTGTGGTAACAGTAATGAATATTACCTTATAGTAGGTGCTTCTGGACGACTAACAAAACTTCAAATTTGACTAGATAGTTTCATGAAAAGGGCAAAAACAATATCATCAGATGATAACTTAAATGCAGGACTACTAGTCCATGTCTTACCTGTCTATGAATCTGCTTCACAAGCCTAGTAGCTCAGCCTTGCCACACAGTATCCTGAATCCTGCAGGACGGTTGGCAGCATACTCTGCACACTGCATCTAAAAAGAAATTAATTTGTAATTTGGTTTTGATTTCATGTTTCTTTGTGAAATCCTATACTGTTTTTCTCTAGTAAAATATTCAAAACTGGCAGTAGACTGGCCTATGTATGAAGGTGTTTCCTATGCTGCAGAATGTGTCAATCAGGACCTCAACTCCTTGGTTCTGCTATAGTCTCCTTAGGCTGCACTGAGTTGTAGATATACTTAGACTCTGAGAGTGAGAGATTATTTTCTTTTCCCCTTCACAGTTTTTATAAGCATTTACATAAATCTGTTTAGATGTGTCTCACTTGAAAGTCTTTAATATGACAAACCAGTTCTGTTACAGACACAGTGAGATATTGCAAAACAGTGTAACGGACATTTCACAGCAAGCATAGCGTAACTCAACTTGCAAAATGTTATGCTCTAGTTCCAACAGGAGAATGCAAGTAGGAATGTAACTTAAAATACTCTTTAAATTACCTTTGAAGGTTAAGTTTGACTTAAGCTGCACTTTTTTTCTCTGTTTTTTTGTTTTGTTTTTTGTTTTTTTTAGCACATTTGCATTCTCAAAGAGAAAGCCAAAGAGAAATACAAAATCTGACATCATCAGTCTTCTGGACTAACAGCTCACTGGCCTGTACTGTGTGTGTGAAGAAGTGATCTACTAGCCATGCTCATTTCACTGAAGCACTACTCTGAGGAATGAATGCATTTCTAAAGACAAACTTCTGCATGTTTTTTTTTCCTATAATTTTGTGATTAAGGATGAATGACACTTTTCAGGTGTTTCAGTGGAATGAGAACAGAACAGTGGTCATAAACTTGATATCGGAACAAAGTGGATACAGAAAGGATGTGCATGTAAATATGTCTGAGTTTTTATTTACTGTAAGAAATAACACGGGCATTGTACATAAGCTACAAATTTAAGTATGTAAACATTTGTGAGTAGTTAAACAGGCTAAACAACAGAGAAAAAAGTAATCATCCACATAATTAGTGTGAATTACCACTCATCATCTCCAGTGCCATGGACTGGGGGGAGAGTCTGGGGCTTTATTTGCTTTTCCTTTGGTTCAGGTGTTTCTCGTGCTGCTGTGCTGCATCTTCCCCGAGCTGCGGTGAGCAATGACATTCATTGTTAAGCCTTTATGCCAAGCCAGTATTGCTTCAACGAGCCACATTCGTCCCCTGCCTTTCCATCAGCGCACTCCACGCGCAGCTCCTCGTCCCGCGCAGCGCCCCGCCCCTCAGGGCGCCGCCTTTCCCCTCAGGGGGAGGAGCCCGCAGCGCCGTATTTGGGGGACGATGTCGACTCGTTCTGAGACTTTCTGCTTTCCCAGCTGACACCTAGCGCTACCCTTCCCCGCTTGCTGGCGTGCGGGAAGGCTGTGATGGCTCGTCTGCTCACCCCGGGCTGCTCCGTGCCTGACTGGCTGAAGCCTCTCCTCGGCGGCCGCCTCAACGCCGCTGGGCGGGAAGCGGGAAGGCCGCTGCCGCCTCACCTGCGACCCCCGCCTTGCTCTGTCTGCCCGCCAATCAGAATGCGGATCCCGGTGAGCTCGCGTGTTGATTGGAGGGAGCCGTCGTCAGTCTGCAAGAGAGGGCGGTGAGAGGCGAGGGGAAAAGTCGCGCTCGCGTCGCGGGTGGCAAAGATGGCGGCAGCGGAGCGGGAGGACGGGCGGGAAGGGGAGCGCTCCGCCCGGCTCGGGTAAACCACGGCTCGACGGACGGCGGAAGGAAGAATGGGGCCGGCCGCCGCCTTCCTGGGTCCGCTGCAGAGGAAGGCGGCGCCGCGCGCGTTCTCCGCTGGGTGCCGGCCGCGGTGGGGCCCGCTCATCTCGTTCTCGGGAGCGGCGGGACGAGCTGAGGGCCGGACCGCGGCCCTCACCTTCCGTGCCCCGCTGCGTTTCCATGGGCCGCATACAGCGCGGGGCGTCGCAGCTCTTGTTCCGTTTTCTTCCAGAGAGAGTATAAAAGAGAAAGCGAAACTCCGCTTGAGGGAGTGCGATGTTGGGGACAAGTTCTCCCATCTGCCTCTGCGCAAGGCCTCGGTGCTGCTGCCGCTGCTGCTGCGGGACGGCGTGCTGTGCCTGCTGCTCACCGTGCGCTCCGTGCAGGTGTGTGCGGGCCGGGTCCTGGCGATCTGTACGGCAGTGAGAGGTGATTTCCGGCTCTGAAATGTTAAAGCAGAACGCAGAGAGTGAATTACGGGGTGTTGTACAAGCGTGTAAAACTGAGCGCCTTCCTGTGTAGCTCTTAACAAGGCTTGTTTCTTCTGTCTGCAGAAACCTCGGGCCTGAGATGGTTCTGTAATGTGAGCTGCGCGAGGTGAAACAAACTTATGATGTGTAACTCCTTTAAATTCCAGCTGAGAAGATCACCTGGGGAGGTGTGTTTTCCAGGAGGTAAAAGGGAAGAAAGGGATAAAGATGAAATTGATACTGCTCTCCGGGAAGCCAAAGAAGAAGTGGGACTGCAGCCGGAGAAGGTGGAAGTCATGTGTAGGCTTGTGCCTGTGATTGATAAAGTAAGCAATAAACTCTGTCAGTGTATTGTTAGAAAGCAAGTAATTTCCTTTCATATGGTTGGTAATGGCCTTTTCAAACCTGTAACTGTAAATAATCATAGGTTCTTAAAATATACAGCCTGTGCTGCTGGCAGAGTGAGGGGAAGAGATTCTTTTTGGAGTTTGTGAGGCCACTTATGAAGTCCACTTGGAGAGTATCCAGAAGACAGTGGTAAATGGGTGAGAGGCTAGCAGAGAGCCAAGGAGATGCTAAGTGGGCTGGAGAATGTGAAGTAGGAGTAGAGGCTGAGAGAAGTGGGTTGGCTCAGCTTGTAGTTAGTGGGGGATCTCATTGCCATCTTCAAGCACCTCCTGAGTGGTTATACAGAAGATGACACTAGACTTGTCTTGACACTATGGACACAAGTAGCAACAGGTGCTCACCATGCAGTTAGACAAGCAGTGGAATAGATTGCCTTGGCTTTTAGGAAACTGGCAGGATTTATCCAGGCACAGCTCTGAGCACTGTGATGTAACCTCAGAGTTACCTGATTCAACAACATGCTCAGAGCGGGATTAATTTAGATTGAAAGGGACGTCTGGAAGTTGTGTAGAATGATTCTGTATGGAAATTAAGATGTTATTGGCATTGAAGTTGTTGTGTGTAAAGTAACAGGCTGCCAATTTCAATAGTGATATTTAGTATCATGATATTTAGTATATAGTCCCACATGAAAACATGTGGGACCAGTTTTCCAATAGAGGGGAAAATTATTCAAAAGTCTTGATTTTTTGTTCTTCAGGTAAGTTTTCTTATTAATGCGTCAACAATCAGTTTCTGTTAGCTGCTTACTTTCAACAGTGTGCTCCTCACGTTTGAAAAAATATTAAAATTGCATTGCAAAATGCTTTAGTTAACTTTTTTTAATACAAATAACATAAAAACCACATACTTCAGAGGCTATATGTAAAAAGGATCACTTCAGTTTTCAGGTTATGTGGTTTTGGACTGCAGAAGTCTGGGCGCTTAGATTGTGCTATGTTTTCTCTACGCATACATTCAAAGCAATTTAATTTAAATGGAGTCCCTCCAGACTTCCATCAAATAACACAGATGTTGAGCTTTGCCATCAGTGCTTTCTGTTGAGCAGGGATGCTTTAATGTTACTAATAAATGGAATTAGTAATAGGTCTGAAAGAATTACGGTATGCTGTTCGTACAAGTTACTATTTTAAATAAATTGCCCCTGCCTTTGAAAGAGGGGATGAATGTAAACAACCAGCTCCAAAAAAAAAGTGCATATATCTTCTAGTTAAGATTGTTTCCTGTGCTCCTTTTGTAACATCTGAAATGTTTTTAAAATAAAGGAATTTCTTCTGCTTGGTTCAAGCTTACTGTTTGTTTTGTCTTTTTTTTTTTTTCTTCTTGTTCTTCTAGATGAATCATTTGATAACGCCAGTTGTAGGATTTATAGAGGATACCTTCCAGGCCTCTCCTAATCCAGATGAAGTGAGCGATGTTTTTGTTGTGCCACTGGAGTACTTTATCAAGCCCTTAAATTACGTGGCCTTGCCGTATAAAAACTCATCTGGTTACTTAAGCTGGATGCACTGCTTTACATATGATGACCACGAAAGTAAAAAGTCATTCAAGATATGGGGACTTACTGCACATCTTGCTGTATTTCTTGCTATTGTAATTTTTAGGACAAAACCCACCTTTGAAGTTCATTATGATCTTGACAACTTAATTGCATCTGCTGAGAATGGTTTTATGAACTTGTATGCATCCATAAAGGAAAGAAAGAAGAGTAGTCTATAACAGGCTGGTCTGATGGTCTCTGTTGAAGGAGGAAAAAGGTTTGGGCTTGTTTTCTTTGTATCCATTACTTGATTGAATTTCACATTTGCATTCCTGCTGAATTGGAGAACTTTTTTTAATAAAACCAAGCTGTCGATCACTAACTAGATTCATAAATTTTACCTGGTTTTGAGTTATCAAAAGTGCACAGTACTTTTTTTATCATACAGATTTAGAAGGTCAGGTTCGATTTCTGCCTTTGTTTTGTGTGATTCGAGGCTGACTTTCTGTGCCTTTCTTCCATTTAATGAAATAAAACTTTTGATTTTTGCCTGTTTGAAATAGAACATAAAAACTTTTTGGAATCTGTCCACATCTTACTATATGCCATATTGCATATCTTCAATGCATACGCTATTGTTTGCTGTCTTTAACCACTTGAAAAAATGCATAATAAAAATATGAAAGGTGACAACTGCTTTTACAGTTTATTTTGTTTTGGTTGGGGCTGTGGAGGGAGGGAAGGAGAAGGTTCAATGAGTTTTATATCTCTTGCCCTATTTAATACTTCTCCCTGAATTTCTCTAGGCCATGGAAAGCTTAGTGTACATGTAATGGAACTGAACTTTGCTCCTCAGCATCATTAACATCATTCTCTCAGCTCCAACAATCACTTTAAGGAGAGAAGAGTGTTATTCAGCATTCATGAAATCTTATAATGCTCATCTGTGGTTGAATCTGTACCAATAGCACTGGCATTCTTTGCACAGTGAATCCTTATTGACTTGCTGCTATTGAACTAGAAGCTTATTTATAGTGGTCACAGCATTGTTGGCAAAAGGTTAATTTTTTAAAAGTGAATTTGTCTGCAGTTGGGAAGTTAACAGGTTGCCAGTTTATAAATTGCAGATCTTTTGAGCAGCAGGGATGAAATACCTGGAGAAGTAGTAGTTGGGTTTTGAAAGAACAGTTTTTATTTGTCACTGTTAAACACCTGTGAAATTATTGAAGCATTTGTAAAAAAAGAAAACAGTGCAACTTTAAGCACTTGATCATACTTGTATGAAGTTTCTCTCAATTTTAGTGTACGTAGGAACAGAAAATAATTAAAATGAGAACGTTGTTAACTAAAATAGGGCAAACCAATTGGACCTTTGATTAGTAAAGAGGTACTGTGAGCCATAATTACTAAATTACTAAATTCTCTCTGCAGAATTATTTTCTTTCATTCTTTAATGCAATCGGCTGCAGAAATTGTACAAATGGTACGAATTCAAACTGCACTTTGTTTTTATTTCTTTTCTTAATGTGTGGAACTGTAAGAACAGGAACAATAGTTACAGCTGTTACTCCTGTAGATATTGAGTCAAAACATTTGAACTAATAGAAAAATGGGGTTCATAGAGGTCCATACAACCAAAAGTCCTTGAGTGATCTGCTCTAAAGCCACTAGAATTAATGCTTTTCATTCTACATAATTTTATTGACACTAATTTTGAAATTTGGGAAGTTCCTTTAACTAAAAAAATTCTCCAGACAACCATCTGGCATCTGACTTCCCAAACACCCCCTGTGAGCACAAAAACAATAGAAGGAAACAATTGCCTGCACTACAGCTGCAATTCTGCAAGTTTCACAGTAGCTAATGGGAGATTGTTTCTTTGGGCAATCTTTAGATAAAACTGCCACAGTTCTTGAGGCAGAAATGAGAGGAAGATTCCATCCTACAGTTCTCATACCTAATGAGTGTCCTGTTCACACTCAATTTCCTGCCTTCAAGAGGGAAGGAGTGTGCCCCAAGCAGAGAGAGCATCATGAACGCTGGTATTTCCCTGACTGACACTACCTGTGTTCAAGAACTGAAACCGTGTTTCCCTCATCATGGATAAGTGCTCTGTTGAGTTGGACAGCACTTCAAAAGGGAGCTTACAGCTGTTCTGCACTTTGTATTTGTGAGGGAGATCATGACTATACATTATGTGAGATCAAACTTGTTTCCTGGGGGTGATGGATCTTTGCCTGGTGCTGCAGGGAAGATGTGTAAACTGAAAACAATCTGGCAAGTACCTTGTTCTGATAATTTCCTATTAGAATGCACTCTGCTCTTTGAATTAGTTCACAGCCTATGTCAAATAATTCTCCATCGTATTACAGATAAAATTTTATGTATCTGAAAAAGAGCCTTTTTGTTCCATGGAGCAAATGCCTTGCAGCTTAACACTGAATGTTACAGTGCCTAAAGTCTGTCTCTTTAAAGTCTGTCTTTAGAGTAATGTAATAAAGCCCTTACCAAGAACTGGGTGTCCTGTTCTCTCTTATAGCATAGCTGAAAATTATTAAAAAGACATGTATTTTATTTTGAACATAGTGATTTAAAGGACCCCTTTATTTTGAATAATTGATTGCAAATCATCTGGCCTTTGTAAGTACAGTGTGTTAATAACATAGCTTCCAATCTGAAAAAGTCTTTTATATTTATTTACCCTCTGTGTTTATTCTTGTGAACTAATCAGTAAGGTCATTACTCAACTGAAAAAAAGCTATTGAAAATATATTCCAGAGTACAGTCTCTAATTATGGGTATGCAATGCTAATGTGACAGTAAAATGAGTGCAAAGGCTTAGATCACATTAGGAAAATTACTGATATAAAGCTAACTAAAAATAAGTAGCATACAGTTTAACGTGAGTTGTTAGTCACTCTTTTAGTTAAGGTGCAGTGATTCAGCATTTAAGATTTCTATATTTTTGAGTGCTCAATTAATCAGACTTGGTATTTCGCTTTCATGTGAAAATTTACCGTGTATCTGAATGGGATGAGTAAATTAATATTTAACAATTATAATAAAGAACATTTAGTGAAATAGCTTTAAAAGGTCAATACTATGTGGCAGCAGTTTTGTGTCGGAAAAACAAATCATTTCATTTCAAGAAGATGGGTGTATGCAGTTTAATTTAAATGCCTGTCACTGTTGCATGGCTAGAGTTCATGCAGGGTTAAGGCTCTTACAATTAGATGAGAATGTAAATGTTCAAGAAAGGAGATTATTTATATTCAGCCTATGCCTAAGTTGTATAAGCAATGAAAATTTGGAGATGGTTTTGTCTTCCAAGCACAAGCTCATGTGAGTGCTTACATGCCAATGTGTCTGATGTACTTACTGTGATTTTTTTAGTAGGTTGCCATAGCGATGCAGCTTTCAAAACAGTGTTAAACTATCTCCAGTTAAAAAAAAAAAAAACAAAACATTATCATAAAAGGGTCCATAGGTAATTCCTCCTTCTCTCTAACCTTACCACTTCCAAAGTCTAATCTTAGAAATAAGAAAAACAGAAAAAAGAATCACATTTGTTTCTGATTCCTTGCAGAAGCTACAGTTTCGTAGCCAGAATTTCCATTAGTGTGTGAGATTCTGAGTTGCAAATTAGATTTCTTTTTTATTGACAACTAAATAGTAAAATAAAGGCTTCATGTTTGTAATTACATTTCCTGTACCATACGGTTGTCTGTTCCTTTATACTTAGATGTAGGCTAGGTTCTGCTTGTTGAAGTGTGCTATAAAGGAAAATATCCAGGTAATAATGAAACACTAATGAAGAATAATCATCCCGTTTGTCAGAAGCTGCTGAAGGGGAACGGTTGTTCAGTAGCTAGCTAGAGACTCATTTTTTTGGACGTGCTTACTTCTAAAGGATTGCTGAATTCAGGATGAGAATGTCCAGCTGTGACCATTCACTGACAGAAGTCTGTAGCAGAAATGCTAAGTGATGGCCTGAGGCAGTGATTGAGCACCTGGTGGGAAGGCAGGGCCAACCCAGGGGAGCTCAGGTGCACGCAATGCATCTGAGTGATGAGGAGTAGAGCCAAGATCCACCCCTTCCCAGACTTCATTTAAGGGTTGGCAGTGGAGGTGATGGCATCTCTTGCTGGAGATCACTGCCTACCTGAAGCCTTCCAAAGGTAAGCAGCTCTTTTCATTCATTTCTGTGACTGCTGTGTTTGTATTTATTCTCATTTGCTGTAATTAAAGACTTTGTCATCCTGCTATTATCATCCCATTGTTGCATTTATTACATCTTTGTTGATCTCCAGTCTTTTGTAAGCCACAGTTGGACATGCAGTGTTACAGATACACCTCTATATTTCATCTTACAGCTGCTGCTGTGTTTGTCTGCTAGCCCAGTGGCTTTGAAATATTTGCATGAGGAGCTGGCATCCCCTTTTATGCCAGTAGTAAAACTAGAACTAATGGCAGCAAACATGGGAACTGCTCTTCAGTGGAAAGCTAAACTTGCCTCTGATATCATCATAGTCTTCCAGAGCCTCTTTAAGAGGCTCGTTGAAATAGAAATGAATAATCTTGGACAGAAAGCTCAATATGTGTTGGAAAGATTAACGATATAGAGATGTAAATCTTTATTTAAATAGACTTGTAATAAAAACTAACACCTATAGGATAGGACTTGATAAGCCGGACATTTAAATACTGTTTATTTCATTCTCCATTTTAAAGAGAATGAATGGAAGAATTTCTAGTAATTTAATTGCAGCTGGTCTGTATTTGGCATAAATCTCAATTTTATTGACTTAGGCACAGCTGTACCAAATTACATGCTCAAGACTTTAGTTTGTACAGCATATCAACTTTAACTGATAATATATATTATCACAATTATATTTTATCTTGTAACTTTCATTATTTTCTCTCTTAACATTGACATAATAATCCTGTTTGTTTAGAATATTGAAGTTGTCTTTAAAGTATTAGGGGACATCCTAAATCTAATAACAGTGTATTTTTAGATCATCTACAGTACCAATTTGCTGATATTTATGGGAACTCAACTGAATAAAATGGGAGTGCTATATTTTAGTGCCAGCTTTCATGCTAAAAATGGAAGCTATACAGAATTCATTGTTTACTGTTGTCCACTAATCAATAAATTGAAGGTAAAGTAACTAATGAATTAATAGCAAATGTAACCAAGGCAGTGGTTGGAAGACTGGAACTACTGTTATCAGAAAGGCAGTTATTTTAAACACCTGGTATCGAATTGTTCCTTACCTGAGTAATTCTCTACATCATCAGGCACAAAATGGCTAAAAGGCAGCAAATCTTACTGACTGAGAGCTTGTAACAGGCTTGTGAAAGCCTGTTAACGTGAACTAAGATAAAGGCTGCAAAAAGAGAAGTATCATTTGGAGGCCAAGAGCATAGGATTTCTGTGACTTAGGAGCAGGATCTGCCTGATGAAGGGAAACAGCAAAGCACTGGTGTGGTTATGATTAGATTTCCCTTCCAATAAGGGAAAAAGAATTTGTAGGATACTAATGGCAGAAGAGAGCTGTGCTCTGGAGAGAAGGGATGAGCAGCCAGCACTGCATGCGCACCACAAGAGGGTGCCACCTCCCAGGTGCTGCACAGCAAGCCTGGCCAGGTAAGACTCATATCGGAGTGGGCAGAAAAACGTCCTTAGATGGGCTCCTGTGGTCCGCAGGCAACCAGGTATGGGATTATCCAAACAGTGTTATTTAAAGCTGTTTGGAACAGGGCTGTATACTTCTATCTCCTCAGCAGCACGACTGACCACACACCTGCCTTTCAGTGTAGCTTGCATTATGACATGGGGAACAGCATCAACCCCATTTGCTAAATAATTTTCCTGGAATGTGTTCTAACATGCTAGAAAGAATGGTGCTCTTCCACTTCATTCAGATGAACTGTACAGCAGTGGCTGAGCTAGATGGAGATATGCTGTAAGCCTGGACTTGTGCTTTTCCTTCAGACTGAATGGCAGATCTCTAATATCCATAGCCTACCTTGCTCACAATGTCTTATTACTGCATTATAAGGCTGTTTAGTGAAGCCGTGGAAATGGATAATTGATTTTCTTAAGCCCTAGTAATGAACAATAAAGTGCACTCAACTAAGAAAAATGTTTCTATCAAGCAGGAAAAAAAATCTGTTGAGTCTGAAAATGGTCTTCCAAATATATTCCTGTTATTAAAAATTGTAATACTGATTTTAATTATTCAAACTTGCTGTTGTTCTCACTAGCTGTGACTAAAGATAACTGATTGCCACACTACTTTATGTACTGCATTGCTCTGAAATTAGGAGCATCAGTCAAAATAAATACTGGAATAAAACCTCACTGGATAGAGCTGTTAGATTCTTCCCAGATAGTTTACAAGGTATATTATTACATTTTAACAAGATACATGAAACTGTGTATTTGATGTCTTCTCTCTAGGTTGTGTGTATCTTGCCCAATTAAAACACCAAGTCAGAGGAAAATAAACAAATTTAATGAAAAAAAAACCACCTAATTCCCTAGCTTGTTTTCTCTCATCTTTTTTGTTGTTGTTGTGATTTCAACCTTCTAAATCAAATCATGTTTACAAGCTGGGTTTCTGAAGTTTAATTTTCACTGTGATTGCATCTCCTTCAGGCCCATGCGAGCATTCAGAGGCCCTGCTTAAGATCTGAGCATTTCTGTCGAGCACGAACACTGAAGAAGTTTTGCTCTTGAACCTTGCTTTTTGAGAAATGTTAATTCAGAAACGATTGGCGACATAGGAGTTTCTCAGTAATGTCTGCAGAGGCAGAAATGCAGCTGTGTACATTCTGTTGACCATTTTGAGCTTGGCAACTGTGCAGCTTACAGCCTGCATTTTGTAAATATTTCATGTACTTATTAAACATTAAGACTAATTAAGCAGGACAGACAGATGTTCACAGTTTCTATAGGGGGCAGTCATACAGCTCTCAGAGCTTTTTTGCAGAGCTCAGGATCTAAAGGTGCTTCAGTCACATTTAGGCACCGTGAGTCAGCTCTGCAGCTGGTGGAAATTAGTGCAGTTTGAGAGATGCTGATGATTGTCTACTGTGTGAAGTTGTCCATTAGGAAAGTGTGTTAAATTGTAGCTTTATTCAATACAAAAATGTGCTTTGTTCAACAGCTTGACAAAGTTTTGCTTGCTTTCAGTAAGACTGCTCAGATGAGTAGGACCAGAGCTCTTATTGAATTGGCAATCCAAATTCTCTCCCAAGTGCCTGTCAGAATGAGGCCATCTATGCTTAAGCAGAAGTCAGCCTTTCAGCCACCAGCACGGAGCCTCCTGGGCCACCTCACAGAGGAGCACTGAATTCCCTTACACCCTGGGCAGCACAACTAATCCTTTCTGCAATTTCTCATAACATTTCTGGAATTCTTCAGAACAATCATCAGTCTTCCGCTTCTTCTCTATATAATTAAACTTTCTCAAGCCTGAGTTCTTTCAGTGTGGCACTTTCCATTGACTTTCAGGTGTATGTGTCTGAGAATAATGCACTGAATGTTTAGGTTTTGAGCTTTCATTGTAGTACAGCGGGGTGATGCATCTTAAAAACAGTCAGAATGTATGTCTGCTTTCCAAAAGTGAGGGTTGTATCTTAAGTAAATGCTTAGTCCATCCATCTTTTTCTGTTTGAATCAGACAGCCCAGAAATATGGCACTGCACTGTTAACTTCTGAGACTACAGTATTTAAGCTTTATGTGGGTTCTTGGAGGTGGTTAATAGTGGGATTCTGGGGAAGAGTTTTGCACTTTATCTATGTGTTATTACAGGAGGAAAAAAAAATACTGAAGGTAGAATTACTACTTTTTTCTAAGGAAACAAAAAATTGTAATTAGAGCTACTCCAGGTAAATGTATGGAGCAAGTCTGTTTAAAAAAAAAAAAAAAAAAAACTTTGCTGGCTAAATTGCTAGTGATGGCTTGAGTCGGGGAGGAAAAAAAAATCCTCTGCTAAAGCAAACAAGTGTTTAATTTTAGGCATTAAAAAAACCATCACAGGTAAGAAAGACAAAATTAGACTGTTTGCTTTCTTGAGTGAGATCCCCTGTTCTATTCTTTAAAATTTCTACTATCCCATCAGAATCAATGCTGGATAAAATTTACCACAGTGAAATTTGTGTAAACTGTTCTGTGCAAAATACTGCACACACATTAAGGGTTACTTAAGACTCTTCTTAAGATTCAAGTGTGGTGTAACTGAGGATTTCCCTGGTCAAAATAGGTCTTTGTTGTATATTTGATGCTTCTTTCAGAATCAGAAAAGATGGTGATGGTGCAGAGTCTGTCAGGTTGCTCTGTTAAGATTGGCATGTACCTTTGTGCTTTGCTGTTTTATTTCTCTTCTGTCTTCCATTTTATGCCTTCCTCACCCAGGCTCCATTTATTGCTGTTGTTAAGGCACACCTTTTCTGACAGATAAATACACAAAAGGTGAAAGATGGACCATAGAAATTGATGCTCTCTAACATTAAAAAAAAAAAAAACCAACAAACACAACCATTGCTGACAGATGATTGTAGATGGATGCTATCTGTTCTTTATATTGCATTTAGTGCCTCAACTTGTTGTAACCTCAACAACTTTCTCATAAGGAATCCTTCATTTTTGTCTATTTTCTTCCATGCTTTGTGTTTTGAGGGAGGTATTGGAACAGTTATTCCTTTACAAAGCAACACTACATTCCTTTGTAGTGAAGGTGATTAAAGCTTAGTTCTGACCTGAGCTTTCCTTAGGTATGTCAATTATTCCAGAGTTCATACATCTTCAGTGAATGGAGGTATCTAACTTAAGTTGCTATGCTGTGTATTTATAAAAGAGCCTGCATTATCCAAACCTGCTAATTTAGAGACAAGCTCAGACTATCATATTTGATTGCACTAGTTCTATTGGCATGCAGGTTGTTTAGTGTGTATTTATCCACAAACTGCCTTTATTTCTTTTAATTTCAGTGGCACTAAAAGGCAATTCTGGAAAGGTGACCTAATTGGTCTGGTGGGTAGAGGGGGAGGAGAAGGAGGGAGAAAAGGAAGGTGGCAATGACTTGGCCTGAGTTCCCGCACTGCCAGAAGCAGCAGCGCTCCTATTATGATTGATTCTATTTGAGATGCTCAAGAGAAATGAGCAGTATACGTAGTTCCACATTTCCTTCATTGTCCAGCTGAAAGGGGAGAAGGAAAGGGAATGGGTGTGTGAGGGGGAATTCATTTTCACATCTACTCAAAATGCTTTGTGCGGAGGTAAAGATGATTCGGAGGACATGAGCTGCTGCAGCATACAGATGTGTTTGTTTAGTTAATTGAGTTGTCATGGCAACTACTTCATCTTAACTACCACAGAGTATAGGTTGTCACTGGCACCTGATGACTCTAAACAAACCATTATACTTCCAACAAAATCAGGAAACTGTTTGGCTGCGCTACAAGTTAAAGAATGTCATTTTGATGCCCCCCAGAACACACAAACAAAATCTGACTTACTTTTTAAAAGCAAGTCACCACAGCTTCTCACTGGTAGCATTTTTCTGGCTCATCCAGAAGAGCTCCCACATCATCCGGTAACTCAGGAAACATGAAATGACACAGTTGCTCAAAACCTACAAAATAAGTCAATCTTAAGAGAACGATGGTGCTCAGATGAATCTCTGAATATGTAATATAGCAGGGTGAAATATATTGAAATATGAAAAAACAACATAGAACAGTTTGAAATTGAGTCAAGACCTGAATTTCTGGTGGAGGACCAAGTGGTGTTCTATCACAGCCCTCTGCTTCCTCTATGTTAGCTGGAAGCAGAAAAGGGGAAAATAGCTCACAGCAGGAATCTCACACCTTTGCTTGTGCTCAGCTTGGCATGAAGACTGACAGATATTTAAGAGAAGTGAGGGCTATGGTACCCCATATGAATAGGTCTGGAAAAGATATCGTTGGCTAAAAATGGGTAGAAGCTGTTCCTCTAAGTTCTTGCTGGATGGATGTTTATTTCCATGTGCCTGACACTCTGGGGTGTTCTAAGCCAGAGTCCCTGGTGGGGTTCAGTGTGGCCTTGTAAGCAGCTGGGCCAACACAGCTGAGGCAGCAGCTCTTGGAAATGAGCAGTGAGCTGCTGAGGAAGGGTAAGTGGGAATACATACTGGTGCTGGAGACTTTGTCTCCATGAGTTGCAGATTGATTTATAGTTTGTCAGTTCCTGACAGATTGTCTCCCAGAACTCTGTGTGGACTAATCTGTGTACTCTTCCTACCCAGCTGTGAGATAAAATGTATTAAGCTAATTGAAAAGAGCTTTACCTTGCTAATGGAGGGTTGTGGAAGTGCAAAATCTGCTACAGCAGCTCAGAGGATAGGAAGTAACTCAGCAAGGCATGACATTGATCACATACATAAATCAATGAGCAGAGAGCTGCAAGGTGTGACCTACAGGTTGTTCTAAGCTCTGTCACTGACGAGCAGTATATGCAAGTTGTGTAGGTGGTGATCCCAGGGTCATCAGCACTGGATAATGTATTGCAAGTCCTGCACAAGGACTTCCTTCTTAGATGGCACTGTTCAAAGCAGAGCAGACTGTGAAGCACGTCCTATAATTCCATCAAGAAGCACATACATTAAGGGTTGGGATATGCTGTTATTTAGGCTGGACTGACCCTCTCAGAAGGCCTTTTTCCCAATAAAGGAATCTCCTGCTCTCCATAAGGAAACCTATCTCCTGCCTGAGATAACAGGAGCAGGAAAAATCAGAACCCAGCAGAAACCTATTTCCTGATTGTTCTTACCTACAGAACCTCAGACCACTGAACTTTAATCATGCTGCCTTAAGGGCATGTTTCATTTGTATAGGACCTACATTTTCAGAATTGATTTACTGATGTTTTTTTTGAGAAAATTCACGTGGCTTTCTCTTTTGATGTACTTGCTTCCCAGGAAGTGATACCAGATTCTTTTGCTTAGGTGCAGTGCCTGCCCTCCTCGCTCCTTCTTGTTTTCATCCATGCTTCACTCTCAAAATGAAGCATGTTCAACCTCCCCCCAGCATCCTTTTAGCATTTATTGCCATAAGAGAAAAATCTTACAGTACAGTTTGGAGCAGTATTCATCTCTTGTGAACCTAGCTGATACTTTCGTATAGGTTCTTCTCCCTCTTTTAATTTGATTAGCATAACAGCATCTTTATCATCTCTAAACTGCAAGAACTTGGAAGTAATTTAGGGTTTCTTCCATCCTCCTGCTAAGGGGGTAACTGAGGTGACTGAAGGTTTGGCATCTTAGAAAAATTCCTTCTTTCATGGTCTTTTGGGACTACGTGGGCCATCCCCATTGATTTCACGGGCTTGGAGGAAGTTGGATGACATTCAGCAGCATTAAGTCTGATGCTGCAGTTTAGCCAAGATAACATTGATATTTGGTTTTGATTTAGTAACTCAGTCCTTTCTCCCAATTGCAAGGCCAACCTACGTCACCTGTATGTGGGACTCCAGATACTACTCAGCATCTCCACGTTTAAAGATGGATGCTGGCTAGTTTCCTGCCATGAAAGGATGCTGCTTAGCTCATAGCTAAAATTTCAAGCAGAAAAATTTGTGTATTTTTCTTATGCAACAAAAGAAGGAAGAGCTTTTCTCTTTGATATTACAAAACAATCACTTCCTGAGAGATCTCAATTTCCTTCATACTAACTTTGCTCTCTGCGTTAACCCTTTCTGACTTTTATTTTTCACCTGTAGATGTAGACAGCATTTGAATTCTCACTTTAAAAGTGAAATGCCTGCACGTGTGTGATCCACCTGCCATGAGCTAACACTTCCAAGGAAAATACCCTTTCATCAAATTTTCTAAGCCCTTTAACAACAGGAATGCTGAAGAATCATTTATCTCAGTTGTAACCTTGCTATGCAAGGCTTACATTAATTCCATCTCCAGAAAATCACCTGTCTTTAACGATTAGTTGATTAATGTGGAAAAGTACATTGGAAAATAAGCCTGTACTTCATCAAAGCCCCTAGGAAACAGAATGGCACAGTCAGTCCTCTTCTGCAAGTAACAGCAAAGCAGCTCCATTTCAGACTACAATACTTGTTGTTCAGAAGTCTTCCTGAACTATGAAATGTTACTACAGATGCAGTAAATCATAAAACTGGACCACTTATTCTAGCAGATATACAAATACTCAGAACAGTGCACTTACTGATAGAACAAGCTTACCTCAAGCATTTCACTTGCATGCTTTACTTTAGTCTAAAGCATCACTTCCCTAGGTAGGAAAGGCATTACAATTTTTCAGGCTCGATTCACACCTTCCTAACGTAGTGGTTTTCCTGAAAAATTACTCGAAGAAGCTGCATTGGCTCACGAGGCAGGCATCTGCCTTTTGGCTGTGCAGATTAGCCCTGGCAGGCAGCAAGTCCCACAGCTGCTCGCTTACTCCCCCACACCGCGACTGGGAGAAAAACAGAAGAGCAAAACAGAAAGTGGGCGGGTTGTGATAAAGGCAGTTCGATAAGTGAAGCAAAGCAAAAGGAGGAATTTATTCAGTACCTCCCAGCAACAGGTAGATTTCAGCCACTTTCCTGGAAAGCAGGCCCTCAGTCATAGCTCCAAACTTTCCCCTCTGCTCTCTGTCCTGAAGCTTTCATTGCAGAGCACACACCATACGGCACGGGGGATCCCTGCGCTCAGGGTGGGCTGTGCTGGCCGTGCCCCTGGCAGCTCCTTGAGCAGCCAGCTCCTTGCTGGCCAGGCAGCCTGCAAAACACAAGACCTTGGCACTGCAAACACTGCTCAGCTAGAACCAAAACATCCACACCTTATCAGTGCTGTTTGGTCACAGACCCAAAACACAGCACCACGCCAGTGGCAGTGAAGGAAATTAACTCCAGCACAGGATGGAGACCCTGCTTGCAAACTCACGTGCTTTCACGTAGTGATTGCCTGTTCCAAACGGAGTCTAACCCAGCAGCTTTGTAGCAGGCAGTCCCATTAATGTGAACAGTGCTCAAGGCAAACCAATCTCTTAATAAGCTGGGGATGAGGGCTTTGTAGGGGTTTTTTGTTGTTTTTTGGCTGTTTTTTTTTTCTTCCAAGTATCATCTGATAGAGAATAGAAAAGAGTGAGATGCGTATGGAACTCAGGAAAACAGATAATTAATAGCCTGATAACACACTCCAAAGAAAGCAGAACTGTGCTGAAGAGCATCCTGTTCCTTTCCTCAAAGGCCCATTAGAGAGGGCACAACTGAAATGGTACTGAAAGCTGCATCAGGAGGTTGTGAGGTGAAGAGTTCTTTGTGTTGTAAGCCCAGCAGAAACTGTGTTGTGAATTTGTATAATGCCTTCAGGTCTAAATCCAAGCCAGAAGCACCACTGCTTCCAGACCAGCAATGCTTACATCCTGTGCCACTGGACTGTAACTTAGAAATGCACAAAACAGCTCAGCTTTGTAAATCTAACAGCTCAATTCTGTTGTGGATTGCTCTGGTTTGTTTCGTTTTCAGCACACTCAGGAGGCACCTGTATTATAAGTACTCAGTGAGGAAAAAAGCACAGCTCACAAAGCCATTCAATAGACTGTAGTTTGTTGAAGAAAACTTTAATCAGAAATACAATGCATTGTTAGATGCAATCAGTCTGGAAGACAACAATCACAGACAGATGCTCCTGACGATAGCACTGTACCATAACCAAGAATATCACCTCCTTATATCCACTACAACAGCTGGAGATCCTGTTCAAACATAATCCCATGATGGTTGAATTCTCATCCTTCTGTGAACTTCAACTCTGTGATACACTTCAGTGACATTTTTTCACAAGCTTTTAACAAGTTACTTGGGTTCCATAATTGCTGAGACCGAACTGAGTCAAAATGCCAAGCATGATTACTCTTTTTCAGTGCCTGGAGCCACACTCCAGTGCGTAAGGCACTGTGTGCATCCCCAGAGAGCTAAGTGGACAGCTACTGACCATAGTGCTTTCAAGAGCAGGTCTAACAGCTGCGATGATTTTTAGCTATGAATTACCTTAAAGAATAAAGTTTGAATAATGTCTGAATGCGTCTGGTATTCCCAGATGGCATTGTAATATCCTGAAAAAAATCTAAGGCTATTGAGCATTTGAACAGTACTACATGGGAGCTGTGAAAGTCTATGACTGGTCATTATTCATGTGGGGTAAATAAACAGGGAAATAAGTCATACAGAATCGAAATGATGGAGTCAGGACAGGACAGCCAGTCTGCTCACATTCTGAGCCACACTTCTAGGCAATGACAGTCCTAATGTACTCATCTCCCTTAACCTTGCTCGTGGTGATTTACTGTTCCTCTCTCAGTGGTTGCACAGGCAGCAGGGGAAGAGACCAAGTGGTAATTTTTTCCTGCACCAAGTCCCCAAACAAATGGATCGTATGGCTCTAATAAAAATAGTAATAAATGAAGTTTTTTTGTTAAAACTTCATGATCAGTGATAATGTGATCAATGTATTTGATTTCTATTGTATCCATCACTGAAGTACCTGAACACAATTTCTGCACAAGACAAATGAAAAAATAATGAAGAAATGAAAGTCCGTGTGGTCACAAGATAAGTCACATTAGCATACCTTGGCCATGCCAAATCTTCTGTGACTGCTTTGTTTTCTTGTCCTTTTTAATTTAAAATGCAATTCCTGATGGCTCTGAGGAGCTTAAAGCTGCTTCTATCTACTAAAGGAAAAGGTACAGGTCTTTGCAGTGACTACAGACAGAATTGCTTCTTTTGCCTTTATGATTCATTCATTGCTGCACCAATAAGAAAAAGCCCGTGGCCAATATAAAATAAAATAGTTACCTCAATGTGAATAAACATGGGGAAACAGGTTTCTCTTGGCTGCAAAAAGCAGACAAAGAAATAAATCTAGCATGCTATATTGTTAGAGGCTCCTTTGCAAACATCTTTGTTAATATAGCCAGTGCACGGATACAGGGAAAAACAAATCAATGAGGGCATTTTCCTATTGATAAGAGACGTTGTGGACTACAGGTTGGAACAGTGGCTGAAATAGGTATTCAGAACATGCTCTCAAAGCAGAAAACATGAGATGCATCTGCTGTCAAGCAAGATGGAGGCTTCATAGTGCACAGTGCTGGAAGGAGAAATGTTGAATAAGATGGGAAAGTGAAGAGAGTCCCGAGGATTTGTTTTTCACCCTGTAATAAACAGATATTTTTTTTAACAGAAGATTTTAAAGAAAGCAATATTTTAGAACACAACATAAAGACTGCACGATTTTTTTTGTGTTAAAACAGACAAAAAAGCCCCATTGTTTTAGTGTTTTTATAAGAAAATGCATCACTCATCTTAAAAATGTTTTTGATCCTTTATAAGTTGAAAGAAAATGTAATTTGATTTATGTCTCAGTGAAAACTACAGTATTCTCCGTTCTAGGGGTTTGGTTCTGCCATCTATACATTGCTTCCTCTGAGCAGAGCAATGAGCCATTATTCAGGGTCTAAACAAAACCAAACCGTGCACTGAGCTACTGCAGTTTTTGATTGATTTCCATGTGGTCTGTGTTTCCAGTAACAAACATTTCTTTACCTGTCTTAGTCCAAAAGTATGATAGACCTGCAATTAGATTTCCTCTGAAGGACAGCTGCCCTCCATGAAATCCAGGCACGAACGCTCAGAGCAGTGTCTGTGGTGAAGACAGGTTTGTCCCTGACACAGTCACACTTCGGACCTGTCGTTGAATTGATGATTGTGTTCTGAAAATACAGGATTGGAATCAATGAGAACTATTGATGGTAACTGCCAGCATTCCTCCACAAGTATACTGTTCCATTTTCCTGTGCTTTCTAATCACCATTTTAATAGTCACTATTGCAAAGGATGACAGCACTTGACCAGCGGATAAGGATGGAGATCAAAGAACTCTTAATTGCCTTTTGTTCAGCATTGCTGCAAAAATAGGAGTTCTATGTTTCCTCAGTTGCCACAACCAAAGAGGGCAAGACCTGCTTCTGTCCTGGGCAAGACGTTCCTAATGGAAGGAGCCATCCATCCTTTGGGCATACTGGCTGGCAAACAGGACACGATTCAATAACTCAGGATAAACTACAGTCCGAGATCAAAGACGAAGAGAGACAGCTTTAAGTCATTAGTCAGGGTCAATCAAAACACTCCCAAGTAATCAGCATACAGTGGGGACTACACTAGCAGGCAATCCACTGCAAAATAAATGCCATCTCACTGTCCAAATTCACTTGGGATGTGTCAGACCCATGGTGCGGTGTCAGTGAGCTGTGCCTTGGATCACTTGGGATGCCACTCAGCTGGCACGTGCTACCCATCTTTCCCACTGCACTTCACCATCTGAGCTAGAACTGTAATAAGATGCCAGCTGAGTGAATCATCAGGAATCAAATGCATGTTATTCTTTATTCAACTGCTGCCTGCCTGGTCATGCATTCAAATGGCCAGATCTAAAGTGATAGAACTTTGTATTCCTTTTTACAGCACCAAATTAACTGTGCGTAGCAAACGGAGGGGAATATTGATGCCATTACCAGGGGAGCAAGGGAAAAAAAAAATGCTTCCTGACCTTTAAAGTAGCGAGATGCCTCCACACGCTGCTCAGAGCAAAAGGAATGGCATCATTCTCATACGTCACAGAGAAAATTCTTGACCGTGTTAATGAGCAGGTTTTGAATCCTTGTCCAAAAGATGTCTTAAGGACAATGTAAAAGACATTTAAGGCAGCAGACTTCTCTTTTCATCAGATCTGTTTGAACTTCTCGAGGTAATGAAGGCAGCAAAGCTCCCCTGTGGCTGGCATTCTATCTCCTTTGCTCCTGAGATGTATTTGTTTACTGCTTCATTTATAGCAGACTTAGATGAAAAATTCTCAGAAATAGGCTTTAAAGAATATGATACCTGCAAACTTTCTCAAGACTAGGAAGAAAATCCCAAAGCATCACATACTAAGTATAAAGAAATACAAAAACTGTTTCTCCTGTATCTCACACCACTCTTTAATGTGAATGAAAATGTTTTACTCCATTACTCATTACAGTTGTAAATAAGGAATTTCTTAGTTTTTCTGCTTTCCCCAAATACAACATGAATACATAACCCAAGATGAAATAAGTGCTTTGTGAAAATAAGGAATATTGATCAACTCTGATTTGTAACAAACCCACAGTGCAAAGAGACAATCCCTATCACAAGCCAGAAGGGCCTGACATTTCTTAAACAGAACTGAGTTGTTGCAAAGGGCTGGAAGGAGCACTCCATGCACACCCAGTTCCATAGGGATGTTCTCTGCACACACTGAATGGAATTTGAGAAGGCTCCAGGGAGACCTGAGAGCAGCCTTTGGGTACCTATAAGGGCTATAAGCAGGAAGGGGACAGCTATGTAGCAGGGTCTGCTGTGACAGGACAAAGGGAAATGACTTCATACCGAAAGAAGGAAGATACAGACTTGATATGAGGAAGCTGTTGTTTGCAATAACGGTGGTGAGGTCCTGGCACAGGTTGTCCAGAGAGCCAGTGGATGTCCCATCCCTGGAGACAGGCTGGATGGGCTCTGAGCACCTGATGGAGCTGTGGCTGTCCCTGTTCATTGCAGGGGAGCTTGACCAGATGGCCTCTAAAAGTCCTTCCAACTCAAGAGGTTCTATGATTCTATGAAATATTCATCGCAACTGCTTCAAACTCGAGTTGCTTGCTTTCAGTGCTTGTGTCAACCGTGAGGCACCTGTCCACCTGGATGCTCTTCCCAGCACTGAGAGCACCCACTCGACTGACCCCAAGAGCTGCAGAAGGGAAAGTGGTGAAGAACACCTTGACCCGCCCGGCTCTTCAGCGATGTGAGGGCAGATCTGGGGAGGAGGTGGTTTACATTCCCTAAGGGGAGGGACGAGCTGGAGTTCAGGTGCCAGGCACCTCAATTAGAGACCTGAGCGCTGCGCCCTTGTTGAGCACGACGCACGGCCGGGCAGAGCCGGGCTCCCCGTCCCGTACCGCGCACGCAGCTCTGGGCAAACGCGCGTCCCGGGGGGAACTTTTCGGCCGCGCCTCGCGAGGAGCCGGGCTCGGGGACGGCACAGCGGCAGGGCCGCGGGCTGCTACCTGGGGCCGCCAGTTTCGCCGCCAGCCCGCGAGGAGAACGCCCCGCGCCCGCCCCGCCCTGCCGCCGGCTGCGACGCCGAGCCGCCGCCGCAGCTCCGCTCCGTCCCGCTCCCCCGGCCGCGCGGTCCCCTCCCGCCGCGTGGAGGCGGATGGCGCTGCGCAGCTAGTCGGTGCATTGCGGCGGCGGGCGGACCCGCGCCGTGCCCGCGGCCATTCCACACGGCGGCACCGCGCCTCGCACAGCCGCAGCTGGCGGGAGCCGCACCGCAGCCCCGCCATGGCCAAGGAAGGAGCGCAGCGAGCGGAGGAGACGGAGCAGATGATCGAGAAGGAGGGCGGCAAGGAGGCCGCCGAAAGCAGCGCGGGCGGCAGCCTGCGGGCGGCGGACACCAAGGAGATGAGAGCCGTGGTGCTGTCCGCCTTCGGGGGGCTCAACAAGCTGCGCGTGTCCAAGAAAGCCATGCCGGAGCCGCAGGAAGGGGAGCTGAAGATCCGCGTGAAAGCCTGGTCCAGTATCGCCTCTCTGCCGGGGCGGGGGCGCGCGGGGCTCAGTGCCGGGTGGGGCCGGGGCCGGCGGGTCCCTGGCGGGGGAACTTCCCCACTTGTGGCTTCCGCCGGCCGCCGCCTGTGCCCGGCATCCAGCGGGGAGCGGAGGTGCGGGTGCGCTGTCAGGAGCGGCGCCGAGACAAAAATCATCGATTTTCGTGGTGCCGTCAGGGAGACACGGGGAAAAACCGCGTCCGCCCGCGTTCAGGGTTTGGTTTTGCTGTGTGCTTTCGGTCCCTGCGGTGCTCGGTCCGCCGGTCCCGCTGCTGGCTGCCGGCACGGCGCGGTCCCTGACCGCTTAGCGGTCTGCCGGCTTTCCTAGACGGCTTTTCTGTTTTCTCCAGACAACTGAAGCAGATTGTGCTTCCTAGGGAGCCACTTCTCGGTGCACGTGTTCCTGTATGAAAATAGAATTATTTGTTTTTTTTCTTTTCAAGTGGCAGGAGACAACGAGAGGGCCTTCCTGCACAGATTGGCCGCCTGCTGTCCTGTTCAGTTGGGCGGCATGATGCTTCCCGAAGGCGAACACAGAGGAAGGCTGAGCTGTGTCGCAGGGCAGCTCGGTGTGGGCGATCACCCTGTGGATGGGTGCCCTGTGCATGTGCCTTAGATCTGGAGCTCCCCGGGGACTTAAAGGATATTGCAGCCTGGGAGGTGCTGGCACCAGGGGATCGTAAGGGTTGTGGGGAGGAATTCCGCCCCAACAACCCCAAAGTATCACCCACAAGAAGTGAGATCCATAGACCTGAACAGGGAACGATAACTGTGACTGAGTGTTGTTTAATTGTTTGACTCTTAATGGCTTTGATGAGAAATGCAAGAAGTTCCAGGCTAGAAGAAGTAATGGTAGCCCATTTAGCTCTTGGGTAGCTTGTTCTGCTATCGGGGGCTGTTATTCTACTGAGGAACAGGTCCTGTTGTTTTCTTAGTGATGCTTCTAAGCTGTTAACAAAAGTTATCCTGCAAAAGCTTACATATTCTAAGCACGTGCAAACATATTCCTTTGTATGCTTGAGGAATTTGCACCCATCTTCAGTGTCTGCGTGAACTCCATTTCCATCAAAGGAATAGATCTCAAATAGCAAGCTTCCTGTGAAGGACCTTTTTTTTTCTTCCAATAAATAGAGATACTGTGCTGTGCTCTAGTGCTGTAGTGAGCTGTGTGAGTTCCAGGATTGCTGTTTATGGCATCGGTGGATCTGCTCAGACCACGCAGCTCTGCATGCTGTCACAGCTGTCATTCGTGCCGGCTGAGTCCGTCTGCGTGGTCTGCTTATCTGGGCATGGCTGTAGGGCTGACATGTGCTCAGGTCACCAAAGTTTGCTTCCAAATAAGGCAAAATCAACTCGTCTGATCTTCTTCATAGTAAATAGAGAAGATTTGTCAAGGTGACAACGATGGGCTTGTGGTCTGGTCTGGGAAACCGAGCAACAGAAGTAACTGTTGGTTTTCCCTCTGTGGCATCCACCTGTTAATGCACCCAGTGCTGAGCATGTCAAAAATGAGCTTCCTCTAGGTCGTATTGTTGCCAAATAATGCTTAGTGGAACAGATCTGCATTTGACTTTCATGGCTTGTGGAGAAAATTAATCATTATTTTAAGGCAGTATGTGTATGCATGATAAATAATACAGATAGTAAAGGCAGTTAAATTATTTCTGCGTGTGTATTTTGTAGCATGGCACTGTAAATAGAGGTGATGGAGGGTACGTTGCTGTTAGCATGTTGACTTATCCTTCTGAAGGCCTGGCACATCAGTGATCCAGTTGAAAATGTCTCAGTTGTGATGAGTCATGTGTTAGCCTCATTCTGTGAGTAATGGATGGAGCAGCCATTGATGTCCAAGCTGAGTCACAGCTTCTGCATATCTCCTGAAATAATTTTTGGTTGATAATGACAGAGCAGCTGAAATTGCTCTGTTTGTTTTTACTGCCACTTGCAGCCTACAAAATATTAGTGGACGTGTTGTTCGATAGATGAGACAAATAGCTCGAGCAATCCCAGACGGACATTTCAGATAAGATGTGTGAGTAAGGAGTGGTGTCCTGCAATTACCTCCTTTTATTTTTCTTTGCTCTGTTATAATTATTTCTTCCTTGTGCCGTTATACATGTGCGTCATGAGGAGTGAAGCAGAAGTGATCCTTCTGACCCGGTGGTTTTGAGATAGCAGCACTTAAAAATATTGAGAGCAAGTGAACGAAATCCACAGAGTAGGAGACAGTGTATCAATTTCCTTTGTAAAAGGAGTCTTGATCATGTGCTGTGGCTGTTTCCGGATGAAAAGCGTGTGATTTTCAGGCAATTTACTTGCTGGCGTAAAAGGAGACTTAAGAACCTAGAACTCAGTGCTCTTCTTTGCCCTGTTGTATTTCAATGTCTTCAGTGTTTAATATCAGTGGAATCTTACAGTGAAATAAGAAAGATCAAAAGCAGCTCCTGTCCAAACCAGAGTGCTGACGTTGGTCAGCGTGATCTGATGTTTTGTAGTGGAAGTGCTGGGCGTCCTGCAGTGCGTGGATCAGAGCAAAGAGAACCTAAGTGACCACTGCTGATCCGATGATGAAAGATGATAGAACACTGCACCCACAGGAGTTTCCATGGTTTAAAAAAAACACAGCGAAGTTAAACCTCAATAACAGAAGTGAATATTCAAGAGCTTCAAAGCTATTATGGCAAAGCATTGCAGTCTTAGAAAGTCAGATTAGAAGATAATTCAATTTTGGTGAACAGTGGGTTTGGAGATGGACGTGTAAGGCAGTCTGTGTAGCTCACACCACTGTCCTTGCTGCTTTGCTGAGAGCTCCTTGCAGAGCCTCTGTCAGCCTAATTTATGTGCTTCCCTATCTCCATGTGCATACAGCTTTTGATTTAGGATGTAGAGCACATGACTGCAGGAAGCTGTGCGCTGTTCCTCATTGGGTCACTTAGAATTTACTCTTTTCCTTTTGAGTATGAGTGTACGGGAAGTACAGCAGTCACTTTCTTTTACTGCACACCAGAAGAGGCTATGCTGGTTCATGCTGATACAAGGGATGAATGGTGGTTATTCTCTAGAATCTCTGACATTTTTGTACGATATTCTTTGCAG
This sequence comes from Lagopus leucura, assembly GCF_019238085.1. Classification (NCBI taxonomy): domain Eukaryota; kingdom Metazoa; phylum Chordata; class Aves; order Galliformes; family Phasianidae; genus Lagopus; species Lagopus leucura. The sequence continues at coordinate 3,673,584 of NW_024962271.1, read as the reverse complement.
CCAAATTCCTTTATCTGCTGTAGATTGAATCTCAGTGAAGAATTTGACAAGGTTGAATGTCCTGGAGATAGTTACTAAGACAGCTACTTGGTTTTGAGCTCTCCGTATGATTAAAAATGATAGTAATTTGCTGGTTTTATCATATATCCAGTTGTACTTTCAGCTTTGTTGTGGACAGGGCTTGTTCAAATCTGGCTTATAGCAACTCATTTATATGAGAGGATGCAGAGGAATGAAACCGAATGCATAAATGAGAGTAACAGGGACACGAAAGCACGTAGGCCCGTAGGAAACTAACGGTGATTGCTTAGTTGTTTGGTTATGGTTGTTTTGTGGGGTTTTTTGTGTGTTTGTTTTGTTGTTGTCATCTTTATTTATTTATTTATTTTCCTTTTCACATGCTGAGTGCTTCACAGGCATTTTGTTGTTCAGAATTTCTGTTTCGTGTATCAACTTCTCAGTGGCAATGTGGGGTTGGCCTTGGCCGCTGGATAAGAAGTGGTCTTTCCAAAATGATTTCAAAGCTCCCAACCCAACTGTGCCCCAACCCTCCTACCCTTGATGAGCTTTGTGTATATGTGTATGGTGTGTGTTTGTGGTTTTCATTTTTTAATTTTCCTCCCGAGTTGGTCAAGCTTGGTTGTTATAGCTATGTTTTCCAAAAATAATCAGTAATTCTAATTTTGGAGCTAAAGGCGATGGGCTCAGGTCATTTTTAAACTGTGTACCTCAATTACAAGTATTTACATTTGGTGATTTTTTTTTATTTTTATTTTTTTTCCCCATTGACCTACATCTCATGAATGCTCTCTTGTCTTCATGTTTGTGCTGTGTGTCTCTTCTGTCTTTTTGTTTGTTGGGTCTGTTCAGTCTGTGAGCGTCTTGATTAGTGTCTGACTAAAGCTCCATCTCATAAATTCTTGTACACATCAGTAATTTTATGTATCAGAGCAGTTGTTGGCATCATATCACATGAGTAGGACTGGCAGTGTGCATAGCTTCATAGACATGGGGGAGTTAGTATGCAGCAATTCCAGCTAATAATAAACACAGGGCTGTGTTTTACAAGGGTGGATTAATGCTGAAGCATACTGTTAGAGTGTTGCTATAAGTGCTAGAAGTTTTAACTGTGTGTATGGCTTTTGTTCCAGGAATCAGTATGTACACATAGGGGATAAACCTTGGCCCAACAGTAGTTGTTTTTCTTGTTTCATTTTGTATTGGAGTCTGCCTTGGAAACTGCATTTTATTAAATAAAACTGGATGGCATACAAAAGATAAAGCAAAGGTGCTTCAAGATTTTTTGTAAAGCTCAGGCTGCAGGGGGGAATTGTAAACATCCTGAGCAACAGCCCTGAGGATTCCAAAGACCTCAATAATCATTGTAAGACTGTGTAAAAGTGGTTCAGGAGGAATAGTTGTAAAATAATGGCGTATCTAAAACTGATCAAGTTCTCATCACAGTTTGGACTCCTACCTGAGATGAACGCAAGATTCATTCTTGGAGTCACTTCTGAATTTAGGACAGTTCCATCAGAGTACTTTTGGACCAAAACACCTACAGTATTTGAGGGTTCTTCTCTTTGTTAAATTGACCTGGTTTTATTTGCCAGCTAGTGGTGCCTTCATGGAAAACATAATGTTTCCCTGTTATGAATTTGAAATGGCCCCTGTGAATTTTTACATGTGACTCCTAAGCAGTCGGAATGCTTTGGAGCTCTGTTTAAGGATGGATGTGGTTGCCTTGCATTGTGTGCTTCTGACCACAGCCTGTGCAGCACTGCTGTAAAGTCAGTCTGCTCCACATGTGAAGGATGGGAATGTCTGCTGGGTCATTTCTGCACTGTGGAGCCCAGGTTTTTAATGAAGATTTCTGTCTTTGTCATCTCACGGGTCAAGATTTCCCCCTTTGCTTTGATGTATGGCAATAACTCTGATTTTGTTTTTTTTTTTCCTCGTGTTTTACAGTGGTTTGAATTTTATTGACTTGATGGTGCGACAGGGGAATATTGACAACCCCCCTAAGACGCCACTTGTTCCTGGCTTTGAATGCTCTGGAATCGTAGAAGCTCTTGGAGATAGTGTGAAAGGATTTGAGGTAATATTCTCTTTAATTTCAGGGAAAGACTAGAAAGTACCGTTTCACTGAGATTGTTATTGCTTTCTGTTATGTCTTTGCCAGCAGCCTTCATTACCATGTTGAGATCTGAAAGGGCAGTTTTTCCTTCTGCTTCCCAAGCATGAGAATGACCTCTTCAGTTAATACCTAAAGCCACCAGTGTGATCTTCAGATCCTTCCTGAAAAGTCACCTGTGCTGTGCGCACATTCAGGTGGTTTTGTAGGAACTGATGAGCTTTAGGAAAGTAAAAGAAGCTGAGTTAAGTTTTATTGGCCATGTTTGCTGTCACTGTAGTTCAATTCCTTGAAGCCCATGCACTGCTGATGCTAGTTCCAGTTCTTGGTCTTGAGCTAACAAGGCCCCATTGATGATAAGCATTGTTTCTTACAGCTGTGTGCATTCATATAGTGCAGACAGTAATGGGACCTTGATTCTGGGTATGTGACTTAACTTCTTGAGTGATCAGAATCTGTTTTGCCTAACAGAGTAATGATAAATGACAGATAGTTAATGTGTGTAATAAAGCTATCAGAGTTGGTTGGCGTTACGTACTCTTCAGTGTATTGTGTATAAACAGTGCTGTGTTCTACTTACTGCTTTCATTACTGATGTTAAACACCTCAATTCCCTCCAATCTCGTACTCTGTTACTTACTAATGTAAGTAAAAATAGATATAAAAAATTCTGAAATAGGACACAAATGAGTTAATGCATGTCAAACGTGTATCAGCTATTTGCTGACTCTATCTTGTCATCAAGTATAATTGCGTTTCTAAATTCTTACTGTATCTTGATCGTAAGAAGGCAGTTACCTAAAATTTATTTGAAAGTAATAATTGTGTGGTTCTGGAAAAACTTCAGAATTTCTCTGTTGAGTACAGATGGCCAATTTAGTTTCCAGTAGGGTGTCAATGATAAGCTTCTCTTAGGACATTTCTCCATTTTCCCCCTCCTGCCTTGCAATAAATTATAATCTTTCAATGTTTTTGTGATAAACAGTAACTGAATGGAAACTTAAGTATCTGAAAAACTCTTCTGATTCAGTTGTTCAGCTCTAGTATTCTGTTACCTGTAGTCCACATGGAATAATATTTTATGAAAGGACAGTAGGAAGTTTTCTGATACAGATCAGCATTTTTAGTTTAAATGTTCCTGCTATTTTTAAAGGGCATCATATAAAGCTACAACATGTGGTTCTTGTCTGAGTAACGTTGCCCCTGAATGAATACACTGGGCCTCTGAAGATTATGACTTTGTTCTGACCATAAAGCCTGGTGAACTTCCTGAAATCTAAACAAGTCCAGGTATTTTACTTCTTACATATGGTCAGTGTAGCTGTGGTGGTGTTTCAAGTAATCTCGAAGATCTAAAACTTGAAATAATGCTGTGCACAGGTATGAACCCATCACCAGGGGAATGTCCCAAGATGGAGCTGCAATAATGCTCTGTCAGCTTCTTTATGGAACTTTTGCACTGAATAGAAGGATGCCAGATGCTCGTTGTCTTGTTGGCGTATGCTGTTACCTCTGTTTGTAATGACTGCAGGAATGGCTGAGATTGCACCCTATATTTTCTGACCTCCTTTCCCTTTGTAGATCCCCTCCAGTTCAAGTCCTGTTCAAGTTGCGTTGTGCTCAGGCCATCTTACAGTTGAGATATTGCCAGCTATTTATTGTCTTCACTGGCTGTGATTGCATTATTGTGTGATATAATGACATGGAGTGGCAGTCCGTTTTGATAGAGATGTGTAAAAACATGCTTTATATTGAAAGAAAGCTCTCCTTTTTTGGGGGGGGGTGGAGGGTGGCGGGAGTAAAAGAGTAACAGCCTCTTCTTCCTCCCACCAAAAGCAAAAGCTGATTTCTGCTGAGCCCAGATGTAACAGGTGTGATCTATAGTTGTGAGGATGGCCCAATCTGACATGCTTCTGTATAATTTTCATAGAAAATATGATTTTAATTATTATTATTATTTTTATTATTATTAAGAAATCACTCCCAAGAAGGGTCTCTCTCCTTTGCATTCTTTTTGGTAGTCAGTTCTGTTTGCAACGATACAGGACTGTGATAATACTCACTAATTAATCTGAACAGACTTTAAATTTTATATACTTTGCTAACAGCAAAAGGAAACCACAGAATGCTTACCAGTGATGCATTGCTAATTTGAATGTGAATTTCAGAGGAGACATCTCAGTGAAACTGGAATGACGGTTCTGTTTCAGTATTTTCATTCTAAGAGAGATATAAACCTTTCAAAACTGTCAGCAGTACCTTAGCATTTAGCTAACCCACAATATCCCAAAGCCAAAGTGATGACAAGTACTTGGGAGACCAAAATGTGCCTGTTCTGTACTGCTGTGGAGCATCATTATCTTTACTATCTGTCATCCACAGCTTGACCAAGAGAGGTGCAGATCTTAGAACTTCCTGCCTACAGTTTTAGTTGCACACGTATCCTCGATGTTTTTTTTTTTGTTGTTCTTGTTTGTAGATTGGAGACAGAATCATGGCTTTTGTAAACTACAACGCATGGGCTGAAGTGGTTTGCACCCCGGCAGAGTTCGTCTACAAGATTCCAGATGACATGAGTTTTTCTGAAGCTGCTGCATTTCCCATGAACTTTGTAACTGCCTACATGATGCTCTTTGAAGTTGCTAACCTAAGAGAGGGCATGTCTGTGCTGGTTCACTCTGCAGGAGGTGGGGTGGTAAGTTGGAGCTTTTCTTACGTTCCTATCAAGTCACTGAAGTAAGCCAGATGCTGCGGTTCGATTTGACATCAGTCTTTCCTACATGAGGGATTGTGGTGCAGGAGCTACGTCAGACAGTGATGCAGGCTTTTGGTGAAATAAAAATGTTCATCAATAAAAATGACAATCAACTCTACCCCAAAAAGCGCCAAAAGCCTTTTTGAGGTACTCAGAAATGAACAAGAAAGTGTTACCTCAAACTTTGTATCCCTGCCTTTCTGCACTTTGTACTTGTTGGTTGTGAAAGAAGGCTGTAAGGAAGGGATTAAATGAATCAGCTCCCAGCATAAGGTCCTCGTGGTAACTGTAATTCTCCTTGCAGTAAATGGCCCTGCTGGAATATTCCTGCAGATACCGTGTGCAGGTGTGATGTTTCTTTGTGAAAGGCAGTGTACTTTTTTCCTCTGTTGGGATTGAAAACAGTGGAAAATATTATTGTGCCAGATCTGAGGAAAATGCCATACAAATGCAGAATTTGAGTCAGAGGGGGCTGCTGCATGCCATGTTTTGGGTTGTTGGTAAAGAGGCGTTGCACTGCATAGGCAAGGCAATGGTTGAATGGATTGGGTGGAGCAGCAGGGCACACAGTGACATGAGAACCCCACACATGGTGTTACTAACTGCTTCAAATATCTTTGGAAAAATCTCTCTTGAATAAAATATTAAGACACCTACAAGGAAATATGTTTATGTTGGAAATTACGCAGTCCTCTTCCATAAGACAGATTTTATGACCTTAGAACATGAGCAGATCTCAACCTTTTAAATTAGAGTACCTCCTCTGTTTTACTATCATTCCTTATTTATGCTAAATTAATATTTTATTGTCTGCTGAAGTGTCTGGTAGGCAGCCCCAAACACCTTTTCCCTGATTCTATGCCATTAGGCCTTCTTTTAGATTCTCATGTAAATGAAGTCTGTAACCAAAGGAATAAATTCATCAGTTCCCTGCACAAAGTATTTTTAGCTAACAGTAATCCTACTTGCAGTAAATGATCCTCTTGAAAAACTTCTGTAAATGAATGGAATTTGTAATCTTATTATGTTTCAGCACAGTGCAACCTAGAGCATTATGGCTGACTTTATTGTTCTATAACATTAAATCTTGTCACGTGGAATTTAAACAACTGGAGGCCACACATTGAGGGAACTGGATATTCGGTGGGACTTTAAGGCGCTGTGTTTACCTGTGAGGCCACTAGCCCAGCTGACTCTATATGGACCCAGGCTGAGCATACTGAATTAGCAAAACACCCAAGAGTGTGTGCATATGCATAACTTTAGAGAAAATGGACTTTTAGAATGGACTGTCTAGACTGTCTGCATTAGGATAAAGTGTCCTTGCTACATTTTTCTTTTCTTTCTCTCTCTCTCTCTCTCTCTCTCTCTCTCTCTCTTTTTTTTTTTTTTTTTAGCTTCACTCATCTCTATTATTTCTTAATTATCTTCCTTAAGCACTGCTAACACTCTACTAGCCTACACACAGTCTTCTTCACTGGGCAAGCCCTGTGCTGGGCTATCCAGTTAAGGTGCTGCTGCCTTTCTTCCTTTCTGCTGTTGCAGATGCCCAGTGAGCATTTTTCTGATAGTCCTGTGTTGTGCTGTTTGTGGGCCTCTTCTGAGAGAAGCTAAAGTAGGGGAAGGTCCTGTATGGCTCCCAAGAGAAAAAACACATTTTTTTCCCTTGTGAAGAAGTTAAATAACAGAGCTTCCAGAGGAAAGAGCAGAGGTGCAGGAGGAACAGTCAAAGTGAGCAGTATTATTGTAGATCTGTGTGATGTGGGGAGAGCTGCAGATGAAGTGGAAATCCACTGGTTAGCCTGCAGGGCAGGATGCTGATCACTGTGTCAAGGGGCAGAGCCTTGTGCAGGCTATTGGGTTTGGTGGGGAGAGCACGTATCGTTAGGACCAGAAGGGAAAAGCTTTTCCCATTCCTTGGTAGGTCTTACAGGTAAAATCTCATTCTGCAGATGTGATTTTCTGCTGAAGATTTCAGAGGAAATGTGCTGAAGGCACATCTTCCCCCTTAAACCACTCTTATACTCTGTCTGTTAATCCTTTGAAAAATATAACAGCCTCAACCGAGCAAATTATTTTCATGAAGTGCTTTGCTAATAAAACAGAAAACTGACACTGAAGTCACTGCAGGAAGAGATTTGTGTGTGTGTGTCTTATTGCTTTAACAGATACCAGGTCCATTAACGTTTTCACCATGTAGAAAACCTGTCCAGTTTGTTTTTAAATGCCGTAGAAATTCCAGAATACTTTAATGAGACAGTAGGCTCCCTGTGGGACTAGAAGCTTGTAATTTTCTTTTCTCATTATACACGATCATTATTTTAGCCACTTCAGGCAGTTTAAAAAAAAAAAAAAAGAACTTGTTGCTTCAAAAAGCTTTTGTGAGGTTCTTTGTTCTGGCTCCCCAGCTCCCTTTAGGAGAATCCTGCAGCTTTTTCAGAAAGCACTCAGGGAAAATTCTCAGGGACCTTTATTTTTGTGTTGCCTCAATGTATTTATGTGGCCTTGTTTTTGTTTGTAGATATTTCTGGTAGGGAGGAAACTACCAAACTGCTTTCCCATCTGTGCCTGGGATATGTTTAGTATGTGATGGTATCATTTGGTGTCTGACCAGGTGTTCTAGTTAAGGTGATTTACTTACTTCTGGAAGTTTCAAAGGGTATCGGAAGATAATGTAGAAAAAAAGAAAATGCACTCTGCCTCCCACTCAGCTACAAGGTGAGGGAGTTGTCTGATCTTCACGGTAGGAAAGATAGCTGGCTGTAGGGAAGCATCTTGTCTCTCTGAAACAGGAGGAGAAATACGGACAGTCACCACCTGCTTGTAACACTGCATATTGCAGCCTTCCATTTAATAAGAAAGACCTGCTGCAGCACTCAGATAAGGGGATTTGAAAGAGGAGATAGTGTTTACTTTTGTTTCCTAGGGTCAGGTTGTTGATTTTGACTGTTTGGAATGGGAGCTGCAATGGGTGTTTTGGTTTTCCTGTCTCTTTTTATCTGGTGAGATGGGAGAAAGTAAGAGAAACTGACCGTCAGCTGTCATCCTGGAAGGTGAAGTAGGCTGGAGAAATAGCAGGGGCCTTCTGGCTCACAGTTCTCATCAGACATGGATAAGAAATTAGTATCTTGCAAAGCATTCTCTTATCATTCCTCTGTTGCAGATTAAGATCTAACAAGAACCAGGCTGGTCATATGCTATCACTTAACACTTCTGTTTAAGTGGTCTGTTACACTGTACAGCAGGGCAGTTCAACGGTTAACAAGATAAAACTGTATAGTACCTATGAGGTATAAATGCCTAAAACTAGGGGGATGTGCCCTTCTGAACTGATTGCTAAAATAGTGAGGTCAGCTGACAATGAACTTCAAAAACTTAGGATTATACACACACAGAAATCAAAGCTCAGAAGTGTGAGAGGTTTGCAAGAACACGTGACTTACTGTAGGACAAATACCCAGATGAGAAGGTGGCTTAAATTTAACTGTAAAACTCTATAACTGATGTTTGGAATGTCTGTAAGAGAATGGTAGAATAGGTCCCGTCACAAATATACTTAAATGACATTTTTTTCAAGGGTAGCTAAGTGGCAACTGGAAAAATAGAGTGAGGAAATGGAGCATTAGCATGCACTCCCCTGGGACTGATCTGCTGTGCGAAGCAATTACTTCTTTAAAATGAAGACTGCTCAAGTCAGTGCGTTCAGTGTAAGTTTCAGTACAGGCTTGTATGAGATTACATTAATAATTTGAAGAACAACTTCATAAATTATGAACTGTATCCTGGATTAATTGAATTGGTGTATTTTACAGGATTCCTGTATTTAAAAAAAAACAAAACAAAAACAAAACATTATCATCATTTCTATATGTAATAAATCCAATTTCTCTGCCTGTTAGATCTGCTTGGAATGAATTCTTTTGTGGGTTTGGATTTGTTAGAGGCTGCCATTATGCCCATATGCCCATTTGCTCATCTGTTTAGTTTTTATATATTGCCCATTCCAAGTGTTTAGAGCAGAAATTACCGGTCATTTACCACAATCATGTAAACACTTCAATTTCATTGCTTAACTCCTCAGATACAAGGCAGAATTACTAGCCAGTTCTTTCACATTTCACACTCCCAGGTGTAGAACCAGGCTGCTTTTAATGCAGTATTGATTGCTATCCTGAAACTGTGATCTGACCTTCCTTCCACCCTCAGCAGAAGAGGAAGTTGAGGAAGATACAGATGCAAGCTCTCCTGTTTGAATTCAAAGGATAAATCTGACTTGGCAACAGATCTAGGCCATCCTGGCAGGAGGGGTTACTGCTTGGCAGGAGCCCTTATTTTTATTTTGTCTCCCCTGCATAAATTGCAAATATTTGAGGATGTGTTCCAAAATGAATCACATCTATCTGACAAAGAAGTGGCACTCTTTAGCAGCTGATCTCACGGTATCACAGGGATTCCTTCGAAAGAATGATCAAATTTCTTCCTAAAAGAGAAAAAAAAAAAAAAAAAAAAAAAAAAAAAAAAAAAAAAAAAAAAAAAACCAAAACAACTCTGCATTTATCCCTTCAAATTTTCCCTGCTCTGTTTTGCAGTATGAGAAGTTTTCCTCACTTTCCAGATTTAATTTGTAACCAGTTAATGTATCTCTGTATCTTCTCTGGCTCTTTCATTTAAATTAACTGTTTTTTCATCTTGAGACAGTTCCTTCATATCTCTTTGGTAGTATGTATATATGGTTAGAAAAATGCTCATGATCAGGCCTTTCCTTGGCCTGTGTTTTTTCACGTTGAAAGCAAGTTTGCTCGTGCACACTCAGTTTCTATAATAAGGTCAGATGTCTGTTTCATTGAGCATCCTACTCACAGTACTCCACAGTATTTCCTGGGCTTTGAGCTGAGTGACTGCAAAGCAGCAGTGGGCAGTCTGAAAGCCAGCCTTCTAAAACAGATCTCTCAGCATCCCCCATCGTTTTCAACATTGTATGGGCTGATTGAATTTAGGTCTGTCTGCATGTAGCAGGTAGGAGTACATTAAATAGCACTCTTGACTTGTATTTGAGTTAGTTCTTGTTGAATATGCGTTATTGGAATTTACTCCCTTTTTCTGATGATCTCAACTGGTATATTGCACAGTGGCATCACAGCTTCCCGATCTGATAAAAACTTTATCCAGTACCTTCCAGAACACTTGCTGTTTTCTTCTCAGTAGTTCATAGGTATTCTGCACTTAATAAATACACCCCCAAGTGCTTTTCTCCTATTTCTTCTCCGTCTGAAAAGGAAGAGAATAAATCAGCCCACACAAAGCCATGTGTAGCTGCTTTCAGTATCCTAGCTGACTCATTTGAAGCCAGACAGGGTGTCTTTACACCGTGATGCCCTGTGCCATGTGAATGCCTCTAAAGCAATGGATATGCTCCCTCAGCAGCACAGGAAAGTCCCAGTGCCATGTCTGAGTCTATTTCCAGACGCTGCCTCAGAGCGTAATCTGTTAATCAAACACAAAAGCTTGGCAAGCCGTACACAAAAAGCAGTTTCCCTGACCATAGCAGGCTGTGGTGTCTGAAGGCCTTTCTTTCTGCTCTCCCCAGAGGATTTGTCCTTTTCCCCAAGTCCCCTACTGAATCACCTCACAGGCTGCCACTGCTGCACTCTTCCTCGGCTGTTCTGCCTTTTCTGATGGAGTTTGTGTGCCCTGAGCAAGAACTGTGGCAGGTGGATGCTGGCTCCCTTTAGTGCAGAGGGTTTACACCAGATGTAGACACAGCCATGAGTTTTGGTTGCATCCAAACGTCACAATTTTTCATGGAAGGAGGAGAAAAAGCATTCCCTGCTGATTTGTGCAGAAAGTCAGTCTTAGGATAAAAAGAGATTGTTACCTCACCTCACCTCCTGCTGCCTCTCCTCCAAAACTTTCTGTGGTGCACTGAGTGTAACGGATGCTGCCTTAACACTTGCCTTGTTTGTCCACTCTGCAATGTTCACTTGAGTTCTTGGTTTCCAATTTCCTCTGCTGTACCAGAAAATTAACACCCTCAGGAGATGAAGTACTGTGCAGCTAGCTTCTCCTGACACCACAAAAAAGTTCTCCTTGATGCCAGGAGATCTGTAGACATCCTCTCTTGCAGTTTTGTTACTCTTTGTGTACTTCGTACCGCCTTCAAATATGGGCATGTGGCAGCAGTGCATTTTGGAAGTGTGAGTTATCTTCATGTTCAGTTCCAGACAGCTTTTGTGTGCAAGTATAAGTCTGAGTGAGTTTTGAAATGCCATAGCACCTCAGGCTGCAAAAATATCCTCCAGAAGTGATCATTTCTTACCGATGCTATTGATTCTCATAGATGCTGTTTTGCTGGGTGTTGTTTTGTAGATGGTTTGTTCATTCCTGCTGTAAGGCTCAGCTCAGGTTATATCATAGCAAAGTATATAGAGCAGAAAGAGTGCGTGAAAGACTACTGATGTGTGACGGCTGTACATCAGTGCAAACTGGTCTCTCTTGTGCCTTTTGGTCAGAACCTTTCAGAAATTCAGTAATTTATTTATAATTCAGCCACTGTTAAGTTAGTATTAATAAGCTGATTAGATTAGTAAATTTTTGTGTAGTCATGCTTTTCATACTGACTTTTCAATGCCTGTGATATTTCCATGGTTTTAACTTTGAAATTGCTTAAATGAACGAAGTGGTCTGTTTCTTTTTTTTTTAATTTAAAATCTGCTTTTCCTCTCTTTTATATGACTATCTCAGCATGAGAAGTTTCTGATCCTGCAGGTTTAAAGTTGGGTTTTAAAGCAAACAAATGTATAAAAATTTCAGGTTTTTTTACTGGAACTAAAGCTTACAGAAGTGTATTCACTTAAAATAGATAATAGATTCTATAATAATCACATTTAGATTAGGTTCAATACATTGATGTCATAAATTGTCAGGAGCCCTTGAAAATGAGTCTGCCAGACAGACTTTGAAGCTAATGAGATGTGAGATGCTCTTGTGCTGAGTCCAGTACACAAGACTTGCTTTGCTTCCATAGAACACTGAAACCCAAGCTGTTTGTCAGTGTACAGTTCTGTATGATAAACTGTGTGTGTGCACATAGCTGGATTGCTCTGAAGGTAATGCCTTCTATTGATTTCCATGGAAACTACAACAGGTATAAAGAGCACAATAACATTATTAATAGAGCAAATTCTCAGCTACAAAATGCTGGTTTTTAGTGTAGTCACCACCATTAGCTGTGCATTTTTGCCAGAAATGAGCTAGCTCCACTGTCATGGCAGCAGCATCCATTTCTAATGCCATGGGCTGAGATAATAAAATAGGAGACATTACTTTTGGAGCAGTCCTCATATATAGATTTTAAAGCAGATTAATTCCCTTGTAAGGAAATAATTTGTAACCGTGTCTATCACTTCAGTGAAGCAATTGATCAGTTAATTCAAAAGCAGCTAGATCTCCTTAAACATAAAAGTAAGTATCTATATGATAATTACTTTTTTTGCCCTTTATCATCTTCCCTCCCTGTGGTCAGGGCGAGTGCAGTGGGGAGTCACAGTCAGCAAGGAGAGCCCACCTACATCTCCATGGCCCAGAGAAGAGGATGGTTTTCCTTCCAGCTGCAAAACTCTTTCTGCATGCTTCTTTTGTAAACTGTGGGCATTCTGAACGCTGGGGCCCCTCACACTTGCAATTAGCATGTATAGCCCTCTAAAACGAAAGCTGCTAATCCAAAAGTAGCTAAATGACTTGAGGGATTAAGAAGAGAGACTTAAGAGCAACTTGCATAGCTGCAGTGCTGTTCTGGAGCTTAGTCGAATTCCTCAGAAATTAGTGAAACATTCAAGTTTGTAGGGCGAGTTCAGTTCTCCCATTTAGGTGAGGAAATCTTGCTAAGTCCAGTATCAGCCTTTATTCCTGTATTTTTGAAATTCAAATGTTAGGAACACTTTGCACCAAAATAAGTGCAAACCAAGGTTAGCTTCAGAAAGCTGTAGAAGAACGTTTCATGGAATTGTCACAGAATAGTTCAGTGATCTTGTTCATCCAGTTATGAAAAATACTGGTCATGTGAGTCAGTTTTAGGGTTTAAGTATCCACAGAAAGCTGGAAAGTATTCTCATGTAAGATCTTAGATAAGCTTATCTCTATGGGGGGGTGAAAGGAAGAAAATAGGTTATGTACATTGTGATGTTTTTTATGCATTTCTCCTATTCATCTGACGGTCGTTTAGTTAAATGTTAATTAGGATAAAAAACATTTCCTGCTCTAATATTTGACCTTTCAAACATACACCGTCTTTGATTCAGGATACATTCATTATCCCTTGTATTCCTGACTTACATTGAAAGTGCAGAAAACTAATTAAAGAATAGATCAATAATGTCAGAATTTCACTCAACTAGCATATGTTATAAAATACTAATGTAGACATGTAGTTTACTGGGGGTAATGATTTTCTGGAAGGCGTAGAAAATGAGAAGTTGATTACTAGAGAAAATAGCTGAGAAAAAAGAGATACAGAAGTCAGATTGTTTTTTCTTGTAATTCTGTGTTTTTGGAGGCTTCCGACCGAGCTGATAAGAAATAGGAAAGACAGCATGAGAAGAGTGAAACTGTGCTACTAGAAAACATCTCATCTTGCGATGTCTTCCCCAGGAAGACATTTGCCTATGATTTCTATTAACTTAAGGATTCAAATCCAGGAAAACAGTGGATGATTTTAAAAAGGAAAGGTCATTTATGTTTGGTATTGGATTATCGTGCTACAAATCTACATGCAGATCTGGGTCCTGCTGTAAGTTTCTCTGAGCTGCTGGACATGTTCAATTTGCTCTGCTGTTTCCATTTGTCACCTGTAAAGAACAAATTAGAATGCATCCTCTCTCGTTCCCTTCTCTTCACCTGTTGGTATCTGCCCAAAGGTCACAGAAACTGCTCTTGCTGTGTAGCTGTTTACTGACTAACTCTGTTTGCATGCCACCATATAAAAATACTACTGTTGTCCTCTTGAGATGTTCAGCTTTGATGACTGTCACTAGCAATTACATTCAGCATTGAATGGGAAGATGCCAAGACCCCAGGGTATGCAGGATTACCCAATTATTCTATTGTAAATAAAAGCCAAGCACTGATTACTGGTATTTACATAGTAATAATCAGAGTTTCTGGTTTGAATGTGCTGAAATGTGTTTATCCATGGATGATTTTACTGGTCATGCATGCTGTTTACAAATGACAATAAGTCATAAGGCTGTAAGTGTAAGTAAGAATCTGCTAAATTCAGCTAGATGTTATTTCCTGAATCACAGTGCTGTTTCTTGCTTCTGGGCATATCCATGCAACCCTACTATTTCCAGTGGAATAATGTGGTTGCAGTGAGGAGTGGAATTTGTTTCTTTAACTGAGGGATAGTTATGCAGTTTTACACCTGTGTGTGTCAGTGGATGCATGTGTATGTGTGTGTAGATAGAAGTTCAGGCTGTCATGGAGCACAATGAACTTCTCTTTCTCAGCGGTGTAATTTCCATCATGGCAGTAGAAAGAAAGCGGGGTTCTGTTTCAGATCTCAGAAATTAAAACCATAATGTGAAGTGCGTTTTATTTACAGCAAGAAATTCCTGCAAGCTCATTTAAACATAGGCACAGGGAAGCATAAGCTTACACTGTAGAAGCCATGGAACTGAGAGGATATACTAGGAGAACCATTCCCCTGTGTGTGCTCAAGGCCATTTTCTCCTCTTCCCTACTGATTGGTTTTGGAGATGGGGCACTGGGCTCAGTGAGCCTGATAGTGTGACTCATGGCTATTTCTGCATTCTGAAACATCAGTAATAATAATGGTTGTTATTAAGAAGAGGGAAAACAGATTTGCTGTACTGTGCAAGATTTGCCACGCTAAACTGATATCTCCTACTGAAACAAGAAGAAAATGTGATCCCTTAAAAAAAAAGTAGATTATATGTTGTACTGGACCACAGGAATCTGAGGAATAGAAGCTGTATCTAAGTATCAGAAACAGTTATCTGCTGTAAGTTTTGTTATGGCATAAAGTGCTGTGAGGCCTTCTTGTGAACAGAGGAGGTTAGAATCACACATGGAAGCAGCCACAATTATTCTGAGGCATGGAGTGCCGATGTTACTCAAGGGTCTCTGGGAAAAAGGCAAAGTAGAAAGTGTGAAATATTTCTGATGTTCTCTTCCAGCAATCGTTTTTTATGTTCCTTGTAAATTCATGCAATTTCCACTAAATTACCCTGCCTTTGTTAAGAGAACAAGAACTCCTTTCCAATACAATTCTTGATAGAATGAATTCGTTTAATCTTTGTAATTACTTTGTCTTCAGGATATCCATCTGATTTAAGTGTGTTTTTTTCCTATGACTGAATTGCACTACACTGGTAAGAAATTAGTTTGGGAAATGCTTGCATGTTTGGTGTTGGATTTTGCCCTGTCACGAATGAATTGGTAACTGCAAAGTCTGTCTACCAGTTTCCATATCAATGAACTAACATTATAATGTGCTTGCAGGGTCAAGCTGTTGCTCAGCTCTGTTCAACCATTCCCAATGTTACTGTTTTTGGAACAGCTTCATCTTTCAAACATGAAGCAATCAAAGACTCAGTAACTCACCTGTTTGACAGAAATGCAGACTATGTGCAAGAAGTAAAAAGGTATTTTTGTTTTTCTCAAGTAAGTGTTATGTACCGTCTGGCAAAATACCATGAAAAACACTGGGCTGATCGTATCTACGGGAAGAGATTACCCTGTTGAGTTCAGGAGCTGGAATTATTCAAGAAAACAGCTTAGATCCTTAGACAAGGAACAAAATAGCAAGCATCTCTTTATTTCTTTATAAGCAGCATAAGATTTGCAAAGTAAATACAGTGGGAAGAAGAATACAGATGTGACCAGAAAACTCCAGTTATCTCTGTATGTAGTAGCTCACTGTAGCTTTACAGAGAAGAAGTTTTCAGTGAATCTGTAAGTTATCCAAGTTTTAGAGGAGCTCTCTGGTGTGACTCCATCTGCCTGTGCTTCTGTCTTCTGCCAGGGACTGATAGCAGAGCATGTGATGTCTGTTTTAGTTTCAGATCCTCAGGTTTTGTTTGTTTGCATTTAGATTAGAATTATCCTGTTGTCTTCAGAAATCCTGCATGCTTTGTGTGCTTCTGTTTCCATTTATATGCTTTCAAATACCTTTTTTTGTTTCAGTTTGCCTAACTGCTTTTAGATAGCTATATCAATAAAGGTGACAAAACTGTGGAATTAATAAGAAAATCTTAGTGAAAAAAAAAGTCTTTTTTGTTTTACTTGTCAGATAAATAAGAGAAAATGCGTTTTCCTGTATCTTCTATCTGTTAAAATACTGACTTATTTAGTTGGGCACAGCAATACATTTCTCAAAGGATCACTGCAAGACTTAAATTCCTGTGAATCCTATTGCAAAGTGAGGCTTCTTTCTTGTTTTTTCAGAATCTCAGCAGAAGGGGTAGATATTGTTTTGGATTGTCTGTGTGGAGAAAATACCGGGAAAGGCCTCAGCCTTCTCAAGCCACTTGGGACCTACATTTTATATGGTGAGTGAAAGCAGGTACATCTTTCAAAACTAAAACTTCGCTAAGCTTAAAATCATCTCAGCCACTCATTCCAAAACTGGATATTTATATGAGTGGCTACCACGTGATATTCTCTTGATTCAACCATTTCCAGTCAAGGATTTTGGAGTAGATAAGCATAGGCTAAATTATTGAGAAACACTAGCTAATACAAAGAAATTCTTAAAAGAAAAAATCAGAAAATAAATGTGTTTCAGATAATTAAATGCTGAATTCTGCAAGAAGAGCTTAGGAGCAAGCGTGGATCTCTCATTCTTTGCGCCACAAGAATCACACTGAGGCCTAACAGCTCTAACACAGAGCAGGGGGGAACCTTAGGGGAGGCTTTCAGAGAGAAATCTGTCATTTCTGTTGGCATGACTTTGAGGAATTCAAGCCTGGGTTTCTGTTACCAAATTCTGAATTGCACACTGAGTGCTTCACATACTGAGTAAGCACATCTTGCCTGCAGTTCTGCCAGGTTGCCTTGTTGTTTATTGGTAATGCCACCACAGTCAGCTTACAGGAGTCAGCTGAAGGGATTGCTCAATTCTGCAAATGAAGAATATATCTCTGTTGTAGTGGGAAGTGCAATGGCATCACCGAAAAGCATTTCTGCTTCCTTGGTCTCACATCCAGTGGCAGTAACAATGAGGGAACACTGTCACTCAAGTATCTACTTGGAGTGTACAAACCCAACCTGTTTGTTATGTAGTCCCTGCCAGTGAATTTCTGTTGTGTTTGTTATCAGGTTGAAATGAACAATATGTGTATGTTCAGACTTGTAGTAGTCTGACCTTTGATGGTCGGATATATTTATCTGTTGATGGAAGAGAGGATATCACTGTGGTGATCAATCCTGTGTATTTATAGAGATGAATGTTATTTTATTGGGAATAAATGAAGAGCTGCAGAAGAGAATGGTATCAGAATGACTAATAGCACTTAACCTGTTCCTGGCTTTGAAAGAAATTGTGTTGGTATAGAAAAAAATCTACTTACAATAAATGGTTTGATCGTCAGCGTGTAGTTAGTCGTCTCTGTGTACTCATCTTTTACAGGTTCATCTAACGTGGTTACTGGGGAGACAAAAAGCTTCTTCAGTTTTGCAAAATCAGTAAGTGTCCCAGCACTGTGATTCCACTCTGCTTTCCTCTAACCTCAGTCTTCTCTGAACAATGTTGGTAAATAGAAGTTTTATGGCTGCACTGTGGTCTGACACGTTTTATTCTGATATGACAGCTATACAGGAATTGAATCTGTGTATGATGCATATTTAAGCTGTTATCTACCAGACATACATCTGTAAAAACAAAGCTGGATAAGCAGTGTATGGTTTCATTGTTTTGAGAACAGTCAAGAGCTGCTTTCAAAGGATGGGAGATCCATTATTTCTAGTGTCAAGTCCTAAAGCTTGACACAAAAATGAGTTTTATTTCTGCATGTCAGTCATTAGCTACCTGCTTTTTAGCCTGTTAAATAAAATCCTTACCACTTGTCTTGGCTGCTATTTGAGAACTGACAGATGAGTCATGTAGCATATCTGCATAGATAGTTTTCTTTGTCAACTTTTTAGTATAATTTCTGAAGATTGTTTCTCTACCTTGCTGCTGTTTTTTCCTTTCCAGTGGTGGCAGGTTGAGAAAGTGAATCCTATCAAGCTGTATGAGGAGAACAAAGTTATTGCTGGATTTTCTCTGTTGAACCTACTTTTCAAACAGAATCGAGGTAGCCTGGTCAAGATTGTGATGGACAAACTCCTAAATCTATATAACAGTAAGAAGATCAAGCCTGTAGTTGATTCATTATGGGCTTTGGAAGAGGTAGGAGCAAAAATTTATTTCCACCTGTTGAGGTTTTTTTTGTTTTTTTTTTAAATGTATATGCATTGTTGGATGCAAAATTGGTTTTAAATCTGCATTCACAGATTTCTTTAGTAAATATTTCGGGAGTTCCAAACTCTCTGTGCAACATTCTTCAAAATACTAAGAAAATGTGAGTTTTCAATCTTAGAAAATTGTTGCTGATTCCTAAGCACATGAAATTTGCGACTAACTAGTGCAGCATGAAATGCAGATATTGTAATTGAAAACAAAACCTACTTTGAGGAGAAGATCAAGTACATAAGCTTTACTTCTGGTTTGTGCTTGCAAACCTCACAAGCTTGAAGCTTTTCAGGAAAGTACTGAACACGTGTTACAGAAAGTTGAATCAGAATTCTCTTAAATGTAAGTTAATGCTCCAGTGATTTTATTTTTTTTCCCTTCTAATTACTCAGTTCTCCTTAGAGAAATGCAAACAAACTAATCTGATCATAGCCTGTATAGTGACAAGCCCCTTGACCAAAGAAAACTTTTATCACCGGAAACGCTTATACTTAAAATGACAGTAAATGAACATAAATGTTTTCAGAGGTACGAGCAGATATTAATGTACAAAGAAATGCCATGATTATAGCAGCACCACTAGATTCAGTTTTATTTGTCTGCGAAGTGTGCTCAGCCTGACACGTTGTTAAGGTTTGTGATCACTTAAGAATGCAGAATGTGAATGGTAGTTGCACGGTTTCTCTTCAGAAGGTGCTGTAACAAAATTCTGGCTGTCTTAGTACATCAGCTTGTATTATCATGCATCTGTGAGGAAACAGTAATCATCAGACATAACAAAATGCATTATTATTATTAATGTATTACAGTTCCAGATAGCCTGCAGTTAGTGTTTGGAGGCCAACTTGTTGATTATTCGGGTGACATTGAAGAACTTGTGATGGATACAGGAAAGAATACTGGACTGTGTTGGGGCTCCATAGCCTTAGACTGTTCATGGAGCAAGATGCACTGCAGAGTTCACTGAGGCTTCAAGGTGCATGGCTAGGTGTTATGAGAAGAAGGTGCATACTGCCCCAGGTCATGCTTGTAAGGGAGCTGTGAGCATCTTCATCCTATCTGTACAACTGCTCCTAATGTGCCCCAACATAGCACTTCGTGTTTCCCAGGAGATGCAAATGATCCAGCAGTGTATGGACTCTGTTTTTTCCTCTCCAGCAAAACAGAGAGGAATTACAACTTCACCAGGAAGCCTTGATCTGTATCTTTCCTGAAGAATCTGTTACTGTTTGTTCAAAATGTCTGCTTACATTGTCATTGACAAGCAACTAAGTAGTGCTGTAGCTTTACCAGCCAGTGACATGAAGAGCGGCACTCAGCTCAGCGATTGCACTAAAATGGCTAACTATTGGAGAGAAATCAGATGTTGTGGTTAAAAGCATCTGGCTCAGAGCTCGAGCAAGATAAAAACACTCTGTCCTTGTCTGAATGGGAGAGCATTTTAAGAGCACTCTAAAGTAGAACTGCATTCACATTTTGGTTTTCGATGTGGTTTCCATTATTTACTTAGTAAATAACCTTACAAAGCATTTAAAGAATTCAAGTGGCACAAGGCTAGATAGGCATTCTGCAATTTCTTGTTCATATACTTCTCGAATTTGATCCTAAAAAAAGGAAAAAGAAAAGTATAGTAACAGTGTCCTTAAGATATTTCAGGCTAGAACATGAAAAATTACACATGGTAGGCTGATCTTAATAGCAAACATGATGAGAATTTGCTGGGAGACTTTTGTTTGATAACATTTCATCTAACATTTGGCAGTACCATGTACCATCCCTAGCATTAGACTGTAAAATGTGTAAATACATCTGTTAAAGAGTGCAGTCTAGAAAACTAGACTCATTTATCACGCCTGCTCATTTTTCATGAGCTATCTGGGCAATTTACAACGAAATTATTGGCTATATATTCAGGGATGTAACAGAACCAGAGATGTCAAAAATCAATTGCAAAGTATTTCTGAATTATTATTTATTCTGGGCGTGATCATTTTGGTATACATTTTTGTAAGTATAAAAGTAACTTAGGTCATATTCTCAAGATGAAGTTAATATGATGCACAGAAAAGTGTGTCATAGCTGAGGACTAATTGGAGTCAGAGTTAGGAAAGGTTGATGCATGTTTTTGTTCTGAGAAGTTTTTTTTTCTTTTTTAAATGTAACTGTAACATCCTCTGGCCATGTACTCTGACATTTGGTTGCTTTTCCTTCCCTACTGAGTAAGACCGATTTTCCTGAAATGTCCACGTTCATTTGATTGTTCTCAGTCTTGTTCATTAGATAGCAAGCAGTACAACCACAATTTTTACCACTGCTGTTTCCTGAGGAAATATCCTGACCTTAGGAGCACTGAGAATAATTGCGTTTGAGTGAGAGTGACAGACATGGACTTCCAGCATGGCATTTGGAAAGGAATGTTTTGACTAGCTTTTTGTGGCAGAATGTCACCCTCTCCAAAGGCTCATGGAAGAATGCACTTGTCTTCTGACTAGAAATTGGCTCAGAGAGTTGAGGTCGAATCCATTAATTGACATAAAAAGGAAAAATTTCGAAGGAGCCTTAACCATGGGACACCATTCCTAATGCTTAATATTAGATATCTAGTTGTGTCATCACATACAGAAAAGTTTTTATCTACATATGAAAGGCTTGTCATGCTTTATTAACTTCGCATCTGTGTTTATTTTCATGTATTCTTTCTGCAAATATTAATTCAGAATTGGGTTTCATCTGAAAGCATATCATAAAACAAATCCCATGTCCCTGTCAAATTGTAGAACAGATGAAGTGATGTCTCGTTGATTGCTGATTAACATTCAAGGTAGTGTTCAAGAATTGTTACAGAGACTTACCTTCCTATTATTTGTGTTGAGCAGTGAAGGCTTGTCTGTGTGTCAAGGAGGTCATTCCAATTAGGATATAACCTCTTCCAGCATTCTGATTTGTCTTTTTGTTCCTTATCCAAATGCTCTGGAAGTCGGTAAAAGGACTCCTAGGTTCATCAGCTTTTGTTTAGGATGAGGATTACCCTGCCTCTTCAGTACAGTCTGCTTGAGTAAATTTAGCAGTGGGACAGAACTTGCTCTGGATGGAATTGGAAGTGACTTAATTTTCTTCAGTGCATCCAATTATTGATTCAAAGGACTTCAGGTTCTAGACTATGGACTATTCCTATGGTGTAGAACTATTTGTGTCACTGCATTATCAGTTGGTGTTGGCTTAGGAAGGTTACTTTTTTTAATCTCAGATTTATATCCATAAAGCCTACTAAAGAAAATTATATTCTCAATTAGGACGGTAGGGCCATTTAATTATGGTAATTGATGAAAGATTTAACTAAGAAAAACAATAACACAATCCACAGATATTTTCAGATGGAAGTCTAACTGAGGAATTATTCTTCATGAGATGAACAAAATCATAGAGTAGATCAGCTGCTGTGTAAGTCTTGCTGATTTGTAGCTATTTGTTCATGCTGTCAAGTGTTTAAAATGCCAGATAATTTATAGATGGGGCATGCTTAAATTCTGTTGTGCAGTAAAAAGCTAAGTGTCTGGTAGGATTGTATTTCATCAGAAATAGTAGAGTTTAAAGCAGAATTAGTATTCAGTGCATACTTGCTGAGTTCTGTGGTTGCTTCTTTGTCAATAGCTACAAATCTAATCTTTAATTTGCATTTGGCCACTTGTCTTTGTTCTGATCAATTTGTATTTGAGAGTTAGCATCCTCCTGGAAGGTCTGTGTATCATCAGCTCTACACAGTAGATTATTCCAGATTGATTATTAAGTAGAATGAAAACTGAAGTTTCTTACAAAATCTAGTGTGCTGAACAACATGTATGTGTTGCACTTTTCTATCAAAATTCTGTTCAGCTTTTTATTATTGCAAAAAAAAAAAAAAAAAGCATACTTAAAGTAGAGCAGGTTATAGAAAATAGAAGATACAAGTGCTTTCTGTAGGACTTACAGCAGTTAAGTGTAGCAATGATAACATGTAAAACAGAACTGCCATTCTGTCATGAAAGTGACAGTGGAAAATATAGGACGTGTCATCATCTTATCTGTAGGCCCCTTTTCCTCACACTAGGCTACCTGCTTCAAAAATTACTTTGTTGGTATGTTGGAAAGTCTTTAAATGTGGAATATTTTTGTCCATGTGGGTGACTACTGATATTATAAAAAAGCATGCTGATTACAGATCAGTTTTGTGTGCAGGAGGATTTGTTGTCTCCTTCTGCCTGAAGTGAGGTAAAGAAGTACATTGTTCATGTAGTGGTAATGGTATCAAAGACCCATACTGCTGTAGGGCCAGTAGGAATGATGAAAAGCCTGAAATCTGTGGAACACAGTTATTACTTACTCTTTTAAAAAAAACTGAGAGGGTAATCTGATAATGTTTCTACATCAGGCTAGTACCTTGTATTTGTATTAGGCAGTGAATGTTACCCTATGTCGTGAGTTTGCAGTGATGATGTACTAATAATATCTTGACCAACTCCTTAGTTTGCAAATGGTAGTGCAACAACTGCAGCTTAGATTCAGGAGTATACTTTGGTACTCAGCTGTGATTGCAGTTGGTGGAATCAAAGCACTAAATACATTTCAGTAGACTCTAATTACTGTGCCTCATGGTCAGTGCATCAAATGTGTTTGAGTGGGAAGGCACATATTAATTTAATTTGCAGTGATCACTGCATATCAGTCTCGTTTTTCATCCTGAACCACTATAAGAGATGCTGCAAGTCTAGCCAGCTCTAAGTATTATTTTTTATACAAGTGTGATTCTTCTGTCTCGGAGCCAGAGCTTTCTGCTGTAGTAAGTTGCTAAAGCAAAATCAAGCTGTGTTTAAGAGTCTAAACCTGAAAGGAGGGCAGTGCAACTGATCTCATTGTGATATCATTATAAAATATCTGCTGATACCGTATTTTCCTCTAAAGGAATCATTTTCTCATGTGTTTTAATTTTCACATATTTTTCCATTTTCTGCATGAGTTTTCAGTGTTATTAGCATGCGAAAGAAAACAGTAGAAACCTTACATCTAAGATTGCAGTTTTGCCAAGTTGTAATCCCATGGCAAGAAAGAGGACTGAGGAACACTTTCCCTCTGTACTGTGTTTTGGTGAGGGCAAAGCCATCACGACATACCTTTTTTTAGCACTGCCCAATCTCTTGAAAGAATTCAGATATTGTAAATCTTTTATTCTTTTGCCGAATGCATTGTTTAGCACCAATTTCAGTGCATGCTTTTAAATATCAACAGTATTCTAGGAAAAAAAGAAAAACCATATGGCCCATGCTAGGAAAAGAGTGACACCCCCTTACCTTCCTCTGGGGCAGAGACTTTAATTTCATCAAAGACACATCATGCCTTTCAGTGATCTTAGCTTTAAGGCAAAAAGCCTTTCATGTATCAATATGGGAGGACATGGAGAAAACCAACACATTAATAACTCCTAACATAGTAAGAGGATAATCTGGTAACATCTGATTAGGCTGGCACCTTGTTATTAATACTAAGTGTCATCTTGTGCCTTTTTTTTCCTTTCCTCTAGTGACACTATAATAGTGGCTTGTGCAGCTGTTACTTTCCTTTTATCTGCTAGATGAAAACAAATTCCTCACTTGAAGAAATGACACCTTTCTCTGCCCATATTTGAAGTCAAATGCTTCATTTAGATCCTGCATTTACTCTTCTAAGCATACAAAATAATCTAGAATATCATTATAAATATGGAAGTTCCCTAATAAAAAAAAAACAACCCACCACTAAATACACGAAAAGGATAATGTTTCATGAAGTGAAAACTCCCACAAACATTTTGATGTTTCCTTTGCTATTACTTCTCTAACATTAGAATGCAAAGTCTGCTTGTTCTCATAGCACAAATATTTCCTTGATAGCACTACAATTACAGTTGTTCATGAACAGCTTTTCTGATGTACAGGTATTAGCTCTAACTTATATTCTGTCCTTTGCGCTGCCATGGAACGTTGTTCTCCCTCTGTGTGAGATTCTGTTCCCTTTGCCGGTATAAAATAAACATCTGTAGCTCAAAGTAAATTTAAATGCCTTATCTGTACATTACTGTTGTTTCTCTGTATACAAACAAGTCACAGTATCACAGAACTGCAGAGGATGGAAGGTACCTCAAGATCATCAAGTCCAACCCCCCTGCTAAAGCAGGTGCCTTACAGCAGCTCACACAGGTAGGCATTCAGATGAATCTTAAATATCTACAGAGGGAGATTTCACAACCCCTGTGGGGAATCTGTTCCAGGGCTCCATCCCCCTTACCCTAAAGAAATTCTTCCATATGTTTGTATGGATCTTCCTGTGTTCAAGTTTTAGGCCATTGCTCCTTGTCATATTGCTGCACACCACTGGGAAGAGTCTGGCCCCATCCGTTTATCTCCCACCTCCCTCTAGATATTTAAAAACATTGATCAGATTCCCCCTCAGTCATCTTTTCCCCAGGCTGAACAGACCCAGCTCACTCAGTCTTTCCTCAAACGAGAGATGCTCCAGGCCCTTGAACGTCTTCGTGACCCTCTGCTGGACTCCTTCCAGGAGATCTCTGTTTTTTGTGAACTGGGGAGCCCAGAACTGGACACAGTATTCTAAATGCAGCCTCAATGCAACAAATTTAAAACAAGCTTCCTGCATGTATCAAAGATTACAGAAATTCAGGGAGCTGTGTGGTACTGATGTAGTAGGTTTCAAAGTATGAATGTGGGAAAAGCAAACTGAGAAAAAAAGCTTGAGTAGTTCAGGGTAGCTTGCTTCTGTGTTCATGATTGAATTACACTCAATTAATTGTATTTTAAAATACGGGAAGAGTAAGGGAAAGCTATTTCACTTAAAGTTTACTTCATTAACATTATATGTAATGAACACAGGTTCCAAATTTATGAAAATTGAGCCATGAGTAAGGTGATTTTTAATGAAGACTTTGCAATTTTTTTTCCCCAAGATACTTACTCTTCAGTAAATATTAATTAAAACTCCAGATAATTTCAGTGCAATATTGTGTAGAAGAGCAAGCTGTACTTTGGAGGAAAAAATATACCTTAAAAGTACTGTGGATTAATTAGACACCGCAATTTTTTTCATCTAAAGCATTGTGCATACCTGATTATGGACTCCTTGCTGCTCTTACACGAATAATTTAATTCCTAGCAAATACCTATATAATTTAATTTACTTTTCTTCCCCACGCAATGCTGTTTAACAGGAGTTTGTATTACTTCCTAATTCCTTCTGCCCTTCCTGGCTGTATCACTGTGTGGTGACATAACCCAGTAGTTTCTTTGGTTTCACACACTGCTGATAGCAATGTAACATGACCGTGATTTTGTTGTAAGCATGAGATAAAAGAAAGAAGAAAATCCTTAAGGATGAGTCCATTGTAACACCTCAGATACGCAGTATTAGCTGTGATTACCACAAAATAGGGTTGGGTTAATGAGCCGTTTTAGGGAACTCATACTTCACTTGTCAAGTCTGTTAAATATGTATGCTGAAGTCAGTTATTTCCAATAGTTACATATTGTTTGTAAACGCTGCGTAAAATTCCAGCTACATACATGGAATGTAATTAAAAAAGTAATTTATTTTAATTTTGTGCTTTTTTTATTTTTTTCTTGACAGCTTCTGAAATGGTTTGCATTGTCTAGCCTGCCAGTTGAACTACCTGTGTGCATAAACAAAAAGATTTGCCATCTAGAGTCTTCATCATGTTGCTTTACATATACTGAGAATATTCATATTAGAATATTAGTTCAATAGATAGATAAGAAAGCAGAGCCTGATGTCACTTGCCTGATGTTACATTGCATGTTAGTGGAAAGCTCTTGGGTTAGCCTGACATCTCTGCCTGCCAGTTCTGGCTTCCAGCAGCCGAGCCCCTCGGTTCTGTCTCAGTATCACTGAGGGCCTTTGTGGTTCAGAGCATGCACTAGGGGCTCTCATTTCAGAATTAGACACGTTTCAGTAAGCTGGGTAGTTGCAGAGGAACGATATCTTAATGTTTTGGAATCAAGTAGCAGACATGAAAAACTATTTTAGCAATATTTCTGATAAGCATTGATTCTGTATTCAAACATTGCTGTTACAAAGTTGGAACCTGACTAGTGTGAGACTGAAACTTTCAATTAACGTAAACACAGCCCGCAGCTACAGTACTTTTCTAATCTACTTGGTAAGCACTCTGCTAAGAATTAATTAAGTATGGAGATACACAGGCAGAAAGTACTTTTCTAGAAGACATGAGACACTGGAAATTGGAAGTACAGCAGTGAGTCATGGTACGTGTTTTTGGGTCAGGACAGATTGCCATTTTTGTTTGCCCTTATGTGCTACAGAGATAATGGCTTTCTCTAATGGCAGGTCAGAAAAGAACATCTAGACTCAGTTCCTGATGGATAAAGTGAGGCAGAAAAAAACAAACAGTGAAGGAAATAACATGGAAAGCACTGATAGATTCCGCTGAGGAAAGTGTGCACTATTAAAGATAAACTAGTCACGTGCTTCCACTTAATTAAATTAGCAACAGGAGATTGTATGTGTGTTAAACTAGTATGTCACTTCTTGGAAGAAACAAACCTGTTAAATGGAGCAAGCTGCTGATTAATTATTGTGAAGAAGCAATATTTTACAAGAGTAGTCTGCTTACTGAAGTACATTAGCTGGCTTTTAAGTAACAAATTGGCACCCGTTCCCTGCGTATATTAAACTGACATGATGATATGGTACCCTTGCAAAGAAGTAATGAGACCTAGCTAAGGAGAGCTTTACCAAAGCACAGTGGATATATTTAGGCACCAAGGACAGAACTGTGAGCGATAAGAGGATGTTTATTCTGTATTTATCTTGGATGTTTGACTCAAACGTGTTTTCCTTACAATTCATTTTTACTGTTTATGCCATAGAATTGAAGCCATTCTCAATATGTTAAAAAAAAGAGTTTCACAGAGATTTCTTTTGCTGTTTGAAAACAATTTATGGAACTTTTATTTTATGAAGTAGTAGAGAATAGAAGCCACTTGTTTTATACTCATATTTAAATACTCCATTTTGCCTAAAAGATGCTACATTGGCAGCATTGGTCCCCTGGCCATTTTCCATGGCTGATAGCGAGCAGAAAGATTCAATAGAGCAGAAGAGAATGAAATTATTTGTGAGACTGCAAAATTACCACGGTGATAGACGTTAGCAGGTAATACGCTTTCAGCATTACTTCTCTGTATTTTGTTTTTCTGAGTGCAGTAGGGAGCTTTCACTGGAAACAAGTTTACTTTTCTGGTTCACGTAATTTTACCCTGAGTAAAATGGAATGATCCAAAATAATATTTTAAGTTGGTGCATAACAGTCATTAATCAAGATGAATGTTCTCACCTAATGAAAATGGCTCATAAATCCTTCTTAATCATTTTAAACATAGATGAGTTTTAAGAGCAAAATTACTCTTACACTTAAAGGCATCTCTTAGAGTAATATAGTCCAATTTTAATGTCATAATTGGGAGTTTTATTTGGTAGTGCAGTTTTTTAATGATATTATTGCTTGTTACAGATAATGATATCAGTTAACACCAAGGCAGAAGAGCAGATGTGTTGTTGATAGTAAAGTGTTCCTACACATATATGTATAGCCTGCTGTGAATGAACACGAAGATACTTTGTAGGGAAGATCTATACATTATGATCACTGACTCAAATAAAATAGGCAACATAATTTAGGGTCTTCAGCTGAGCATCTGACTCTCAGCTGTTCTGTTTTTACTCAGTATGCTGGTTTGAGTATTAAAGTTCTGTTTTTGGATGTGATATTAAAGTGCATGTGTTTGAGAATGTAGACTGTATCTTAAAAAAAAAAAGATAAAAAATAAGAAACTAGGCCTTAGCTCATCACAGGCAGCTTCAAATCTTTGTTTATACACATTTGGTGTAACATAGTAAAGTTCATTAACCATCACAAAAAAAAAAAAACAAAATCCACCACACCAATCTTGGGAATAACATACATTTTACTGTATTATCTTTTATGGTTACATCCTGCATGAGTTTCTTGAAGAGAATGGGTATAACCTTTCAGTTCTTCAGCAGAAGTCATGAAATGCTGGTTGGTTGGGTCGGTTTGTTTTTGTTGTTCGTTCACTGTTTGTTTGAAGTTCTTGCCTATTTTTTTGAACTAGCTCATACACACCATTTGAAGTTTTGGTACATCAACACCTAATTGAATTAGATTAGAAGCTGTCTCAGCTGAATGAGTGGCGTTTTGTTACACAAAGCCTTATGCTTTAGCTTCCTTGCTATGAACTGCATAGCAATTTGATTTCAGTCAGTGTAATACTAAGTCAAATGAGTATTCATGCATGGCCATTAAAATTGTAAACTAAATCAGTTGTGTTGGTACAGGGTTAAAAATCTTCAACAGCGTCTCAGAATGAAACATTTTTAACCGTGCCATAAAAAACATTAACAAATAAAGCAAATGGGACTGAAAAATATATTGTAAACTTGTCTGGTAAACAACAAAATGAACTCAAATACCTTTCATCTTACCTAGATGAATGACTTCAGTCTTACTGTTAACTGATCCAGCTCAAGATGAGGATAAGCACAAATCACACTGTCTAATATTACAACTGTAAAACAATTTAATGTATCTGTGCTTTTTGGTTTCGCTTATGTAGAATTTTAATGAAGGTATAGAGCAGCACCCAATGGTCAGATCTGGCTTAGAGAGCTTCTTGAATAATGGAAAAATATGACTATGACTTAAGAGTAATTAGATTTGCAATCCTCATGGCACTACTTCGTGAAACCAAAAAATTTAAACAAGAAAATAGAGAAGAAATATTTTTTCATTTGGATCTTTAGAGTCCTTTGGTATTTACCTCGCTGAGATTCAAGAATCTACATAATTGACTTAATGTCTAGGGAGGGAGTTTATTGGAGAGCATCCATTGTTGTGAAAGAACAATTTTGTGTTTTTTGACACAAAATTAATGTGCTCGTGTAATCTGATCCTAGTTGGTGGATTTGTGTATGGAGCTTCCCAGGCTTGGAAATGATAGCGTCAAGTCATTTTAATGATTACATCTCTATTGTCTAGAAGTCGAAATGTCTGCTCTATTTTGTAACCAGTAAGTTTAGTTTCCAGGTCTGAGAGTATTTTATGTTGTAGTTCTGGAATAGAGAATAATTCGTTTTCCATACTTGTATTAAAGGAATGTAACTACTGCAAGGCAAAGTAGTGACAGTGCTAAGTGTTGCTTCGATGGAGTCCTGCAGAGAAGAATTTAGTGTTTCTCATTTCAGTTGTCATCTGGCATAACTGTATGTATGCAAGCACATATTGAAGAATCACCTAATGTGGTGCAAGCTGATGTGTTTTTAACTCCATGAGGCAACATCCATCCATTAGCCCAGAGGCAGTTAAGGCATGCATTGACTTAGATCACCTTGCAGCTAGTTTGCTTTTGGAGGCAATTAGGAATATAGTGAAAAAGATTCTTCTGTTTCTGAAAAGTGTTCTGCAAATGTCTAGACAGTGCGTGTGAAACACTGTGATTCTGGAAGTATTTCAGACTTGGAGTTCTCACATGGCTGTGAAACAATACAGTTCCAGAAAGGCTGTCTCTAATCTTTCACTTGTGTGTGAAGAGAGATCTCTGTTTGCCAGCTTCCCACAGAGAAGCAAGCAGACAGGATTGCTGCTGCAAGGCTGTGCTGAGGAAACCAACAACGTTGACCTTCTGCAGTCTGGGCATTATAATTAGAAAGACAACAATGCACAAAGCAGTGTGCTTGTAATTAAGGGTGTGTAAGGGGGAGTGGAGGAGGGGGAGTTCCATGACTCTCTTAACTATTAGAATATGCTTATGGGAGAGAGAACGAATGAGACATATTAGTGGGTTGGTGCAGTTTTTTTCCAAATATTTTTTCAAAGAGGTCACAAGGCAACATGGCTGAGGCAAGAGTTTAAAAACTTATGTTATGGAGCTCGATAATCGATAATAACATAAAATATCTGCTTTTAATTGCAAGGTGATAAATGTCATAAACTATTTCCTGCTGTAAATTGTGAAGACACTGTGATGAAATGGACCAAACTGAACTTCATATTTGAATTTCACTTACACAAGAGACTGCTCCATGTTAACCAAATACAAAGGGCTTCTTTCTTTTGTCTGCTGCTGCCAAAACTCCTTTGCAGCCAAAGGACTTCTCCACAGCATAAGAACTGCTGCTGCTCCACAGCAAACCAGGTTTTTGCTGGAGTGAAATGTGAACCACTTCACTTTTGAATATCCCAAAATCAGGGGTATCTGGGGCATCCTTATTTGAATAGTTGGCTGCAGCTTAGTATAACCTGTTATTGCTCAGAATGAGAGAATAAAGGGAATACAGGTGACCAATTCTAAGATCCTGTATGTGGGCTTTGATGTGCTAGTAAAATCTGGGGCCATGCTACCTTAATTTCTATCAGCAATCCCAGCAACTCAGGCAGCAGCTGTGAGTCAGTGGCTCACAACTATATAGCAGCAACCAGAAGCACAGTGTAGGAGGGAGGGATCAGTGAGTTTGAGGAACTCTTTATTACAGTAGTTCTGTCTCTTCCACATAATGTTGTGCTCACTTTCAGGTTGGTTAATCTCACCCTAGAGTTGATATGATTGTATTTAGCTATTGACTAGACAGATGGCTGAAGATCTGTATTCAGGAGTTCTGGCTTTATTGCTACTCTGAAGAAATTCTACCATTGAATTCTAAAAGCTTCTTGCTGATTCACAAGATGTGGCTTTTCTTCTAGTCTGTGTTCTGGGGATTTTTTTCACCAAATCTCCTTTCAGAGAACACCCTTTGAAACTAAAAAGGTAATTTTTTTACAGTATTAATTGCTGTTGCAAAAGACTTCCTTTTTCTTCAAGCTTATGCAAATAATAAGTGATAATGAGAGGCTACAGTGTGCTAGTTCAAATCAATATTTGCTTGCCTTATCGTTCTGCAGGCTCTCTAATAGAGATGTTCCTTCTACAGTTCTTGTCTTACAACCGAAATGCTGGCCTTTAACTGTTGAAGAAGTCTCTGTGTTGGTGGATCCAACTTCAAAGTCTTTTTTTCCCCTGCTTACTGTGTAGGAAGAACTCCCACCAGATTTATAATCTAGGTCCTATTTCGTAGTTATGAATATTTAATTTGATATTGGTTCTTTCTTTTTTCTGCTTTGTTCCTGTTGACTTCATAAGTAAAAGCTGGTAAGATTTGGTTCAGTTATTCTGTAATTGCGAGGCTTTAAATCTCTTTTTCTTTGAGTTTCATCAAGACAAAAACAAATACTCATTGGTGTCAGCAGGAGCTTGTTGGAATAAGGCAAGAGTGAACAGTACAGTTGTGCAGCTGTAGTTCTCCATGTAAAAAACATATAATGTAACAGATCTCTTCGGTAGCCAAGGAAGGATTTGAGTCAGAATTTGCCTGTAGCATCAGTTTTTATTCCTTTGACATTTTTCTCATCTTGGGTCTGGTTTTAGTCTTGCTGCTATGGCAACATACAGTGAGGCAAAAAGGTATTCTAGCAAAAAGGTCTCTCCTTGCTGACGGGCAGCGGGAGGGAGTGGATGTTGGAGCTGTTCTTTGCAGCTGGGAATAGCAATGGAGGAATGAAAGGGATTTTAAAATGACCTTCTGTTTGCATGTATACAGGAAAAGACACTGGTGCAAAAGTTCAGGGTGACAGCAGAAAACAGGTGAGTCAGATTCAAATCATTCTTGGTTTCAGATGAGTACCAGCAGGATGATGTGATGTATTAGCTTCCATAGCCCAAGTTATCTTCCTCCCGTGTTCTCTAACGCTCTAAACAGATAAAAAAATTGCTGATTATACTAATTTCATAGCACTTCATCAATTAATTTTGACTGTATCTCAGTTTTCTCCATGCTTTTTTCCCTGTAGCTGTTGGGCCACAGGTACCTTAAGATCATTGTGTCTTCTTGCATATGGTCAGTCCTTGATTTCTGAGGTAAGAACTGACACAAGCAGGAGTGGAGACTATTCAGAGCCCTGTAAATACCACATTTATTGTTACAGCAGCCAAGTACTAGAAGCACTCTTCTGCCAGCTGTTTGCTACGTGGTGCAAGCAGAATATTCCTCTTACGAATGCAAGTTGTTCCCATGAAGGTGTGCTGTGGTCAGTACCCTCTCCCAGACAAAACAATGCCTGCGAGCAAAAGGATGTTTTTGACCAGATACCTGTGTCGATTGTCAGTAACCATAGTTAAACAGCAATTTTACAAAAACCTGTATGGAAGACAGCCTGAGAAAGAAACACACTGCAAACTCACCAAAAAAAGCTTAAAAGAATTCAATGTGTGGCATAGTGAAATATTATTTCTCTAAATCATGTTGCATTAACGTGGGAGAGACATGTCAGTATTAGTGAGGAGGAGGAAATGTGCCAGCAAAACAACAGGACTGCATTTTGACAGAAGTCACTTTGAGGAGCAGGCAGATGCAGTCCGTAGCGCTGGGGAGCCCAGCAGCTGCTCACTGTGTGCAGTACAGGAGGGCTGCATCCAGAGCACCAGATTTCTGTCCCTGATCTTAGCACAAGCCACACTAACAGGGCTGTTGCAAATGCAGCCTAAAGGAAGAAATACTTTTGCTCTCTACATCCCGTGGCCTAGCACTGGCAAAATCTGCATAGGGAACAATATCAGTTTGCTCTGCTCAGAGCTACCAGCAAGCTTGGGAATTATTGTCCTTGGTTCCATGAGCTTCCTGCCTTCCACAGACAAAAGCTAAAAAACATAAACCAGAAGACGGAAACTACATAGGATTTTTCTTTGCATGGACTGCCACATTGTGTGGAAGCCTGTATATGCCAGTGACATGAAGGTAAATTCTTCTGATCTGAGAGGAGCATCTGCCATTATAATGCAGCTCACAGTTTATATTAAAGACAGCGTAGCCTTTAATAGACCACAGCAGTGCTTCTGATAATAAAAATCATGTTGCCTCATGGCACTTATGAAAGCTGTAGTATGAAGTGCTTTGCTTATGGGGTCTCTCAGCTAGAATGGTCTGCAGCGTGCATCTTTTTCTTCATTACTGCATACAAATGATGCTTAAATAAATACTATTGATATTAATGTTTGTAATGCTAATGGAGGTAGCTCATGAAAATAGAGGCTGTTACGAAACAGCAACGGAGCAGAACCGGTCCTAAAATGAGAAACAGACAAGTTTTTAATTCAGATGATTCTAGCATAAATCTGAAGAAGATTTGGATCATTACCTGTGACACTTGGGTTGCCAAAGTAACCTTGACTAGCCAGCTGATGTTTGCACACTGCGTGGCACTGTCACCATGGAGATCCTGTCCATGTGATTTTGCAGACATGATGCAGTTGCAGGCTCTGCTGACACACGGCAGTGAGATAGAGAGGAATTAATTATTGGTAAGGAATGTTTTTGCCAGCAGCTCTTCTTTCTGTCAGAGAGCGAGCCTGCACAGAGCTAAGTTTCTTATTTGTTTAGCTGTTTGTAGCAGGGCAGGATGAGTTGTACGAGGAAGCTCTCTTGGCTTTCACGTGGAAAATTCTGAATTCTCCTGATGGGAAGTTCATGCTCTCCTGATTTTGGAGAAATCAGAAAATACTGTTCCATGCCAAAAAAAAAAAAAAGTGTTTGAAAGATAACAGCCATTTACAGAATGCATGTTCAAGTAGTGGAAGCTGATTGATCACTGGTAATATTCCTTTATCAGCTGAGACTTCCATCCTCCTAACAGCTGCTCTTCTCATCCACATGCAACTTAGCGATGTCAGGAAAATTATGCCAGTGGAACAGGGAGTGAAATTTGTTCCCACACACAAAATACTTCAAATTTTTCTCAAAAAGAAGCTTCAATTTTTTTTGTGTGTGCTTTCCTTGCCGGCATAGCAGTAGCACTCCAAAGTAGATTTTGGACTTATTTTGTGGAGCAGCACCAAATCAAAGGCCATGTTGAGTGTTAGAAAGATCTCATGAGATAACCAAAATTTTTTATCTTTTCCTAGATGTACAACCAACTTGTGGTGAACCAAGGCTTATTATTCCAAGCTATTCCAAGGCTAATATTCCAAGGGGAATATTAGAGAGCTGGAGGGAAACAGCCTTAATGTGACATGCTGGCAGGCTTGGACATTTTCAGTGTGTAAGCTGAGGACAGAAGGTGATTCCTTGAGATGATTTGTGGAAATAAATAGTGATAATGAACCAGAAGGTGTGGAAATAATAAGAGAAAAAAATACGGTTGTAGATCATAAAGCGAATGCTGTGTTCCACTGTGCCTGTCTGGTAGTGGGGACATTTGGGCGCTGATCTCTTTTGCAGCAGGTGATGCTACAGGGGGTAGAACAGTTGGTGAGTATGGTAGGTTATCACTATTGCTGGAGATGCTCAAGAAAATAAAGTACAAGTGCTCTGCCGCTATCTGGTAAATGTGCCTTGGGTAAGAGTGAAGGGTTAAGGACAAAGCCTGCAAAGATGAGACTGTGACCGTGGCAGCTTGGGCAATAAACTGCATTCGACCTCATGCAGGTAAAAGAATATCCGTTTTTGTATTGCACTGGTGTCTTTCAGTTGCAGATTTTGCTCTCCTAAAGTAAATGCGCAACTTCACTAAAGGTTTTGATAAAATTCCAGATAGTACTGAGCTGAACAGCACTGCATACCATGATAAAACCATCGTGTTTTAACGACCCGATAAGAAATCTACCCATGGCATTTATTGTTTCTAGCCACTAAACATCTGTATTAAGAATATGGGACTAAAGTCCCCCGTGTGTTGTACTGGCATAGCAAAAAATACAGTGCACAGCTTTGCAGACTCTTATTTTACTCCTGGGACTGGTTCCTTTTAAGAGCCAAATACAGAAATGGATCATAAATAGAACATTTTCTGACCAGCAACGTGAAGGCGTTTATGCCTTTCCTCTCCAACCAAGATCCGTTGGCAGTAATTGTTGCTCTTCTCAGTGTGATACACAATACAGTAGGACAGAAATGGCTGTGGTACAAGAGAAACTCTGAGATCCCAGCCATAACATCCCCTCAGGAAAATACCACTGAACAGTCTTTCCCACAGCAGGCTGTCTTTGCTGCCTTTGTCATTTTCTAGCCTGTGTTTGTATCAAGACTTCTCTGAAGATTTATGTTTGGGTATTGGTAGCACAACATCTATTTAAATGTGCAAGTGTGTGTTAATGGATGAAATTTACAAAGCGATGTTAAAGCTGCTTGATAGCCTGTAATGCTGGCACAATGCAGTGAGTGCTCAGAGCTCAGAGAGCGTGCAGCACTTGGGGAGTTATGGTGGAAGACGAGTTTTGAGTGTTTCTCACAGGGCCTCGTAACTGTGACTTGTTATTACATAGATCCTAATTACCAGATTTATTGTCACTGCTCAGTGGGAATATTTAACAAATTATCCACAACTGTGCTACTTGTAAGGCTGAAAGGGATGGGAGAAACACGCTTGCTCAAAATTGTTTCTTCAATTATGAAAGGATACTCCCTAAAGCAAATGCAAATTGTTTCCAACTGGGTTTGAAAATTCCTTTTCCTGTGTTTATTACCATTTTTCATTAGACTGAAAAGATACGGAAAGCTATTTATGCTGCAGAGAATGTTTAAAAATACAATACATCAAACTGAAAGAATATAATGCAGAAGTGTGAATTGTGTTTGGGGGAAAAGGCAAACTTCGGTTCCTTTAATTTCTCCTTTCTATTATTAATTGCTTTCTTCTCTTGCTGCCTAGGAGGGTTTATGTTGGGTTTGTGGGACTGCATGGCTTTTATTTCTTTTCAGCAATAAGTTTGACAAATTTCCTTAGACAAATAACGTGGAAATTTGAAAGTATTTTCGCATTGTTCACTAATGTGTGAAAACGGTTCAGAATCCACTGCTGCTTTATTGTACATATCATGTGAATGTTATGCTTTCTCAGCATAATTTCCTGTAATTCAGCATTAGTTCAGTCACAACCACTGTAAGGAGTGAGTTATACTGAAAGGACAATGGAAAATTTGTCCTTTATTCCAGTAGAAACTCTTTAAATTAGGAATTGCACCCTTGCAATGTTTCCAGTCCAAGCTGATGATACTGCATAAGGAGAAACTGAATTTACTCATCCATGTAGAAAAAAAAATGTGATTCCTTCACTTTGATTTAAGATGACAAATACAAATAGTACAATTGGTGAAAAGTACTTTAGGGACTTTAAGAAGAGGGAAGCCCTCTTGATCCTCCCCACTGGAAGGGATGTCTCTTGAATCAAACTAAATTCAGCACGTCAAAGTTCACATGGAAAAGCAAATGCTTTTGGAATGTGCACAGAACAGCAAACTGTAACCATGCTTGTTTAGTTTTTAATGCTCTGTTCTCTACAGTGTTCTCTAGAGTTTTAATATTCAGGTGTTTTGGGAAACAAGCAGTTGCAGTCTTGGTTGAATAAGTGAATTAGCAGCCATAAACTTTAAAATAGAAGAATTACTCATTTATAAAACAGCTCATGGTACTGCATTGGTACAGAATTTGATGAACTGGGTAGGCAAGTTGAAAATGACACTGAAGGATGCTGATGTTGAATCAAACTATTTTTTTCTCTTTTTAATGTATTTTAATGTTTCCACCTGGATCCCATAGCCACTGTTATTGTTAAAGAGTGTGTTGTTCCCTTTTCCTATGCCTGCTGTTTACATTTGCAAGCTACTTACAAGTGTACTGGAAACCACTGAACCTTTCTCCAGAGTCTTAAACTCAATACCATGCTTGTGAAAAATGCAGGGAAAGCACATTTTCTCAGATTTGCCTTGTGAACTGTGATATGGTACAGATTAAAATCAGTGTCACATGCTTTGCTTTTTACATGATGATCTGGTAATAAATTTCAAAGATGGGTAAATGTGTTTGCTGATTTCTCCAATTTTATCACATCTGTGTATTTATGCTGTGCTATAGACTCCTGAAAGCTTGATTTGGCTAACAACATTTACAAAATAACATAGCTGCTGCTTTGGAGTCATTGTTGGATGTTAAGGGAATACTGTCCATGTTACAGAAGTGCTGTTGTGGGTTACTTAGATGGGTATTGTTTAAGTAAAAGTTACTGTGGTTTTTGGTCAACATATAGAGTCAACCTTTTATCCAGTGGAATTCATACAACAGTGTATTCCAAGGTTAATTTGTCAGACAGTATTTTTTTCTTATTAGTTTTTTTTCATCATTGCAATTTTTCTTTTGTTCTATCAGATTTACTTTTTTTAATGTCTGGTATTTACTAATTGAGTGAACCACTCAGTAAAATTAAAATTGTAATATTGAGTTCACTGCAGCCAGCTTTCAGAATAAGGCTGACAGATGGTAAAGACATTTTGTGCCCAGTATCCATTAAATTTAATTGAAGCTTGAAAGCTGTATTTGTTTAGTGTCTTCAGAAATGTCATACCATCTCCTGTATTGGACATTCACTAATGATCTTGGGTGCATGGACCTCAATTCAAGCTTTTAATGTACTGTGGGACCCACATGTTCCCAAGTCAGCATTTTGTTTCTAGCTTCTATGCCATTATTCTTAAAATAGTCAGTAGAACTATGTCACAGATGGCAGATCCTATTAACATAAAACTTTCTTGCCTCACTATATCCTGTTATGCCAGCAAAAATAGTGTGGTAAGGCTATGGCAAAGCCTTTCTGTGGCCTTTATTTTCAGTTTTCTGATATTTTTCCACCATGACAGTGAGGAATTCTTGACATCTTCCAATTTCCAGTGATTTAGTAGTGTTCTGCATGCCTCATGTTGGATATTCAGTGAAACACACATGCAATGTCAGTTCATCAACACTGAGACCCCGTGAGTTCTAAAACTGCACATAAAAATAAGCTCCTCTCCAGAGCATTCATAAGAAGTTGTTGTTCCTTTTTTATATGGCCTAATTGCTGCCAGTTATTAAATGTCTGTTGGTATTGGTAAGACAGTATTCATTAAAAGAAACAATTAAAAATGTGGGGAAAGACAAAGGAAAAAAATACTCAATCATGCAATTAGAGCCAGCATGGTCTATCACAGCCACTGCCAGGATATGGCATTCTTTCTGTAGGAAAACAATAGATATAATTAACCATCATAGGTCAATTAGAAAAATATTTCACATTTTCAATGAAAGTAAAATTTCTTCACAAATATTTTGCAAAGAGGAAAAGAAATTAATCTAATGAACAGCCTGTCAAGATTAATTCCCTGATCCTGTTTCTCACCTCAGCTTTTGTACTGCAGTACTGTTATGTAGGTACTCTACTCAGAAACTGTCATTAAGCTTTGCATCCCATTTTGGCAATCACAAGGCAAAAGTCAAGCCTTAAAAAACCACTGG
Organism: Lagopus leucura; assembly: GCF_019238085.1. Classification (NCBI taxonomy): domain Eukaryota; kingdom Metazoa; phylum Chordata; class Aves; order Galliformes; family Phasianidae; genus Lagopus; species Lagopus leucura. Next base: position 3,634,794 of record NW_024962271.1, on the reverse strand, counting down.
AAGATGTTTAGCCATATTCATTTTGTTTAAAGCAGCAGTTTGAATGGCACTGCTCATAGCGTGCCTCACACATACTGCTGATTTTGAAGAAAGGCAATCAGGATTTTCTATAAACGTGTGCTTGTAGATTATCAATATCTTATCTTTCTTTCAGGTGAAGGAGGCCATGCAGAGAATCCATGACCGAGGTAACATAGGAAAACTAATTCTGGATGTGGAAAAAGCACCCACTCCCCTGGTGAGTGCAAAGCACTACTTACATGGCGTATAGTCTCACAAGGTAAAGCGTGGTAGTGACATTTGGAGAAATATCCTTACAGTTTTCTTGTATACTGTTTTCTTCTAAATCCATAGCACCTAAATAGAACCCATAATTAGAATTTATATTTTTAATCCAAGGTGAAACACAGTTGTAACTCCTGCACTCCCAACAGTTAAATTTCTATGCGGCATAGCCATCTCCCTCTCCAGAAATGTGCCTGCCATTCCTAAATCAGGATAAAACTGCCAAATCTATTTGTGTCCCTGTGACAGAAAACAAACAGACAGTTAATGAATACAAAATTCCTGTCTTAATAAGTAGGTTGAACAGAAAAAGACACATTACTTCAGCGTCGGAACACAGAAGTGCTTTCATACAGAAGTACGGAGTACCTCTGCTAGGAATTATTTTCTTCTCTAAGTATCTAAACGCTTCCCATCCATTAGCTGCTTTAAAGAATCATATTGTCAATCTCTGGAAGAGCATGTTACATACATTTTGTGAACGTCCTACATAGCTGTGTTTCTTTTCTGAGAGTCTTAATGCCATTCTATGATAGGTACGCAGATCAAAGTCCACTTGTGCAACTGTCCTAAAAGCAACTTCCAGTTACAGAATTCAGCTGTAATCCTTGAGGGAACAGTTCACAGTTCTAACTGAAAGTGATGTCATACCAACAAAACTTTCATACTGACAGAACATCTGTTTTCTTGCTGCATCCATGACTTCTTCCATTTTTAAAGTCATTTTATGAGATGAATCAAATGGAAATAAGACTGGGTAGTCTTACTGATAGCACTGATAGGTGCTCTGATTTTCTTCATCTTTCATCCTGTAGATGGCCAACGACAGCACAGAGACAAGTGAGGCTGGAGAGGAGGAAGAAGATCACGAAGGGGACAATGAGAATAAAGAGCGCATGCCATTCATCCAGTAACAGCCAGAGGTGATGGAAGCAGAATGATTGATTCAGTAGAAGGGAACAAGACTGGGAAATATTCTCTGCATCAGTGAACAAATGCTGTAGTACAGTGTGTGTTGTATTTGTCTGCAGTCAGCTGAGCTATGAGCTGTTGATCATTGTTTTGAACTCAAGTGCCATTCTCATCCAGTGCAGTATTATGACATTCCTGTGTAATACCCAGTTTCCCTGTAGGAGTCCCATGGATTTTTCTGTTTCAGTTTAAAAGCCTCATTAACTTACTGTGTAATTTTAGATGGGCATCTTTCTCATGCAAATTCCAACTTTTTGCATAAAGTTATTTGGAGGGTTGAGCTTTTTTTTGCAAGTTGACAACCACAGTAACAAAAAGTATTGCCCACTTGCTGTATTGAAGATTCTGCTAATTGGAGGGAGGATTCTTAAGTTTGTGAATTTTTCAGTGTTAAAGTAGTTTTCCTTTTATGAACCACAGATAGAAGTTTCAAAAATGGTAAGTTTATTTTCCTTTATCACGCTTCCTCATTTTATAAGCAATCCTGTCTTCATTTTCAAAAATACCTCATTTTGAATTGTGGAATCTGAAATTGTGCATTAATTGACAGACTCTGATTAGTATCGTATAATCATATTAGCCATCAGCACCAGTAATTAAACACTTCATTCAGAGTGCCAGCTATCTTGCTTTCCTGTTGATCTGAGTTATCGCCCCATATGTTTTAGGCACCAGAGGTCAGTTAGCTACTCACTTTAGAGCCAGAACAATTTGCATTGTTACTGACAGTTCAACATCGTGTTCTATGAAGGATGCATTGACTCATCTGTGTCTAAAATCCAAAACATTTGTAGGTTTAACTTCTAAATCCCATTAGTAAGCATCACTCTTCAGCATGTGGAAGGAATTTGTTGGCAGAGTTTACTGCTCTTAAATCACTATGTATTGATCAGCTATGAAGCTGGAGCTGAACTTCTAAAGAAGTTAACCCTTTTAAAAGTGACTTTTTAGACCTTAATCCCATCACAAATTATGCATGGGGATAACTTTACCTAGGCGAGTAATTCTATTAAAAGCTGTGCTCCATGTATATGGTTATATTTGTGATTATTTGAAGGATCAAATAAACAAAACCAGCTAGTCTATCTACCTCCCACTAGTGGAAACTATGTCTAAACATGACAAAAGTAAATATTTTTTCTTGACTTTCACCTATCCAAACAGAAGCTACTCAGGTCCTTGGTGGTCTTGTTGAAATATACATTTTAAAATAACTGCAAACAACTTCAGTAGAAATGCTAAAAGAAAGTCAGAGACCTTGTTATAATGCCATGTATCTTTGAATTAATATATTTTTAGTATATTTTTTTGCAAAAGAAGTTATTTCTCCAGGCATGGCTAGTTGTGCTCCTAATTCTACAAATATGTAGTAGTGATAGAAGTTGAAAAATATACAGAAGGGGAGAGGGATTGCTTTTCAGGCTTTTCTCAATGTGAAAGTAATTGTGAGTCTGGATTACTTTTATGTGTGGTTTTAGAGGATTCTCTTGTGTTGCTTTTTTGTTTTGTTTTGTTTTTTTTCCTACTTGTTTAATTTTTGCTGCCTGAGTATTTATGTCCATCTCTTCATACTGTGCTCATGAAGTTGCCGTTCTACTGTTCTAATGCTAGATAATTGTGCAGAATGTTCGTTCTAAGCAAGTTTCCCTTCAGTTGAACAAATTCAGAAATGATGAGAAGAACTAACTGTGGAGGAAAATGCCAAAAAAAGCTTTTGTTGAAATATTAGTCAAAACAAACTTCAGCTTTCCTTATATATTGAAGCAGAACTTCATTCTAGTTGATTTTCTTTCTGCGTTGGACTTACCTAGGCTTCCGGTGCCATATCAAACCCAAACAGGAACTCAATATGCAGAAAAAATATATATTCAATGAGTTTTCCGTGTGTTGGGAATTGCCCAATGAGCTTTTAAGAAAGGCCATTAAGTTTTCACAATTCAGTAGGAAACATGCCCAATTTTGTTTTGCAGTTAGTGTAACAATGTTGTCCTGCAACAAACCTTAACATAACTAGAAATTTTGATTTGACGCCAAAGTGAGCAATATTGCTGGTGACCTTTGAACTGGCAGTAAAGTGGCATTCTCAAGGCCTTAAATTAGTAGGGCAAGCAGAATAGCAAATCCATTCTTCTGTTATAAACCACAGTATGGTTGGCTCTACAGTTAAATTTCCCTTATAGATAAATAGAGAGGGGTGAGATGGTGGTCATGGCCACAGGCACCATGGGGACAACAATCAGATGAAATAATTTTGGCTAGTCTTTCTGGTTTTGTTAGCAAGGCGAAAATACTTTTCATGCTAATTCATACCAATTTCAGGGCCATTTTCTGATCAGCAGAATGTCAGGTAATTGCAGTGCGTTCAGAGGACTATTCTGGATCTACATAAGCACTACACAGATCAGTATTACAATCACTGAGCTAAATTCTACTCCGTGTTGTAGCGATATTAATATGGCACATATGAAGGTTACTAATGAAACGAATGAAAGTTTTCAGGTACCTGTTTTGGAAGCAGGATTTGTGCTAGCAGAATTTGGCCCATAAGCCCGAAATACTTTCTAGAATACCACAGTATTAAGAATAACAGTAGTATCACGTTTGAAGTGGTAGAGGGCATGCTATACAAAATGATGGTGAGACTGTTGTTACTGAACAAGTCTTATTGCAGAAGAAATGAAGGTTTGTGTTTACTACTAACACTTGCGTTTAAACAACTGTAAGACAATTTGATAGTTTCTTCAAGTGAAACAAATTATTTCTTAAATTGCCTTAAAGGAACTGTGAAAGCTTCTCTTTATCTTAAGCCTGATTGAAGTGAACTGAAATACTGTTTAATTGTATTTGTTGCTTTAGAGCTTTTGTTATATTGTGCCTACAAAGCAAATTATGTTTACATAAAAATATAAATAAAATACTGAGCATAGCATTATCCTTGGCTTACATATTTTATTCTAATACACTGCTTCACATTAGGGAGCTGACTTGGAATTGGTTAAGAGGAAAATTTGAGGTCTCATTTTCCATTTCAGTTACTGAAGGATGAACAAATATTTGTTGTTTTTATTACAGAATACATCAAGGTTATTAAAATGGCTGAGCATGCTACTTTACCCGACATTAATAATTTAGTATAAAATGTTGAATGTTACAATCTAGGAACTGCAAAACATTTTATAAGCACTGTTTATGAAGTGTCAGTGAAGTGTGTTATTTTGATAAGGATAAAAACTAGAATTTTTGCCCTCAGATTGCACTGGAGAAAGCTTGACATGTAAGTTACCCTCAGAGAAAAGGTTCTTTTTAGAAGTGAAGTTACTCAAAGGGAATAATCTTAAAATAGGATCCAAAATAGCCACCTCCAGATTAGCTGATAGAAAGCACAAGGACATGATTGAATCAAAAATCCTAGTATTCCTGGATCTTGGACTTAACTAAGGGTTTCAAAGAGGTGGGTCAGTTGACATGGGATATAAGATTATCTTTCCTGAAATCATTCTTACACTTTTTCTTTATAAGTACTCTTTATGGTTATAACAGTGACCTCAAGTTTGTACTTGAGCACGTCTTTAAATATCTCCCTGCGTGAAAGGAAGGAATTGCTCAATGAACTTCAGTTTAATATCTGAATGAAGAGAAAATGTTAGCTTTGGTTAATTCCAGTCATGCCAGACTTGTTCTAAAGCCTGTTGTGTCCCTGGAAAATCTCACTGCAGTAGTTACTGGATCAGTCCTATAATCTGAAAGATGTGAACACATGTTGATTGAGAAGAGGAGCAGAGTAAATTTCTGCCCTCTGTTTCCCAGCGTTGATAAGCAAATACTGGTCAGTGCATCCCTGATCACAGGCTCAGGATGAAGCTGAAAGCAAACAGCCTTTTGCAAGCTCTCTGTGACTACTAACAAAGCCCTGCCTTTTGCCTGCTTTTCCACTGGGCCTTCTAGGCATAATTGTCACACAGTCTAATACTCAGAGGCTGCTACCAGCCAAGCTGGGATGCAGATTTTGTGTGGTTTCTGACCAGACAAAATGCAAAAAAATCATCTTAATGTGCTGAGTATCCCTGATCCTTACTCCATTCCCTCTTTTTTTTTTTTTTTTCTTTGTGCTTGTCTCATTTTCTGTGTGCTTAGCCATTAATCCTGGTGGCTTTTGCCAAAACGTACTCTCCTACTGTGATTGTCTGTCTGCCAGCACACAGCACAGCTCATAGAGGACCACATAGGAGAGTCCTTTGCCAGCCCTTAAGCCACTTGGTGTGAGCTGGTGTTTTTTTTCTATCTGAAAGGATCCAGGACAATCAGTACTCCATAACTGATATCTACACCAAGGCATCTCTTTTCCAAGTGAATTTTAACACCTAGGCAGGCACTCTAATATTTTCCTGTGAGAGAACAGGTTAGAGTATAAATGCAAATGTGGCTTTATCTCATCAGCCTGCACTGTTGTGCTGATGAATTGCTTGCGGTTGATCCTAACTCAGCCATTGCTTTCGTGTCTGCCTCAGCCTTCTCTGTCACGCATTTCTGCAGCAAATGGCATGGCTTTCTGAACACAGGCTTAGAGGATGAATGTAGGGAAATAATTATGTGTATCTCTGCCTAGGAGTAACAAACGAGCAGAATTTACAGATTATCTGTTGATTTATTTATATGTTTTACATCTATTCATTATGTGCCTGATTAGATTAATATGTATTTGTGGTGATCATATTTCTCTTCTAAGGAAGCTTGACCTCCATCAGCAGTGGTTAAAAACCCTGTCCATATATTTAGGGATGATGAAGAAGAAGCCATTTGTCAAACATTCTCCACTAGTTTCTAGGGTTAGAAAAATCGACGCTTTCTTCATCAGCTGATTCCTGTTCTTCATTTGTCAACAGAAGCGTTTTCAGGAAATGTAACAGTCTCTTAACAAGTTCAGACTTCCTTTTAGTTACTATATGTCCCAGTAGCAACCTTGAATCCCCAGTTAGGAAAGGAGAGGGCTTAGAAAGAGTTGGAATCCCTCTGAATTTGTATGCACAAGCATGCTTTGGACAAGGGTTTTCTTGTGTGGAAGCCTGGGCTGCAAAAATGCAGGTAAGAGTATGTGTTAGATGTTACAAATGTTGGTATTTATTATTTGGGAGCTTCTCCTGTTCAAAGATAGTACTGGGGAGAGTAGTCTCTTCATGTCAGGAACTGTCCATTGCTTATAAATAAGGACATACTCTCTTTTGTTTTGCTTTGCTTTGTTTTTAATTAAAAAAGCTAGTTTATGCCCCAGGGAGATGATTAGCTGGAGCAGCTCATGCTCCTGCAAAGCAGAGCTAATCAGAGAGGGAAGCTGCAGGGTGCTGTGCGTCAGTCACTGCACTGTCACTGCACACCCCTGCCTGTAAGCCTCTGAGGGTTTCTGCTTTTGCTCTTTTTTTACCTCATCATTGATAATCTAACTCAGTTCAGGGAAAGTGTTCAGTGCTCAGTTTTGCTCCTGTCTCTGCATACACGCGTTTGCCAGGCAGCAGAACAGCCCAGCAACAAGGACAAGGCAAGTAAGTTGGGCAGCTGCACCATCGCTCTTTTCTCTGACCAGCCAAGCTTACACAGAGCTGAAAAAGGGGAAGGCTCCAAAGTTGCTGACTTCTGGACTGTGAAGGGGTGCCTGATGCACTGCTGTTGCTTAAGGCCCTGTCCTCCCTGGAGCAACACTTAGCAACCACTGTCTTGCATCAGGTTGATATGGAGGTCCCAGTCTTCTCTGTGGGCTTCTGGAGGCCCTGCAGTGCTCAGTGATTGTTCTTGTTCTCTGGTAGTGCCTCAGGAAAATTGATTTTTTACCTCCTGGAGAATACTGGGTCATGCCCACTTTGATCCCCTGCGGAGAGTGACAGATGAAATCTTTGTGGACTTAACACAAGTACATTACTCCTATGGGAACCTTGACTCTCTTCCCCCAGGCATTTAGGGAAAAATGAGAAAATAAAGCCAGGAATAAGCATCATCTGTCTTCACAGCAATTGGGATTAAAAAAAAAAGATTCAAGCACCCTCCATCATACCACACCAACCTTCTTTTAGAAAGGTATAGTCTTCACAATTGTTGGTAAAATCTTGAAAACCGATTGAAAGAAAGCATAACCTAAATAGGCAAAGGAAGAGCCATTAAACTTGTAGTTTCAGAGTCCTCATGATGTTCTGACATCAGGCAGGGACATTTCTAGTCCCCCAGCATCCCGGCAGAGTTGCTAGCTGGCCATCCAGGGATAAAATGCATAGATTAAGAGATGCCGTCAGCACTTGGTAGCTTAGGGATCTGTAAAAAGGGGAAGAGAGCTCTGGTGTGGCTTTCATTAACCAAGGGACGGCCGCAAGGGCATGGACCTGCTTGTTTTCCTTCAGAGCTTAGGAGGGCTTCGACTTGTCTGGAGGAACCCGCTGCCATCAGTCCCTTCCACTACCTGCAGCCCCGGCAGAACTGGGAGTGGGCTGTGTTCTGCAAGGCATCAGCTGTGTCCCTGCCAAGCATTGTTTCCCTGATAAGTTGCAGGTACCAGTGCAAATCATTTTGTGCTCTTCTGCTGGGTAGTCTTCATATATACATCTCCCATGTGGAGAGATGTAAGCAGTGCAGCAACCCAGCTGCTCTAGAAGAACAGAGCGAGGCTGCAGATACATTAGATGCATTATTTATAATAAGGATTTCTGTACTTTCACTGAAATGACTGACCCCTGGGCTGGCTGGGCAATGAGCAAATAACCAAATACTATTTACAAAGGCTAGGAGGGAAGCTGGCTGACTGGTATCTTTCTGCCACTGTCATCGTGTGGCCTGAAGGACGTGTCAGATCTGTGATGTTTTCCAGAGGCCACTAAGGAGAAAACATTCATTTTATTGTTACCACAGGAGAGAGATAAGAGAAGTGCTTTTCTTTTCCGACTGTTTGCTTTGGCAGATGTTTTTCCTGTTTCTTTGCTGCAGTTTCTCCCTTCTAGTGTCTGCATTTCAAAAAAGGAAAAATTTCCCACTGTTTAAAAAAAAAGAAAAAGAAAAAAAGAAGAATAAAACCAAGTGTCCTGTGACTGTTCAAGTGCCTCACTGGTCTGATAAAAGCACACCCTCCCTGGGGAGGTGGTTGTGTTTAAAAACCATTTGGATGTGTTGTTCAGGGACATGGTTTAGTCAAATTGGATTTGATGATCTTTAAGGTCTTTTCCAACCTGAGCAATTCTATGATTCTCAATGGTGTCATTGTGTTCCTGAGCCACTGTAGACAGGAAAAAATGAAACCAAATGTTTTGTCCAGTGCCCTATTTATTGCTGTTAGGTTTAAGGATTTATAGTTCTCCAGAATTAAATTTTCCCCTTAGAAAGAATCTTGATTAAACTTAGCAGCTGAGCTGGAATTTTTTCCTTCGTGGTTGAAAGCTGTGTCTCAAATCACACTTGTTCCATGGCAAACCCACAGAACCTTATGCTAAAAACCCTGCCTGCAAAGCCCCATAGAAAAGTAGGCAGCTGAGAGACAATAGTCAAGATTTTCCTTGCTCTTTCTCATCAAGCAGGATAACTCAGAACCTGAATCAGGAATGAACATTAGAAACATTTCAGTGGGGCACTGCAGGGAAAAGGAACAACTCGGATTCCCAACCCCAGCCTTTTCTGCTAAGCAGTGCCTAGATTAATATGAGAAAGCAGAATCAGCCCTTTGGGCTCATCCTCACCTTGTGGGCAGAACGGGGATTGCTCCATCTGAGGATCAGATGGAAAATGGTGTGGCATACTGGGCTGTAAAAATTTATGCCGTAATTAAGTCTGATTGCCAAATGATGTTGGAGTCCTGTGTCAGGGGTGTGTTTATGCAGTGTGTCAGTGAGAGAAGCACTGCTTTGGGAGTCTCAGACCCATCTTTCCCATAGGCATGCGATGAGAGATTTACACAAGGAATTGTCTTGAAGTTCCCACCTGAGCAATCAATCTGCAGCTGCACACCTACACGCATTGGATGCCATTGGCTGTGCTGCACAGTACTGCTCTAACCAATTCTCACAGTTCACATATTAAGCATTAGCCTCATTTCAATATTATCTTGCTTGCAGCACATTCCCTGGCATTGTAGGTTAACTTAATAAAGCATACATAATATGATTCACATGAGATTTTTGATCTGCATTTTGTTCAACATGACAGCAATGAATGAAGTTATTACACAATGTTCTGCTTGCTAATCATCAAGCAAAACAGGATAATAAAAGGATAATTATTACAAGCTTCCTTCCTTATTCCCATTAAGACAGTAAATTCAACTCAAACTGGAATCTCATAGGAGTTTCACCACTGACTTTGACAGGGACAGCATCAAGCTGATTGGTCCTCTAAATGAACCTAGTCATAGCTCCAGTATTAAAAATTCAGGCAGTAATATTTATTCCATGCCACAGCTTATTAAAAAAGATTCTTTTTTTTAAATCCTTACTCAGTTCTCCATGTTAAAATACATTGTGTGCATTGCCCAAACCAATTGTCTTTCTTGAGAACACAGTGCTGTTTTATACTGGTTTTATGGAGCCTCTGGAGCAAGTAAAGAAAGGACAAAATGAAAAATCCCTGCACAGAGAATACAGCTGCTACTCTGCACTTACAGCTGTGCTGCTCCTCCCGTTCCACAGCCCCTGCTCTACCAGGCTGCACACAAAGGCTGCCCAAACTCCAGCATCAAGTGCCAGGTTGTACAAGAACATACAGATTGGATATATAAAACAAGTGTATTGTCTGGTGGCTTTTGGTTTCCCGGTCACATTAGGTATCTTATAAATGGAGATCATTCACTGCTTGCAACCTGGGAGCATCTCCATGCAGCACTATGTGGAGCCAAGATCCTCATGCTGATGAAGTCCCGAGTTACGAAGTCTACGAAGCAGCATGTAGCACTGCTCAAACCTGCCAGCTCCTATCTGGAAACAGCTTTGCCATTTCAGCAGGCCTACAGCTGCACAAATAGAACTGGCTTATTTCTGCCCTTAGATAGGCTTTTATATTTCCAGCTTTGGTGACATGGCATCAATTTACTGCTGTGTGGGGAGATGATCCCCTAATTATCTAATTATCTGACAGAGAGCAAAGGCTGCTGGTCTTACTCAGGCAAAGCTCTGCAGCCTTTAGAGAGGATTTAAGTCCTAAAGACAGGGAGCTAGATGAAGGCTTAGCAGGTCATGTTAGCTGCAGGTCTGGGGTCAGTGGGGAGCCTAGCCTATCAAGGAGAGCTCTGAGAACTGCAGAGATGTGTCCTGTGGCTGGAGAGGAATAAAGAGTATGCATGGCAGCATATGTCAGATTGGGCAAACCCAACCCATTCGTTCCCTCACTGCAATGTGGTGCTATCATACCACCCTGAGACTCAAAGATCTTTAGAAGAGTAATCAGGCAGTTTAATCAGGCAGATGTCCATGCAACCTGGGAAATCGTATCACCTTGTTAGATGAAGTTAATTTAGTCCATGCAGAACCTGTAGCATTATTTAAGGAAACAGTATTGCCAAAGCCAGCACAAATAACCACCCTTCCCTTTGAAATCCCAGCTGTAAGAATATGTTTGATCTGAGAGGTGCCTGTCTCAACTGCTAACCCTACAGTAATGAGGCCTCAAGAAAACGTGCAATGAGACTGATCCTGACCCTCTGCTGTGTAGCACTGGGGGAAAGACATACAACACAATGGATTTACCCCGAGCATTAAGGAGAAAGGAAACTTGGTCTTTTCTGTTTTGTTTTGATGGAAAAGCAATACAAAATCAGACCTATCCTAATAATTCCTAGGGCACTTAAGACATCTGCTGGAAATGGAATAAACTGCAATAAGAATGCATGTAGCAATGACTAATGTAAGAATGAAAAATTCTGTGATGTTTACATCTATGCAGTGTCTAAATTACTTGGCAAATGCCAGAACAATTTCCGTTCAAAACGATCATTTGAAAATATTTGCATAAATGTGCACAGTGTGTGGTAGTAGGGCTGGCTTTAGTATTTGTCCTGCAAGGCAGGGCCAGCTCCACTTTCCACTGCCTGACTTGTCTGTAGACAAGCAGACATCACCCCAACATTTGCATTCAGATCATTTAGATGTTATTTTTCTTTCCCGATCTGGCAGATTAAAAATTCCTTTTACTTTTGAAAGAAAGGTGTTTTGCTTCGACCACATCACACGTTTTCCAACCCTGGGGCCTGGTGCATGAACTGATTATGCTTACACGTGGGGGTAGTGCTGCCTCCAGGACAGGTAAAGCAGGGCCAGCTGTTTGCAGATCCTGTGACAGCCCTGGGCTGCAGAGCTGTGGTTTGGCTCCTTGCCGCCGGCCAGGCTGGCAGCCACCAGCTTAAGCCTCTTGTCAGCAGGCAGGGGAGCAGCAGCAGTGCAGCAATGGGGACCTCTGTGGTGATACCAACACAGCCGAGTGGGATCTCAAGCTCCTGTGTTGCCAAAGCAAGGGGTCTCAGCTCTCAAGCAGAACATCCAAGTCCTCTGTGAAGTGCAGCCACCAAAGTGAGACATGATCACACTCCTGAGAAGGTCTGTTTTTCCATCTGCTATAGGAAAATCCTACAAACATCAACACAAGCCAAAATGCAATCCTTCCTCTGGCCAGCCCTACTGGCAGTAAGCAAAGCCACACTGTTAGTAACCTGCTATGAACCTGTGAATGTGCATTTCAGACTGTCTTGTGAGCTTCTGATTGGGGCCTTTGCCATGCCATCATCTCAGAGCTGGACCTTAGCAAGCGGGGGCTAAATTAAGGCTTTGTCCAAACTGTGTTGTTTGGTATGTGTAAGGATGTGCAGAACCTATTAAGATCGTGTTAATATGAAGCTGTAAAACTTCATAGCAGAGAGACTGTAGTGATCAAAACTAAAAAATTAAAGGGAGAAATTAAGTGCTCAGGATGTTTTTAGTTCATTTCCTGAAAGGCAAATAGGTAGCACACATTGCAGGAGAAAAATTAGCACAACAGGTATTTTAGGTTTACAAAAGAGAAACAGACAGGTTCTCACATGCTCCCTGAGGGCTAAACAAGCTGTGCTGCCGCCAGCATTTCCCAACACGGAAACCTGGCCGGGTCCGCAGGAATAGCACTTCAAAAGACCCCATTCAACGGCTTTATTTGCACCTGGATTGCAAGGAAACCAAAGCTTTAAATTTTCTCCTAAATTCCCTTATCTTTAGAGATGACATGGAGTCACCTGACTGTGAAGAAGTCTCCGGTTTTTGAGAGATGGTGTTTTGCTTTTTGCACATTTCGCATAGCCATCAAACATATAACCCTAGATGAGAAGCCATTTCCTTGGGGTCCTTCCTGTTCAAAGACAGAGGCAGTGGCAATCAACAAAATGCTCAGTACCACATATTTTTGCCAGTAAAACAAGACTTGGCAACACTACAAGAAGGCAACTTTATCAGTGCTCAGCAGCATTGGGTAGGTAAACCAGCAATTGCTTTGCTAACAGTGGTTTATGAAGATCTGGTGAATCTCTTCTGAATTCTGCATCTTTTCTGAACATGATCAACGTTACTTTTTCACATTTACAACCCATAATTTCACTGCTACTGCAAGAGAATGAAAGGAATACAAGTGATACAGTTTGGTCACAGATAAGATAAAGATATTTACCTTAAATATGTGTGATAGACAGAAGTTACTGTGCTGCCTCTTGCATACAACTTACTGTCCCCCAGCTTTGAGATGATGGTATGGCAAAGGCGCCAAACAAAAGATACAAAAACACTCATTCAAAAACATTCAAAATGTTTTCATTTTAATCTTTTCTGTACACCTATTATTTATATCTTAAATTTCTTCATTTTCTGAAGTAAAAATGCTTGGATTTACTGTGTGGTAAATGAAAAGCAGCAAACCTGTAGTTAAAGCAGCTATGTTTGAACTGAAAAAGAAAACTAGAAAAGCCTGCTCATCAATCCCATTATCAGTGTCAAGGTGAGGATGCATTTGGGATAGTAGTCTTATACTCCTAAGGAAGATGTAAATGCCCTAATTTCAACACTCCGCGACTTTCAGTGCAGGTCACTGGTGGGCAGCCTGTTTTTGCAATAGACTGGTATCTTCCTTTAATTTTAACAGACATAGCAAAACCCTTATAGCTAGCAAATTTCCTTCTAAAAAAGCAAATTTATATGACAAGAAAAACATTGAACCAACTGTACAAACCCAAAATATCATTAAGAATTTTCACAGAACCTCACATACCATAAGGTTAGCCCTTCCCTTTTCCAAATACACAGCTTACTTGTACAAATTTCCCCCAAATAACCTTGGTGTTGGGATGTTAGCCATAGACCTGCCTCGTACCTGGTTCGACGGAGACAAAATCCTTAAGAAGGAGTTTTTAAGACTTTTCAAGGCCAAAGAAATCAAGCACACTGTATTTTTCCAAGCATGACATAATCCTGGGTTAGCAGAATTTGCAAAATCTCTTGCATTTAGTTTAAACAAATGAAAATCAACCCATGGATCCCATATACTACCCAAATCATTCATAAAAACTGATGCTTGGGAGGCGATCAACCTCTGTTGGCTACACTGGCTCTTGGATTTACCCCACCTGAAATTCCTTTGGCTGGCAACAGCTCTGATCAGTTCTCATTTTCTGTTTATACTCTCAGTAGAACAGGAAAATAATTACCCATGTACAAGCTTCTTTTCCAAATCTTACGTTGAGCTGAGATTTCTGTAATTGAAATGCTGCAGAAACAGTTGCTCAGATTTCAGCAGCAGACACAGCCCTCAGTTTCCCACTTGGTCCAACAGACCATGATGCAATCAATTCTGAAACCTGGAGGGAGCCATCAGTAAAACACAATTTGTGCATGGTTTGCTTTTCAAGATACCACATTATCTTTCTTTAAAGATATTATTGCAAGTATTATTCTTCTTGTAGCTCTACTACCTCAGGGGATAACAAAAGACACGATCCTCCTGCATAGATCCTATTCCTCATAACAGGAAATTACTGCTGCAGCCAGACTATTTCAGGATCTCAGCCGAGCATCCAGTCCACGTCTCACACTGACTTCTCATACTCTGTGCCCAGTTGCATGTTCTTTCCACAAACTCAATGATGGCTGAGAATGGAAAGGAAAAACAGCTGTACAAAGAGTTTTTCTGAGCCAGTTTACAGGAGCACATAAAGGTGGAACTGTCTCTGAGGGGAATAGACTTTTTAACTTGAAGAGACTCTGTGTAAAAACTGAAATGAACTTTTCACCAAAGGTTGCTTAAGCTTTGAATGGTTCAGTTGTCTGAAAGCAAAGGGAATGAGGCAGGGAATCAGGAGCCAGAAAACCACCCAGGTGTCTGTGCAGTACAGCAGCTCTGAATTCTGCAAAATGTTTCTTTTCAAACCAAATAATTCAAGAAAAACTGCAGCTTTGTCTTTATGCAGTTCTACTATACTGGTGTGAATAAAGAGCACAAACATATCTTAGTCTGGACACAGCTATAAAAGTATGAGTATTTATATTTGTATAGCACATTCTCATACAGAAAGAGGACTAATTTGTCCCAAGAAAAATTACTTTCATATATATGTAACTTTGTTCACTCTCTGGGCCATATGATATTACTCTAACTATACTTGTAAAAGAAAAATTACAGCTCTAAATGACATTGTTATGCCAGTTTCTAGACCATACACAGAGAATGTATTTACTCTGGAGGGGCTCTAGGCCTCCCATAAGGTTCCATTTTCTGCTTCCTCACTCTAGCACTGGGAGTTTAAATATTCTAAGCAAAATATTTCGGCTTCTCCCTGACTCTTCTGCTCACACGCTGTATACAAGAAGTTAAACTTGCTTTCTTAGTTGTTGTTGATAAGTCCTAAGCTCAAAACAGAGCTTCAGACTGTTCTTTTAGCACTGTTCCTAATTTTCTCTACACAATGCAACGTACTTCAATACTTTGAAGCAAACTACTGGAAACAAGTTTTAGAAAATCACTGAATTTATGAAAAGTTTATAAAGTATTAGTTCATGATTAATAGATGTGTACCAGCTATGGAGAATCCAATTAGTTGTTTGGAGGTATCTAAAACAGCTGGTGTAGGTATGTTTTACATTACGAGTGCTGCAGTGATTTTAGAATCTATGTGGTTAGAAAAAAGCCAGTATGCACTCATGTAGTAAAACAGCATGCCTCTAAATCTCAGCTTCCTTTTAATAAAGTAATAAGTCTCTTGCTGTTACAGTTCTAGAAGAAAAACAGTGATAATATGACTAGAATGGAACCAAGGCAGATGGCAAAGAGGGGTCTGGAATCATAGCTTCAGAGTGGCATAAAGTTTTCCTGCCTGCACCCCTTGCTCAACAATGACTTCAGTGTCAGCATTTTAAACAAACCCTCTTGTTGAAAGTCTGATTTATCCACTAAACTGAGTGAAAGGTGATATTGCTTATAGCAATCCCAATTTAAAGGCACTCCCAAAAATCTCAGTCTCAAGGCAAATTGAAGAGCTCCAAATGCAGACACCTCTCCATAGTCTAGATAGCACTGTCCTGCTTCCAGTATCTTGTACTTTGCTGTAAGCAGTATCTCCTGCCCTGGCCATGTACTGAGGATTTGGGAAGTATTGTAAGAGTGTAAAAGATCTTTTGTTCCCCTAACTAGACCCTGCTGATAGCACATAATGTTCTTATTCAGAAGCACAGTAATATCTAGCAGGTATTTATGAACTCTTAATAAAATCATTAATGAACATCTGACAATGTGATATATATTCTCTGTGTGTGTGGCTGCCATGTTTACTAAGGGACAACATCTTTTTTTGTTTCAGTGTAAATAAGATCATGACCACTGTCCATACTTAATCAGCATGGGACAGAGACATGCTACCCCCATCCTGAGGCTGGCGTTACACAAGGCATTTTTGAGCATCCCTCTGCTTTTGCATACCGTTATGCTTCAAAGATAGTGTTATCTCTGAAGAAATGGCATTCATCTGCAGCAATCGAAGCACTGTTCAGTGCCCTTAAAGCAACCTGTCTCAGTTGAACCCAAAAAGGAAACAGGAATTTCAGAAGAGACGTGAGAACAAGGGGGCACCTTATGCTGCAGCCAGCTTCAGTATTAAACACATTTCGTAAGCAAGGAGCACAGCCAACCCTGTCACTACACTTTTATAAAACTGACCTCAGTCAGTCCTGACTGTGATGTGTCTGTGTGACTTGCTCTCAAAGCTGCTGAAGAGAATCTCTTGAAGATTTTTGTGAAGTTCTTTAAAGGAGAGATGGCACAAACTGGACTTATGATTTTTCTACTCATAAGCATATTACTGCTGGATCAGACCATCAGCCAGGCTTCCAAAGTCAAAGCTAGGAAGCACAGCAAACGTAGAGTGAAAGGTACTGGGTTTTAACTGGGAGAAGGGATAGAGATTTATAGACTGTGCAAGGTTACTATGTACTTAACATTGTGTGAGTAAGAAAGTAGCACTATTCAAATGTTTATTAACTAATGATAGTCAAGTCTATATTATGCCTGTCTTTCAAATATTTTTATGTGAGTTAGTAAAGCCAAGAATGATGTGCTAGAATGAATTATAGAAATAAAGCTGCATTGCTTTTAAAAAATATCTTGCTCTTTTATGGCTGTTCATCTCTGTTAACAGCTGACATTATTTATGATACAAAGGTAAAGCTGAGAAGACTCCAGCCAATCATTCCTAGTTACACAGTTATATTGATTAAGAGCAGAAGAATGGAAATTCACGTACATATGATGGAAAAGAGCAGAATAAAACATTAAGTCTTCAAGGGTTATTGTTCAGGTTTTTGTCCTTTTCCTAATTTTAACAAAATGTCTGTGTAATATTTGTGGGATACTACTTGTATGAGCAATATGGTGAAATTGCAAGTCAAATTAATAAAAAAGAATTCCCAAAAGAAGGATTAAATTCCCAGAGCAAAGATTACAGAGCAAATACAGAACCACTGACTGTTTGGAAAGGTCTGTGTACTTAATTTAAGGGCTTATTTCTAGTAGAAGTGCGCATGATGGAGGTTACACTAATGGCAAATATTTAAGCTCCTTGTCAGTGGAAAATATGGAGCCTTGATAAAGCCACTGTACAGCACAGTTATACTGCTTTGGAGCTATAGACTTACATATTTTTATTTTTCCCTTTGAATCTTTTCAGTTCTTAGCTTGATATACCCTTGTGCTGCCAGCACATTTTTCTGTCTGCTTTCCACTGATAACTTCTGCATTTGAAACAGTTTGTCAAAATAATGGGTGTTCTGAGGATAAGTTACCCAAAATTATGAAATTCAGGATGTGGGTGCAAAAAAAAAAAAAAAAAGATCTGCATAAATAAGTGTGCTACTACTAAATAAATAAATAAATCAATAGTCCCAGGAGCTCATCTGTTCTGCTTTTTACCTCTTTCAAAGCAGAGAAGGATCATGGAGAGACTACTGGGAACTGGGAGTCATAGGGAAGAACACGGACTGGGAGTCCTGCCATGGGGAACATAAAGGACAGCTGAGGTCAATCCCCTCTGATTAGGGAGTATGGAGAAGGGACAAGCTTTCTGGGGTGGAGCTGGAGGATTAGGTGATGTAACACGATCTGTAGGAACTGTGGCTTTGTTAGTTCTGCTGCTTGTGAAAGAGCCTATTTATTCCTCCTGCTCATTACTGAGGCTTCTGGAAGGTTTGCTTACCACTGCAATCAAACTGTAAACTTGTGTAATGGAATCCTGTCTGCTATCTGTTTGATTGCGGTGGGCCATTAGAATGATTAAGAGGAAAAATATGCAAAAGAGAGCATGAAAAAGGAATTATTATGTGCAATTTAGCATCCTTTCTTATCTCATCATCTTTTTGGTACTTCTGTCAGTGTCACAAAATGGTGACGTGGGCTGAATGTGGGTGACTCGAATCATCAATGGGAAGGAAGGCTCCCCCTGGGGAGGGGAGATTGTAGCTCAGCAAGCTCGTCTGCATGCATTTAGACATCAAACTTAGATTGTATGGGCTATCCCTGGCTGTGTTAAAAAGAAAGCCGTGTAAAACTTATGTGTACACAGAATCTTCTGTCCTGCTTTTGTTTTTATGACATATATATATACACAGACATGTACACGTACACCCACACACCACAGCATACAGGTTCAAATGTAAACAGGCAAATTTTGCTATAAACTAGAGATGGGCAGCTAGAATACTGATGCTTTAAAATGGCAAAATACGTCTTGGCAATGCAGAAACTCAACAGTTGTTAAAATGAAAAAAATAACTTTTTTTGCATGCATACCTGCTTATTTCTCTGTATTTCTTTCATTAAAGAAAAAGATGACCTCAAGACCCAGATTGACAAGTTGTGGCGAGAAGTAAATGCTCTCAAAGAAATGCAAGCACTTCAATCAGGTAAAGCAGCTTATACTGATCAGTGGCATCCAAAAGTTACCGTAAAGCAGCTTATCCTGACCAGTGGCATCCAAAAGTTACCACTGCCTTCTCTCTCACACTCTGCAGTCTCAATCATCTTTTTAAAGGTGATTTGAGACTGATGAATATGGCTTCTTAGAGCATAGCATGATACAGCTATACTGATGAAACAAGAATTGAAGAAAGTATTTGGGCAAAAGCAAGTATGAACTAGTGGTACACATGTGGTGATTCTTCACTAAGAGCAATAATTTTTCTGGAGTAAGAACTACCATTGTCTTTGCTATGCACAACCTCTAGCTGTGATTCTTGTGCATGTTAGGCATAACCAGAAGTAGGCATAGTTGCTGGGTTTCAGAGCTTAAATGGTCAGTAAGTTGGGTTCCCAGCTTGGATACGAACATGGGCTAACTATTAAAACAAAAACAGTCACTGTAAAGGCTGAGAATATCCAAAAAAAAAAAAAAAAAAAAGCTTAAAGGACTGAGTCATCCTAAATGGCGGAAACTGCAACATTCAGATGTGAATGTTACTCTAAAACCTCAAAGTAGTATTCACTGAGAGTCCAGAAATATTCTGTATCAACACGCAGTCCTTTAAATACTTCAATAGTTAGATGGAAATTTCCAAGCAAAATAAGGATAAATATGTGCACACTTACTAGACAGTTCTTCTTTTTCACAGCTGTTGACACAAAGCCTGACATTTAAACATATTCAAGAGGACTCTACAGAGGAAATGACATCATTCACATGAAACAGAACATATTTTGCTTAGGGATGGTAATATGCGGGTTTGTCTTGTTTTGCATCCTGGGAAGCATTGAGCTTTTTGAGCTTTACTAAATATTTTTCTTATAAATTTCTCATAAGAGGACTATAGAAATTTCTTAAAAGAGGAAACCTGTGCTAGACAAGTAACTCTTGTTTAAAAGTAGTTCTTGTATTGCTTCCAGAAGAAGCTTGAGAGTAAGCAAGCAGTGGCTTAGAAATGAAACCAGAGGCAGGAGATCTGCTATCCTCAAAACTTATTTTGAGTTCTATTCTAAATTCAGAACCCACACTGATCAAATGGATTCCAAATTTGGCAAAAAAGAGACCTATCACCCCTCTAGCTCAGACTGCATTTGTTAATGGCTTTATGATAGTTTAAAAAGTAACTCTTTTTTTAGTTTATAAGAGCTTTCAAGACATTCTGATTCCTTCTTTTTCTTTTTGAATTTCCTAGTTCTCCTTTCTACATACCGTGAAATGTTGCCATATGCCATTTAGCAGCATGAACTTTCTCCCTAAAGAGGAATAGTCTCCATCATTACTGCAGAATTGTTGAAATAGATTAAGTCTCTGATTTTCCCATGAATATAAATTTGTTAAAGAATTCAAAATTTAGCAAGTACTCTAATTACTTTTCTTTGACCACTGTCTAGCTTAGCACTTGGAAAGGATGACGTTTGAAGGATAAGTCCCAGCATAAAAAGATGATCTTGAAAATGCAGCTAAGGAATGCAATGACTGCTAGAACTGGAGATGCTAAAGAACTGAGGCATGTAGGATTTGGTCCAGAGTGAATTTCCATATCCTGTTGATCAGATACATTATTACTTTTTTTTTTTTTTTTTTTTTTTTTTTTTTTTTTACTAGATCAGATGACAGGAATTAGAAACAGACTATAGAAAACATCAGGACAGAAGATGTTCATATTGTTTCATGACTGTTCTTATTTAAGTACAAGATGAGTTTAAGCAATAAATGAAATGGCCTGGAAGCAGGCAGATGCAAGATTCCAAAAATAAGTATTTTAGTAGTCTATTGAAGCTCTTTGCTACCTTTCTCAACTTAGAAGAAATACTCCTATGAGGTGGGTTCTGTTCTTGTAAGTACTTTTCTTGGGAGAGGCAGTTGTTAACATACGTGCATTAGGAGAGCTGGAAAGTGAAGCTTGAAGATTGACTCCTGCAAGCCTGCCCGCACAGTTTGGGCTGGAAGAACTCTGAGAGCAGTTCTGCAAGGCAATTCCAGTTGCAGAGCAGATGCCAAATTCATGTTTCAGTACACTTGTGCTTTACATCAAGACTTCCCTGATATGTTCCAGAAGAACTAAGTCCAAACAGATTTTAAATGCAGATGCTTATGTTACTTGGTTCAGATTGTCACGCAAACTCAGTACGCTTTTTAGAAAGTTTTAATAGATCTAAGTCACTTTACATCATTTGAGTTTGAAGGGATACACTTTGCTGGAAAGACCAGAAATTAAGAACTAAAGAACTCTTCTCTGCAGGTGGGAATATACTTTTGTCAATCACTCAGAAAGAGATTTGCATTATGATTTTCAAATCAATATTTTTCTGACAAGCCGGACATACTTAAAATAGCATTTCTAGTATTTCCTTGCTATGAAATAGGCCTATTTAATGCATAATGCTTTACTCTGGAACTTGAATACCGTCAATATGAAAAGACCTTTGATCTGCCTGTTTAGTATAAAGCCAAGTATAGATTTCCTAACGATTAACTCACATCTGCCTACACTATGAACATCCATACCTACCCATTGCACCAGTTTTAAGAGATGAAATAAGGTAAGACATGTTAAAAGAGGACTATTTACAGAAACAAGTGATAAGACATACTGACAACAGGCCTGGTTTATATTTTATTGTTCAGAAGTAGCCAAATTAAATTAAAAAAACCCAAACTCAAACATAAAAACCCCCGCAAACCTAAATTAAAGTAGGAATCTGAGGCTTAAATCATGCTTCAGGTTCATCAAAGTAAACACAGGAAAGATTTTCCAAAGTACCTGATGGTGTTAAGATCACAACTTTATCTATCCATTCTCTTAAGTGACTTTTCTGCAGTAGCCCTAAGAGCATGCTCAGATTTTGGCCAACTCTTACACCCCACAGGACCCCACAGTGTGTCTGTGAGCCATCTAGACTTCCTAAAGGCACGCTGGCATGTTGGCTGCATACAAGATACTACATAAACAGGAGTAGCAGACCCACTCTTCAGGTGCAAGATCTTTTCACTTGCTGAGCAACTGATTGCTTAACCACCAAGACACCTTTAGAAAATCACGCTTTAGGAAACATCATTTAAAGCTCAAGCTTTTACTGAATTTGCAAACTAATATCTATTCACAGTCTGTCTTCGAGGGACAAAGGCCCATAAGAAGTGCTACCTCATATCAGAAGGCACCAAGCATTTTCATGAAGCCAATGAAGACTGCATAGCCAAGGGAGGGACACTGGCTATCCCAAGGAATAGCGATGAAACAAATACTCTCCGCGACTATGGCAAGAACAGTATGCCTGGAGGGTCTGAGTTCTGGCTAGGTGTCAATGACATGGTAAATGAAGGGAAGTTTGTTGATGTTAATGGCATGGCTCTACAGTACTTCAATTGGGATCATGCCCAGCCAAACGGGGGGAAGCGTGAAAATTGTGTCTTCTCTTCAACACAAGGCAAGTGGGTGGATGAGGTCTGCCGTACTGCCAAAAGATATATTTGTGAATTTCTGATCCCGTAATTCCATACACAAGTGATCATGACCATATTTTGGGTTATTAACATGCCATCTTTTCTTGTTAGCAGCCCCTCCCACTTAGACAGTGGTGAGTTAAAAATATCCATCTGTTGCATTATACTCGCTCTTTCCTGAAACAGAATTTTTCTTCATTAATTTATTTTCTACTCAGATGCTTAAAATGTTATGTGTAGTGAGTGCTCTCATCATGTACAGGAATACATGCTATATTTTGACCTATACTGCATCGTATTTTGCCATATTCTTTCAGCCTGATGTTCAGGTTACTGGGGTTCACCTTCATTTCTGCACATCTTCATGGTAGAAAGGTTTTTGCTTGATCTCACATCTCTAGTGAATTTATTGAAAGTATACAAGAAGATTGCTGCATGGAGACATGTTCTAACAGAAGATGTAGGGCTCTTCTCTGTTCCAGTGCTTAAGGAAGACACTGAGGTTTATCCTGGGAAAACGGCCATCCTCCTTACAGAGTGTAACAGGATGGATTTGTGACCAAGACTTTTACCTATGAGATAGGAAAGATAAAAAGGAAAATCTGATGATAATTTTTAAAGCACACAGAGTTAAATAAGATACACTGCTACAAAATGGGGGAAGTAGCTATTATAAATATCAGGTCTAAGCATGGTTGTTTCTAAATGTCTCAATTATGGTTAAATATTAGATATCACTTGAAGCATTCCTGTAGAAGAATCCAACCTGGGACTTGATCATGGTGCTAGCATGTAATCCCTTAGAAAGATGTGCAAATGCCTCTCCTGCTGGATCAGAATGAGGCTTTATTATTCAGGCATGAATGGAGAGGAAGGGTTCCCTCTCAGGCACAACATACCCCCTCAATCTCCTCTCTCCATGTTGTGGGTAGCATGCCTTGCTGGCACAGATGAGTGGGGCCAAACTATCACTCACTGAGCCATGTGCAGATTTTTCCATTTGATACCCAACATTTGAGCTAGCTATTTTTTGCTATTCTTAACATCACAACACATATTTGCCTTCATGTTATAAACTGCAGTTTCTCCGTCATGTAAAGGAATTTCAATAAATGATTTAAATATATTGTTGCTTGGAGGTTAATTTCTACTTTTTCTCTTTTAATTGTGCAAGATTTTCTTAAATTGTGCAATAAATTTGCAATTACTGGTATTTAAATGTAGTAGTGTTTTTAAGAGCTTTAGCATACATGCAAAGGCCATTATTTCCAAGTGCTTTCTTGAGGATTCATAAGAACTTTGGGTGTTCTATACCACATCTTTACTGTACATACATGCCACAAGACAAAATCCCTACTTGCTTGAGTATCATTTAAGATGCAAGCACTCTGTGCAGCCCTGTAATATGTATGGCAATTAATTCAATTTGCCAGCATGTAGGCCTAATTCTGAGTTGTCTTACTTGGATCCCGAGTTAAACAAAGGAGCAAAAAGTCCCCAGAATTTTCTATCAGAATCTACCAACTGTGGTTACGAAGCAATATTCCCATTACCTATTTTGTAACACAATTAAAAGTTTGCAGTCATTTCCTATGGCTTCTTTACCTCTGCCTGGAATAGTGTTATCTGAGCATATCCCTACAGCTACAAGCAAATTGCAAGTTCAGTGCAAATTCAAAAACCTGCTTACTGCAAACAGCTATCAAAGTTCGATGAGTTTATAAATTGATAATCAATATTAAGATTCACAGCAGAACTCTTGATTAAATAACTAATAATGGCAGAGATGAAGTAAACTGGAAAATGACAGAAAAAAATCTGATGTGGCTGGAGATGGAAAGGAAATGGTAGGATGATGAAAATCTCTTGGAAAGGCCTGCAGTGGCAGCAAGACAAACAGAAAAGAAAGTAGAAACATAGCAGGGAGAAAAACTTTGTCCTATCAAATCAACCACCACTACCTCCCATCTCAGTGCACCTGTGTGAAGGGAACTCAGAGCAAGGATAAGTATCTGCTGCAAGGTTGGCTGGCTCTGACCCACCAGTTCTCTGCACAAGTTCTTATCACCATCCTTCTCTGTGTTTCCTCTTTCTGGATAACACTCAGTATTACTTGTGTTTTCCATTTGAGTAGATTGGGCTTCCTTCTCTAGTCTTTTGTCTACCTAGTCTCTTCCAATTAGTTTTTTTTTAAATCCTCTGAGGTCTCCCGGTGATGTTTTCACTGCAAGTTCCAGCTCTGAGTTCTTCGTCTCCTCACCAAGTTGTGCAACAGGACATAACTGCAACTTTTAGGTATGTGACTGCAAATCAACTCCGGAAAAAGCTGCAACACTCCCACCCAGTGGTACAGCAGCAGAACGCAGAACACAAGTCTGAAGCGCCATTTAAATGGTATTTACTGTACAAAACACTGCTTTCAGTTCCTTCCAGTTATTTTCTAATAATGTTTGCAGGAAAATAGAAAATTTTTTTTAAAGACTTAATATTAATTTTCAGAAGTGCTTGTCACTAAAGCTAGACATACATTATTTGTATATCTGATGACAAGTATTAGCAAATGTCCATTTTAGGCAGAAAAAAATAAGACTTTATTGAATTCCAGGTATGTTATAGATTCTGCCTTGACAGCATAGCTGTCTTGCTACAGAGCTGCATCGCTTTGCTTCTGTCACATGTATTTCAGCACATAGTAATGTGAGCTTACACACACAAATGTAACCATAGCCCTTTTACTTACTAATATTTCCTCCCTCTTTCTCCCACCTTTTTCTCTTGATTTTTCCTGCTGCCATTTATTTTTCTCCATACATTATTCTTTTCCACAGTCCTCATACATACTTATCAACCCCTCTGGGCAAGAAAATTCTCTAGGACGCAGAAGTCTGCTTCTGTGTATTTAAAATTATATCAGTTAAGGCTATCCGCTATGCCTTCACCGCTTGTCAGTTCCTGCTCTGAAATCTCCACCGAGGGCGCGGATCTCCCGTCTGAACTGTTAGGAGCAAGCAGCGGGTGTGGTGCAACAGAGGGATTTTCGGGGCAATGTGCTGCTCGCAGGATCCGGCCCGGCGCTGCCCGCGCATCCATCGCTTACAGCTGCCCTCTCAGCTTCAGCACCGGGCGCCGGCGGACAGCGCCGTCCCGGGGCGGCTGCCGAAGGGCTGCGGTCTGCCCCGGGATGGCGCTGTCCGCCAGCGCCCCGTGCTGAAGCTGCGGGGGCAGCTGGTGAGTGCCCCGTGCAGAGGAGGTCCTCCAAGCGGGGAAAACTGCCTCTGACTGCATGGCAGAGGCTCTGTGGGGTTCTGCCCCAGATCGTCCGGGAGCAGGACTGCAAAACTTGTCCCTGGGTCTCCCTTTGGAGAATTCACGCCCGAGCTCTGCTCCTGAATGAGGGCTGCATCTTCTACACCTTTGAAATACATGCAATTTATGATTGTTTTATATAAATTCAGTGTTTTGATTTTTGATTTTTTTCTTAAGTTATAATGTATGCCAGGAGTTTTGCTCTTTTGTGAGATGTTTAAGTCATCTAGAAAATCGGTTGAAACAGAAATTTTTTTTGTATCACTTGCAGTGTAAATAAAAAGATATTTACCACATATTAATTATATATTTAGGAAAATCTGTCTCAGCTGGTCATGCTTTTCGAAGGCTGAAGTGCAAAAATAATGATAGGAGGAGAAGAAGGGATGAGGGACTATCAAAAAAGGAGAGAGAAAGGATTAAAAGCACAAGCTTTTTCCTTAGGATAGAATCAAGCTTTAACCAGTAGTGCCCAACAGCAGTAGAACTAACCCTTTCTAGAACTCAACTGATTTGTTAAAATTTTACCTATATGTAATCAGAGTTGCCTCTTCTAACTTACAATATTATCATGTTCTTGTTTTCAGGTCCTTCTTGTGTACATGGTAAAACAAAGTTCCTATTCAGAAAAGTTTACTGTCTGGATTAAAAAAAAGGAAGATTACAAACCCCATTTTACATAGGAGAAGATGAAGCATAAGGAAATTAAGGATTGAAATTAGCATTGCTTAATAGAGTCCTCATGCCAAAAGTACCCTCTCTTCCAATAGAGACCCTGAATTTTCCTCCAAAAAAAAAAAAAAAAAAAAAAGGCCACATCATGTCAACTTTATTTTTGATTCTTGAATCAGATAATGCTACGCTTAGCATTCAATTAACAAATACTGTACTTCATATTTACTTCAGAACATCTAGAGTAATTATGTTAGCATGTGCTACATGATTACTACAGTGAGTGTGTTACTGTTGAACTGCTCTATAAATCTAACATACTGTTAAATAAATTATCATTTTACAGATTTAGCTGAGCACTCAATTTGAGCTAGCTAAAGCAGTGTGAAAAGCAGCAAGATTAAAAGCATGAAGCAGAACATGGCCAGTACCTAATTAAGCAGGGAACAATATGGTGAAATGAAAATGTGGATAATGCATGTGAATTTATTATAGGAAACCTGTTCAAATTTGACACTATTTCAGTTAATTTCCATTCAAGACTGAGGTATTTGTCCTTGTTCAAATACATTTTATTCTGTATACTTACAATGTTATGATTTTAAATAGTTAGAGAAGTGGAACGAAAAGAAAACAACTTCTGTTTCACTCCAAATATATTTCATATGCACTACACAAAGTTAAACCATTCCATATAAAAATATGGCTACTGTAAAGATTTAAGATTTTTAGTTAGTAAAGGACAGGAGTTAAGCAAATAGATTCCTCTGCTACTTTCATCTCACCTGGTTAGAAGTAACACCCGCATTGAAGTCAAACTTAAATGTTAAGACATATACCAGAGCAATACACTAAAATGCTGAAGACAAACTAGTATTGCTAGTAATTTTTTTCTGAGCATTCAACTCTAAAAAACAAACAAACAAACAAACAAAAAAACAAAGAAATAAAAAGAATTAGAACTGAGAACCATTTTGGTTTTGGTTACTAGAACCACTTTGGCAATGCTGGTATTATTTGTTCTGAATAATATCAGATTTTTTCTTGAAAGCCTCTGAACTCATCAATATTTTTGATGGGCCCAAGCATAAGTTGCCTCACTGGCCTCAACAGCCAGGTAACCCAAGAGCAGACGAAAGGCTGACAAACGGATTGTTTGCCCTCTGTGCACTAATGGTGCTGCTGTATGATGTCTGTGATAGAAATCATATACTTCTAAGAAAGCACTGCTCCATGCATCCTGCCTGCTCCATAGTCTGTTGGTGAAATAAAGTCTTGGAATTGTTGGAAGCAGCCTATCACTAGTTTATTCTATATCAGCTGTGTAATATTGCAAATCACAAATTTGTAAAATCTGGTCATCTCTATGGGAATTACTTATGAAGGCTAGTGTGCACTGAAAGGAAGACAAGTCAAGGTACACAAGAATAGGAACTGGAAAAGAGCCAGCTCCCAGTGGACAAAAAGACATGGTGCCAAAGTAAATCTATGAATCAACAGTGACTGAAAACAAAAATAAGAGGAAAGAAGTTGAATATATACTTATCACTTTATTTTCTTCCTCATTTGATTTTTATATGTTGAATCTGTAAAGGTGTCTAAGGTTTTTACATTATAGGGAGCAGATGACCCATATACTGAGAGATAATACATGTGGTAACATCTTATGTGTTACCTGCAACCATCTGATATCTTCTTTTGCTGATTAAAACACAGCACTAAGAATATTGCATACTAAAAATCAGTGCTTACAACATTGACATCTTCCTAAAGAATTGTCTAGAGCGTTTAGTCTGGACATAGAATCTTTCCAACTAAGTCTAATATTCTCATTTCTGTTTTCTTGTAATTCATTCTAAAATAATGCAAGAGATGGGACTACATTTCCACAGGTTTTTCTGCTGGTATGTGCATTATAAAGAATGTGAGCTCCTTTTTGCATGTATAATCACATAAACATTCTTTTAAAATTAGTTTTCAGATGATTAAGTAGGGGACCATGTATCTTGAGAATGGGAAAAAAAAAAAAAAAAAGCCTATAGCAGTGGATGGATTTGTGGAGAATCCACTTCAGTTTTTGGGATTAGGCCAGATTACATTGTGGAATAGAGGTAATGTAGTGGAAATGCCAAGTCATGGCCTGAAACAGTGACTGAGCACCTGGTGGGAAGGCAGGGCCAACCCAGAGAAGATCAGGTGCATGCAATGCATCTGAGTGACTGGAAGGTTTGGAGCCAGGATCCACCCCTTCCCAGACCTCATTTAAGGGTTGGCAGTGGAGGTGTAGGTATCTTTTGCTAGAGATACCTAACTATGTGAAGCTTTCTGAAGGTAAGCAGCTCTTTTCCTTCATTTCTGTATCTTTGGCTGCTGCATTTGGGCTTGTTCTCATTTGCAGTAGCTATAGACTTTGTCACCCTGCTATCATTGTCCCACTATAGCGTTGTAAGTAATAAAGAGAGCAGCTTTGTCTTTTTCCATACTTTTCTATGCTCTTTTCAAAATAAACTGTGTTTCTATAATACTATTATTTTTCCTACAGTATTTTTGCTGGTATGTTGCAGTTAAGTAACATCCACTGGATTCTGGCACAGCAGGGATCCTTGGAGATTTAATGAAACCCTTATTCATTCAAAGGAAAGCTTTGCTGCCATTTTTCAGTTTTTTTTTTGTTTTTTTTTTTTAATCCAGTTTTTTTGTTTTCCAGTAGACGTCCTACTGAAACTCTACTAGTGCTGAATTAAAATTAGTTTCTTAGCAAACAAACTCTATCTGCATGCATGTGCACATGCAGATAACATCCAAGACTGGAATCTTAGTCCATAAGTACACTTCTACTATGAGTTAGTAAACTGTTAATAGCCCCTTACATGAGTAGCGTGTACCATATACCACTACCTCAACCTGAATCACTAATAACTTTCCAGATATAAGAAGGTAGCATGCAAAAATAGCCTCTACACCTTTCTAAAAGAAATCTCACAAGTAGATTGTGAGATCTTATGCATGTGACCAAACCATTAAGGAAAAAAGAAAAAGGCATATGCTTATAAGAATAATAAAATATAATAAATTCATATGAACTAATATGGCACTGAAAATACTCCTTTTGTAAAGGGCCTGGCAGTCAAAGTGTGTTTTTTTTTTTTTTTTTTTTTTTTTTTTCAGGATTGTAGGTGGCCCTTTGTTTTAAGAAAGGTTGAGAAGTACTCTAAAAACATCAAAAGAGTTTTCATAGTTAAGAACAATTTATTGGTTGGCTGGTCCATGTAATAGTTGTTTATTGTTATACATTAATCACACTGTAACCTTTAACAAATTTTTTATAAGTGTTAATTAATAAAAAACATCTTTTTGTTAGTGTGCTGTCAGTATTATTAATCTGTTCTTAATATCATGAATGACATATAGCCCCAATAGTCTCATTCTGTTTCTTGGCAAGGAGCAATAAGTAGGAGTGAATAGGCAAGGTTAAATATGAAACATTGATTAGAAGGAAATGATTACCATATGAATTGGGTAATTCTACTGAAATATTAAGGGAAGGTGATAAGAATAGAATGTTCTGGAGATTCTGCCAGTTTTCTTTCCCGTGCATTGCATTAGTAGCACTGCAGTGTTAATCCATTCAGTCATTGAAAGAAAAGAAGAAAAAAAGCCACTGGTGAATAGGCAGGGAAATGTCAAGCTTTACGCAAGATGCAGATGTTCTTTATTATACAGTGTACAAAGACTCTGAGAAAGGAGCTCATTAGTAGTGCTGGGTGAAAAATGCATTGTTTGATTTTTGTGGTCAAACCAAAAAATCAGGAAGGGGAAAAGTGACTAAACTCAGCCAAAAGTTTTGAGTGTTGGCATTCTTTTCCTTGGAGGGAAGAAAGGAATTGGGTGTAGGAAGGGGGAAAAAAGCAGTGAAAAACGAAAAGTTGACCTGCCTTGTAGCAACTGTACCAACTATCCTCTATAACAGCTGATGAGAACATATACTCTTCCAAGTCAGAATGAATATAGTATGTCTATGGGATCAGATGACTGAAGTCACATGTTCCAAGACAGCTAGACGTGATTTTCCTTTTCAAAAAAATCTATGTAGCATGGAACTATATTTGAACTAACAAGCTCTGCTGAGAACAACTGTGCGTCTCACGTGCTACAAATGTTCTTTGGATTGAATCATGAGAAAGTGAGAGCACACCAACTACCATAATCTGTGATTGGTTTACATCTTTCTCAGCAGCAATGTCAGACAGCATAAAAGGTGATTTTATGCCATTGTTCTTTTGTGATCCAGCTTTCTGCACAGACAGTAAGATTTGCTTGAGAAATATTGGAGGGCAAGAACATCTGCTTTTTACTTTTTGCTTCTCTCCACCTTCTGGCTCAACAGCATACTGCATAGGTGTCTGTTTTATTGTCAGGAACTAGGAAACTCTTCACATTCTTCTGAAACATCAAGATACAGTTAAATTCTATTGAGGAGAAAGAGAACTTCTACTCCCAAATAAATAACGTTAGTTACTAGAAGCTAACGAATAGCATGGAAAACATTCAGGAATACAATCAATAGCTGTGAGGACTGAGATCTGCTTTTTAATACTGTCTGCAGTTATGTTTAAGTACTCTGAACGCTTGTTCAATGTTTGTTGTAGATCCCCACTAGAGCCTTGTTTCTGGCCTAGGGATGCAAAAGTGTGAAGATTTTTTTAGTTTATTTTGAGGATTTCACTTTACCACCAATGATAGAGTAAATGTGAAGAGTTTTGAGTTTGATCAGAGATTTAAAATGCTGGATTCTCTTCAACTGCAGAATAGAGATTCCAGCAGAGAAATACTTTTGCCAAGAAAAGCAATTTAAACATGAGTAATGAGGGTACATTGTTAAGCATTACTCTTTAAAGATCTATTTTTCATTTTTAAAAGCTGCACAAGCACAGACTATTTTTGGAAGCAGCCTCCCTGTTGACCTGTCTTCAAAACCACAGAACATATATTCTCATTCAGAAAGGAAAGGTAAATACCTTAATTCAAATATCTTGTACAATAAAAGCCAGGCTTTCAAGGGAAGTCATGACCGGTGTTTTAAGAGTACATTCGGACTCAAGCCTCAAGTTTCAACAGTATTCATCGCTCAGTAACTTACATCCTTTTGAAAATCCATCCACTTGGTGCCGATGTGAGAATTCAGCCATTTGAAATTTTTTCTCTGATACAGACACTTCATTCTGTGAAATGCACTGTTTTCCAGGTCATTATGTACCATTCGATATTAAATTCTATGTATCCATTAATTTGCACTTCCCTGAATGCTTTTGTTCTCATTAGGTCATCATAATACGAAGTTAGTAGATTAAGTGACTGTGACTGGATTTTTTTTGTTACTAAATTACAGAATCAGTAGAAGTCAGGAATGCAAATGAATATACTGCTAACATTTTAGTGAACTCAGATTGATTTTCAGGCAGAATGAAAATTGGCTGAAGGATCATAAAAAGAAGATAATAGTCCACCAAGGAGAAGTACCCAATGAAATGCTTCAGGGACATGCATTGGGCCTCATGCTATTTAATTTATTTTTTTTTTTAGATGACAAGGCTGGCTCTATGGGACACATTTTCAGCTGTGTGGCACTGTAGACCATCTAACTTCAAACACAGAAACATAACTAGTGATCAGCACAGTTCTTTTAAGACCAAGTGTTTGTCATGAGTCTGTGCTGCTGTATTTCTCTTTACCCCTTCTTAACTTTAGTAAGCCTTATATGGAGGCTCGTTTCTATCATGTCTATCCCGACTGGCTAGCCCATTGCAGGCCACACAAGTCCTAAGAATTGCTTTGCCACGATTTTGTTGTTATAGATGGCCTTACAAAAAGATTTGCACAATACCTTTTTTTGGAGGTTATGTTCCATATAGGTGAAATTCAGCTGAATTTAGGTAGTTGGCCCCTTTCTCCTGCTTCTGTGGATGTTTTTCTAAGAGGCACAGTATAACTCATGCCAAATGTATGGATAAACTGAGAAGGTTGATAAAGCATTTTTTAGAACCAAATTCTAAATATTTTGTATGATTGCACGTAGCATGTGTTAAGCAAGAATTCCCACAGTCTCATTAAGAAAATAACGTGTATTACCACAAACCAGGTGTGATGTGCTATGCTGGGATAACTGTTGGAGATCCGGGGAGAGAAGGAAACAAAAGCAGGTTGTTTAAACAGAAAAACAATGCACTATCATTTAAAGGTAACTGAAAGGGAATGTAGAAAGACTTATAATAAGCTGGACACAAACATCTCGTAAGTAAAATGTCACTGTCTATTATCAATAGTTTAAGCAAGATCAGTATCAGCTCAAGATTTCTCAGAGCAAACTTACTGCAATCCATACTGCACTGACATTTCTGGCAGCTTAGTGCTGCTTTTCCTTGAAATAATGCAGCAGTCAGCCGAAGGAAAAAAGAACCATATCCGCTATAATAATTCTGTAAAATTTATCAGAAAGTGTTTTTTTTTTTTTTTTGTTGTTGTAGGACTTCTGTTTTTTCCCCAGCAGTGTCCTATAAAGAATAGAATGTTTTCTTTAGCAGAACATCTTTCCCTCTTGATCTTCTCAGCCCTGCACTTAAACAATACATTTCTCTCTGTGCTGCTGTAAACTGACGATGCCATCTTCAGTGCTCTGTACTTACAATATGTTGCTTTCATAAATAAGACAACTCTGGTCATTAATCTGCAAGAAAAAGGGAAGGAGCATGTGGCTACTTAGTTATCCTGAGCTGCTGTGTTGAAGGAATTTTAAGAGAACAATTATTAGGAGTGAAGCATTTTTCAAGTAAAATGCGAAAATTCAATCTAAACAACAGCTGTCTGAACTGCATGCACTGTCCATAGGCTGCATCCACTGTTATGAGTGTGAGGAAGCTCATTAGAAACCAGATAATCACAAGTGATACCTCATTTGTTTCAGGAAGCGTAGTGGTAATTAATACTTATAAACAGTTACAATTACTGTTCTATCTTCTTTTCATTGTGCTCCATCTCTTTGTGGTTTTTTTTTTTTTTTGAGTAGTTACATACAAATCATTTGAATGCTTTTAAATCTCTTACAGTGGAAACTCCATGTTTTAATGTCTGTGGTCAGATATAACGTGCATCTTCATTTTAAAATACACTGGTAATTCCCTGTCTCCCACCTCCAGTAATGCTGCACACGCATACTTCAGCTTTCCTGTTACTGCTTCAGGTAGGAGCTGGGCTAATGAAAACTGAACCAGATGTTCTCCTATGTCCTCCAGGTCTGATGGTGTCCATATTTAACTTCAGATGTGAGTAGTGTCCCTGAACTCAAGGAACGAGGTCATAAAACCAAGAGTGAATGAAAATGTTTGTTGTGCTACAACATAAGAATTTTATAGATACAGAAACACTTATGACAAAGATTCCAACTCTGCAATTTCTACATTGGTGTTGTTAATAGCTTCCATATGCATAGGTTGTTTTTAGAAGACTGTCAAAAAGAAGGCCTATTTGAATCCCTTTAACTATGAAATCATACTGAAAATAATGTTTTTAGATGTAAGAAAGGAGGATGAAATTATTGAAATTTACAAGAATTAACTTGAGTAAAAACATAAGGATTTCAAAAGTTAAACAGTTCTCAAAACTTGAGGGAAAATAGTGACCTTCTCTATATTTTATGTAGAGCTGAGTTTGCCTCCATCCAAGGAACAAATACTAATTCTTTCACTTGAAGGATGTGGTGCATCCATACTGTGCAGCAACTCAAATATTCATTTATCATGTCCTAATGGATCATGCAGAGCACAGCCTTAGTCTAATGCTGAGGTTAGAAAGGCATGAGTCATGGAGGCAGAATTCTCATCTGAAAAGAAACAGCTGCAGCCTATGCAAACATGTTTTAGCAGCTGCTGAAAAACTATGATCTGAGAGCTGTTCAGAAATCCATGATATTCCTAAATCATGGCTTCTAAAAAACAGACACATCCTCAATCAAAGGGGAGAAACAACATTTTGTTGAGTTATCTGGATGCTTTTGCAATATCATGATCACTTTTCTCTTGCCCATCTATCTCTCAGTGCTCTAATAATTATCAGATCTATCAGTACTCAGATCTTTGACAATTGCTGTGATTCAGCAAAGCAGACGAGTCTGTAACTAACTTTAAAGAAATGTTAATTTTTTTCGCTATCTTAGGCTTGCTAATGTAAATATATATGACCAAATTTATGCCTAAGCTTATCATAGAGAAACAAAACAAGTACATTTGATTTTGAAGATTTAAAGTACAGCTAACATAAAATGAGATTAAGATTCCAATTGACATTTATGCTATTGTGAAATCAACAACCATTTCTAAATGCCTTCCTGTTTTATCCACATTCTGGCAGGCTGTGGAATCAATCTTGGTCTGCTAGGTTTAGAATTATCAGAAGAATTAATATCCAGTATTTCTACAGTTGGTGGATCTGAATGATGTCTCTGAGGCACTGATTGCTATAATATGACTCTTAAAGCAAGTAAGAGGATTTCAAGTAGAGTGGATTGTTTCCCCTTGCCAGAATTTGAAATTGAAATACATGGTTGTATTTCAGCATTTTTTTGAAAAAAAAATTAAGTAAATGAGTCACAAATTATAGAAAGTTGTGTGTTTTTTTTTTTTTTTTTTTTTCTTCCCAGTGAAACCCTTCTGAAAGGTAGGAAGTAGTTAAAACTAGAGGAGAAGAGTAATCTGTGAAAAGTATTACAACTACTGTGAGTGTCTGTCAGTTCCGAAGCTTCAAAGAGGAACCTGTGTGGTTTCTCAAATGCTCTTGTAGAAACAAACAATATAAGCCCATGACTACTGTGGTATCATATGACTCATGTAGTGCAGACATTCAAGACAGTTTGTAAATATCCGGGCTGCTTTACCAAACCAAGAATTAGCTTTTTCACACACAGCATAAGTACTGTTACAGCAAAGGCATTGGTGCACCTTAATGCATTATATGGATGTTGAATAACACGCCTACTTCTAAGATTTGATTTTTCTAGTCAAAAGTACACAGTGTCCCCATAGCACTGAAATACTGCAGAGATGTTGTTTACATTTAGGATGTAACGCATACTTTATGCAACGCGGTTGGGATGTCAGCAGACCAATGATTTCAACATTCCCATAGAGCACAGTTCATGCAGTGCTGGATACTGCGCACTAAGAGGCTGCAACAGGAGAAAACCCAACAATAGCTTTGCCTACTATACTAATTATTACTCTTTTTGTGTTTTAAATATCGATTTAATCTGTTTTCTTGTGCCCTACCACATTCTCAGTCACCTAAGAAATATTTTGGAAGCTTCCTGGACCGGAAGTGAATATGCCACTGAATTTCCCGTTCCAATTTTCTTTCTTTCTTTTTTTTTTTTTTTTTTAACCCTAAAGAGTATGGTTACAGCCTGTTTTAATACCCTCAGTTATGCCTGCATGGGAGCTCTCTGTTGTTCATGAGTGTGGTTTTTTATCCCTAGCAGAAAAGGATGATTTACTAGGTGTAATTTCTCAGAGGAGCTCTCAATGCAATGGGAGCAGTAGGGCAGAAACAAGTTCAAGGTACTTCTGTAGACGGGTAAGAGTGTTGTTAGTAAGTTGGGAGGGAACCAGGTAGGTCAGTATCTCAAGTAGTGCATTAGAACGTTAACTATGGAAGCCAGAGCCCTGCTGCACATTGCTGTGGCTGCACTGCCACCTGGCGCTGCTTCCCGAGGTTACAGCCTCTCTTCAGCGCTGGGTTTGTGTAAAACAGCCGCTGGAGGAGCAGCGGGAAGATGCTGTTGCAGAAGCTTCGACTCGGTTGGGTTATTATATAAATAGATGCGAATATGACAGCGCGTGTGTGTGGGGTCAGGAGCAGTTCAGGGGGCGCACTGAGTAACGGGAACGGACAAGGGCTGTGGTCAGCTGTCATAGCCACAAGCAGGGTGCTGCACATTAGCTATGAAATGGAAATAAATACTAATCCCAACTCACCAGCGCGCAGTGCTCCGATCCTCGCAGTGACCCTCCACTAACAGCACAGAGCTTAAAGAGTTGTTCCTTTTTCCTTGCTTTCTGGAGCTTTGTGGGGCTCATACCTCTCTACGAACGCTTCAGTCCCCCAATACCTAAGTTTGTTTTTTTTTGGTGCCGTCCTTAAAGATGTCAGCTCGGTCCCGTAGGAGAAAGCGGCTCAGTGACACACCTGAGGAGCGCTCCCGCCGCCTCGGACTGCGTTTCCCATGGTGCTCTGGGGCCGCGCCGCCGCGCCATTGGCGGAGACGGCCGGAAGAGGCGGTGCGGGGGCGGCCGCGGTCCGGCGGGCGGCAGCCGTGCGGGTCTGTGCGGAGCGACCGTCCCGATGGCAGCGCTGAAGTACGCGGGGCTGGAGGACACGGATAGCGAGGAGGAGCTGCCGCCGGGCTGGGAGGAGCGCACCACCAAGGACGGCTGGGTTTACTACGCCAAGTAAGGCGGGGGGGCCGTGCCGTGCCGTGCTTGCAGCCCCGTGCCCGCGGGTAACCTCTGTGGGGAGCGAGCGGTGCTGACCCGGGAGCGCGGGGTGCGGGGGCCGCCGCGTGCCGCGCTCTGTGTGAAGGGCGCGCGCTGAGGCTGTTCCGCGTGCGGGAGGTCCCGCGTGCAGCGGTGCAGTTCGCTTTTTAGCTTTCCTCTGTGCAGGAGTAGGAGAGAAACGCGCGCGTTGCGAGTTGAACGCGATAAACGCGCTCTTTGGGCTCTTCCGCGTGCTGCGGCTCGGATTTGCGTTTGGCACCATCTGCTGTGTCACTGACGATTGCGGCGTCCTCGCCGCTTACAGAAGGGGTGTGCTGCAAGGCGGCTCACTGACTGGGGTTTGCGTTTGTGTCTTTTTTCCTCTTTGGTGGTTTCTGTAGCCTTAAAGCCTCTTAGCCCTTAAAGGGTTACTCTCTTCCTCAGGAAGAGGGGAAGTGTCGTGTAGGCTCAGCACAGCTCAGACCTGTGCTGAACTGACTTCATCCCCTGAGTTTGGAAGCCGGGCAGGAGAGGCACTGAGGGACAAGGTTAGTGGGCGTTCGTTAGAGATGGGCTGGGCCATCTTAGTGTTCTTTTGCACCCTTAATGGTTCTCTGTGATGCAGATTCCCAATTCAGGTATTTTTATCTGAAGCCTTGTTTATAAACACTGCGGACTTGTAGGTGTCTGTTTGTCTTGGGTCCATCTCCTGTACGTTTATTTTGATGTCAAGAATTCTTTGAAAAATAAATGGCTTGCAGAAACTGGCCAACCTACAGAATAATAAAATGCTCCTTCTTGGGATGTGTGCTTGTTGTGCAGTTAATTCAGCTGTATGTAGTTAGTTAGCAGTGGTGAAACTGAAGTAATGCCCTTTACATCAGTGGTGTGATGCATCCTTACTAGCTGAGAATGCTTCCCAGTGCGTCTAAAACATAGTTAGGATGAAGAAGTGTTGCAGTACTGCTGCTTTCAGTGCATGCTCTACACCTGTGTTAGTTCTGCAAACTCTGGACATCTGTTTTCATGCCTCATTAACAACACGAACTTTAAACTGGAATAGGAATATTTTGGTTTAAGGCCTTTAAAGCTCTTTGCGATGAGTCAGTTCTGTGCCTAGCTGGTTACCAAAGCTTGGTGGGCACGCATTTCTTAAGCTATGATACTTAGCCTAACAAATAAACAAAATATTAAGTGGTGTTATAAGGTGGTGATGTATTCATATCAGACAGCAGGATCTTATTTATCTGTACTATAAGAACATCCTGAAGTGTGAGCGCTGCTCAAACAGGCACTTACTGAATCTCAGACCACCAGCTGTGGTTTCTGTAATAGAAAACACTGTGAACTGCGTGGTTTTTTAAGAAGGAAGAGTTGCATATGTGGTGTGCATGTTGCTGGTTGCACTTGATCTAGCAATTATTTGTGTATCTCTCAATAACACTGTCAGTTTTTATTTGGAACTTGAGCAGCTCTCAGCGGGGCACTCTTTAAGAATGATCCCATCCTGAGGCTGAATTTTACCAGAAGAAGTATTATTAGACAATTTTTTTTTAAACTTAAACTTTTTTTCTTTTTCCTTACAGTCACCTGGAAGAAAAAACACAGTGGGAACATCCTAAGTCTGGGAAGAGGAAACGTGTAGCAGGAGGTTTGTGTTAAACTTTTGTAATGAAGTAAAATTACGTTACAGAAATCAGTTGAAGATTATGCAGGAGCTATATTGATCTCTCACCTAGACAAGCTGAGGTTGGAAAATATAGCTGATTTCAATGGGGTGTTACTGATTGATGTGATTGTTTCTGTGTAGAGGGTTTGCTTTGCAGATGTATGGCTTTCTTATATTGTTCCAGAAAGACAAAGTACTGAGTCCAGAATGAAGGCATTTGTAGTAATGCCTTGTCACAGGCTTGGATTCTCAGTTTGGATTCTTGTGTCCTAGTGTCTTTTAGATACAGTATTTAGTATTTGTAACTGCCCATCCACGTATCTCTGGCACAAAGGGAAGTCGCATTAGTCTCACTTTTTTCTTATTTTCCCTAACTGTTGAACTTTTGTGTCAGAACAGAAGATACCCATTCTTGCAGAGCTCTTCCAAAGCCATATGATTTCTCAAGGGCCTTGAATCAGATCTTCCCAGAAGCTTCTGTGTGGTGTACTTAGGGATACTTCTGTGAAGCAGGGAATTGAAGCAGGAAAAACCCTCATGATGACCTCTTAACCTTATCTGAGCTAGAATGGGCTTTGGAGAAAAGAAGAGCTTATATTCGTTGGTAGGATTTTTGAGTAGGACTGACTGGATATTTGAAGAGAAAGCTTAACTAAATGTTTTTTTAAAAAAAAGAGATTGCAAACAAAGCTTTTCATCTGAAATGTTTTGTGTAAGTGGATAAATGGTGCAGAATTCTAATATTTTAAATACACTAATACTACATAGATAATAATATAAAAGTCCCTGTTATACCTAGTTTGGGTAATGAAAAAGGAGCATAGTGTAAAAGAACATACCAGGTGATGCTGTTACTATGCAGTTGAGGTTTTGTGACTTATACTTTGCTTATGTTATTCTGGAGAAGAACTAAAGCCCCTAAGGAAAATGTGTTGACAGTCCATATTTGTTTTGCTTATGGGACTATAACTTAAATGTTCTTACTAGATTTTGAACTGATGCAATTATAACCAACCAGTTTCACCTATGTTCAGTAATGCTGTGAAAATGCTCTGTTCAGTACTTGAGTGTCTGTTTTTTCCATCTTTGATCTAACATATCCCATACTTCCTTCCTCCAGGGTTCTGGTCTTCCAACTGTTACGTTGTATATAACTTTTCCTACATTTAGTTCAGTGTTTTGACAATTTACTTCATCAGGGTTAGGTACTAAACCATACAGTTTAGTGTACAAGTGTACAGACACCTGTATATGTATGTACTAGAAACCATGGTAACATTTTGCTGTTTTGTGCTATAATATGATGTAATCTGTATGAAGAATTACTTACTATGCTGGTCATTACAATTGTATAAGCTCTTTAGGTTGTAGTTTAGAGAAAAATTGTGTGTGATTAAGAAAGCAACTCTCCTTTCAAGTTCCAATATTTAAGTGCAACAGGAGCCTGAATTACCTACAGAAATAACACAAGCTGTTGCCAACATCTATTTGAGAAATCAGGAACTTCGAATCTGATTGTATTCAAATGCCTGTAAGGACGTAATGTTTTTGTTTTTCCTAGGTCTGCCGTATGGATGGGAGCAGGAGACTGATGAAAGTGGACAGGTCTATTTCGTAGAGTAAGTATTATAAAGATGTAGAATATGGAGAAGTAGAACAGCTGTTTTAGGCTGGGTAGCCTTTTTTTGTTATGATACAGAGACACTATTTATAAGCAAAACTTATAAAGTATGTATAAAACTTAATCAGTATGTAATTACTATGGATTTAGCAACTTCTAAATTTACATTTGTGATTTACTGAATAATTCCATGTGTGTAGAAATAGTAACTTGGGTGGCAGATTGAAGTGACAAATTGCCAATGGATCTTCAGGCAATGTTTATGTAGGTGCATTCAGTTTATTTAACTTCACCAACACACTCTGCATGTGCAAGAGAACTGTTATGCCATGACCTGAACTAGTGATTGAGCACCTGTTGAAGGAGTAGCTGGCCCAGTAAGCACAGGTGCAAACAATTCGCCTGCCCTTCCCATATGACTGGAAGGGATCCATCCTGGGCTCATTTAAGGGCTAGCCTCCAAAAGGGGGACGTCTCCAGGAAGAAGGCCACTTCTTAAGAAGTGTTTTGTAGCTAGGGACCCTGTCACCAGTTGGATGAGTCAGCTTTTTCCTGTATGTCGTTAGTGATATTCCTAATGACTCTGCCTAGTGTGGCAAAGAACTTACCAGAAGCAATTTCGCTGCTTCCAAGGACCAGCAACATGTGACTTCAAAAACATAATGGTAACTTCATGACTTGGTTACAATGCTGCTTTGAAGATAAAAGATGGAAACAAAATTGCTGCACCTCTGATTCATTGCAGTCTGAAGAACTGAAAGAAAAGTGGATGAGAATTAAGGTAGTGTAGAACTTCAGAAGGCTAAGAGAGAGAGGTTCACAGAAGCAGGAAAAGATTTCTGAGAACAATTCCTTCCTGTGTATTTTCAGGAACAGGATCAAAAGGAATAGTTATCTTAGACTGACATGGCAGAATTAAGAATATTTACAGGCCAAAATCACATAGCTTCTTTGTCCTGTTACAAAGGGCTGAAGACTGAAAGTTACTGCTCTTCCTGATAACTGTCTGAAGAAAGCTAACCTGTGTTACAGGAAGGTGAACTTGACCAAATAAAGCCATTAACATAGCTAATATGAAGTTAATTGTTTTCAGTTGTTTGAAGGAGAAATGGAAAAAAAGAAAAAAAGTACTGAGCTATATTTCTTGTTGGCATATTGCTTCAAGGCAGTGGTACAGGTCCCTTTTGAAGAGCTCTGTATAGAAGGTAGTATTCCCTATATAGTGTAATCTTTTTTTTCCTGTGAGAAAATACTGTTTATATGTGAGTGTCAGCTCCAGAATCAAATTGTAGTGGATCTGTATACAGTTTCCTCATGGACACTGCCACTGTCAGAAAAAGAGCTAGTAAAATAATTAGCATAATTTTAACAAAAGTGGGGAAAAAATGACTTTGGGGCTTTTAAATAATAAACTGGAATAGTACAAAACAGTGGTTGAAATACACAAAATTATATGCAAGTACAGTATGGTCAAAGTGGTGTAATTTTTCTGTTCTTTTACAGCCACATAAACAAAAGAACTACCTATCTGGATCCGAGATTGGCCTTTACAGTTGAAGATAATCCAGTAAAGCCACCTACTAGACAAAAATATGATGGTAACAGTACTGCGATGGAAATACTTCAGGGTCGTGACTTGAGTGGAAAAGTGGTTATAATCACAGGAGCAAATTCGGGAATAGGTAGGTTGCCATTACACATACAGTAAAGTGTGACAATCTTTGTCTTACAGGCTAATTTGTTATAATGAGTTTTTCTAAATATCTGTATGCTTGTGGTATTTGAATGTGTTTCACATCGTGTGGATCTAAAGCCTCTAGACAGTAAACTTTGTTCAGGCTTGTGTACTTTTTGTAATAGAAGTGCAGTGTATGTGGAGCTTAGAGGAGAGCCACGTGGATGACAAAGTTTTGAAGCAACTGATTTTTTGGTCTAGTAAATATCGATGGAAGTATTTTAGTGTCGTAGGAATAAGTAGGAATAAGGCTTGTAATGCTGCAAGGGAGTTCAGACAAAATATTGAGGAAAAACTTTCTAATGGCAACAAGTAAACTCAGGTAAAGATTTTCTGCAGAGACTGTGGGATCTTTATCTCTGGAGATATGTTCTGCCTGATGATGAACTTGTGTTAGAATTCTATAATGGTTGATTGTTTGAGGCAAAAAGGAACGTCTGTGTTCTCTTAGTATTTTCTAGCTGGTTCATAAATCCTTTTAGACGTGCGTCCCGTCTAAATATCTGTTAGGTAATGTTATTCCTGTAGTTGGTGAGTATTTGAGAGCAGCTATTATATAGCTGCTTTTGTTTTATTTTTGTCCTGAAGTTTGGCTCTTGGGGCTGTTCTGAGGAAAGAGAATTCCTTCTCCAACTTGCTAGGCTGTTTGAAGTTCCCCTCAGCAAAGGAGGAGCCACAAGTACAAGAACCATCAGTGTGGTTTGGTGTCAGATTTGAACATGTTAGGTAAACTTAGGATTCACCTAGATCCTAGATAACACTTTTTCCCCACTTATGAGGACTGTACTTTTTCCATTTTCTTCGTGGTGGGACCTTGTGAATATTGAAAACTCTTATGCAAACTTTTTAGAGTAGGATCTTGACTGACATATATCCAAGAACACTGGAAAAGCAGTGTTATCTGACAAGTACCAGATGGAACATTTAAAGCTTTTTTTTAGTTAGCAGTTTGTGCACATATCTTGTAGTCCTTGTTATAGTCCTGTAGATTAGTATTGCAGTTAGTGCAGCAAGCATCCACAAAAAGTTTGTGTTTTTTCCTATAAGATTTACACTCTGCATTTTTAGTACAGAATGTCTTGAAACTGTATCCAGCTGCAGAATTTGCTCTGTGTACAACTGTGCAGTTTCAGAACACTTAAGAATGAGAGCTTCATCAGGAGAAGAGCTGCTGCTCAGACTTGCTGAATGAGCTAAGTTGTTTCATAGATGGTGAAAGATTAATCCAAGGTGTATGATGCTTTGGTCAAGGCTTTTTCCTTGGTTTCTCCCTTAATTCATAGTCTGGAGTGATCACAAGCAAGCTATCCTTGCATCAGGTCTTGTTCACAGGCAAAACTATTGACTATAGGAACACGTTGTAAAATGAGCATCTGAAGTAACAAAGAATTGTTGTTTATTGGCTTTCTTTGTTAATTCATCAGCTGGCTGGGTAGTATGCATGTGATTTTTTTTTTTTTTCTTTTCTTTTTTGACCTGTTCTTTTTTTCAGTTTAAAGTTAATGCATGTAAGCACATTTACACAGGAGTTTGTGTACTGTTCAGCCCTGTGTGTGTGCATGTGTGTTTATGCTTATGCACTCTTACAGTTTACTGACACAGACTTACTGTGTACTGCATACACTTTTAGTTTTACCCCATGTCAGATGCATACCAAAGACCATACCAAGACCAAATGCATACCACAAGCTGAAGTATTAATGAAATAAGCCTTAGGCATGTACTTCTTTATGAAGCTGGGACATAGAGAGTACAGAACTATGAAGCTGATGTAGTAAATATATTTGATTAAGATGGTGTTATGGCCTGTATAATTCAGCTCATGCATAACATGTTGCAGTTAGTGTTGCAGTAGGTCCAGTCTTCTTGTTGGATGTTATTTACTGGTTGCTGTTGGAGCAAGGCTTAAGAAGAAAGCAGTTCTGGGGTTTATGTCTGTTATGTTAGCTTGCTAAAAGTCACACAGATACTTTGAACGTGTCTGTTGTGTAATGGATTCCAGTGTGGAGATCCGTGTGGGCTTTAGTATGTCTGTGTACTGTTCTTGAGTCATCCATGTGGAAATACTAATTTGAATGTGTAAATATGTGGAAATACTAATGTGGAAATACTACCTTGAGCATAGTCTAAGCAATTTTGGAGCTTATTCCCTGTGCTAGAAAATACAGAATTATACATATGCCATTAATTTTCATTACATATGCAATTCATTTTCATTAGCGACTTGACGATGGCTAAAGAGTTACTTTGTTCTTACAGTACAAGGAGCTCATAGGAGATCAAGAGTTATCAGTGAAACATTTTTTTTGTTTTCTTTTTTAAATTTTTAAATTTTGGAAGGTTGAAGAGGCAGTAGTTCTCTGGCCTGCTTCTTGTACGGATACGATATCGCTTTCTGATTGTTTCACTAGAGGGCTCTGTTGCTCTTTGGAAATGTTGAACAAAAGCAACCAGGTGCTTTTTGCTGCTTTTTGGTAAAAGCTCCTGAAATGTTGTGTGTGTATTCTTATCAGAGCAAGATTAAATAATAATAAT
The DNA here is from genome assembly GCF_019238085.1 of Lagopus leucura. Classification (NCBI taxonomy): domain Eukaryota; kingdom Metazoa; phylum Chordata; class Aves; order Galliformes; family Phasianidae; genus Lagopus; species Lagopus leucura. Next base: position 3,590,565 of record NW_024962271.1, on the reverse strand, counting down.
AAAAAATTAAGAAATACATCAGGTGTTATCTAAGCTTTATTTTGTAAACCGTGTTGCACTTTCAACTGTTCAAAATTACTTTTTTAAAGAACAATTGTTTTTAATATCAGGGGAAGTGTAGTGAATTTGTTATTCTGTGCCTTATGGTGTATGCTGCTGTGTAGTTTTAAGATTCACACAGTGACGTGACCTTGAAATACACATTCTATTTCCTGTACCAGGTAAAGTTGTGTTTAGCCTGTTATGACTGTTAGAATATGAATGAGCAGCAAATTGTAAGTGCTATGGTGGTATATTATGGAGGCAAAATGTGTATGTTCTGTGCAGTCAAACAGGTTCCACGAAGGACTTTTAAAAATCTGTTTCCCAGATTTTTTTGCAAGACTGCATTTATTATCACATCCAAACTAACACAAACACAATCAACTGCTAGTGTAATATGTTTCATTTTGTGCTATGTGAAGGTCAAAAGACATTTCTGAATTGCCTTTCTGAGGGATGCCCAGATGAAGCACAAATTGTCTCTAAAAAATGTAAAACATTTTTGGCTTCGAGCAGCATAACTCTTTAAAATGCTGAACAAAATCCAGAAACTTCAGTTATAATGCCATTTGTTTTAATGTTTTCCTTGATTATGCTTTATCAGAGATGGTATTTAAAAAAACAATCAAAAAAAGCAAAATCACAAGAACTTTCAGTTACTGTTTTGGTTAAATAGAATTCTCTCACCTGATGTTTTTATTGTTATGAAATGAAGTCTTAGCTAGGAGGAAAGTTTTATATAAAAGTGCTATTAATCAGTTCTTAAAAAGTCACTCGCTTCTTCAATGAGTTTTCAATCTCCAAATACTTTTGGTGTGAGAAGCTTTATTTCTTTTATTTTTTTGGACAAAACTTCAACATTAACGGCTTTCATTGTGCTGATGCCAAAGACTGGGATATGTAGTTACTATAAGTGCCTGCTTTATAACTTAGGATCTCTTGGATAACTGACCTCTTGAGTTGTAAATAGTAAAAGCAGAAGTTTCTGTTTTACTCCTCTCCTGTAGCTTTTTACTTTTGATTCTGTTGGTGTATTATGTTTTGTGTGGAAAGATAAAATGCAGTTAGCATCTGTTTTTTTAATCCTTCTTTTTAAATTGATTTAAGTTACTTCCATTTCATCCCTTTAAATAAATGTAGTTAATTCTTGATTATCCAATATCAGCTATAGGGGGAAGAGAATTAGACTTATAACTCATGTTTTAGTTCAAATAGCAGAACAGAATAGAGCCTATGAAGTTTTTGAAATGTGCTGTAAACATATTTATTGAGCTGTATTCCCTCTATCAAATGTCATAATTAATTGCAGTGAGTTTGTGTAATTCCGCAGACACCTGTGAGCACTGAAAGTGTAGAAGGTACCATTTTGACAATGGGTAACTTGATAATTTACTTATGTGCTACTGTGATGATGATGTTAAGTGATAACATCTCATTCACCCATGCTGGTGCCTTAGTGATAACTATGGGTTGCGTGGCTGTGTGTTTTATCATGTGCCTTTCACAGTATCACCTGCCCCAAACTCAGAAAGCTTCCTCATGCAGGGCATTACAGGTGTGGTTAGCGTTTGTTGATGAGTACTTAATTCAGTAATGGGTTTTTAAGCTAATATGTGTAGGGGATGCGAAGTTAAACTTCTTGTGGAGATGGTTGAATGTCTGTAGCACATGCTGGAGAGTTTTTACCAGTGTGCTCTATTGGGAGTGGAGAGAGATGAGTTGTTGTTGATCAAAAATTGCTCTGTACCTGTAATGAGGAAAGTTTTGTGAAGGTGAGGAATCCTTCTAGTAGCACAACTTGCTGAGATGACTTGTGGACAATGTAGCATTTCTCTGAGGCTGGCTTTTATCAGCCTCTTCGAAGTAGGTAACATTTGCTGAATCCTAATTAGCGCATTGAATGGTCTAATTTGACTCAAACTGAGATCATATGGAAAGAATAAAAACAGATCCTTGCAAATACCACTGAGGACTTTCATTTTAATGGTATTAGTCTGAGTGTCTTAAGTATGTTCCTTGTCTTTTGCTGTAGCGCATGGCGTTTGGTGGTCTAAGCCTGCTGGTGTTTGAATCTGTCAGGGAGGAATAGTTCAGCTCTATTTTTGAGCTGTATCACACCTTGTTCTTGAAAAATTATGTTTCTCTTTGAAAGCACAAACTTTTTAAAATATTATCTATCCCTTGTTTTCAGTTGGAATGATGTTTAAAAATTATAATATTGGCAGGACTTCTACAAAGGAGCTGCTCAAAACAGTGCTCTGTTTCTGTTTCACGGTATGGTTCCATGCGTGGTTTTTGAATTCTTTCCCATGCTATAGCACTTGAATTTTATCATCTTGAAAAAAGCAGCCTGTTTTTGTTGGAGAGTTTGTATTGGACAAAACAATTTCTAAGGTAAAATACATCTGTCTGGCTTTGGTCTTTAATATTTTTCTCCATTCTATTCATGTGTTGACTTTGTTCAAAGTTTTCTTAAGTATAAATCTCTTTTCTTGTATTTCTTATAATAGAGAGTAAATAGCAAGGAGTTTGGTTCCTAGTAATTTCCTATTATTTGCATCACTTTTTTTTTTCCTCATGAGAACAGAAAAAAAGGGATGCAGTGTGGTGGAGCAAACTTCTGGCAATGCCTCTTGAATGGTCTTTTTCTCACATCTATTAATCTTTTTTTTCTATTTAATGAAAACAGTTTGAATGATTCAAAGACAAATTTATCAATTTGTGCAGATTAATAAATTGCAACCTAAGAAGGCTCTCTGCATATGTTGTAGAGTGAAGTGCAGAGAGAAGGAAAGAACAGGGGTTTTGCTAAGGAAGTAGATCTTGTGTTGTCAATTAACCAGCGTAAGCTGTTGCATTAGATGAATTATTACAGCCTTTGCATGCTTGTACATTTTCATGCTGGAAGTATCTCACATGGGAGAACAGAAGTGGATGTTAATTGTGTTTGATTTCAGGGCTTATTGTGAGACAGACAGACATATAGTGTGTATATATATATATATAAAATATATGTAATATTATGTTTAACTTTGAATTATTTTTCTTGGATGTATCCTAGCTATTCCTGAGATTATTTTAATGGGTTAGTTTTGTATTTACTGGGCTTCTGGAAGCACGAGAGAGTTGTTCTTTGATGTATATTGTAGTTTTTCCTTTGTGAACCTTAGCAGAAAAGCCTTGTTGGCCTGGGTGCAGCTGGGTTGTGTGCATGCTTTGTCCTGGCAGAATCACTGGCTGATACATAAGCTGCTGTGATCCATGCGTGTTGACCAAACTCAGCATGGATTATCTTAAACCACAGAAGTACCTGTACTATAAAATATAAGCCTCTACAAAAGAGTTTTAATTTTTTTTAATACATCTTAAAAATCCAAGCATACTTTACCAATTTTTTTTAAAGTGTTGCTTTTCACAGAAGTCCAGTACTTACTAGTGGGCATGAATTTTGTTGTACCAAAGCTTTTGGGGAATGTGAGTACCGTTGTTATCTAGCCGAGGCTGCTGCTTGCAGGCATGACGTATTTTCTTTGGATTTTTTATTTGTTACTGGTGTACATTATGTGCGTAATCAGTATGGAAAAGCATGGTGTAACAAAGGGAAAGTGCCTGCGGGATGGACCTCCTAAGTCATTCTTTTGCTGAATGTTAGTAGCTGTCAGTCACATTAGTCTTGATGTGTTTTGAACAATTAAACTACTAAAAGCTAATTTTCTAAGCTCTGAATAATCTCTGAAGGGGGATTCTTTTAAATTATGGTGTGAGTTCTATGGTTTATGGTCGGTCACAGTGATTAATTTTTTCATGAGTACCACTGCTCTAGTTTTACTCTGGCTTAGTATTGTGGAATACTGGTATTGCTCTGTTTCACATAAGGCTGCTACTGTCTACTTGTTACCTACTGTAAATATTAAAAAGTCCTCTTGGACTTACATAATTTATTTTTCTTATTGAGTAAGCTGAAAATGGTGTCAGATGTTCATACTGCTTTTCATGCCCATTTTGATGAATCTATTTATTACTTCTGTAATGAGTAATACACATGGTTGGTTAGCCAAGTTATTGAACTTCATCAACCTTGCCTGAAATTCACAATGCACGTGAAACTTGTTGTAACGTGTAAGAAATTGCATCTGAACAAAAAGGTTCAATAATGATTACTTCTTGTAATAGAACCTTTTCAGCAAAGGATGGGATGGAACTGTATGCCCATGCTTATATTTTCTGGAATCCATTTTACAGGAGAACAACATCTGTAAAACAGGAGTCTTCCTATGTGGTACTCTTTTTCTTGTCCTCCTTGCCCTTTTACTTTCTCGTAGGTGTGTGTGGGCAAGCAACTGTCGCAGTTCAGTGTTGATTATATTTACTTCCATCATTTGCATGTATTGTGACTTGAGGTTCAGAGGAATCAGTGTTGCTTGAAGAAATAACAAATTTCTAGGTTACAATATCTTTGCAGAGGCTGTATTTGTTGCCTACTTGCTATTCATTGTTTAAGTAGCTGTATCCGATTCTCTAATTGGATTTCCTTTATTTTTGTTATCTAAACTTGAAATTATAAAACTTGTTGGGCATTTTTTGTTTGTGCTGATAGTCAAAAAGCTGCCTTTAGGCAAAAAATCACTGCTTGTTTAAAAGCTTGTACGAAGGATCTATCGTTGACTTGCAGTACAGCCAAGTAAATGAGAACAATGCAATATTGTATATTCACAGATCCAGAAGCCTTGAGAGTTTTTGGTTATGCTCTTCTGCTGCTGGCAAGCATGAGAAGTGTCTCTTGCTTCCGTTACAGACATTAAGTGTGCTACTTGGGATTTTGGGAAATGCATAATTAATCTTGTTTTATATTTATAGCAATATATGGCTGCAGTAATTGATCAAAGCGTAGAGATTATGTCCATATCCACTTTCCAGTTCAAAATGGGAATTGTTCTGTTCTGTGTTAAAAAAGTGTACTTGAGAACTAGTCCCATTCTTCAGTGGAATGTGTAGTTAAGGCATATAGAATAGAAAATATGACTACTAGAAATGAATAAAGAAAGCGTTTTTGGAAAAGTTCCTTATTTGTTTGGGTCTAAATCCAGCTGCAAGCACTTGCTGAGAGGTATAAATCTTGTTGAATGATTTTTTTTAATGCCAAAGGTAAATTTGAGTTATTTTCTACCTTAGAGAAATGTGAAAATGCTCGTGACCTGCTTGGCAGCACACTTTAAGCATCCTGAGCGAATGAAGATTGAGAAGATGTCTTAACTGTATATATTTTTCAATCTAATCTGTGATCAAAGGGATATTGATTGGGCCTTCTATCTGCTAAACACTTAAGGACAACAAAAAGTTGTGTTTGCAGTGTAAGGCAGAGTTATGCTTAGTAATGGTATGTGATGTAATTTGATGAATACGTATCACTTCGTAGACGCTATGCTCACAGAGTTATTTACCTAGGGAGCATGTCGTAGAAAAAGCAGGCTGGATTCCTGAAGCAGGAACTGGGCAGGCTGGTTTCTGGATGATCTTCAGTGCGCTATTCAGTTTGATTCTTGCTAGCTATAGGTAACAATTATGCTTTCTACCTGCTTACAACGATGTCATAATGTATGACTTATGTCTGAAAAACAGTGGGTTTTTGAAAATGTCAAGTATGCTCTTTCTCCTGGCAGTTCTTCCTATTTTAGATATTAATTTTTTTTATACTTAGGCATTTTTGGATTTAACACTCCCTTCCCCAAACTAGTGAGGTTGAAGTTTTTGGTAGATGAACGAAAACGTGACTTCAAAGATGATTCAGTCAGAAGTCCTTCAGCTTCTGTGTGGGTTGCCAGTATTCCAGCTGTTAGCAGGCAGGCCATAAATGTGGTCATCTAAGCAAATATGGGAGAGTACACTTGATGTATTTTCATGTGCTGGAAGCTGAGGTGAAGAGGACTTAAAATAAATAAATTTTTCTGCACATGGCCTTACGCTACAATTTAATGATTTCTAATTCTTGTTTTCCATTCTTCTTTCTTTTGTGTTAATTTTTTGTTAATACTCGTCTTGCTCTTCATTTTTTGTTTCAGAACTCCATCTTCTGCCTTACTTTCTATGTTGGAAACGTGATGGATCATTTGAGTTACATAACAGCTTTCCATCTCCCTCTTTTCTTCATAGTTTAAAACATACCCAAAAGGTTTGCCAATTTTGAACCTTAGGAGGTCTGTACCCATTATGAATACCATCTAATCCAGAAAAAGTAGAATTTTAAAGAAATTACACAGGACTTTAAATTTCCAAACCTCTATGTCTCTTATCTTTCCCTTTTCTGGCTGTCTCCTTTCATTTGCTTGCACCAGAATGAATGAGAAACTGCATCCTTCCTGTATTCAGTGCTTTCCGTAGGATCCTGAAATTACTCTTGTATTAAAATCTTCAGTTGCTTAACTGAACAAATTGTATTACCTCATTTTCCCTGAAGACAGATTTGGGTAATGACTGCCAGAAATCAACAGTGTTGTACTGTTCAGCCTGCTTATCTGTTCCTTTTTCCCCACAGCACAATGTGAGCTCTTCAGAACAGCACCTAGCTGCATGTGTTTGATCTAAACACACTTTCGTTGACCTAAACTGTGAACTATTCAGGACAGAAACTTGGTTTATTATTTATTTGTCTTGCATATGTTCTGTTTGCGTATCTAAATAAATATCAAGTTTGTTTTAAGAAAAGCAGTTTGGTTCAGTTTATGCTGCAGTACTTCTTCGGTATCTTTACATACAATTGAGTATTTCTCATGAAATAACTTAGAGATTAAAGCTTGGAGGATCTAGTGCTTTAGCTGACAGCACAGTATGTCTTTTAATTATTCTGCCTTGGATGAAATATTTCTCTTTATTAAATTTACTTCTTACATTAACATTGCACTGTTGTTCTTGCCAAAAGGAGATTCAAAACATGCAACTAATTTTTTTGTTATGTTTAATTAGGGCTCAGCTCAGCAGTACAGAAAGCTATGATACTGTTGGCTTATAGAACAGAAGTGTACTGGAAAAGTAGCTAAAAAACTTCTGGCTTTTTTCTCCATTTTTGCTTTGGTGGGAAAAACTGTTTTGTTGCCTAAAGCTACTGCTGATGCAAAGAGCAGCTTTAGAGAAAGAGAGTTTGCCAGTCTTGTTTCTCTCTGCTCCGAATGTGGTCTTTTAATGTGATTTTTAAAAAATGAAAGAAAAAAAAAAGCTTGAGACGGTCAGAGATATTTTTTAAAATTCCCTGGCCTTTTTTCAGCTGTCTGAGAAGGTTCGTGTGAGAAGGTGTTTTAAAAATAGCAGTGGTGGGGAAGAGAGCCCCACAAAGCTTTTTGGGGGTAAGATGAAGGAAGTATATGCCCCTTAAAACAGCATTGAAAGCCTAGCTGATCCTGAGTATCTGATCTGGATTTTTAATAGACCCTGTTATGAGCGCTTTCATGATGGCACTTCTTACACACTCCTGAATAGTTTCCATTGGATTAGCTAGAAACTTGAGTCTTTTTATGACTGGCCTTTGATACTTGCTGCTGATGTTAGTTAATCCTTAATGCTTTACTATGTCTGTGAGTGTTATGAGTTTTGTTGCTGCTGCTTCTCTTTAGCTTCCGTCAGCCTTATTATAAAATATATATGAAGCTACAATAACATGCACGAGAAATTTATTTGTTTCCTTAATAATACATTTATGTAATGGTACTCCTAAATAGACTGATTTTTGTTTGAATTAAAACCTGGTCGCTTATCCCTTAGTGACTAAACATTCAGAAATGGTTGCTTACTGTGAAATCACGTGCTGTAAGTGCTGTGTCAAATTTGATGACTCAGTTCTGATCTAGGTATTTTTTGAGATGCTGCTTTGATGTTAATTTACACTGAGCAGGTTTTTTACTTTTCGGTACTCTAGATTTTAGTTAAGCTTAGTTTGAAAGTGTTCATTTTGCATTAAGAACAAAAGGAGTGTATTAACATAACTGTAGTTTAACAAAATATTTTGTTTGTCCCTTATGAATATAAACAGATGTAATTCTGAGAAGAGGAATTTTAGCTTTTCATTTACTAAAATTGAGACTATAAGTTGCACTAAAATAACTTCTCATTTCAGGGCAAAGTTGCTAGCTCAAGTTTCTTGTAAAAATACATTCAACTTGTTCTTCAACCTTGGTAATAATATATGTAGAACTTCAGGTAGAAAGTTTGTTGTTTTTTTTTTTTTCTTACCTTAGACAGTTGTTGTGCACTGAGTTGCTGTATATTCAGATGCTTATTTTCCCTCTGTGATATGTTATCTGTTACAAAGGAAATAATTTATGAAAACGGAAAAAACAAACAAACCAAACCAAACCCACCCATATTTTCACAAAACCTTGAATTATAAAGCCAAATCCTAAATTCTGATATATTCATTTTAAATGCAGTAGTTGACTCATGTCAGGCAAAACTGGCTGAGTTGCTTGCAGGAAGCCACACTGACATTTTTATAGATAATCAAAAGAAAACATGAACTTATTCTATGCTTGGAGAAACACTGTAAAGAAAAAGCTCAAACAGAGCAATTTTCAGTTGCAGATGTAGTGCTAAGGTATGACAAGTTGTGTTAGTGCCTGCAAATGGTTTTAGAATAGGTGGGAAAAAAGCTGCTGTATGGTAACTTCTGTTGGGCACTGAAAAAGTATTCAGGCAGATTGTTTGGAGTTTGCTAGAAGCTTGATCCTATCATTTAATAGATGAAAAGCAAGATCAGATATTAAGACCGAGGCTTCTCTCTTATAGCAGTGTATAATATTGACACAGTTTTGGCATTAGTTGAAATGGAAAATTTGTATCTGAGTCCTCTTTGAGGTTTCTGATAGCGGATGTACATCTGATGGAAGGAGCAGGTATCAAAGATAAAAAGGGGTTCCACAGTTAGTTCTTAACCTGCAATTCTCCTTCTCTTTTGTCTAATTCCTTGCCAATGTTCAGGCACCTAACAGAGCTAGCAACTGAGAAATCTGATTGATCTATGCAGTTTTGACTTTGTTTCCTACTGTGTTTTAATGAAGTTTGTTTAAGAACATCAAAGTCTGTTCAAATTTGCAGCTTTTTAAGCGTCACTGTCTCCCTGTATTTTAGGGACAGACGTCTAGTGGTCTATGGGAATTACTTTTACACAACTAAAATAAGGTCCTATGGGAACTCGAGTCTGTATGCAATATGTATACCTTTCACAGGACAGTCTGTTCTGGACTGGAACCCTTGACTGCTACTGCAATACATGCATTGAATTGTAACACTTTACAACATGAGAGATAGGAAATGTGGTTTTGAATCTAAGCTAAACTGGGCCTTTGATAGCTGATATAGCTGTCAGTATTAAGTTTTAACAGAGCTAAAGAGATTGAAGTCCCTGCTGTGTTCGTGTGCTGAGTTTTTGAAGTGGATTGGTAGCAGTCTTTCAGCAGTAGAACAACAGTAGATACCAGATCTGACTCCAATTTTGTGGCTCTTAGCTGTGGCATATTTGTAATGTTTACGCTTTGTCATTACTTTTTATTTGCTTTATTTGTCTTCAGTTATTCAGTTACCTTTCTTTGCCTCGTATGATAGATTTTTAAATTTGTTTTAGAGGAACAGAGTCACAAATCTTAAAAATATCATCAACATAAGAGCATTTTTCATGTTTGTCCAATGTTATAATCCCTTCAGATCAAAGTATCTTGAGTTCTGCCAATGATAATGGCAATACACTTCTTATTGGGAATAACTTTTTAATTGCCAAGAACAGTATATTGCAAAGTATGGTATGTAATGAGTTCATATTTGTAAGTTGGCTGGATGGAAAACAGAACTTAATCCGTTAGTCATCCTGTTAATTTTGGTTGGCTTTTTCAGCGGGTTATGGCTCCAAGAAAAATAGCTTTGTCCAATTCATACACAAAAGGAGAGGCAGGAAGATCTACCTGTCATATAACATCACACTTCTAAATGAAGAAATCAGTATGTGTTGTTACCATTGCCTGCAAATACATTGAAGCAAAGGTAGTATTAATATTTCGTGTTAATTGCTTTTTAAAAAACTTAGTCTGTTAGTATTTTGGTGTTTTATTTGCTTGCAAGCTTTCATTTGTAGCAACTTTAATAGTGTCTCTCTAAAACTTTATCCTAAATACTTGTATTGAAGCAGTACAGTTGTGGCCAAATGATTCTGATACGTGGTGGTTTTGGGGCTTTGAAAATTCGGTAATGTGATGATTTACATATGGCTGCCATCACTCCAAATCGATGTGAGGTGCCCTTAAGCTACTAACACAGGCAAAGATGATCTTGATTGCAAAAGATTCTTCCCTAAATCACATGTTGTTGTTGCAGCATGCAACCAGAAGAGAAGTTTATGTAACTTCAAAATTCACATCACTTTGGCATGTTTGAATCTGTTTCATTCCGTCTATTGCATGAGCACATTGGGTTTGTTTCAGTAACACTTAGCTCTTTCAAGTTGAAGTAAATCTAGGGCTGCATAGGAGAAAAGTATTTTCCATTTATATATAGTTTTCTTGATCAAATCTCAAAAGACAAAAGCATCTAGTTTGTTTGCTGAGATACCAGCAGAGGAGCTGTATTATGGGTTGTAAAGATAACTTGTTCAAAGTTCTCGGTATTTAACCTTCTCACAATTTATTCTTCTTCGTAGTAAAACTGGATTTGAATTGCCTTTATTGTGTTAAAAAATATACATATTTAAAAAAAAATCACACGTGGATTCTGAAAATTAACGCACTTCACTTTGCAAATCTGTTTATAAAGAACTTGAAAGATGTGTACTGCAATTTAGAATGTAACGTGAAAGTTTGTGAACAATGTAAGTGGAAAAACAAACTGGCCAAAGCTGTGAAAATAATATAAATGTTTAATGAGATAAAATGTTTGTGCTTACAAAATTAGTTGGTTTTCACTTTTCTGCAGTCCATAAATAACGTGCTATGCTATGAAAGACCAGGAACACGTAACGCACAGGCTAATGCATTTCACTTTCAATTCCATAAGTATTTTGTTCATTTATTTGATCTTGCTATGTTTACAGTAGTGGAAGGTAAGAAGGCTTTCTTCTGGAATTCCTTGTAGTTTACATTCAGACGGCCTGTGACATAGGGCTCAAGGAAGGCTGGAGTTGTGACAGCTTGAAATTGGTACTGCAGCACATGGGAAGAACCTCAGGGCCTCCAGAACTCTTCTATCAATGGAGAGAAGGGAAGAAATCATTTTCAAGAAGCTAAAGGCAAACAAACCCTGTAGGCTTTTAAATAAGAGGACTGAGCTTTTGGAAAGAAAGATGTCAACTCTGCTGTTCATGTGTGCTGTAAGTGACAGATCCAGTGTTTTGTGGAGTGTTTCAGAGAAGGCAGAGAAGCTGAAAGTCTTGCTGTCTGAAATGTTTCTGAATTTCTTTTTGTGTATTCAAAATTTCCTATCTATGTTTAGAATAAAAACAAAACAAAAAAATGCTAAAAAAGCTACTTCCAAACATTTAAATGCCTGCTGCAAATTCTTTACAAAGTCCTCTACAAGCTAATGGTAAGTAGGTTCTGTAGTGCCCCTTAATTAATAAATCATCAGATCACTTTTCCACTCAATGAATTATTTTCTTTGTTTTATAGAGGAGGTTGTACTGTGTGACAGACCCATACACTCACTTGGCTTATGTTGAGTTGGCATTAATTGAACAATGCATACTGCTCATTAATTGAGACCATTAGCTGAAAATCTGTCCCCAAATTCACTGACAGAACTCAATTGTGGATAGACAAAGTGAGAGTATGGTGTTGAAAAATCATAGACTATGAAAAATGAAATCCGATGCTAGTTCTTGAGTCTTTGATGTAAATAAAGGGCTGAAAGGTTTTAAATGCCTGGAGGAAATCCCATACACTTACTGTTCAGGTAGCTCTTATTAATTCTACTATCAGTCTTTAATGTTCTCTGCTGATGTGAAAAGCTGTGCTATAGTATTTACTTAATGTAGCTCTGAAACAGGGTTGTCATTTCGGAGTGTCAAATTAGAACTCGTTAAGGAACAGGAGCAGTGACCTCAGAAAGCTCATACCTCTCAAAATTTCCGGAGTAATCACTTGAAGTTTATCTTAGTTTTAGAAAATGTTTGCTGAACAATATATTGTATTTAAAATTTAAATATAATGTGGTTGCTTTCCAGCATATGTATTGTTCTCCTGTCACATTTTGGGAAGCATTTACCTTGTTTTTTGTAACCAGCAATCCTTAATGTTCATGTGCATTCTTATGAGCTGTGTTTTTAATGAGGTTTTACATGCTTTTAAATAAACAAACAAAAACACTAAGAACCAAAGCCCAGCCCAGCAACAACAACCCCTGAAATAACAAACTCACGAATAATATGTAATGGGTGATGATGCAGTATGTTCTCTATGAAAGGATATTCAAGTTTTTAACTTTGCAAGTGAAATTATTTTAAGAAGTGTTTGGGTTCTTTTGAACTCTGTGAGTTACTCTTATGGGTGGAATTGAGGTTGTTTTATTCCATCAACAATGCACTTCCTTAACATAATTATGTAAATTTCTCTTTTTATTTATCCTGCTATGACTCTTCTTGAATGTTTGTTTTATATTTGTGATTTAACTTTGTTGTATGAAACCACATTGAACATGTATTTTGATTAATGTATTTTCTTGCAGACAAGTAAGGTTTCTCTTCCTAGAACTTCAATGGTTTTGTACTTAAAATACTCAGTCCCTGTATGAGGCTTAGGTTTTAAAATGGTTTGCTGTGTGTTGAAAACACTGCTCCATTTTGCTGAAGCACAAATAGTGTTGGCAAACTTGATTTAACAGCATGAGTCTGTTGATAACTTTTCCACTATTTTAGAAGCTTCTCTCCCTTTCTGTTATGCATGTGACACTGAAGGAGGAAAGAAGGGTTAAATTCTGCAGGAAAAACAAAGAGCTAAAGCTATAAGAAGGGCTTGAAAACCAAGATACTTCCTAAATCTTACTTCAGGAATTTTAGTTTGAAATTGCAGTTTTCTAAGCTCCTGCCTAGTTACTTGATAAAGTGTGAAGCTAATTAATTTCACTGCTTATTAGGAGCTTTCAGACTATTTAGATCTATTTTAAGGACATATCTAAAAATGCTGCCCTCTTGAGAGGGCTGAGCAATTCAATAGGTAGTTCTAACTTAATCCCTAGTGAATTCTATGATGCAGTCATCATGTTGCCTCTTATTCTTGATAGTTTTCATGCCGTAGACAGTCTGGAAAGATTGTGCTTCACACAAACTAGGAGAAAGAAAGACCAAGTCATAATGGTTATATGCAATCCCAAACAAAGCTAATAATTTGGTCGCTGAATTGGAGTAATTGTGTGGTTTGGGATACCTGGATTTATTTTTCTCTCTTTGCACAAATCTAACTGTTCTAAATACAGTTTGTGTATGAATGAGTTAGTAATTTATAATATGAACATAACAAATGTTGTGGTGATGGATCCATCACCACTTGACCTGTGGCTGAATTTTGAATGGAAGGAGGGACTGCTGGTTAAAAATTCAACCAGAGGGTTTTTAAGCACTTAATTTCGTGGAAAGATTCAGAATGCGTCTGCCTGTGGGTGAAGAATAATCCTCTGGTGGAGCCAAGAGGAGTAAGTACTAGAGGGAGGGTTTTAGTCACTGGCTTTGCAAGAAAAATCAAAGTGGTATTATTAACTGAATTTGGAGTTTGTAATTAGTTCAATTTTAGTCGTTTTCAGTTTAATTTATAATCAAGTTATTAACCGTAAATGAGAATGACATGGAATTTATTATTTTGTGCAAAGTGTGACATGGGATGTGGTTAGCTAAACATCATCATACCCAGCAAATTAAACTGGCTGTCTTTGTATAACAGTACAGTAAATATTCCAGGCATTTCTCTAGTTTTAGTAATATGGTAGGATGTGAAGAACGCATTGTTTTCTTTTGTGCAAAACAGGAAGCATACAGTTAGCTAATAGTGCTGTGGTACAATGTGTCTTACTTCAGTTATATGAAAAATTCTAATTAAATACACTTAAAGTAGAATTAGGAACAGAGGAAATCTTTGCACATACTGTAGCTGAATTCATGTGCATGCAGTGAATTACCCAGGTAATTAAAGCTGCTTGGTACAATGAATGGCTTTAAAAGAGATGGAAGAAAATTACTTGGACTTAAATACCATAAGTATGTAATTGCAGAAAATGGTCTAAATTTGTCTTGGTGTCTCTTGTTTCTATAATGGAAGTTACATCTTATGCTCTGAGTTTTGTTGCTCCAGGGTGTTTTGAAAGTGAGATAGCCTATCTTAATAGATTTTTTTTGTAAACAAATTTTAAAATGAAAACATGAACATGCTTTAAATATTATAAAGCTAAAACAAATACCTCTTCTCCTTGACTTATTCACATGCTTAAATTGCTGGGCATTTCAGTTTGATTTTTCATTTTCTAGTTTAAGCTTGTCTAATTTGAACTCATTAAGTTATGTTATGCTTCTTTCAAAGAGTTCCATTGTTAGAGTTTTCCATGGAAATGGGCACCCAGTGGTACTATTGAATAGATCACAAACACGATCACCCCAATAGAAACCTAGTTTCTGGCTCAAGTCTCTGTGTTTTATAAGCTTTCTGTGCTCCCAAGAACTCATCAGTCTCCTGTTGTAAATTGTCACAGATCTTTCTAATTAAATAAAGTTTATCTTGGACTGGCTTCTAGGCAGCTTTTCATTAATGAATTGGGCAGCAAAACAGCGCTCACTTGCATAGCTTGCATATGATGCAAAAGTGGATAGCTGCAGCTCTTGGTGGATAATTCCATAGTTTGAATTGATCTCATTAAATTCAAGACAGTTCCAAATTAACAAATGGAAATTAATCTGAAGTGCCTTTTTGGAAAGGAGAAATTAAGTTCCCAGATTGAGAACAGGGAAGAACTGATTAATAGTATTGCCAACAAGTTCATAAAGAGGCTTAGAAATTCACTGTATATTTTTCCTGTGTGTGTGAAAGTTTAAAAAGGGATATTCATTAATGCTGCACTGCAGTAAAATGTGAATTATCTTTCCTCTTGTTTCAGATTTGGAAAGAATGTGCTTGCAGACTGTCATGTCCACTGGTTTACCCAAAAGAAGGATTTTTTTTTTTTTTTTTCATGGCTTAGTTTTTTGTTGTGTCATCAGGTTAATCCAGTGAACCACTTAGTCTACGATACTGTACCCAGTGTATCGAAAGTGCGTAGTTGGTTATTCATGAGACAGTTGTGAGAAGTTGTTAGGCATTAAGTGGTGAAAAAATGAGGTTACTGTACCCAGATCATTTGAACAAAATCTTAGCAAAGATTTTAAACTGCTTATATAATAAAATGCTGTAGTAGATTATAATCTATCTTGGTAGAACCTAATTTTCTAAGAGTGAACTGGGCAACTCTTTCCCAGGAGTGGTTTGACACTTTGGTATTTCTCTTGTCTGCACTTTTTGGCAGAAGTGTCTGACAGGTTGGGTATGCTGTGAAGAAGGAGCAATTACCTCCATGTGATTTTTACTGTTGGTCCCTCTAGGTGATCACTGCTGCCACAGGTGGCTCTCAAACTGATGAGCCAAAGGCTAAATGCATCTGTAGCACCTGGAACTTGGTCTTACAATACTCTTTCACTTTCACTGTGCTCTTGCCAGACGTAACAGGTTTGTAGTGTTACTATTCAGGCTTATTCCTGCTTATCCCTTTCAGTCAAGCAAGTAAGGAATTAAGTAGAGTTCTACTTTGTTAACTGATGAAGGTAGAAAGAGAAATTGGAATCTGTGTTTTGAAGTTCCCAAGCCTATCGAGCAAAACGTATGCAATGGTAGTCCTGTTTAAAGTGATCTGTACTTCTCTCTCTGAGCAGCTGGGTCCAGGTGACCAGCAAGCTTACAGTCAGGCAGCAGGTAGTGTTAGAGTACTTCAGTATGTGCCTCACCTGTTCTTCTAATGATATAGCTCTCTTTTGTTACTGAGATGTTTCTGACTGGGAAAATGCTTTATTGTAGGTTTTGAAACGGCAAAGTCTCTTGCGCTGCATGGGGCTTACGTTATCCTGGCCTGCAGAAATGTGTCAAGAGGCAACGATGCTGTACAGCGCATTCTTGAGGAATGGGTAAGTGAATGCTTATAATGTCCAACATTAAACTGTGTTTGTCAGTATATGGATTCTTTTTTGATGCACAAGCAGTTAAATAGGTACTTACGTTGCCATGGAAGAATCTAAGGAAAAGGGCATTTGTCTTGCTTTGTAATATACTGTTTGGTCACTTCTGCTTCAGTGGTGGTGATTTTTCATTTCATATGATTGTGCTGGATTGTAAGGCTTGACATATTGTTATATAAGAATATACAAAAGCTTTGTAAGTTTGAAAGAACCACTGAGGCGCACTGCATAGTTCAAAGGACAGGGTAATTCCAGAACCAAAGTCTGTAACAAGCTGAAGGAGAATGTACTCACGGAGGTATCAGACGGCCATTTGTTTGCCTGTAGTTTTTGTACTATAGGAGATTACATGGAATCATTCTTATACTTCTCAAAAAACAAAGGGTTTTTTTCCTTTCCCTGTCCATCAGGCAGAACCACTGCTGCAGGTAGTTTGTCTCAATTCCTTCACATCTCTTCCCTCTTTCATTTATTTTTCTTCCATTTTGTTACACAAATACAAGCCCCTTAGTGCCTTCTATTCCCTTATTTCTCTCCTCCTTCTAGCTCTCCTCTCCCTACTTTTTTGGGAGATCTTCTAAGGCCCTTATTTTAATGTGTCCAGTGTTCTTAACTTATTCCTTATACAAACATTTACTTGCTAGTAAGGCTAGTTTTGTCCAAGCTTGCTTTGATTGCTGTCTTCAGGAGTTAATCTGTTGACACAGTTCTGTATGCTCTAAGTAATAAACTGTAGGGTCAAGTTCTTGGAATTTCATTTCTGTCCTGCTAGAATTACAGTGATAAATGTTCTAGCTCTGTTTCTCAATCTCTGAAAATATTTTGGCTGCTCCCAGAGGATATGGAGGAACATCAGTATTATTAATATTTACACATAGTTAGTCTACAGATATTTATTAGCAAGCATTGTTTGTTTTGCACTTACTTTCTAAGCAAGTAATGCTTATAATGCTACTAACTTTTGTAACCACAATTTTCTTCAAGAAACAAAATCTTTGGCTTTAGATATTTTTCTCTTGCTCGGAAGATATTAACAATGTACAGTACAGAATTGAGAAGCAAAACAATCTTTTCCTTACTTCACATTAAGGCTATCTTTTTGTTTGCTTCAAAGATGTGAAGTTCTAAGAGAATTCCTTTATGGGTGAGCATAGGACATAAGGCTTCAAGTTTTGCCTGTCTGTTTCCTTGCACTGGGAGATATTCTGCTGGCCGATCCTTGGAGGTGTTCAAGGCCGGGTTGGATGCAGCCCTGAGCAGCCTCATCTATTGCCTGATGTAGTGGTTGGCAAACCTGCCTGTGGCATGGGGTTGGAACTAGATGATCTCTGGGATTCCTTCCAACCCAAGCCATTCTATGATTTTTTTCTTTTTTAATTTAGGATAATAGATACTCAGCACTCTTTTATTTTAGTGTGTAATACCATAAAATACCACATTGCTCCCTTAATTCTAAGCTTATCTTAAGCGTTTTGAAGGCTGTGAGAATTTAGGAGTACTAGTTTTAGAGCTTGTATTGCTTCACCAGAAGTTAATGAATTTGTAATTGAATGAAGATCACTGAATTTCAAATGACTTCAGAAACACTACACTTATTTACTAACAGTTTTCAAATTCTAATTGTTCAGAAAATAATCTCATCTGTAAACTGGGTAGCTGGAAGACCTTCAATGCATCTTTGTAATGGCTTTGTTGTTGTTTATTAAGAGGGACTAATTAACTTTGATTATTGCGCTAATATTATGGCACTTTGACAGTCCTTCAGATTTATGACTCTGGGAAAATAAACAAATGAAATGCAGGTGCTGGAGCAGAAAGAATAAGTTATTACTGAACTTTAATTACTTGGAATGTGTAACCAGGAGAGAATTAGTTGATGAATTACAAGAAGCTTAAAATTTACATCGAATTGTAAGCAATCTTGAGGAAAACACAGAACTTGCCCTGTTTATTGAAAACAGAGACAAAGATTAATTTGGTTAATTGATACTAATATTAAAATATTGACGTAAAATATTATTTTTTAGCCTATAGATGTCAGAACAGACCAGGAAGTTATTAATAGGTAATTCTTTCCTAAAATTAGGATTCCAGAAAAATGTTAACATCGTATGTTATAAGGTTCAGATGAATTCTCAAAGTTTGGCTGGAAGTACTGTTCTATAAAGGACTTCAAAATATCCACAGTATTTTGTCTCTCTTGTTCCTAGGGAAAGCAAAATAATTAAAAGGAAATGGGTTTACTTGAGCTTTACTTTTCAATTTGGAATTAATTAAAAAAAAAAAAAAAGCTGTTTAAGATGCAGCCTTACAAAGCTTCATGTTCATTTTGCTCAGTGTTTTTGGCAGCAGTTGTGCTACCTGCTTGCATTGAATTTGTTTCTGAGCTGTGCTATAAATACAGTCTTTGTCCAATATGTTGAAGCATAGAAATTTGTTAAATAAGCGCCTGCTTTTCAACTGAATGTCCAAACCCAAATTTTCTTCTAATATGCAGAAGTACATTTTTACAACTTGAAAAGTTGCTGCTGTGTGGAATGCTAGTGTCCTAATTGTCCTAAAAGTGCTTCAAGGGTACTGTGTTAGAAATAAAATAGGTACTTCTGTAATTATAGCAAAAATATTACCAAAAGCCATGTGCATGCTGTGCTGGCTTTTCTGTGGGACAGCATGCCTTAAAACTTGAGGTTTAAATTTCTGACAGAGAACGTTTCCTTTTTTATGCCTTTTGTTATCTCATGGAACATCTGTAATTCCTTATGAAAGAAGCAACTAGAGCTCTTTGCAAGAAGACACAAGATTGAAAAATATATAAACTGACATTATTACAATTTGGTACCACTATCTAGTTGATGATCTGTATAAAAATGAAGCCACAAATCTTCCACAAGGTCTGCTCTGAAAGTAATGCCTCCTATTTTATTATCTTGGCCCACAATGTTAGAGGTGGATGTTGGTGGTATGGCTGTAGAGGATGAAACTTCCACCAATATTCCATTCCATTTTGTTGCCGTGTGACAGATGGCAGCAGTGGGGCAGACTGACAAAATGGTGTCTGACATGGAAGTGCAGATGCAGCAAAGAGAGGAAACTGAATTTCTCCATGCAGAAAAGATGGCACCCATTGACATTCGTAGCTTGCTGAATGTTTATGGAGCACAACGAGGCAGTGGGTGGTGAATTTCAGCAGCAGCGACAGCAGCAATGGGTCACCTCCACTGGTACAGATTGTTATGAATGCAGCATGCAGCTCTTGTTCATTGCTGGCAAAAATGCAGAATTAATGATGGTGAACATGCTGAAAATAGCATGTTGTAGCAGAGAATTTTCTCTATCAAGTAGTGTTACTGTGTTCTTTGTATCTGTTGTTTATTTCAATAGAAACTGCAGGAGGCATTACTTTTGAAGTGAACTACGTGGTAAAAGCTGAAAAGTAAGGTTATGTGTGAAAATTGGAAAGCAACATGCACCAAAAATCCAGCTATTAGGATTTAGAGAAAGAAGGAGGAATGATGAGAGAAATCAATTTTTTTCTATTATTCTGGATATTTCAAAATAAGTTTTCATTGATCTTATTTGACTACTAGAGACAAATCTAGAAAACTGATCTTAATAATCTATGTCAAAAAAGCTGCTTTATAGAAAGTTTGAGCTTCTAGTGCAAGGATGAGCCATAGAAACCTGCAAATTACTTTAGATAACTGGCATTTATTTGCAAGATGCAGTATTCCAGTTATTTTCCTACTGAAGTGGATTTTTTTGCTAATGTTGCAAATAGAGAGGTAATTGCTTTGTGTGTAAAGCATTGTGACAAGTTTTAATGTAACTGATGTAGCTAGTCTGTCATATATAATTTTTTTAGAAAGGTATATTATACTTGTACAATTTAATGTCTTTAAATGTATAGAGAGAATGCAAGAGAAAGTGTATAAAAGCAGATAAGAGAGAGATCAGTATAGCTTTACAGTTGATATCTTAAAAATGAATGTTGTTCATGCACGATGACATTCCAAATCAATTTAAAACTGTTTGATAATTTCTTGCTCAGAAAAGAGGAAATTAGAATTCTAGAGTTATGATTCATTTTAATCAGAAAGAAATTGTCAAACATAAATCTCTCCTTGAGTAGTGAAAAGGCTTGAAAGCAGCCAAGAAAAAAATATCAATACTTTGCAAAGAAGGAATGATTGTTCCAATTCGTAGCTTAATTGACTTCAAGGCTTAATGAAAAACACTGCAGTGCTGTTTGTACACATAGATGCTTTGACAAACATTGAAATCTATGCTTCAGGAAGAGAAGCTAGGTAATTTGTTTTACATTATTATTGATACAGTTTTCTAATTGACTATGAGTAAGATGGTGGGATAGGACTGCATAGCTCATGATGTTAGCAGTATTCTCAAGAAAGTTCTTAAGAGAACAAATAATAAAATGTTTCATAAATCACAGTTTTTCTTGCCAGGAAGCCCTCGTTTATTTACTCCTGTCAAATAGTCTCTGAAATAGATATTAAAAGATAAATCGCAAGTTAAATATATCACATTAAAAAAGTATAATATTTCATTTGTTATCGTTCCTCAGTGTTAAGCCTACAGCTACACATCAAAGATGAGATTAAAATGTAAAGAGAAAATTTGGATTTCTTTTATGTGTAGAAGCTTACAAGGTATAGATGTGACAAGAGAAGAGAGAATGGCTGTGAAGAAAACTAACAAAGTAAACATGACTACTTGCTATATTGCTTTCCCCCAAAGTATTCTCTACCTAATGAGTGATTTATATTCTTGCTGATTAAGTAACTGAATTAAATTAAAACCTGATAACTGAGTCTTTGTACTCCAATTGTAATTTTGCAAAGAACAGAGAGATAAGAAGCAAATTGGGTGCACTTACAGAGAACGTGGGTACAATTTTTTGTGTGTAGAGTACTCCTGGTATCCTCCTCAAGGAAGGAAGTCTCATTACCCAAGTAGTGTTTCAGCTCCACTGGTATCTCTGGATTACTGTTCTTCGTATATGTACCAAGAATACAGATAGAAACAGCTCTGTGAAATATTGCTCTAATCTCTCAAAAGAAATGGATGCTAATTTGAAGAAAAACAAACAAACCCTTTTCTATATACTGGATGTTAATTTCAGAGCTATTTCTATAAATCATCGAACTTTAATACATACCTTCCATACTGTGACTTTTGAACCAACAAAATAAGTTGTTACTGGAAATTTGCTCAAGTGGATGATACAGTGGAGTCATCTCATCCTGATTAGTAACACATGCTTATAGAAAAATGTCAAGAAGTCAGCTTCAGAAGTGTGGTGAGTATGGAATGGAGCCACAGTACAGAGCACAGAATTAGAGTTTCATAAGGGTGCGAAATAAAAGGTCTTAAATAATCTCTTTGAATGTTGTACTGTAGAGCACACATTCCTGTGAAAATATTATTTCCATTACTGTCATTTTTTTGTAATAAAGAATAGTTGTGTTATAAAGTTGTTGTTATAAAGAATAGTGTTGTTTCTAAAAATGATCTTCCAAAGCTATATGTTATTAGTGCACACATCATTGCAGCATAGTATACATTCTCTGGTGCTCTGAATAGAGGCCATGCTGGAGCACCAAGGTGAAAGGAATTATCCAAACCTTGCTATGGGGAAAAGCCCTTGTAGGAAGAGGCCATACGTGCTCAAATAACACATTACTGCCATTGCTGAATGTGATTTTTTTTTTGAATGTGATACGGATCTCTTTTGAAATGAAGGAATCTTTCAATTAACTGTAATTTGAATAGAATCAACCCTCATCTTGCTCTCAGAGAATGGATCATGTTGGTCTTATTTAGATGTTACTGTCACTGATACTGGTTGAGAGCAGTGGGAATGATTTTTGGCCTTAATGTTAAGGAGTTCAGTAAGTTCCTGGGTGGCATGTGCTCAACTGAGACACCTGTGAAAGGGATGTGTGTTGCAAAGGTATTTTCTGGGTGCAGGTGGAAAGTAAACTGTTAAATAATAGACATAATTTGAAGCAGAAGTAGCATGTATATGCAGCACTGATCAAAACTGAGTATAATACAGTCTATTACACTGTTAGAGCTGGTAAGGCACTAAGGTGCTGGTAAGCAGTTGATGTAGCATTTTTAAGTCTCCTGATGTGCTATGAGGTGGCAATTTGTTCCAGTGTGCGGGTGTGTGTTGGGTCTGTAGCTATCCATGTGGAATGTCTCACCTGTCAGAGCTTTTGATCTTCTCATCTGTGAGAAATCTATGATCTTCAGCTGCTTCTGCCAGATTTGTCTAAAAACTGCAGCAAATGACTGAGTGCAGCCACTGACAAGAGCTTGAAGCTTTTGAGTGATTTGGGAGGAAATTCATGTTTTGAAAAACTCCCAGTTAAAAACATTAAACAGTTTAACCAACGTTTGCATGGATGGATTGTTAAGATCTATTTTTTGTACACTATAAACATATGGCATGAATTTGCTCTCATTACAGATGCTGAGAAAAGGGAAAGGCAAATATTTATATTACATGCATGTTTTACAGTAAAAACACTGTTCAGTTTTGTTTATACAGTTCCACTGTTACTGTTTTTATGGTTAGCAATGAAACCACTGTAAAACAGTGTCTGAATTATATAGCAGATGTGTTAAGTCCCTAACTTTCAAGGATAGGCATCCTTCTGAATACTGATGTCACTTGCACAAGAGTTGATGCACTGGCTGCAGCTGAATGGCCCCATGCCTATGTTCTCATCTGGAGTTAGCCCCACACCATTGCTGTACGACAGGCAGGGTTTTACAGTCCAGATAAATGCACTGATATCTTAAAGTAATTATGTTTGTAAAATGTAAAGCAGGCTGCTGGTCAGTGTGAGTGAATGCCAGAGGCTTTAAGGATTTGGTATACGTTTGCCAAGCATTTAAGACTTCATGTGGCTCATATTTCCAGTAAATATAGATAAATTAAAAATGTTTAATTAATGTGATGCATGTTTAATTTCTCAATTTGGTAATAGGAACTTGGAAGTATTTTGATTCTCATATACTTGATATTTATGATTTATAGTAATGCATGGTATGTCTGAAAGTGGATTAAAAAAGGAAGAGTTCTCAAAAGAGTAGTTGTATTTTGGCTTTTATCTACATGAAAATGTCTCCAGAAATGAAAATTTTTTCGTTTTGCTAGAACATACTCAGTGAAATGGATTTTTTTGGTATTTGTATGTGTATGGCAACGTACAGGAGAATTGCATGGTACCCCTTTCAGTTCTGTACTTTGCAGAGTTTTGCTTTTCCTTATACTTTGTACTCACTACCCTGCACAGTTGCATTGATTTCCATTGTGCTGCTGGCAAGCAAAGAATTTAGTACTAAATCTGAGTTCTCAGATCTCTGCTCTAATTTAATAAATGAGAATTAAGGAAATATTCATAAACAGACATTGATGAATGGTCATTTTAAATTTTTTTTTTAGGAATGATTACTTCTCAGATGATGGTAACATAAATGCAGGAGAAAGTTTAGTAATGTTTGGCAAAATATGGAAGGGAGTTTGAAGTGGTTCAAGAACTGAACTGAGTTCTTTATGTGTGTAGGAAATAACAAAAAAAAAGATGAATTTCTTTACCTTTTTATACTTTGTGGAAGAAATTGTGAGAATATGATTGAAGTGGTGAATAAATGGTATGGAAGACATAGTTTATATTCTGTCTTTAAGCTTGTGTTTCTAGGTTGGATTGGAATTTTGCGCTAATGTATGAATTCATACATAGTTTAAAATGTAATTTTGAACGAAGTCAGTGTCTTACCAATATCTTTTTCTTCAGAAATTTCAGTGGAAATGTTGAGGTGATTTCTTCGTGCAGTTGGTTTCTTCAGCACAGCCATGCTGTTCTTAATCTTGAGCTGTGGGTCACAAAATCCCTACCACGAGTAAAGCTTTGTAATGATACTGTTTAAATGCTGTATTAGCTTTTTAATACAAATCTTGGGTCACTCCCTCCCTCACTTTAAAACTGCATTTTATGCTTACTCTACAACTAAACGGCACCAGGAAATGCTACTTGCTCAACATTGTTAAAAATCTCTCTAGATACCTATCTTGAAACAAATCATAGTCTTTGTCCCTTTTAACTCGTAGGGTGAAGAGAAGTTTGGTGTTCTTGGTACTCACACTAGTGTGACCTGGGTTTGATTCCTGTCTGATCCTTTCTCTCCCAGAATCTATCATCCAGAACTATGTTGCATTGCTGACATTGAAAACTCCTATTTGATAGGGTCCAGGTAGATACATTCTTACATAGACTGGGTTGTATTATCACTAGCTTCTTTCTAACTGCAAGTTCGAGGTGTGTAGAAAGGGAATTAAAGTGACTGGTTATGATATTTTTTTTTTTAAACCATCTTTACAATTAATCTGATTGTAACAGAAGCTTGTAATATATTCCATTAATGGAGAAGGCAAGCTTAGCTTATGGTAAATACAGTACTAAGTGTTTATAGTGCATTTCATATTTTACATGATTCCCTTTATAATTCTGCTTATCTTTTCATTCTAATTCCCTAAAGGATGTATAAAAGAACCCCTAAAGAGAGTAATTACTGCTCTATTCCTTAACCAAGGCTCCTTTTGCAGAAAGAAATCTGAGCTGCTTTTTAAAGAAGGCAGTTTTAAATAAAAATGCAAATAAGCTGCTTTGTAACCACATTAATTACCCACCTAGCCTCTTATTACCATGTTTGTATTGTTTGCAAACACTATTTACAGTCGTGTGGAAATTACCATTCCTGGTCTTGAGGAAGGCTGTTGTTGGTAGGTTGTGCTTTGGAACCAATTAGAGTGAACCTTGTCTTCATTGAGGCTCATGGGAGAGAGCATAGCCTTGCAATGTCAAATAACAGCATTAACTCAGACTATACAGCCATAGTGTTGCAATTATATTATTGGCCCTCTTTTGCTTGTGCAATGAGTTTCATTCTCTGCATTTTAAAATGAACAGGCAGCATTCTGTCTTGCTAACTATTTAATATGTACTGTGATAATTTTTATGAAAGTCATGGGAAACCCAGTGGGTCATTTTGTCCTCAAATTGGTGCTTTGCTTTAATTTTATAAAAAAAAAAAAAACAAACGAAATACACTTATATTCAGGATCTCAAAGATTTTCATGCAATTGATTTTCACAGAGAAAAATCAGTTTTAGGAGTTATTATAAGTGAACAGAACGGGATATCTGATAGCATTAGTTTTAAATAGGATATTTATCTGATAATAACTGAATGGTCATCAGTCTTGCCGCAACTTGCTGAAGAAACTGAATGCTTTGTGGTGTAACTTTATTTGTCAAGCGAAACACAAACCTGTTGCTAACCTAGCATGTATTGTTCTTTCCTTGGATTCCTTGTTACTCAGGAAGGTATAATGGTCCTTTAGGTCTTGAAGCTGCTCAGAAACTAAGACCAAAACAAAGAGATACCTCAGCAATTATGTTTTTTAGAGTTATTGGAGTTATAATTTTTTTTGGATCCCAGAGATTTTAGTTTGATTGCAGACTGCACACAGTCTGAAATGTGAATAATTTGTTTCATTGAGATTTGCTGTCTTAGGACTGTAAAAAGCCTCTCAATATGGTGAGTCCTTCAAAGTAGAGGAACTTTTTTTTTGGTTGAGAACTGTATGGGGAAGAAAATGTAGAGTGGCATTTTCTTCCTGCTTCTGAAATTGTACTGCATGCATACGTGGTGCTGCCAGTGTGTAATAATGTTTGATGAATGCTTGCTGATTAAGAACAAAAATATTCATATTTTTATCAATGTTTCTGTAGCATTGCATATAGCAGAATGGCAAACAACAACTCCAGCATGTTATGAAGAAGAGAATTGCTGGGTTACTAGGAGTCTTTCTAAATTTTATTTTTATTGTGACAAGTGACTAATGACACGGCATAAAAGGTGCACTGGCTTGGTTCATCATCCACAATAGCATATAAAACTGAAGATAATTGTCTGGCTTATTTTGCGACAGAGCATCATAAATGATATACAACCACCTTAGATTGAGTTCAACAATAATACAGAAAACTTAGAAAGTAGACTTGTTAAGTTGAATGCTCAGAATGCACTATAAATTAGCGTGCTTATCAATGGCATTTCAAAGTCTTTTATTACTGTGAAGCCAATGCATTATGTTTTGCTTAATTTTCTGTTCTTTCTAGTTTCTACTCATCCTTTAGTCTCCTTCTTTTGTTCTTACTTTCTTTGGAAGATATTAGTTGGGGGCAGAAGAATACTGGACTTTCCTTGAAATCACACTTCCAGCTGTGTGTGATAAGAACTATTGTTTATTGTGTGTCAAGGAGCAGTTGGTTCAAGTGAGATCTGAGTGGTTGTGATTGTTTAGGTAGGTTACAGATAGATGTAAGCACTGAACATGGTGAAAGGGTATGTTGACAGAACTAAAGGGAACTGAAGCTTCGTTAGACATCCATGAGCCCTCGTGAATAGGTGGGAAAGAAAGTACGGAAAGCAATGAGGGAGAGCTTCAGGCAGGACTTGTATTCAGCTGTGGTGCCCTGAATGCTGGGAGTTCCTGTAGAAATGCTAGTCCACTGTGCTGAGGAACAGCCTGTATGCTCACCTACCTGCAAGCTCAAAATGGGAGGTCAGGAGAATTTATGTGGTAGTGAACTCTGTTCCAGGTGATGTTTATGCCTTGTGTGGTCAGGGAACTTTAAAGTTGTACTTGGTAGTACTATTTTATCATTTTTAGGAACTGCTCATAAATGTAGTCATGTTTAATATGATATGGTTACAAACAAAGACATGAATGTATATACTCATTTCTAATTAATTTGTGTAATTATGTTTTATAATCTAGGTGTTTGCAAAGCAGAACGTGGTACACCCCATTTACTGTCTGTTGTAGCTAATAAAAAATAATAGAATGAAATAAATCTTGAAACTAACTTTAATTGTAAGTATAGATTAGCTGTAAATTATATCTTTGTTATGTTTATTTTTAATTCTGCAGCGTTGCAGGTTTGTAGAGCATACCAATTAGTGTAGTTATTCAAAGTAATGATGAGTTAATTACTGTAAATGCAGAATGTTATTTCACTGACAATTTAAAATAGAGTACTGAGTTGCATATTTTAAACGTAGAACTAGAATTGAAGGGAAAAAGCTAATAGTGTTGATAAGCAGACCAGTCAACATATCCTGTAACATTAAAGTGCCAATGTAGATAAAATAATTAAGAGTACAAAGTGTAACAACTAATGAAAGCTCAGAATCTCAACTCATACCATTATAAACATGGAAACAAACGTGGTACACCTATATATTTCACCGTGCATTAATGTAGCACGTGGGAAAAGGCAGTTTGACTGAATTCATCTGAAACTGATTGCTGTACTTCTCACGGTGCTCGTGTGAGCTGCGTGAAGCCTCTCTTACCGAGCTTGTCTCCGGCTTGGTAGACATCCACATCAGTGCTGATACCTAAGGCAGTAAGTGTTGTCAAGTTTGTTTTTCTGCGAATGTGTTTAAGGAGTAGAAAATGCCTTTAGCTTGGAGTGTTTTCCTTTCTGATGAACAGTAGTAAATCCTATCATTTTGAGAGCTGTGTAGGATATCTAGGAGAAATGAGCTGATTCACAACGTTTCCTTGAGCATACACACTGTAAGAGATATTAATAGCTTCTTTCAGCAGAGTCCCACTTAGAGTAACTTTGAAATGCAGTATTTCATTCTGTCCTGGTTAAATTAACCTTAAATTTTCCTGTTAAAATAGCATAAATATCTAGAGGAAACAGAATGTACTGTGTATATTCATACTGTAGCAGAAAAAATGTATGGGTATGCATGGGTAACTATTACTATTTAATTTTCAGTCCAGAATCAGTTGCCTCCCAGTTGTGGAGGGAGGCACAGCTCCTCCTACTACACCCTACCCAGAGCTAGTGGGAACTACCTGTAGTGGGAACTGGTGCCATGGAGTTCTCTGGTTGCCTATTGGAACAATGAGAGAAATATAGATAGTTCTAGAGTCAGTTTTAGGGCAATTAGTGATAAGTTGGATTTTTACATCTGCAAGTCTTTTTTTTTTTTTTTTTTTTTTTTTTTTAAGCTGCAGCTTTGTAGAAGTGTTCTATTTCCAAAGAGAATTGAAATAAAAGAGAAACTTATCTGTTTCTAGGGGAGCTGTTGGAAAAACAATTTAAAGCCCTGCTAAGACTGAGGAAAAACAATGCAGAAACCTGAGAATCCCAGACACTCAGGTTCATCTATTTGATAGTGTTATGACAGAAATCATTACAGGTTTGATAGATTTACTTATAAAGACTTGCTTCAATATTTAAAGTACATCTATTCCAGCATTCCTCATTTCAAGCTCAGCTGTGGATCAAGATGAAAGAAAAATTAAATTGTATATTGAAGAGCTGTTAATTGAACTGCGCTGCATTTAGCAAGGGAGCATCAGCTTCAGGCAGTCAATACTACAGAGAATTTTTAATGTACTGTATCACTAGATTGTCAGTTTGTATTGGAGAATGCAAACAGACTGCTTCGACTCGTGATAAAACCCTGGAAACTGAAGTTGTTGAGGGGAGAAAGTGCTGTTACGCTTTGATATGATGTGACAAAGTTGTTGGTAGAAGCAGGAGTGGCATTTTTTAAAGATTAATACTAATTGGAGTATGATTGTTGATCAATTGATTCATAGGCATATGGTCTTTTAAGAAAATAAAGATTTTTTTTTTTAATGGAGGTTGAGCATGTTCTACAGAATTCTCCAACTTGCACAAATGTTGCTTTGAAATTTGAGCAGCTCCGAAAGTCTCATTTAAAAATATTAGTTCTCTGCAGATATAATTCTAAAAACTAGCATATCAAAAAGCTTTAGAAATGCTTTAGAAAAATGTTATCTCTCTTTCCTAAGGCAGTGTTAATTTCTTTTGTAGTTAATCTTTTGTGCTCGAATTTAGTACATTTATAGTTAAAGATTCTTTTAACAGCTAAATTATTTAAACACGTCTTCTGGGATAACGTGGTCTGTTTGGTGTTAAGTATGAAATACTTTTTATTCCATTTTCTTCAGTGATAAAAAATGAAATAACTGGAAGCATTTGTAGAACCAGAACAGATTTAGGACTATGGTGTTAGATTGAAGATGTATTATTCCAAGACACAACTTGTTACAGCTGTCATGCTTCGGGATAAGATTGTTCTTACTTTTGGTGGTCTGTACAAGGCTTCAAGTCCACCTTCAGAACTACTGGCATGAGCCCAAAGCTTGCTTATTTGTGATTTACCTAATCTTATGTGTCAATCTCTGGACTTCTTTTCCATACCTGTGGCAGGTTTCATGTAGTAAACTTCTAAATGCCATATGATGCTGGTGCATTACCTTTCCTTGGAGAGGAAAGGTCTTCCTTAGAGATTGGATTTGTTTGGCTTGCCTTGGCACCCCTTTAGTGACTGGAAAGACTGGGAGTGCCATTTTCATTGTAATACGCAGCTGTGTGGTAAATCACAGAATCAAAGAATGGCTCTAGGTTGGAAGGGACCTTAAAGATTGTCCACTTCCTATCCCTCTGCCATGGGCAGAATTACCAGCTTCTAGATCAGGCTGCCCAAGATCCCATTTAGCCTGGCCATGAATGCCTGCAGAGATGGGAGAAGAGTTTCAGGCCACATGTGAAACTCTCACAGTAGCAGTTTGGTAGTGGGAAGACGGTCTTCACTAGTATGAAAATCCAGATGACTTCAAATAACTTAATTTCCACATACTGTTGAGGTCTGATCAAAACGGTAAATGTATTGTGACTTCAAAAAATGAAGTGGAAAAGCAGAAAGCACTATGAGTGCTTTTTAATAACTCAGAGAAAAGTCATACTTCCTCTTAGAAGCTATAATGGCAGTACTCAAAATGCTTTTATGCAACTCAAATAAAATCACTGTGCTCTGTGAATCTTAGTTTGAATATTTTCTTCAAGTAGTAATGTCTTGCAACATATTCAGTGATTTTGCTGCACTTGTCGATGTGAGGAGGTATTTGGTAATTTGCATACAATAATGTTTAGGAATCCTTTATATGACAGCTTGGCTATCAGAGTAATTATAGTAAATCAGACATCAGCTTGAATTCATACAGAAATGAACTAAAATTCTTCAGTTTTATTTTCATGAAGGCAAATCTTACATCTTCTGGATAGTGTTTAGTGGAAACCTAATTCTGAGAACCATCCTAATGTAATATTTACACAAGTAAACCTGTTCCAATGTCTAGATGAAAACCTAGACGACAAAAAAAATGCAGTTTAGACAGCTATTAACAGCAGGTCTTGGTAGAATGAATGTTTACTTTTGTTTTTGGAAGAACTAAAGATTTCTGTTGACCTCTCTGTGAACAGAAATGACAGAACTTCTCTTGGTAGCTGGAGCTACTTGGATGAGAAAAAAGGAAAATGTGGGAAGGTTAGACTGGGTTGCTACCCTGTAGCTCTAAAGTTGCTAAAGTTCAAGTGTTAACAGGCGTGCTTTTTTTGTATGTAGACAGCAGTTAATTTGTGTGGAATCCTAATCTCTAGGCAATCTGATTGAGAAGCTGCATGTTACATGTTTCTTTATGCACTGTGTGGCTGCATGAGGCAATGGCTTTAAAATGTAAAAAAGCCTACAAAATGCACAGTCTGATAACAACAACAAATCTAATCTAAAGTGACAACTGGGAGACTTTCCCAGGCGTTTTTCTCTTTAATGTAACATGACTTTAAATTGATGCAGCCCCACAGTGATTGAAAAACTCTCAGAGCTTGTCTCCCGTGATTACATTTCTGATCTGTACAACTTAATTTTTTAACTTGGTGAATCTCACTTTTGCGAATGAGCAGTTTGTTTATGTTTTAAGAGGATGAGTTTCAGTGATGCAAAAGCAGTGGAACGGCAGTGCAGAGTATTGCTGGTAGTGATCCTGGTCAGCAGCGTGTACCCGTTCTTTATCTGAATGACACAGAAGTCATCTGGTGCACATAAGGCACTTCTGTGTGTGCTGCTTCATACTGATTTAGTGAATTTAGTGTTAAATTGACACAATTGAAATTAAGAGATGACAAACCTTAGATAACCTTCACTCCCTGTTCCCTCGCTTGAAATGCTTTTGTAAAGGAATTGAAATCTGTTTAATGTTCTTTATATTTTGACAATGGATTCAATTATTTTTGAATGTTATTAAAAAAAAAAACAATATCTGTTGTGCACTCCTACTACAAAAACACCCTATTAGAGTTCCTGAGAAGCAAGTCCCTTCAAATTTAATAATGAGCTAAAGCAGTAAATGTCCATGACTGATACAGCATTTTATAGAGAGAAGTTATGAAGAGTAAAATACCATTTTTTATACTTATTTCTTGATTATATCTGAAATTATGGCTGTAGACTGATTTTTGAGTTTCTGTTTATAATTAAGGTAAGTGATGGTAAATTTTGAGTTAACAAAAGCATTTATCAAGTGGGAAAGGTGCACAGCTCTTTTAATCAAGGTTACCTTCTTAGATCCTCCTACTCCAGCTCCCAGCCTCTGAGCTTCTGGGACAGTACAGTGGAAGGGACAGTATCACACCAAATGAGAGGGGAATTCAGCATTCCAAATAGGAATACGGGCTAGTTAAAGATCTGAAGCTGAAAAGAATGAAGAAGATGGATGAGGGGGCAAATTTCCATAGTAAAGTGGAAAATATTGAAAAGGTCAGAAGCCCTTTTTTGATAGTGGCCACAGTCTTTGTTTAGAGTGTTGTAGGAAAGCAAATAATTGATTTATAGCCTTTATAATCAAGTAAATTGTTTTGTGTTTGTATTGTGTTGCTATCTTTCTCTTGGTACTTTGCTGGTGCGTAACTACATAAATTTTCATTTACCTTTTCATTTACCTTTTAAAAGTCTGAGGAATGATATATTTAAAGCAATACTTTAAAATACATATAACTGCTTCTGGGGCTGCTGTTTAGAACGATGTGCAGAGAAACGGTCACCTGTTAGGAGAAATGGCCTGTGGCCAGTTTTGTAATACAAATTCTAAAAATCCGTTATTTATTTCTGTATTGCTACTCTCAGAAAAAGCAGAAAATGATACCCGTGGGTAGGTACAGTGATTGGTGGAGATCACCTGGAAATAAAAAGAAATAAATGCCTTTGAAATGTAGTAGCTGAGTTTTATATCAATGATGCATCACAGTGTGTTGTAGTTATGAAATAATGCCTGACTTCTGCAATTGTAGAAAAATCAGATATTCAGAAGGTCTTGGATTTAATCTATGAAATGATGAACACTGCACAAGACAAGAAATAGGCAACATAGATAATAGTTTGTGAAGGAGAAAGGTGAATGTTGTAGTCTTTAGAAACACTTCAGCTGCCTTAGTTGAAGGCAATAATGCTCTGGAGTTGCTGAAAAGGAATAATAAAAAAAAAAGTAGTAATGATTATTAAAATGTCAAATTTCTGGACTGTTACAAGAGAGGGTAAAACAGATGAAACTAGATTAGCAATTTCAGATCTCTAATATTAATCCTTTCCGTAAGATGCAGTAACTCAACATTTTATTTGATGCTTTCATTGCTTGAACACAAAACTTATTATTTTGCGATCTATGTCTCTAAGAGATTATATCTGATGGTCATGATTTCAGACCTGGGAGCTGCTTTCCAGTCCTTCCTCCTGTTTAGTTTGCATAACCAGCTTGTAAGAGTATGATTTCATAATACATCTAAACTTAATTAACAGCTCAGAGCCACACCAAGGTAGTTGTCTTGCCAACTTGTTTAGGTTGTTGGCCAACATAAACATGAATCTAGAGCCTTCCTGACAGGCACCCACAAAAACCTTGGAAATTATATATGTGCAAACATGCCAGAATGCACAGTTGTACTTTAATCTGGTTGAGCTACTTGAGCTGTTTAGTTGAATAAATATCTCTGTACGTCTTAAGAAATGTATTACCAAAGAAGTAGAGTTTTGTTTGCAAAAGTGTAGTGGAAACATTGCCATCCAGAGAAGGGGTTTCAGGATCACTTTTAAAGAGAAAATATAGTTTTAGTATTTCGTGGTGTTTAGTCTATTTGAGAAATTAGCTTACTGTTACCTTTTCCCTTCAGCTTCTGTATTTCAGCATAGCCTGTCCTCTACACATTGCTAATTTGTGAAAAGGCCACTTGGTTGTAGAAAATGGAGGAATCAACACTGCACCACAAATAGTTTAACCATGTTTTTGAACCTGTTTCAGATCATGTCTGGTTCAGTTACTCAGTCACTGGATTGGGCATGTGAAGCCTCAAATGGACTTGGAAGGCATTTCTTTTTTCTTCCAGTGATGAGCAGTACTGGAATTACGTGCAATTTTTCTTTCATTCCCATTCAGTGTCAACTTCTGGAGCAGGGAAATGATCAGGGAATTTGAATAATCACGATTTCCCCCCTTTCCTCTTATCACCAAGTCCCACACTTACAAGGAATGTGCCTTGGCAGAGCTGTTTTGTGTGGCGAGTTGGTGCAGATTCTTTTGCACAGACTTTCTGTATCCTCTCTCTCATCCTGTGTTCAGAAGCCTGTGGAGTTTGCATACTGAGACCTAACCTATCTGCATCAAGGTGACTGCGGGTTTATCTGGATTTACCCTCCAGGATATTTTTAATTAGATATAAAGGAATGAATACATTACTTTAAATTATTTTGATGAAAGAATTCTTGCACTGTCATTAACAATGAGTTAAATGAGCTAAAACTTCCCTCTAGTTCCCTATCTTTTGATGAGGAAACAAAGCAGTTCTTTGCATGATTAAGATTTGTGGTATCACGCCTGAAATGAGAAGCTATAATATATGCTTTATAATTTATGTAGGCTTTTTTTAACTCCTCTGTGACCACTTTTCTTTCTCTGACTATTTTTACAGCTGGCTTTGTCATGTTTTCTTTTGGTTCCAGCCTCTGACATCATATGTTTGCATCTGTTGGTTTTTTTCTAATTTTCCTTTATTGATAAAGAAACTGATTGATTCCATAGGCACTTGAAAGTGAGTTGGCCTAGAGAATTTCTGAGGCTTTTTAAAAATTCCAGATCTGGTTGTTTTTAGAATCCTTAAACTTGATGTGAATTTTGATAGTTAAGGATGATCTAAACTACAGCAAGGTGTGGGAAAGTGTAAAGCAACAAGCGAATCCCTTCAGCCATTTGAAGTGTGCTTGGAGCTCTGGTTGCTGGTAGCAGTTTTGCAGGACTTTACTAAGATTGCAGTATAGCAGCATTTTCAAGAATAAATACAGAGATGTATACAGTGGGAGTTAAAAAACAATAAAAGTGATTTATTCTGGGAGAGAGATGATTAACCCAGTGCAAAAGAATAGAATTCAGTTTTGTCATTGATAAGGCTCTTGGCCAAACTTCAGTATGCTTTATTTTGTGACAACAGGATGTTTCTGTTGTTGGCTTCTTTAGCATTTGTGCTCATGCCTGTTGCAGAACTTCTTACAGGTGTCCATGGCAGAATGATGCCAGAACAACGATCAGATGGCCTTATAGTTCTTGTGGCCCTTCAAAAGCAATGGGTGATTATATGCTCTATGGATTTTGATTCCTCTTGGTTTTAAGCTGTGCCTTGCAACTGTGAAAAATCATTGTATTGCAAGATGCAGAGCTTTCTCAGTGAAGTTGCAGGAGCATTATTACATCCCTCATTTTGTGAATGGAAATTGATTTATGCATTTTTAGAGCAGTGGGCCCATCGTGCGTCGTTTTGAATGGCTCTTCTGGAAAACGCAGGGCAGAACAACAGAGGTATTATATCTGGGATCAGTGGGTTGTTGACACGGAGTATTTTCCTGTTGGCTTTAAGTTCAGTCTCAAGCACTATAGAAGCTAACATAATTGGCTTAAACTGCGAGGCAGGAGATGGCAGTTGTTTGAAATATTGGAGAACGCAAACTGTAACACTAATACCTGAATAGCAACAAAGGTGCATATTCTGCTAAATAAACTTCAGTAATTACTTTAGGGGTTTTTCCTCTGCAACATTGTAATTTTTCTAGTTTATATTCTTCACAGACTGCTGACCACAGTGACAGTTTTGCTGTTCTTGTATAAAATAACTCACACATGTGTGCACCTGGTCTTCATTATTGTTACACTGCATATATGGTAATGGAAGAAGGGAAATTTTCTTTTCTGTTTTCTGCTGATGATGCCTTGTTTTAGGTACAGCACTTCACAAATATATATAGTTCAGTGTCACTATCTGTTAAGCAGTACTAATGGGGAAAAGGACAGTACAAAACATTCACATCGGTTTTGTAACAAGAAATATTTGCTATAAAATCCTAAAGGGGGGGGGGAGGGGGGGAAGTACCCAACAAAGCACCCTTCTTTATTACCTTTTCTAATTTGTTAACAATAAGAACCTTCTTTGCAATAAAAAAGCATAAAGAAAAGCTTCAAAACACAACTTTGAAAAAGATCATCCAGAAGGATGTACATAATGTGCTGACTAATCAGAACTGAAACATTGAAAAAGCTACTTATAGAAAGTCAGTTTTGGAAGTACAATTAAGTGTAAATGGACTCAAGACTACTGTTGGCTAAGTAAGTTCAGTTTGACTGCTTAGTATGCCAAGGCTAAATTTGGTCTACTACAGTTTAGATAATATTTCTTCTTATTGATGTAATTTTTTTTCTTGCTAGGATTTTTGCTAGGAATGCACGGTTCTGAGAAGTTACTTCCCAGCTGAAAACTTTTATTAAGTATGTGGTTGCTACACAGCAGTGGTGGAGGACTGATTTGCTGAAGACAGAGAAATGTAGTGTTCTCTGCAGGGATGACTGTAAGAGCTGAATCGTGGGATCTCTGATTCCGTTTCATACAGCAGTGATAGCTGACTACAGCAATAGATGTTGGTAGGGTTTGGATCATGTTAGGAAGCAGTAGGCTTGTGAGCTGTTTCATAAGAAAGCAAGCTGATGTGCCTGAGCTAGGATTTCTGAATATCACCACGAGATGTCACTATGTCGTTAGAATGAAACCTATCGAATGGCCTGAAAATCTGGGAAAGAAATTATATAGCCCTGAAGGGTGCAAATGTAGGAAGTTAAGGGAGAGGATACTTCAGTGCCTTTCGATGAAGCGTGTGCTCCTTCAGTAGGCATAATGAGCTGGCAGTAACATTGCTATTTCTAGGTCTGTTAGTGTTCTTGTTTTCTAAGGTGGAAGGACCGTAAGAGATTTTAACTCTTTTTTTTGGTCAGTAAATATAAAGCTTGTAATAGGTCAACTGAGACTGATAAGTGTTTATTGTAATCTTATTTATAAAAACAATGAAAAAAGCAAACCTGTATATCTGCCTCGTGTTGCCTTCTGGAGGGCAGAATACTGGACTAGCCAGGTCTGTTACTCACACACCTTGCTGATGAGGAGCAATAGTGACATCCTATGGAAGTGGTTTAAAAATGAGACAAATATAAGCTTACATCTCTAATCATCCTGAATTTATGCAGAACTGGATTTGTTCCACGTCATCTTTTCTTATTTTTAAAGGCAATGTCTCAAAAGTAAGTTGATATTGATTCAGAATGGTGATTAGAGCATCGTAACTTTCTCGGCTTTAATTCACGCTGTTTGGGAGCATGATTTCTGCTTCAGAAATGCTCATGCTTTGCTGTGATCAGAACTGGAAATCTGGGAATATAACAAAACTCAAAGTTAGGTATTTTACTGACGTGCTAGGATGTTCTACATGTGTTTTTCCTTTAAAATTTAAGATAAGAGGTTTTATAATATCTTCAAATGAAATACAAGTACTTTATTTAAATTCTTTTAAAATTATTTGTACAAAAAGGTAAAAGAAACCTATAATATATTAAAAAAGCTATATTTAATAAAAAAGTAAGCGTTAAAATTACTTTCAGGCTACATATTGGACTATGTATTATATTATGTTGTATTACTGGTTTACAACAGAAATTGATGTTACTGCAATGATTAATCTTTTTTAATTTTTTTTTTTTTTTTTTTGAACATAGAATGAAAGAATATTTAGTATTTTAAAAAGAGAACTGTTTAACCTTGTATTGAAATTCATTACATTCTTCCAATAAGAAACTTCAAGCTGTTTCTGGGATTTTTCTTTACACTTGTTTAACAATGTAAATAGATAAAATCATAGCACTAAACCCTTGTGAAAGAATTGTTTACACATCTATCTAAGGGCAGTATCTCCACTGAGGTTATCAGCATCCTTCACTCTGCATAACCAGTGGGGAGTTTTAGTAATTGGCTGCTTGGGAAACTGGACAAAAAGGAGGAATATTATGAAAGTTGGTTGTAAATATAGTATCTGGAATAGGCTTAGGCTGTGTGCGGTGGAACATTTGGTAAACAGAAACATCATAGATGGTTGTTAATACAATAATTGATACATTTGATATTGTCCAAAACTGTAATCATCCAGCATTAATAAATCAGAGAGCACAGAGATATTGCTATATTTTACAGACTTTAAATTACAATTGAAATGATTACTGAAGGAAGAAAAACTTACATTTTTGGGTTGAAGGGCCTGTAAAGGCTGCATGGTGTATCCTTGCAAAAGCTTTGTGGCAATGTTAACAAAGGTAGCTTAAAGAAAATCTGTTTAATGTAGTTGTAGCCATTTTTCTAGCAGGTTTTAAACAAGTCAGTAACTTCAAAGAGATGGGTGGAGGATTCTTTCCACATGTATGTGAAGGACTATGGAAGTGACTGATGAGCTTGAATTGAATTTTAAGTATTTCTCTGTAGTCTCTGTTAATATGGTTTTGCAACCCATTCCTGTTAGATACCTGTGAGAAGCAGATGGCTCAGTTGACTGGAAGCAAATTTTTCAGATGCTTTTTTTTTTTTTTGCTGAAGCTCTCTGTAACCGATCTGCTGGTAGCTTAAGAGTTACTCATGTTTGATTTTGCTGCTGTGTTTAAAGAAGTCTAATATATTGGGCAAATGTACTTAAGCTTTTGTATCTTCAAATGACATTAATTGTGATGAGGATCTGTTTGTTTAAGAATGCTTGAGA
This sequence comes from Lagopus leucura, assembly GCF_019238085.1. Lineage (NCBI taxonomy): Eukaryota > Metazoa > Chordata > Aves > Galliformes > Phasianidae > Lagopus > Lagopus leucura. The sequence goes on along the minus strand of NW_024962271.1, from coordinate 3,552,222 downwards.
AAGATTGGAAAATTGAGAATAATTACCAATAACGACTCAAATCCTAGAGGTTTTGTTCAGATTACTGAAACAGCTTTTTTTTTTTCTTGAAGTTTATACAGCTTCATTCTCTGTGCAGATTTATGTTTCTGCATTTTGACTGAATAAATGTGATCACTTTAATGGTGTAACTTGGCTTTTCTCTGTCTTCTGGTTGTGCGTTATTTTATCAGAACACCTTTTCTTATGTAACAGTTCAAATGAAGCTTGTGAATCAAAATGGGATCTGAACACTTTAGAAGTAAATAGCAAAGCTGTAACTTTCTGGACCATGTAGATCAAAGAAAAATTAGTCAAATTAATTAAAAGGCAAGTTAATAAAAAGAGCTGTTACATAGTACCAAGGTACCATTTCTGAATGTTCCAAGCCTAAAACTTGAGTTAGAGTGTAGGAGAGTATCCCAAGGCACTGTCATATTTTTGTATTCTTCCTTAGGCATTACAGAGTGAGAACTCTGCTTCTGTGCTTATATGGGTATAGGATATATTTATTTTTGCCTCAGGTTCTGTCATAGTTTGTGAAGGCAGGATTTGAGAATGTGAGGGACACCATGGCAGCCTGAATCGTGGTGGACAGAATGAGTGACCCTGTGAGGCCCAACTGGTGCTCATCATTCAGCTTGTTCTTCATCAAAACAGAAAAGCTGTTTTCCTTTAAGAACTTAACTCACAAAAGAGACACTAAGAGAACTGTGTTTCTTTTGGAGAATCGCGTGTTTTGAGTTTGTTCAAAGCTGTAATATTAATACAAGATATTAGTACAAGAAATCTAATAGTATACATACTTTAATATGATATGAGTAAGAACCATGAGTTAGATGTCTGATTTTCTGTGAAGCCTGTGTTACTAATATCCAGTTTGCTTTTGTTCTGTCATGGCTGAGAAATGTTATTTCCTGGACCCAACAAATTCATAGAATTTCCCAGTAACCCTCCACACTTGTGGGTCACTCATTTCTTTCACTGTATCCAAATTAAAAACCTTGGAAGAAAACTCTTGTTTAAAGCAAATATTGTCCTTTTTTCTAGTCGTTCGTTCCTTCTAAGACAGTTGTGGGATCATACGGGCCAAGAAATATTCCTCATGTCTTGTCAAGCACTCAAACGTTTGTAAAAAGAATACTAAGCACTTTTAATAATGTTAGTTTTTTTGTAAAACGCAGCAGAAAATGTGTATGTTTATCTGCATTGAGTAGTAATAGATGTGTGTAGTGATAAGAAGTTGGGGGCTGTGGAGAAGAAAGTAGTTGAAAAGGCAAAACAAAACCAAAAAAGCCCCAACCATCTCATTCTGTCAGTAGTAATCTGGGTTGGCTGCTTTTTGTGATGAAAGACATGAAGAGCTAAGCGTGCAAAACACAGCAACTCCTCTCTAGTTAAAATGGGGCCCAGTAATTGCTCCAAGTTTAGTGTTGAAAATCAGATAACTTCTTGAAGATCTTTAGATGGCAGATGGATGAGGCCCAGTTCTTCTGTAAATCTGCTGATTAAATTTGAAAGATATTCAACGTTTCAGTATATTTAACTTGTCTGTAAACTGCTTTTTGTTTTATTGTAGTTGAAATTTATCACTCAGAGGTTAACTTCAGTTTTATTGGATTATTTGTTATGAAAGATGACCCTAGATTTCAAAACTTCATAAAGTATGATTTTGTATACTGTTCCCAGCAACCATTTAAATTAATAGCTGATGAGGTCTTGGAGATACAGCTTAAACTTTTTTGTGTTGTTCTTAATTTATTTGAAATATATACTGTCTTTTTGGCCTGGTTGCTGTAAAAAAACAGACCTAAAAAACAACAAAAAACCAACTACATTCTTTGACAAATATTAACCACTGTGTGTGGTCTAAATACATATTTGGCTAACATGGACCAAGCCTTGCTTTGGATCAAAAGATCTTTCCCCACTTTCCCTAAGTTGAAATGAACATTTTTATTATTGGTGGTTTCACCACGAAGTTCCAGAAAAAACAGAGCACAAATCCTTTTGTACGTAAAGCATTGCGTATGAAATGTTCCTTTGCATTTTGTTCTTTATTGTAATAAGCATTGTATTGTTTTTTTTTTTTTTTCAAAACAAATTAAACTTTTGAAGACATCTTGTTCTTTTTCTGAAGTTTTATTTAAAATCTTTTTTATTTTTATTTTTTTTTACAATATCAGTTAAACATAAAATCTTTATAGATGTATATTTATAGTGTAAACGTTTTCTGTGATATGACCTTTTTTTTTTTTTAGAAATCACATTTTAATCTCAAGTCATTGACTGGGTCTGGAATTGCAACTGTGCTGAGCTGTTTATTGTTTTAATGTAGATAATTCTTTAAGTGAATACTTCTGGAAAGGGTTGACTCGGGGAGAACCTTTTATTGGCTCTACCTGTGTGAACCAGGGCAATATGAGTAGTTGCAATATTTGTAAGAATTCTACATGGTACTATTTATGACTTTTGGGAAGGGGTTTTGTTTTAAAATGTATTAAGACTCTTGATGTTGCTTATATTTTCACAAGAATGTAGGCAAATTATTTTCTAGTGTCTTGTGCATCGCATTTCCAAGCAAGTAGATTTCAGAAACTTTAATTTCGTAATTTTTTCAAATTTATAACTATGACTTAAAAAACATAATTTCTTTATGCTGTGTGCTCTTTTTTTTTTTTTCCTGTTTCCCTTCTTAGCGCCTTAGATTTTATTAGCATATGTATCCCTTTCCTATTTTAATTTAGCATCTCTTTTGCCTAAGTTATAAAATCGTACTATAGATAGCAATAGACCTTAAAATACCTGTCAGGATGTGTTGCACTGCAGATTAAAATCTGGCTTTTAAGCCAAAATACCCTTACCCTTGCATTACAGCAAATGAGCCCTGCTCCTTGGAGGCAGTACACTCTACTGCTGGCTGGCTGCTTCGACTCACGTGTCTCCATTTGATCTCTTTCCACGCAGTTTCTTCTGTCTGGATACTCTTTCCTGATGCAGCTCATCTTTATCTCTTGTGTTTTCTGTCTGTTAATCTGACGGGTATCTCTTGTTTTTCTCCCTTGGCCTCCCAAACCAATGCTCTTAAATACTGCTGGAGTGCAAAACTGCAGGTGTTTTGAGGTAGAAAATGATGAATGAGAACAAGTGCATTTTCATGTTAAAATACCCTGCATATCTGACAACAAAATACATAGAATCAAAGTACTTTGGTAACCATTGGAAGGTTTGTTTGCACAGTGGCTCTTCAAATCAGCAACTTACGGAAGTGTTTAATATAAACAGAGCTGCTGAACACAAAGCGTGTGCACTTTGGATCTTTTGGCCAAATTGTTCTGTAAGAATTTTGAAAGGCAGGGATCTTGTCCAAACTCACTGTGCAAGTCCTACAAGCCCTAAGTGGATAAATGCTATTGACTTGGGAGGCTTTGTGAAAGAAGGGGGAATTTGAGGTATTTACACAGGGAGAATGAATAGGAAACTACTACATGAAAAAGAGTATCGAGAGTGGGAAAGATAAAATGGTCAAGTAATAGGAATTGCATTGAAAAATGTAAAGAAAGACTGAATATGTGGAAATACAGCATGGGTAGGGAGTTTGTCTGTCAGTCCATGTGTAATGAAAGCATGGATGTGACATTTGAAAATGTATTTTTTTCCTGTTGATTCTCTCTTCTTTCCTTGCCCTCGGATGGAGGGAGAATCAAAAGAGTTTCTAGCCTAAGAATTAGATCTGAAATCTATATAGGAAGCATTGGCTCTCTGGTGGATGCTGCCAGTGAGATAACGCAATGCAAGGTTTCTTGGTAGAAATAACTCCTGTCAATATGAGCAATTATTTATTTTCATCCTGTTTTGGTTAGGTTAGCAAGATAATTGTGGCAGTTTAATTTTATTTTCTTACCAGGTAATTCCTTTGACTGTTTACAAATTTTTTTCTCAACTAATCCATCAACTACATCAAATATTCTTATTAATCTTCTATTTCTGAAGGTGAAAGCTGGTAATGCATGGTAGGGTTTCTTTTAGCAGACTGTTGCCATCTTTTATCTGTTCAGTCTGAAAATGAACGTACAGCTTTTGGGAAACCTTATTCTATTTGGTAATACCAAATGTTTCAAATTTAAGATGGTTAATTGCATTTTCTTAATGAAGCAATATTCCTACTAGCAGGATCAGAGAAGAAAGGCAAGCTGATAAGATGAGATATTAATTTATGAAGTGGCTCTTGTATGAATGCTGGGATTTGATGGGAGATTGACCATTATTTTAGTAGAAACAGAACTGAGAGATCTTTAAGACCGCTACTTGTGCGCTGATGTTTTAAATGTCCCTTTCTGTTTGTAAGATTAAATAAGAATGATGGTTCATGGTTCATATGTGTCTGCATAGTTTCCCTCAAAAATCACAACAAAGCAAAAATTCCTTAAAGGTGATGGCCTGCAGTTGGCTACTTGGTTTGATCTATGATATTTAAAGGAAAACCACACCTTTTAACTTCATGAAATTTCAAATGATGAGGGTTAGGGAGAGTACAGATGTGCACAAAGTCCTAAGCTGTGCTTGTCTGCTTTCCATTCTTAATGCACATCAGAGTTACATCCTACATATGTTTGTCAGAGTGATTAATGACTTGTATCCATACATTAGAACTGAGAGTATTAAGATTTATATCTTTTTGTTTGGAAAAGCAACAGCAAACTCATAAATTCTGTCTGTACTTCATCTGATGAGCATGCAACCCACAGTGGACATCTACAGTAAATGACAAAAAGCCATTTAGAGCTTTTTTTTCAAGCTATTAAATACACTTTCAAATATCGTAAGTTGTCATGAGCCATGTATGTAAAGCTGATATTTATATTTATCTGACCCCTTAAGAACAAAAAACTCTTATCTTGCCAAATGTACCTGTTTCTTCTTTGCTTTCTATACTGATAAATGTAGTGCCAATTATAGTAGATCAGGATAAAAAATTACAGGCAGTGAAGGTCCAAAGCTTTTCAAAGATTATTCACAGTATTCAAAGTGCCATAGATGCTGCAACTTGATAGTGTAAAAATGTTCTTTTGCTTATTTATAATTTTGCGTGAAGATACTCTGTGATCATTATTTTTTTTTCCATTCAGTGATGAGACAACTCCTGTGTCTATTAGAAGCAATGGCTGTCTGTCACTGGGTTTAGTTGTAATTATATCTGAGTTCACCCAGTGTGCACTGACACTGAGAAGTGGATGTGTTCTGGAGAAGATCCACTCATGGCTTAAATCTGCAGGTTGCGGAAACATTACTGGGTTCAATTCAGATGTGTAGGGTTTGATGTTTCAAAGAGGAAGTCAGCTGAACGCATGGCTGTAACTACTGTAGAAAATGGGTTTTGATTCTCTATGATTTTATTTCTGGAATAGATACAAACCTGTTCATAAAGTAGATTAGTAGGATGTATGAAAATTACTGTCTGTCCTACTCGGCCAGCAAAGTAACACTGTTTCTGAAGAAAATTCCAGAATATTTTAGCGGATTTAGACAACCTATTTGTTTTTGTATAATTATTTTTTACTGCATGGCTTTGTGAAATACCTTCAAAAATATTTTTTTCCTCAGAAATTGAAGATTCTTTAAATATTATTTTGGAAATCTAGCTGTTTTCTCCAAATACTACTGATGGATTGAAGGTACCTGAACTGACAGAGGACAAGCTGCATAAGAGTCTTTTTAATGATACAAGGGAGCACTGGATGACGGCAGACTTCTTTTAGTGTCTCTGAACAGTACAAATTGCAGCTTCACGTTTCTGTATGAAGTACCTGCTTAGGGCCCTGGGGGGTTGAGAATGTTGTTTACTCTACTCTTGACTCCTGCAATATAACAATAAAAAAGTGATTAAAATTTAAGTACTCATGAGAGATTTTCTCTATATCTAATTTCTTGAATGCTGGAGTGCATTAAAACTGGATCATTGCATAATACAGTTGTGGTATTACTGTATTACCTTTTGCAGCAACCAACAGAAATAAGAAGGGTAATTTTTTTATAAGTAGTCTTGTCCAAATGTGCTGAGTTCAAAGATTGTTTAGCATTAAGGTTATGTTAATTGCTTGCTATATAGGTTTGTATTAATGCTTTCCTTCGTTGTCTGTTTTCAAGTAGTTAACATACTACAAAAATCTTTTGCGAGACAACATTTTATACCAGGGTTCCCGTATTAGAAGGCATTTCCAAATTCTTCTGGGTAGGTGATGATTTATATGGATTACACAAAAAAGGCAAAGGAAATGTGCACTTTTTTTCAGTGTCTTTGCTTTCATCATGGAATGAAAAAGGTATATATTTTAAAGTTGGCACCTGCTGATATGATCTAGATATTCTTGGTATTAAAATTATTTTACTGTATGAGGAATATTAATGCTTCTGAAAATGTACTGTAGTTCTATATAAATAATCTGTTCAATGTAATTGAATCTGGACTGAAATGATTTTTCTTATTCTCGTGCTATTGTCGTGTATATTCATACCACGCTAGCTAAGAAACTGTCATCTTAATTTACAGTAAGATAATGCAGCATCATCCGTACTGTCAGGTAAAAAGACTTTTGAGAGTACTTGATAGCTGTGGATTCAAATTACTGATACAATTAATATGTGTCTAGTAGAACTACAGTTTAAATTGTGGGGAAGAAATGAGAAAGTATCTCAGAGACAGTATAATTTAGGAAGGGAGAGGATCCCAGAGCCAGGCCCAAGTCAGTCGCATGTTATGGCTTTGAACGTTCCATTATTGGACTTCTCTTGAGCTCTGTGCACAGCACAGTGTGATTGTCCGCAACAGAGATGCACGTCAAGTAGCTCTAAGCTGCATTCAGGAGACCCTCTTGTTACCTCTGCATAGCTGTGTGTGCTGGAGGCTGCAGAACTTCCTTCAAAGTTTGAGTACCTGACTTGCATCAATAGTTTCTGTAGTTTCATCTGTAGTTTCTGGGGTGGTTGAAACTCAGCAATACGGCTGTAAAATGAAACTCTATTCCCTGTATGTCTCTCTCTGTTCTGCAGGTGGTGAAAGGGAGGTAATGGAGTGTAAGTAAGCAAAGGTATTCCACGCGGTATCTTGTGTTAACTTCTCTGTTTCTCGAAAAGTCATGCTTCTAATGTACAGAACTGAAATGTGAAAGAGTGTGAGAAGGCTTTATTTACTACAGCGCTTTGCTTTACAGTCTTGGAAGCAGTTCCTCATCACTACTTTTACTGCTATGGTAAAGTAGATCCTTGATTTACTTTAAGCAGTCAGAATCTTTTAAAGAACTGTTTCCTACATGTTCAAAAAGCACACTTTAGGTTCTCCCTTCCCAGATCTCCCCAGGCTACAAAAAAGGGATTGCTTGTGTGTTTTTGAATCTTTAATATCCGCTAAGACAGTTCCATCTACTTTTTTTGTTCAGAGGAAAACGTTTAAAGGTGAAAATAGACTGCAACACTTTTAAAACTGATTTCATTTTATCTGCTTCTCTTGCATCTTAATAATGACCTTTTTTTTTCTATCTTAATTGTTTCTTGTGTTTAAAAAGTTTCCTGAACCAAAGCTCCATTCTCCGTGTGAGGTGAACGTACCTTTTATTTTTTTATTTTAAACTTAAATCTGAGTATCAAATGTGATTGCTTAAGAGCTGGACATTCCAAGGTCATCAGGAAAGAGACTTCATAAATATCAGAATCATTGAAACCATAAGGAGAAACTTGACATTTGGTACCAGGACAGACAGACTCACTCATGTATTACACACCTACTTTGCTAAACATACAAAACTAAGGAAGGTTGTGACCTTCTGAAGCTATGTTACAGAATTAGTATCTCATCATTTTGCAAATCTAAATCAGCCATGTTTATTTGTGAGGTAGATGAAGTCAAAGTAAAAAGCACAAATTATAATTATAGTTTAGATTTTGTTGCAATATTTCATACTTAATATATACATTTTTATAAATATATTTACAAATCTAGTTTAACAATTTATCTAGGTAAATGGAAACTGCTGTTGTTTTAATTTGTGTTGGTCTTATGTCCACCATCAAAGCTTGTTCTTCATGCTGCCTAATGAAACTGCTTAGGTCCCTGTGAGTAGGATTTGTTCTCTCATGCGTTACAAAGATTTAGAAAGAAAGAAGTTTGGTGTGAAATGTTAATGTCTCCTAAAGAACAATCAGAGACAACAACCAGAAAAATATGAGTGTCTGCTGGCAATTTGCATTATGAGAACTTCTATTAAAAATAATGAAAACACACCTACCTTATATAGTCAAACTACATCTATGCTGAATAGGTACACTGCATGTAAATCTAATTACTCTTGATTGATAAGATACCAAGCAAAATTAAGATACAATTTTACTGTAATGTGACCTAGAACAACACGAGTTTGAAATGTTCATTAATTTTAAACAGAAGAAAACCTTTAGAGCCCAGGACACTTCTGCTAAAGCACACGTGATTATTTATTCCACATTAGTTTCATTGATGGCACATTGTTAAACACAGGGAGTTGTGAGATGATGTGAAGAAATGTGTATTTTAGCCACTGATTTACTGGTCTGCAACATGGAGATGTTTAATGTGAAGATGCCTCCATTCGCAGATAGGATAGCATTATTTAAAATTGATTAGGAGCAATTCACACTAGCATGCCAAATTGCTAATGGAAGCCATTTGAATCAATTCTCTCGTATAATTTAAATGCCATTTCACTGCATATAGTTTAACCAGGAAAGAATCCCAGCCTGCAGCCAGCAAAATTAATTATTTATTATTCTTTTCATAAATATTTTCTTGGTTTAAAAAAAAAAAAGTAAAAACAAAAATGATTGTACTCTGAAACTTTTTCAGCGTATGTACACTGTAAATGGCTGATTTGAGAAACGTCACAGTGTTAGTTTTTACTTACGTGTGTCAGAAAGCATTTATATCTACGTGTCAGATTTTTTTTCTTACCTGATCTCTTTTTGTGGAGTGTGCATTTAAGGCTAAATTGCAAATTGGATTCTGCTGTTAACTGAGTGGCCTATTCAGCAGAAATTATATATAGGCATTTTTCAGAAGGTCGTGGAATCCATCTTTGCTGAGGTGATGAAGAAGGGAACTCCTTTTGGCCGCTGTCACTTCTGTCGGGATCTACCTGGCCCTCCCGTAGGGGAATTCACTGCCTGGGTTTTGGCGTTTGCTGTTGTGCTCTCATCCATCAATGAGAGATTGTCGTACCTATGGGTTCATTTTATTATTATTTGCTTGAAAATCAATTGAATTAAGCTTGAGAACTAATGGTATATTGCCCTTGTTTAAAAATAAACATTCTGGTGTGTGCCTGCTGTTGGCTGAGATTTTGCGCAGTCAGCGTTAGCAGGAAGAATGCCTTTTAATTTTGTGCTCTGCCCACTCATCTACTGCACTGCCAACTGCAACCACCCTGGTGCCAAACAAGTAAAAATATAGATAGTGTAAAAATGCAGAGCAATGCTGATGCCACAGCAGCAGAGGAAGTGCATTACAGGGGCAGCTGCTTTTCGGATGGAAATAGCAGATTGAAATCCCTTCGTGTCGCTGGTAGATGCTGTCCATTGTGACCTGGAGAAACCAAGAAAAAAGCAGTTCTGTCTGTCATTTTACTTTTTTTCCCCTCAGTTAAAAAAGACATTTTTCAATGTCGTTTGCTCATATATGGTGATGGATGCTTTAAGGGTTAAAACATGCCTGAAAATTAATCAACCTTCAACTGGCCTTTTTCACTGGAGTTGTGATATATAAGTTGACCTCAAGGTGTGTTAGTAATATATGTCAGAGATATTTAGCAGGCTTTTGCCATGCGTGCCTATATAGATATGGTGGGCATGTGACTGAACTGATTATGGACCTGAAGGCTCTTCCCCTACAAAATACGTGTATCGTGTCAAGAGAGGTCATCCTGCAATAAGGGTACTTTAGAAAGAGTGCTTCAGCTGCATTGGCACCGTTGGAAATCTAATACCTATTTAAGTAGCAAGGTTTTACAAGTAGTCAGGTGAACCTATTTAAGAGACTAAGATTTCCTGAGTAAAAAAGGGAGAGAAAAAGCTGGTGAAAATTTGCTGAAAATGTAGGAAAATATTTGGTACAAAATGTAAACCTGAATGTCAGGTATTCTAAAACAGGAAACTTAGCCAATGTCTGTTAGGTGTTACTTCCCAAAATAGCATGCAAAAAACATGGCTGTAACGGAAATCGCTTAGGTACAATTTTTTTTTTTTTGTAATACTGAGAAACAAATTATGTAGTAATGTGATTGTGCTGGAGGAAAGAGAAATGGTGATGACAGATGTGCCCCAAAGCATACCACAGTGTGGAGGATGGGAGTTCTGCACGTGGCCTGAGATCTGCTGGAATAGAGAGGGGATCTGCTGCCCCTGGAACAAAACTGCTGCTCTGAGTGTTCTAAGTTAGTTGTGCCATATTTCTCCCTTTCTTTTCTTTTTTTTTTTTTTTTTTTTTTTTTTTTTTGAGACTGTGATAGTTTCATAGAAAAAACAGTTCCTTAACTGTATCCACCGGCATTTTAAGACTAATAAATAATTCTTCACAGTCACTCAATCACTCTTGGTGCAGACTTCAGAAGATAATTTATTTTGCAGATAGACATCTCTGACAGCACTCTGGAGGCCGTCCTTTCAGACAGAACCACTTTCAAGAAACCAAGAATAAAACATCCTGCTTGATCAGGTTTTCATGGGATGATGCCCCTCCTTGATAGAGAAATCTAATCAGTACACTGGGGAAAGAGGAGGGCTCTTCTATGTTTGTTTGTTTTTTTTTCCATTATGCTTTCCCGTCCTGTTAAGTAAGGAAACAGCCAGGAATGCGCTTGTGGATCTCATCAGCCCTTATACAAGTGCCAAGTGGGAAAGGCGAGTGAAGCCCAGAGTTCCTTACGTTTACCCATTGTGTTCACACATGCCCAACGTAGCATGGGATATGTCAACAGAAAGTAGTCACTGAGGTAAGCAAAGAGGAATAAAATGCTTTTTCTATATTTATCAGAATTAGGAAGCAAAGAACAGTTGATGGTTTGGGAGACCAAACCTAGAGGAACTCATGATGTCCTGCAGATTCCAGATGTATAAAGGAAGGAAATGTAGGTGATAGGAGACAGCTCAGAGAGCAGAGATGTTCTGGAGAAAAATAAGTGACCCGGATATGTATCGCAACGCATTACATTTTAGCTGCTGGGCGTTAGAATAGATAACACTTGGCCAGATTGGTTGGAGACCATATCAAGTTCTCTGAAGTACATTGGTAGAATAGTATGAGTACTGTCTGTCTTGAGAATGTCCTGCAACTACTCAGGCAGTGCCTCTTGCTTTTTATCAGCTCATTTTCTCCTCTCATGACAAATTTCTAGTATTTCTTTGGTGATGCTGTTTGAGTGGGGCTGTCACAATGAGCTACTGTGCTTGTATTCAGACATCAGCACGGTCTTTTGGGCAAGATTAGGAAAATGTATTCATGAACATAGGGACAGCTTGACTCTTTTGAAAAATGTTTTTCTTATTTCTCTTCATATTGCAAAACAGAGATTACAGCATATTGGGAGATTAAAGCCTTTACTGATAAAGAGATGTTCACATGACTGAAAATAATTTCTTTCTTTGCATTCTTCTTTTATCCAAGTAAATGAAGTTCAGGGAGATATGCTGCTTTATTTCTTTAAAAACTCTAATTTTTAAGGGAAAAAAATGGATCAGGAACTCTGCAAATATCTAAGCTTACAACTTTGCTGTAGCTGAAAATGTAACATGCTGCTATGGCAGTATTTGATCCACTTGCTGATTTCTGAATGCTACCAAGATTACTTAGAAATATATCTCACCATTACAGCGTTTTTCACTTTTCTGTTTCTTATGCTAAATGTTCTATAGAAAGATTCTTCTTTTTAAAACTCTTTTTGTAAAGTTTTAAAGTAAATAAAATTTATGGCTGGTGGGGAACATAGTTTTTACATACTGGACCTTATCTCAGTAACCAATTTTTTCTTATGTCTCAGAACTCTCATTAATTTTTCACAGGCTTGTGATGGATAGTTTTTATTTATTCACGTCTGAGGTTCTGTTGTGTGAAAAGGACTCATTTTATAACATTACATATTCATGGCTTGGGATAGATGGGATAAGGAACTTATTATTAATGTGTCACAGTGGGAAACTTACTCTGGGTTCATTTGCGAATCTTGTTAAATGTGGTGCGGTCAGCAGACAGTACTGATATTTTTGATACTTTTTATTGAAGAAGGGCAGAGAGGTTCAGTGATGCTTCCTTATCTAAATGCAGTAAGATGGTGTCTTTCTAAATGCATTGGGAGAATTATGTCAATAACATAAGGGTAGAAGCAAAATATACCTGAACAACACTAGAAATCAGAACACCCCTTCTTCTACTGACTGTGTTATTTGGTACAAAGTTAATTTAAATACAGTTAGCTGAATTAAACATAGTTTTGACATTTAGCAAAAACACAGGAGTTGCTTGCAACTGGTGGAAAATTTCCTACAAGTCAAGTTAAATGTTGTGAAGACCATGTAACCATCAGGAACTCATTGTGGCCAAATTTCACCAAGATTCATTTGTCAATGCACAGTTTTACTGTGCAAATTCTTTTGCATAACCATGCAAAATTGCATTGAAATCAGTAGGCTATCCCATGTATTAAATGTATGCAGTGTATGAAATAAAAATGAGGGAGGTGGAGTAGAATCCTAGAATTATCTGTTTGAGAAAAACAAACAAGCAGTAAATATCCATATTATAGGATCACAGAGATGCTCGTCTTCAAAGCAGAACATTTTGTTCCTCTTAAATTTTAATGTAGCGAATCTGTCCTGTGTACTCATGATGATAACTTTTCTATTAAATGACTCCATCCTGATTTTCCTGAGTACAGAAATGGGCCAAGAGAGGGAGTCGGTAAGGTAGCTGTACTTCTCACTCAATTATTTAAGAGATGTTGTTACCTTTGTACTAACATTATTGGTGGACATCTAGAAAGAGATTATTTTTTAATGTGCTAAGGATAAATCCATTTTTTAAAATAATGAGTTTGCGGATGAATATATTCCTGTTCAAGCTGTCAGCAATTAGTCAAATACTTAAGAATATACTGTCAAAATCCAATTATTTCTTGTTGTTTATAAATATTCTCTTTCTTTTGAAAATAACAACAGCATATGCTACATAACTTCAGGCTCTTAAACAGAGATCATGAAGGCAAGACAATTTACAATGGCTGTATTTTAACATAAAAGTTGTGGTGTTGCTAAACGTTAGCTTTATTAGGAATCCTACCAGTAAGTCAACAGTATTATACTGTCATTTATAACAGAAGAGCTGGGTAGGGAGAAAACTGTAGTCTATTAAGAGTTTGTGAGTGTGTATATACAGTGAAATAATATCTAGTGTAATGTGAAGTGACAGTCAAAATTACAGCTTTTCTCTTGCCGCAAGGGTACTTCTCTGCCAAGTATAGTAATATTGTTGTAGCAGTGTTCAAGGTTGTCAGCAGTTCTTGGTTACTCTGCAGAGAGCCATAACTGTGTGTGGAAGCAAGGAGCTTCCTGTCAAGGGAGATGCTATAATTTTGATATACATTTGTTGGTGCCAAACTGCAATTAAATAGGAGGCGTTGGAAGAGGTTTTATTTAACCAACTCAAATTTGTTGATTAATTAGTTAAAATCAAAACATCCCAAACAAAATCTTCCCAAATAAAATGCTTTTATATGAACTTAGATTAAATTTTAAATTTCTCTGGTATTTCTCTATGAACAAAGAAGAGTTATTTTTACCAAATAAACGTTATTTCTTCTGATAAATTTGGAATCTCAAGGATGTGCAGGGCATACTGTATTTTGCTAAAATACTGGCACTGAAGCTAATTGCCTATCATAAAATCATTTTAAGAAATAGTTATTGACTTCAGTTTTACAGATGTTGGCATGAGATTGTTTCTTCTGTAAAGCACTTTTTTATCACAGTGTGTCTGGACTTTGAAAAATACTGTCACCAAACTGGGTATTATCCATATTGGAAACAGTAAAGATTTACAATTTCTATACTTTAATGATAATGATATCACCAATTTTATTCTGTTGAAAACCATTTTTCTTGATGATTAGATTAAATAAAGTGAGGCAGGGGGAAGAGATGCTTTGGAAAACATTTAAAGAAAAACACGAATTCCTCCGCTTTCCTTCAGCATGAGCATTCTTACAGGATCTCACTACTGGCATGTTGAAAATGTATTAATATGCCAATGCAACTTGCTGAACGGAGCCTGAAAGATTCCTCACCTGAAACCCCCTTTGACTGAGTACTTTCCAGTAGGGCTGCTGATGCACATTGTAAGGTCTTTCCCTCTTCTTTCTTCCTTGATTTCAGTAGGTATGTATAGCCTGTGATGCTTGCCTGCATCTTGCGTTGTAGAATTTAGTGCTGCATAGAGCTAATTGGAAGCCGCAAAGGCTAGCACTTATTTTTTCAGATGTGTTTAAGAAAAAATAGTTCCAAAAACATATTGCAAATCACTACTTGTGAGTTATTTTTTTCAAAGAGCCTGGTTGCTCAGAGGGGAACTTGCCCAAGTGGGCTAACTTTTTCTGCTATTGCCTTACGTGCTGTTGGTTTATCCCAGAACAACAAGTTCACAGACGTGTTGGGGAAATGAAGTCCTATGTTGAAGTGGCCAATGAATAAACTTAATAAATAAGCTAAATGTAAAATGTAGCAGTAATATTGTCTTGGTTGTCTGAGGCCCATCTTAACAGAAGGGCTCGTCTCTTACCTGTGTGCAAAGAAGTTGGCCAAGCACGTTGTGATGGATGATTTCTTATAAGACACAGGAACAATATTGCAAAGTTATGGAAATTACAGGAAGCATCTGTGTTATGATTTTTCTCTCTGTGGTTTCCTAGAATGCTCTGACCAGTATTTGTGATGCTTGTTATCTGCAGCGTGGCTGTCTTTCCTACAGCAGGGCAGTAAGCCTAGAATCTGGCCATGTTATTTCAGCTATGTGCGCTGATGGGCCTTTTTTTCTTTTCTTTTTGTAAATACCTGATTTACAGATGCATGTGATAATTTTCTACTTGTCGTGTTTTCAGAATGCCCTCTGGCCAGCTGCTGTGTTTATAAGCACGTAATGACTTTAGTTCCATCTCCTTTATGTCACTAGAAATTGCCTTTTTTCCTGTGAAGCTGTACCTCTTCATACAAAACCATTAGTGCTCAGGAGGTGATCACACATGCATGCGATTATATGCAAAAATGCATGTACCAATGTAGGTCTAACTCAGCGTTTGTAACTCAAGTAGACTTAGTGTTTTTGACAAAGCAGTTTGCCAAATGTGAATCCTTTCAGTGGTGTATTAATATGTTGGGTCTCCTTTTGATTGAATGAAGATATTACACAGCGGGTCAGATTATTTTCTGTGTGGCCTTGCTGTTGCTGTTTGAGAACAGATACAGTTGTCTTCAGCCGATGAAGAAAGCAACATCTGTTCTTGGTTTCCTGCAGCTTTCCTTCTTCAGACCTCACGTTTAGATACACAGTTTGAATTCCTTCTGAAGAAATAGGAAAATGAAAAATTTGACCCCTCCTTCAAAGCAGCGGTAATGCTGTGACAACAGTGGGTTGAGCTAAATTCAGCTATGTCAAGCAAGAACTGTAAAAGCAGATAGATTGCCCTCTAAGCTTCACTTTATTGGATATTGTAATTGACATATAGTTGTCATTTATAATCATCTGTCCATTCCTGTGAGTTGGGAGCAGTAAAGTTAATTGTGGCTGCTCATTTGCATTAATCTCACCTCTGAAGGGTACAGTAACCCATTAATATCATGTCATGATGAATTATCACAAATAACATTGAACATATTGATTAATGATCTCTGAGATTTGTATCTCGTTAAAACATTTTGTTAGCTCTTTAAACTTTTAAGCAGACAGTCAATGTATGTGGGAGAGGTTTAGAGATCACCCAAGAGGTGATGAAAAGTTATGGCATACATTTTGGGTCACTAATTAAAACTTGTTTCAAAGGTTTCATATTAATTTTTAGAGCAATTTCTTTTTCCTGAAAGCGTTGAGCGTGAATGCTCTTTAATCACAAAAATTGTTGTATGATTACCACTGTTTACATATATACTCATTTGTGATAGGTTTGGGATGATGTAAGAAATCAAGGAGAAGTAAAAATTGGAAGCTGCTACAATTTCTTTGATTCTGTAATAAAAATGATGCTCAAAGTAGCATATGTTTTAAATATATATATATATATATACAGTTTCCTTCTGCTTATATTTTCTTCATAATACAAAACTTTTTCTATGCTGGTTTGGCACGTGAATTTACTTTTTCAGTCCCATTCTTTATACATTTTTATACATTAGGATGAATTAAATATCATCCAGTTGGTGGCCATGTAATCTGAGGTAGCTGGTAATAAAGTATTTTAACATTTTTCTTATTACCTGCTTAAATTTCTGTAAGCTAAGAAGCATAAAGAGTCTGGGGAGGCCAGGGAATTTACACCGAAGTGCAGGAAGGTGACTTGGCAGGGTAGAAGTGACTCCTCTGCATATCTGAGTATTTTGTTTCAAGAATCTGTATAATATTTTAAGTCTTTCAGCAGTCACTCTTTTTGCAAAGGTTTCTTTGTCTCTTCTATGCAAAGTTGCTGCATTTGAGAGGGGCCTTCTTAAGAAATTATGACTCCAGCTGACCGTGGATTTATACGTGAGAGTTTCCCTTTCTTCCACCTGCAGTAAGCTGCTGGTGCAATTATTTGAGGGGAAGTTACCATGAATGATTATTTCTTGCTCTTATCTGAATATTACTGTTGGTGTTTTTTTTGTTGTTGTTGTTTTGTTTTGTTTTCTGCATAGTGCCATTCAGTTTCACTGTCAGAAAACAAGGAGAGAGTCTGCTTTTTGTGTCTGCCCTTCTCAAGAGCCAATTGCAGCAGCATTGCCCTTATGGGGAATGAAGTTCACAGGCTCTGCCAAACGTTGAAATAAGCTAGTTTTGTGCAGGAAACTAATACGAAGATTAGAGCAAGAAAAATCATCCTTTCTAACTTGCAGATGTGATATGGCAAATCTTCACAGATGTGCCTTGACTTCTGCTCTGGATGCATGCAGTGGCTGAGTTGCTTTGCCCTTCTCCAGGCTGGGATTTTTTGTGTGCGAACTAACGCAATTCTAACTTATTTGCTAGCTCTCCCTGCCAACCCCTACAATCTTCTTTCAGTAATTCCTGAGAGTCCGTTTCACTGGCACACGAGGCTGTAGAGTCAAGGATTATATTCTAGCTATAATTTATGATTAACTAGATTTATGGCTGAGATCCCAACGCAGCCTCGGTAGTGTGGCCTGAGGAATTGAAGACAAAATGGAGACTATCATTCTGAATTGTTTGCTTCTCTGGATTTCAGGAAAAGTCTCAGTTATTAGATTTTCTTTCCTTTTTTTTTTTTTTTTTTTTTTTCCAAATATGTGATTTGCAGTTGTGAAATAAACAACTCAGTTTCATAGGAAGGAATTCAGCACTAAAACTCATTAAAATCCTCAGCCTTTCTATTATTAAACCTTAATGTCATCTAAAGCTGACGCAGTGAATAACACACACTAGATGTGCCCCCCTGTTTCTGCAGCCCCTCCCCCCAGTAAAAATGTGGGGGGAACACAAGTAGGGTTCGTTTTTACCCAGGGTATTAATCCTTATTCATTTTAAAACCTGCTAACGGAAATATTTCCATTCAGCTCATTAATCAATTGTGATTTTCATTCCCTTGTTTTGTAAAAGCTGTTGCAATAAATACTTTTTTTCACAAAGCGAAAATCTAAGAGATGGATGCAGCAAGCGTAATTAATAGCACCCAGTTACAGAAGATCAGCAAGTTTGTGAGATTCACATGCTGCTTTACCATATGGCTGCCCAGTAGGCGAAAAATTTGATTAATGTTTTGAAGTAGTTTTTTTTTCAGCAAATATTACGGCCCCAGATGAGGAATTTTACTTTCTAGTATTGTTAGACTTAACTAAGAGAACAGATCTTTTGATTTAAAGCTAAATAATATTTTGATCTTCTGAAGCTCTACATGCAAAGGAATTAGAGCGGACCCTATGACTTACTTATAGTTCAGCCAAAAACGGTTACAATTTTGTTTAACCTTGACTTTTATAGCTTGATTTATTTCAGATAGCAGTACAAGTGCATAAGTTTTATAAGAGGGATTTTCCCTATAAAAAATCAATTTATAACAAAACCGATTTCACTCTTTGTAACTTGTCATGCCATTTTCCTGTCTGTTTGTTTATGTAAAAAACCAGTATTAAGCCGTTTGCTGGTAAACAGTCAGAAAATAGTACGTAGCCACAACAGGAACACATTTCTTTAAATAATGTTATGTAAGCAAAACTGTACAACGTATTCACTTTGCTTTTAAGTATGTACTGACTGTGATAATTGTAATCAGTACTTAAACTATTGATTTCCTCACCCCCTCCCCATGCTCTGTTTACCTGAAATGAAAAATGTTTACAGAAACGCACCCGAAGAGTACCACGATTAGGAGTAGGATTGAGAGCTCTCATGCAAAGCTAACGCACAGCAGGAAGTTTTGCTTTTCTCACAAATTCTCAGTTTAATACAAGGCACATCAGCAGCTGGTAACGAACAGATTCAGGGTGCTGAGCTGAAATGGAGTGGAGAGCAGCTTTGGATGGAAGTCTTGCTGAGCTTCTAGAATGCTGAAGATAAAGCATTACCTAAGCCTACTTTGCCACTTTGGTTTCATCTAATTGCTTCAGGTAATGCTGAGGTTCAGAGTCTGGTTGGGTGATGCTAAGGCTAAGAAAAGAGAATTTCTGCATTTAAAGAGAGAGCTTTTTGCAGTTTTCTTCTTTTACAGGGATACCATCTTAGAAATCAGTGATTGATTGTAGCAGTGTGATAATACAAAAAATAATTCAGAGTCGACAAGCTGATTGATATATTCCCAAATCAGAGATCCTGGCACGAAGCAGAATTACACATAGCACTAATTTCAGGGGGGAGCAGAAACTCAAACCTAACAGCAACATAAAGCTGAATTAGAAGAAGCTCTGTTCTTTCAAAACAAAAATTTTCACCCCTGACTGTTCTACCTAATGCTGCAATAGGTGGTGTCCAGTTGCCCGAGTTACTGTTGTTAAACTGTGCAGTAGAAAACCTGCTGTGCAATTTTTTTTTTTTTGATGTAAAGCTTAAAATGAAGCATTTCCGACGCAGTGAAATTATTGGTTATTACTTCTGGAGAATACAAATACCTCAACAATTTATGCTTTCATAAATAGACAGCTAACTGATGAGAAAGCGATGTCACCAAATCCTTAAGAGGGACATGCTGAATTGTTATATTCAAGGCAGGGCACTTAATGAACTTGGTAGAAGCTCCCAGGCTTGCTCTGTTCAAAGACTGGCACTAGAATTTTATTTAATTTTTCTGAAGATTCCTAAATTTATTTTAAATTGTACAATTTTATCAGGTTATCTTGCACCGTGTTGTCTTTTTTTCTTCTCTGTAGCAATCATTCTCTTGTCAGTGATTTCTTTCTAATTAGAACACATTTTGTGCTCTTAAAGCTCTGTAAAATGCACCTGTGTTTCCCTTACCTCGTGACTAACCTACGTACTGACGTTGGGATGTTCTGTTCTACGCTCATCAAAATGTGCAGAAACTGCTATTTTAGTATTTCATTTTCTTTTCTCTTAGCTTTGGTTCAGCTACTTAAAAAATAAATATTTTGTACAGTTTAATAGTGGGACCGGATCTTCAATCAGTAGTGCCTTCAGAAGAAGTTGCTTTGGCTGTGTGATGAAATGATACCATCGGATGCAATTCGTACTTAACCTGAAGGAGTGTGGGCTCTGGAGGTGGCAATGTGTATCCTGCTGCCTGGCTCTTTAATTCCTTAGATAACGGAAAGCCTTGACTTGGTGCTCTGACAGACCTTTCCTATTAATGCTCCCATTTTTAACTGTTTCAGAGTTACAGTTCTGCCTTAAATCGGGACGGTCTGTCAGGGATTGTCTCTGTGAAGAGGCTGGAGAGTGGTCACTCTAGGAAGCTCCTTAGTGTGGTACTTTGAATTTTAAATCACACACATAATTCAAAGCTAATGTAACTTTCAGTGTTAAACTTAAGTCCATTCGGTGAAATGGAGAAAAATGAGTGACATAAGGAATGAGTTATTGATTTTTTTTGTAGGAAAATGACTCATGTAATATAGGAAGTATGGTAAAAGGAACAGCTTAATTATTTAGGGGGTGCTGTTAGGAAAAAAAGAAGTGCTTTTGCAGCATTGCAAATTGTCTAAATAGGAGTTGTACGGCCAGAATTTCTTGTAATTCTTTCCTGAAGACAAATTATAGTGTTTTATTTTTTCTCTTCACGCGATGGAGCTCATATGGCTGTTAAAAACTTTTGTATTTGTGCAGCTGAAGCAAAAAAGCAACAACAGCAACCAAAAAGTGCTTGATGCTGAAGGCACAGCAGCTTTCAGCTGCGTTTCACAGTTATTTGCATCGTGTGCGTGTGTTTAGTGGAATCTGTAGTGATGGCCGAGGGCTGGATGGGCTGCAAACACAAAGTTAATCTTAAGCTCTTCTTTTTTTTTTTTTTAGTAGGTGACACGTACTTTCAAAATACAAATTTATAAAATAAATAAATGTGGCAGTTTATATCTGTGCCAATAAATTTTTAAATATGGTACTTGACAATTTACAAAGTATCAGATAAGGTATTTGCTTTGGCTTTTTCCATATGGCCTTTCTTTTGATTTAGTGTATTCTTTGCAAAGAGACCGCAGTATCATGTTATTTTGACTGCAGCTCACCAGTTTTTGGCAGCATCTCAGATAAACAGAATATTTGTGGTTAATTGGTTGAATGTGTTCAACAGTTATAATTATATTAAAACCGTAACGTGTTTGAACATTTGCCCACTGCAGGCTGCTAATATGTGCTAACTTAAATTTCTGTCTTTATGACTGGAGCTGGCTAGTAGCTGGTTTTATTGAAAGAAGCTGTGCAAAGTTGCAATGTGAATGTATTACAGGGTACCTAATAGCACCCGTCTCCTTTAGAGTTTGCCACTGTGTCCTACATATAGACCCTTGTATAGCGATGTAGAATTTGGTCTTAAAACTTGTGTTCATCCTGAAATGTGGTATGTAAGCTCAGTAACAGAAACAGGAGTCAGTATTTTTATTCAGTAAAATTTCAGGGATGTTATTTTGCCTTTCTATGAAGACTTCCAAATGAAATAAAGAATTGGAAGCTTCCACTTTTTCAGTGCTTTGTTAAGTCCCAAGAATGTGATTTATATTTGCCACTGCTCTTTAAGAGAACGGCTGCGAGCTGAGTAAATAGTTAATAGAAAAATAGAAGAAGTTAGAGATTAAGTTGAGAATGCTAATGGAGTTAGGTGTGCAGGCTGAATTTTCAGTGGAATCTGAGTGCGTAATAGCCTTTCTGTATGTGTTTTATTCCAAGCAGAAGTCACAATCTAATCTTGCTCCAGAACTGGACATTTTTTATTACTGCGGGGTAGGTCAGTAGTGCTGGTATTGACTTGCAAGCTTTGGCTTTGGCACTTGATTACCTGAAGAACTACCACAGTGTCATCTGGATATCTGGATGATACCCTGCAGCTCAAAAAAAAAAAAAAAAAAAAAAGCAATTAAGATGGCAGCCCCTTGTAATTGAGCGAAGCCTAATGACTTCTCGTCTATAATGCTCCATGGACTCAAAGCTGTGCATGAGAGAATCCCCAGGGACCTGCAGCACAGTCTTTCCTAAACACATGTTTTTGGGGAAAGTAACTGAATGGAGGGGTCAGCCAGAGGCTGATGCTGGCACAGCAGGAAGCGAGTAGCGGCACCCGCTCTGTCACCAGTGATGCAGTCCTGCTTTCTCTTCACTTTGGGTGTTTTGTACTGAGCTCCAGCCTTCCTTTTGTCTCTCCAGTCCTCCCCTTCTTAGGTTTCTCCTCAGTAGTTTCCTTTATTTTTCTGCATCATATTATGAAAAGATTTCTCTTAATCACATACTGTTTTCCTATCTTTTGCCCATATATATATATATTTTTTTTTATTTAAATTCAAAGATATTTAGGATATGGGCTTCTTGCTTGTGTTTCTGCCCCCAGAGAGCCTGCAGTTTGTCCCTGGACAACCAAATTACTTTACTGCACTAATTTCATCTTTCGGTTCCTCACTTTCCATCTCAAGAATGAACCTATTTTGCACGTGGCCCTGGGAAAATGCTTTGAAGAACATTTTAAAAAATGATGATAATAGTAATAAAAAAGTAAATAAATTAACCAAAATGCTAAAACAAAACAAAACAAAAACCCTGCAGTATAACATGTTGAATATATGGTGATTTACTCTCCAGTTTCTGCAGGGTGACTGAGGGCTCCTCAAGGTGAGGTACCCCTCTACACTCCCTATGCTTTACCAGCAAGATGTGTTCTTGCTGGGCAGGAGTTCAGACTCCGGCCAACTGGGGACTGTGCACACAGAAGCCCTATTAGTGCAACACAGACCCCAACTTAATAAAATGCTGTGAAAAGACCTAAAAGGAAGAGAGGTGTTGTAAAAGCTTTGTTGGTGTGTGTGAGCTGTGAGGAAAACTCACACCTTGCAATGGGTGAGACTGAGAAGACTCAAAATAGATGTGTAATGACTGATAAGAGGGAACAATTCCTGAGCAGTGATATCTGTGGCCTTGGGGCACCAAGCCTTGGTACAGGCTGTGGCATCTTCTTTGTGGAACTTGAAAACTATCCTGGGCTTCTCCTTTTTGCGTGTTAATTTTGGTCTTATGTTTGTTGGTTTTTCTTCTTAAAATAAGCGAGTTGGTAGAGATTTTGAGGGGAAAGCTGTTGGTGGTGAGCTATGAAAGAGGTAACCACATCTTACCCAGTTAACCAGAACCACCTTTTCATTGTTTTGAAAGATGCATACTTGTGAGTTAGATGCTTTTGGAAAATTGACTTGAGAATCTCCGGGGAAGTCAACTTTGTAATTCTCCTCTTAACCAGGGAAATACTGTTCCACTTTTTCCAAAGCAGAAACTGAGTCTCTTTCACAGAAATACGACAGACAACTGGAGAGGTTGCACATGGATAGAAGGAATGTGCAAATCAAACAGCAATGTTTGGTTGGTGAGGTACTGGTCCTGCAGTAGGATGGAAGAGCATGTCTGCTTATGGAATTTGATGGAGCAAAAACTTTGCAAACTTTTTTTGTTGACTGAATTAGTCTTCGTTTCTTTTGAGACTTAATCATGGACTCGTCATCATAGAATCATAGAATGGCCAGGGTTAAGGATGTCAAAGATCATTTAGTTTCAACACCCTGCTCTGGGCAGGGTTGCCAATTGCTGGACCAGACTTCCCAGAGCCACATCCAGTCTTAGTATTTTATAATGTTAGGAAATAGGACTAATTGCTGTCTTAGAATGTGGCTGAATTAAAATCATTCAGGATTACTTTTTCAAGTAGGATCTCTGTTGCATAAGTTTATATTGGTAATTATCTTTGGTTTCTATGTATACATGCTACTTTTTTTTTTTTTTTGACTGCTGATATAAAAATCTAACTTTCTCTTATTATTTTAATATTCTCTTTTCTTTCTGCATGGATCATTTGTTTGTGAACTGGTTATTGCAATAAGGGCTCAAAGGTAATTTCATGGTTTATAGAATTTATATCTGAGGGTTTAATGAGGAAAACATATTGTTTTCTAACACATGAAACAGAATCTTTCATTATATTTTTATTTTTCTCCTTTAATATTACATGTATATCAAGTTCAAAGCCTTGAATACACCTAAGTATAAAATTACTCCTTTTTTACACATGGGAAATATGAATATTTGCAACTCAGAAATCAACATGCACAGTCTAGGAGGTGATTTTGCTTTTAATGAGTCGAGATGATATAAATGAACTACTCTTTTGTTTGTACATTCTGCTATGGTATACATATGGAAATACAATAACAGTAGATTACTTTTCTGTGATTTAGGTTAGGAATTAGTGCATTCAAATGAATTTAGGAGCCTTGGGTATAATTCATTCAGGATAGAAATTCCTCAGTAGACCTTTCACAAACATTATCAGATTCAATACTGTTTGCATGGTCAAATGTATTAAAATTTGACCAACCCCCTCTTTTTGTTCTTCACTGAACTCCAGAGACTCTTTGGATGGCTTTCTTCTTAATTTTATAGATAAACTTGATTATTTGGTGTGGTAAAAATTAGCAAAGATAAGGCAGGATGATCAGTTTGTTATGTTATTTGGTGGAATTGTCCCATTCCCATGGTGACTTCAGGTCCCGCTGGAATCAAGGCTCCAAAACGTCAAATTTCTTTGAGCCCTTTCTAGGTGCATTTCCTGAGCTTTATCTATGGAATAGTTATCCATGCCCTCTAACTCCAAATCAGTTGTCATCTACTATCTAGATTTTGTTTGTTGTATTGTTCGTGCCTTTGACTTACAATTATGTAAACTAGAGAGTGCTCTCAGCATTGGTTCAATCTTTTGATGGACCAGCAACTTTGCTGGGCTGCCTTAAAATACACTTAAAATACATCTGGCTCCGATATTTTGGCTGCTTTACATTCTGTGCTGAGTACTGCAAAGCACAAAATCTAGCATCAATTTTCAGAAATCATCCTATGCTTAGTAGACTTCTGAGCTCTTGCAGCTGATTCTGATGTGATGAAAGTAACCTATAAAATGTCTTCTGAGTTTCGTGATACGACAGAAACTAATGCCATTTCCTTGGAGTTGAGATTTGAAAGAATTGGGCTCTTAAATTAATTAAAAAAAAAGTAGTAATAATATGTATCCCATACTTTGAGCCTTCTCACAAGGAGGAAGCTTGAATACATATTTTTGCAGTGGCATGGAGTAAGTATTGTAGCAGGGACTGTTCAGTAGTAATCCCCTTGTGCTGCTGATTTATCAAAAACATCTGACATTTTACAGTGAGTGGTGTGTGTGCTGGAACCGGTGTCTCTGTGTCTTCTGTTCATCATTTCTTGTGTTATTCTTCAAGTATTCTTACTGTCATGGAGATCAGTAAAAACCTCTGTGAACTGCTCTTGCCATTGCCAAGGGAATCAGGCCAGGCATGGACGCATAGGCTATATAAAGTTATTCAGTCTTTGTTAAGTAGGATTATGGGTATATGACATGGAATAGGCCATCTACTTCTGCCAAGGGTAGTTTTTTGGACAAATTCAGGCTGGTTTACAGGGCTTAAAACTTGCTGGAATGTCATGGGATTGACAGGTGGTAGCTATCCACTCTGTGCCTGAGTTATGGAGACAAACACACTCTTGTTATTGCTGTTCTTTTGGCTTCTTCAGCCCACAGTTAGTCTGAGTGATAAACACCCTGCAAACAAAAATGTCTCTGCTTTCCTAAGTGGCAATTACACTGTGATATGGTGAATATGAGACAAGACACTGCTTACTTAGAAGGGTGACGACCCTGAAAGCTTATGAAATTGACCTTATTCTAATTTCTGTTGTTTTGTTTTGGCGTGGGAGGAGGGACTCTCTGGACTTTCCATCTGTCCCAGAAGCCCAGAGATCTGAATGCGTTTCCATTTCTTCTTGTTGCCAGATGTGATTCATCACCTAAGGAGGAGGAAAGGACTAGATGTATAATGCTCATTTCAGGGATCTCCAGAAAGCTTCGTGCTTTATAGGAGATGTATACTTCTCAGAGGACTTCTTGTTTGATTGTTTTGTTGTTTTTGGGGTTTTTCTTTAGGATGGCAGCTTCTTGCTTATGTAGCTTTCATGATGATTTAGTGCTCGTAAGACATCACTGAATATCAAGGAAGCCTTAATAAATCTGAATTGGTCTCAGTGTGAATGGAAATGAAGATGTGTTTTTATTTCATGTTGGGATGATAGAATGAATTATATCAGAAATGACTCTTAGACGAACTGGGAATTCTTGAAAAAACAGAAAGAATACAATAACCAGAAATGAAAATCCACTGAAAAGATCCACAGAAAGTTGTAGGTTGCATTTATTCTTCTTCTTTTTCTGAGAAAGATCTGCGTGGGCAGTGTATTATGGTAATGATCTGAGCATACACCAGTGCTGCTGCCAGCGAGCAGCGAGAGCAAGTTCATCAGTCAGGAGGCAAAGGCACCCAACAGGGCCTGAGCCCACTGTGCCTTCTGCGTGGCAGCATCAGGAGATGGGGCCAGAGACAGGACTGGAGGAGACGGGAACGGAGGTGCAGCCAGTGGAGAGGCCCAGGGTGCACCCACGACATGCACCCAAGGTGTAGGCACTGGTCTGGTAATGCAAATAGGGGTTTCCAATAAAAAGTAAATTTGAGATTTCTGACTCCTTGGCGGGTGTAAATTCCAATGTCCTAACTTTCTTTTATAAGAGAATATAACCCTCTGATTTCAGAATAATACTTTCTTCTTCTGTTAGTACCCTCAGTTGTAGCAGTTTGGCATGTATCACCACGTTTTTTTATGTGAAAATCATTTCTTTTTATTGTAACTTTTAAATTTTATTTTTTCATTAAATCTATTTTATTGACTTAAGAAAAAAAAACAGAGATTTTCAGGTAGAGCAGTGTACATCCAGAAGAAGTGAATTTATTCTGTTTCTGTACCAGTAAGCATAATGTGGCACGCTGTTGGAAACAAAAAAATATACTGAAGTTGTGCAGTCAGAGCTTCTTGTTAGAAAGTTCTGATCTGTACAAGTGCTATTGATAAAGGAGCTAAAGCTCTCAAAATTGATTTATTTATCAGCTCAATAAAGTTTGTCTGAACACCAAATTTGCTTTTTTGTTCTTCTGTGTGATATTTGCCTACATTGTAAAATCAAAGTTGAACTTGGCCTATGTGGAAGCTGAGCTTGGGACTGGGCACCAGCATCTGTCACTAGGTGAGGTTGTGACCTTAAGCAACCTCTTAGGTCTCATTTGTATACAGCACTGAATTCCATTAATGGTTTATTTAAGCCACTAGGAATTCAGCATCTTATGAGATAAGGCACTTTAATATTTATAACTCTTGGTTCTGAAATGGTAAAATGAGACTGCAGTCCCCAAGTCCTTTTATGGGCTGCGTAGCTGCAGCAAGCATCCTACTCCAGCCGTACAAACGAGGAATTAATGTGGGCTGGAAGTTCACAGTATTTCAGGCTTTATTTTTAAATTGTGCTGGTTTGTATAATTACCAGAATTATTATTATATTTTGCTATACTTAATTTATCATTTTGTGAAACGGTGATAAACATTATTATTTCAATGAATGTTTTGACAATAAGTGTTTGTGTGGCAGCTACATACACTCCTATTGCAAAGGCTAAGTAAATGCAAAGGGCATTCTTATTTGTTCATTATTTCTATATTTGAGTGAAAAAATGTGATTTGATATCTTTCCTTTTTAATTTAAGATCACTTACAAATTTTGTTGTAATTCCACTAATCTTGCTTCCACTGGAACACTGTTTCATGCCACATCTCATTTCATCTGAAATTGTCAGTACTTGCTTCTTCTGCAGTCCTTGGCTGTTAATTTAGCAGTGTATTGCTCTAGCAATGCTTTTACCTGTTCCAAGAAAACTGGTGGAATTTGGGAAGGGATATACAGTGAAGTGGCTTCCTGTCTACTCTGTAATGGGGGCTGGTACTAAGCTTGTCCCAGCCGTCATCTTTTCCTCTCCTTTGCCCAACAGATTTTGTAATCTGTAGGAATAAGCAGAAATCATCTTCCCTGTTCCCTCCCTCCCTGTGCTGATGGAAGAGCAGTTTTCCCCATAATTCCTTTGCAATGGCTGCTCACACACTTAGAATGCTTTATTCACTGCACAACTGGGATGTGAAGGCACATCCAGTGAAGAGTGGCTCTTACTGCACAAAGTTAAATATCTACTTATGTCAGTCTTGAAACCCATTTACAAGAGCATGCTTGAAAGGGAAGAAACAACAGTAAATATTATTTTCTTACTGTGCTTGAAAAGGGTGTGCAGGCTGTAGGTTCGTCTTGTATTTATTGCCATGTTTTCTTCGTGTTTCTGCACAAAAATTCCTAGCACTTCTGGAGTAAGAAGAGAAATGTTTTTGTGTGTGACTGCTTTGTTTATTCTTCATGCTATGTGGTGTTTTTCTTCCTTGCATTATTTCCTGCCTGTGCCTCAGGAGGAGTAATACCAACAGGGTTTAAGCACGGCTGCATGCTTATGGCCACAGATGACTTGTTGGAAGGCTTTGCTTTTCTCCCCAGCAGTTTGTTTTTTAAACCAGTGCTTTTAAAATCGAATTGCATTTTATTTATATAAATAATATGATCTAATTTTGCATACAGCAAAAAGTTTATAACTTAAGTGACCTGGTTTGCATTTTTGTTTGACTCCGTAAATTACCTTATGTTTTTCTTCTGGTATTGAGGTTTGCTACTCATCCTTCTGAAAAATTAGATTTTAATCTTTTTGTTCCTTCTAGCCAAATAAGCACAGAGAGCAGTGAGAACACAGGAGCTGGGGCTGGATTTATAGCTTTTTGGAGGCAGGTTTTATTCCTTCATTTGCTGCTACTTCAACTTTTGATGAAGTTGTACCATTTATCTCTGCCATGACTTTACTCATTTCAAAATGACTAATGGGCATCGAATGTTGGTGTTTTGATGTTCTGCCTGCTCTTCTTTAAATGTTGAAATCTTTTGAAGCAAGTATCTAGATAAATTGGAAATATTTTGTAAATTTGTTAGTGCCATATTCACAATGGTCACAGAGTAGTAAAAGGTAGGCTTGTCTTTATTCTGTTTTTTCACTGGGTTTCTTTGAATGGATAAAATTCCTGAGCCCACACTATTAATTGTCACATTTCTTCATGCTTGGCTCTGGATTTTGTTTCAGTTAAAGCTGACTGATCCTAGTCTTTGTCCAGCTTCTCCAGCTTACTGGAAAGGAAGTTTGTATGTTTGTGGACTCCCGGTCTTAAAAGCAGGAAACCAATTTTATATCCTTTACATGATAGATTCTGAATCAATAAAGCATCCGACTAAGGTTGCACTTGATGCCTCTAGTGAGATGACAGTAGATCATGTTATGGGCATACAGGTGTATTGACACATTTTCTCTGGGATGCATATGCAAAACTGAGAGTGATTGAAATAAAAGAAGAAAAGACTGATATGAAATGAAATGGCTGATATAAAGGCATTTATCTGCATTCCTGATTTGAGATTCAGTATTAAAAAAATCTAAGAATACTATAGTTGAGCTGTCTCTAAATGACAGTCAGTAGTCCATAGTTAACAAGGAAGAGCAAATAACAGAATACGTACAGCATGATTTTTATCTTGCTATCCCCTTATGGTCTCTGGCAATTAGCAGTCCAGGTACTTTCAGAAGTAGAGGGTTCCTGCTTCAATGTGCAGCTGTGCACTCGTTTTACATGAATTTCTTAGTTCTTATTTTCCACTTGTTTTGATTTTTGTTTTTGCAAACGATTTTCACACAAAATGTTGGATTTAGGTTGGAATGGGTGGGTAAAGAAAACAGTCCATCTGTTTTGTTTCTTGCGGAGAACTTTCTGAGAATGAAAAGCCCAAAGAGTACCTGTCCTGTGTCCTGACTTGCTCATGATGAGAGTATGTAGAGCTGCTGACACAAGCACTTTTATTGCCATCTGCTGACTTGAAAGAAGGAACATCTGAGAATGAAGTTGGGTTATTGATACAGCAAGTCTATTAGTAATAATTTATTTTTTCTTGAGATTTTCTTATCTAAATGCCAGACAAGAGTGTGGGTGAGCCAGCTGAATTAAAAAAAAAGTGAGTGAGGAATGTTTTATAGTGCTGCATTACTGAGAATCACTTTGTCATTTTAATACTGACCGTTCTTTTTAGTAACTGGACTTGACACTGGCTGGACAACTGCCTGGATGGAGTATTGTAGTTATTGGATTACGGATTGAAAACCTGCCTTTATTTTCAGTACATGTAAAAATGCACAGAGGGTGGAGGTTGGGTCATAAAACCACTTTCAACCCTGTTTAGATAATGGAGCATAACAAGTTACATTTTCCTAACCATGAGATAGCCTTGGCATACAGTCTGTTCCCATGCTGAGAATTAGGCAGCAGCCAGGTATGGAGATGAAACTAGAAAGCACACATGCAAGGGAAGACATTCCTTGCTGCTTCCAGTGCCCCCCTCATAGACTTGGACCCTTGCAGTTGGAATCTGTGCCAGAATGCCTTGGAAAGGAATAAGGGTTGGTTTAAGTGTTGCACTTGCAGGCAATTTTGCAACTGAACCGACAGTGAACAGTTTTTCCTAAATGAGCATGATGGTGTTTTGTAGCATTATGGGGGGATATTTACTTGCACTTTAAATATCAAACTATGCTATATTTTGTTGCAGTTTTATTATTTTCTACAAAATCTTTATCCCTTACTTCCTGCCCTCCAAAAGACACTTTTTAAAACTGTACAGTCATATGGATCATTCATTTGTATATTATATCTACAGACTTTTCATAAAGCTATTTCTTACTGTCTAGGTATTCAACTTGAGGACTGATTATGAAAAACATACCTCACAATTCTGAAGAGTTCACTGCTGAAATATCATTTTATCTGTGATGTTTAGAGCTATGTCCCACTAGCTTCATCTAGTCTTGCTCTGTGCTTTTGTCACAGTCATACAGTTCTTTTTATATACCAATTCCATAGGTTTGGTCAATGATTTTGGGCATGTGGAGGGATCCTACAGATGCCTTAAACTTCCAGTGTTGTTGTAATAGAATCTCTTGCGTTGGTTATTGTTGACTCACTGGCTAACTCCCATGATGTCCGTGAATTCCACGTGTTGATCACAGTTGCCAGTTTCTACACTGCTTGGATTTGATTCTAAGTGGTGTGAAGTTCTGCTCAAGAAAAATAGAGGCTAAACATAAGTTGGAATATGTAGAGTTGCATATCTTATATAAATAACATTAATAAAAGAGGCGTATAAATAAGATCCTTTCTATTGCTGTATGTTTAACTCATGTGCTATAGTCATTCAAGGACTGTTCTCCAACTGTTACAATATTTCCCTTAGAGATTTGCCATTGAAAACTTTATGATGTTATGATTTGTAGTTAGAAGGAGAAAATTAAGTTACAGTTTTTCCTAAATTGAATATGCTATTATCTTACACATCTTAGCCTTCCTGACCTGGCCTTGCATGATGCTTCTTGACTTCCTGTCCTGCTGTCATTTTTTTTTCCATATTGGTCTAGCACTTAGTCTTATTGGAATCAATAAGGTTACTCACATACAAGTGTTGAATAAATAATTAATTAAGGTATTACACTTCGTGCATCTGTGCAAAGACAGTCCAGATAACAGTTTTTGTTTTGTTCTGTTTTTTTTTTTTTTGTTTTGTTTTGTTCTGTTTTTTTTTAAACAAAAAATGCAGGGTTTTTTTTTTTTTTTTTTTTTTTGTTGTTGTTTTTTTTTTTATTGCTGCTCACGTTTTTTCCTCCAAAAAAAACTTACTGATTTGAACTGGAGTATTTCTGAAGTGATGGTACTGCTCGGTGTACATAATAATTGGGAGAACTGGGTATCCTGCAAATATGTAGTGGAAACCAAATGCTTTCTGATATCTTTCTGATATTTGTCTTTTTTCCCTTCTAACACTTTTAACCTGCTCAGTTTTAAATGTGGTAATCTAGACTGGCAAAACCTACTTGGAGCTCAGTCATCAAACCTGATTACTGTGCTCATGAAATCCTAAATGAAATATTCAAATAGCTTGGTGCTATAGGGAAGCTAGATAGAAAATGACAGATAAAGTGGTACCTATTGACAGGAATAGTCCCAGTGAAGGTAGCTTGACTGCTTGACTGAGTTTAGTCTATTCATGCTGATAGATGGAATTGCAGTAAAAATGGAAATGTTTCTTGACAGCAGTTGTGTATTGTGACATATGAGATTGAAAAAGGCAGTTCTAAGTTTTCTACACATCTCCTCAATACAGAGGTTTTCCTACAGCTCCTAGTATGTTACTGTGGTTAAACTGCAGTGAACTTTCTGTAATGGCAATGCAGCTATACAGAAGGCAGATATAAGGTTTCTCCAGACGATACAAAACAAGCAAGTAGGCACCTGATGGCTGTGCCCACCGCAGTGGCTCTACTACTATGATCAAACCTTTTCTTTAAAATTGTGTTCATTAGCGTTCCAGTAAAATAGTGTGTATATCCAGTCTTGTTCAGCGTTTTCCACAAATATACTGACTCTCTGATGGGTTTGTGAAATCTTCTCTATTGTTTTGGTTCTGTGGAAAGAGAGATAAGGTTAATTATGAAGGAGTTTGCCCACTGGTTTCTCTGTAGTGCATAGCTGCGGTGCTGCTAATCTCCTTTCATATATATAATTGCTGAAAAAAGGTTAAGAGAAAAGACTCAAATATCATTACCGGAAAATGCATTGATGCACTTGAAATTAAAACATGCATTTTGTCATCCTATATGTTGCTGGTTTATTTTGAAGTAATGTTTCATTATTGCTATAGTATGATTAAATATTGAGAGTATTGCTTTTCCAATTGTTCTAGCGCAGTATTTAATGAGTGCAATTAAATGGAAAAATTGCCTTTTTAACTGATGATAGTCTATTAGTGTCTCTGTCTGTTCAGGAAAGAAAAGAAGTGAATTATTAGAATGACAAATGAGTCAAAGTTACCACAGTGATGGAGAGGTGCGATTCCCCTCCACATAATCTTCAATTAGTGATCTTTGTAAGAGGATGTTTTTCAAAAGGGTAATAGAGAAGTAATGAGATCAGAAGGAGGTCAAACCCAGCCTTCTTCGTTTGGCAGTTTGATTAAT
The DNA here is from genome assembly GCF_019238085.1 of Lagopus leucura. Classification (NCBI taxonomy): domain Eukaryota; kingdom Metazoa; phylum Chordata; class Aves; order Galliformes; family Phasianidae; genus Lagopus; species Lagopus leucura. The sequence continues at coordinate 3,519,210 of NW_024962271.1, read as the reverse complement.
TTATTTCTCCTTCTTGCAGATTGCTGTAAGGGGCTTTTGTCACCCAGTGTTTTTCATGGGACTCTAGCTGAAGTGACTGCTTCTATTAGCCTTTTGTGTATCAAAGAATGTTCATCCACTTGGAACTGAAGGTTTCTGAAATGGTTCAGATTTGATCATTTAGTACAAGCGCTCATGAGTGGTTCTGAAAAGGAATTTTTTTTGGAAGAAACAATCCTTGATGCTTCCATGTGCATCGTTTTGAAGAAGAAGGAGCAAACGGCTGGCCGTATGGCTTGCATGCAATGCAGCTTCTATCTTTTTGAGGTGCATTACATACAAGGCAAAGGAAAGAGTGACCTAAGAAAATGAAGTTGCAGTGGAGGAGCTTCTCCCACAGTTCACTAATAAACTTTGTACTTGACACACACAGCGTTTTATACTTTAGGCATTATTTCCTGGCATTTTCTTTCTTACTCCTTCTGTAGTTTTCCTTCGGAGTGATGAGCTCCGAATTTCATAATGGTAGTCTTTAAACTGTGTGGCTGTAGCTCCATGCAACTTAAGTCTACCTGTAGCCTCTGCTATGTATGCAGTGTTACATCCGTGTTCAATTTATTCTCTAAGTAGTAACTCACCTCCTTTTAAACATTCAAAATAATTTTTCTGCAGATCTTAAATGCCAGTAGCATTTGTCAGCATTTTGCTCAGCTTTACTTCTGTGTGCACCAATCAACTTCTCTCTGCTGGGTTTCGATTTGGATGTGAAGTCAGTATTTTAATGCAAAGTAACGTGACAGTAGAGGTGCAGTAGATTTTAATTTAATATGACATTGTTTTGCATGGATGTATGACAGCAACAGTTTGATATCCAAAAATGAGCTATGTCTGTATTATCTCAGTTTATGCCCAAGATACTCTTGCAACTTTTATTATTGGCTTCAGTGAAGTTATGCTGTAAGTTTTCTTACTCTCTCCTACATCTTTGTAACAGTCATTGAACAGACGCTCAGAATAATCTCTTTAACATTTTTTGACAATTAAAAAAATATACTATGGATTAAAAGGACACAAGATGATTTTATGCTACTGCTGATGTATTACCTTTTTTTGCTTCAGTTCTACACAGGCTTCTGAGTGATAAGTTTACTAGACCAGCTCTTCAAATCAGCAGAATAAAATAATATTTGGGTAGTGTTATTGTAGTGTGTGTCCTGAAATATTCACCTGCATTCATCACTGCCCTTTGAGTTATGCCAGCAATGAATATGGCCTGTTTCCTATGCCTCAGTAGGTGCACTGCAGTAAGCATATGGCAGTCTTTGATCTAGGAGGAAACATGACTGTCTTTTGTATGATGAGTGTAATAACATAGCATTTGTGTCTTGACTTAGTAAAATTTACATATCTGTGAACTGTACAATTCAGCGAGTTAGAGAATGCAAGTTTGGCTTCAGTTAACACTTCTGCTTTGTCCACATATCTGGAATTCAGCTCCAGGAACGGCTCATCTGCCCAGGACATTTCATCTGGCCCCGTCATGTTTTTAGTGGATTATTTTCAACTTCTTTTGCTTCTGATTATTTTCCAGTGTGCCTCAAGCTGTGTGTGTTAAGAAGAAATGTGACTCTTGTCCAAACATAAGCCCAGACCCAGTTACAACATTGTTTATGATGCGCAGAATGAAATGTGGAGTCTATCTGTATTGTATATATACAGTGCAGATATTACAGATAAAAAGGCTAAGTACCAAAGGATCTCATGATTGCAATGTTTAGAATTGCAGTACACAGGGATAAGAAGATTTTGTGAATTTCTCCTGTTCTTTTGGATGCTGTCCTTCTGGGGGAGAATTTCTACGTATGCATTTATATGTGAACACGTCTCATCAAACTTCTCTCAGAGAACATAAAAAGTAAAATTAGTTTTTTTGTACGATGGAGTGGTGTGCATGTTCTTATTTTCAATATATGGTAAAGTAAGCTTTCAATTTTAGTTTTTAACAGTATCCTATAATATAAATAATCTAGTCTTTTCTTCTGCAGGCTGTTTAATTCAGACAGGTTGAAGTTGCCTCCAAAGATTGGCGTCAAATTGAGGAAACCATTCATGTAGTAAATAAGATAATTTGTTTCCTCCCAAAAAGATTAAAATATAGATTTTATTTTTTTTTTTTACTCTGTATGATTTAACACATAGAGTACCTGCATCTCTGTGATTCTAAATGTGTTTAGGAATTAACTGCTTCTACATTGAACTGCTTCTTAAATTTCTGCATTGCATCTTTTTACCTGAATTTTCTGAATTTTAGTTAATAAGTTGAATAAAACTATTTCCAAGGTATTAATGAACATTTGTGTAATTTCAAAATGAGTTGGGAAACTGATGCTCATCATTAAAGCTGAGCTATTAAAAACAGCTGAAGTGCTTCAATTTGAGAATTTTTATATATAAAAAAAATCAAGAAAAATGTTTTGAATTCTGTTTTCTGTGCCATCTTGAAGTCAAGACTACGCATTTCTGTGCTCATTTTTGTGTCTTTATAAAACCTTGTTGTTATCCTAATCTTCAGTGAGTCAGAAATATGAACACACAGGTAAAATGCGTGTAAATGAAAAAGGCAAATTCTTAATACATAAGTAGTTCTTCTCCAGCTTGCAGTAAGAGCTGCTTATCCTTAGTCTTGGATAATAGCACCCAGCTTTGCACCCTTAATTTACTTATGCAATTTTCTGTTCTGTGTTTGTTCTGATTTGTAATATTGATAGAAGGATTTGGTAGTTTCTGTGGGTTTTAAATAAAAGTAGCAGTTAGCTGCTGCACGTTTGACTCTTATTGCAATGCGTTCTGCATGGGAGAACCCAGCTTGTATGACAGTGGGTAATGGTGGAGACTTCCTTGAGAAACAGTGTTTTGTAGCTGAGAATTTACTTTACCAGACAGTGTTATTGTGCTCTTTGTTGTAGATTCTGTGGAGATAAATAAGAGGCATTACTTTTGGAGGGCATACGTAGTGGTTCAGACCATCTGCCCATGATTGCCCATACATACGAATTTCTGAGTGCTTTTCAGCCTTCAGTATCGGCGCTTCTAAAATAGGTCTGTGAGCAGAAAATTGCACTGCAGAAGTATGAAAGTAATTGTTTTAAATAAAGCCATACATCAGGAGAAGGTTTTCCTGAGACTCACAGAAGATGGAGTGACAATTGGATTACAGTCTCGGCTGTTATTTTTCGCCACGTATTGACTTTGATTCGCACTCCTCTGGCAAATCCTCTTAAGTTCTGCAAAATCAGTATTTCTGAGCACGGTGCCTCAAATCACGTCTCAGCTCTTACACAGTTAATTTTCCCAAATTTTCCCCAACTCTTATGAAACACTAAACACTTTCATACTTTCCTTTATATTACACTGATAGTTTTCAGTGACAAAGCTACTTAGACTCAGTGAGTGTTACCATATGTTTTTGAAAGGTAAAACAGAACATTATCATCTTTTTAATAGGAACGCTCCATGATTCATAGGTGGTGTGTATTTCATGCACTTTGCAGCTGCCTTTGAGCAAGAAGGTAAGTGGAAAGTAAATCCATGTGTACTTTAGACAGTAAAAAGGCATTACTTTGTTTCATCATATATAAACATGTAGATTTGATTCGCTCTTTACTCATGCTGTAAAAAGAAAGTTTTAAAGTGTTTAGGCATACCTGGAAATGTAAATGCACTAGCCTAATGTAATGCTGGAGAAAAATTAAGACAAATGATACTGCATCCGTGCCACAAACTGCAGCTTGTACAAAATTCACTTTAGTTATTATACTGTGAATACGTGTGCTAAACCTCCTCTGTGTATGCACAATTTATGTTGAATGCAACATGAATCATTTTAATAGACCAAGAAAAAGTCCCCAAAGTCAATTTTCAAATTATGAACCTTGGAACAGAATATAACAACAATGAACAACAAATAGTTCAGATTTTATTCTGAACTACAAATGAACCATTAAAGGCACAGGGTACTCATTCAGAAAAACATGTCCTCCTTATCACCGCAGCAGCTGAAAAACAAAACAGGAATATTTCCTAAAGGTCAGCTCTGAATTTTCTGTCTTTCTGTACCTTATTAAGAGGGACGTTTGTTAAAGCCATTGCCGTGAGGATTTTAACATTGTTTTGAGACTTGGCTCTGTTAGGTTTCGCCTCTGATGTGCCATGTAACCTTGAGACGTTGTTCTGTACAACAGCTTTTGTCCTTATCCTTAGGTGGGGTGTTGTCTTAGTTTATTTTGGGGAAGTGCTGTCTGTTTGTACAGTGAAGGACACAGTGAAGACCTGATTGTAGCTAAGGGCCTTAACACTTCAAAATTCGGGATTCCATTCACAATTACTGCTTAAGGATGGCTTGGCTGCAGCTGGTCATTTCAAAAAGTAGATCTTCAACAACTTCCTCTTAAACTCTGGGAGAACTTGGAATACCTAAGCACAATTTTTTTTTGCAGAGAAATTTCCCTGGTAACTTTCATACTTGATTTTGTCCATCTTTGTAATTGCCTAAGTCCTGGAATTGCTGCATACAGAAACCTCTGGGGGCTGTGTATTGGCTGTGCTCTGTTCAGCTGAGCCTTACTTGGTGATAACTCTGGGATATTGTTTACTGGGTAGAGAATCTTGTGAAATGTTGCCAGGAGGTAATATATTTGTTTTCAATCCTAATGGTTCACAGAGGTCCCCACTACTCTCTTTTTGAAACTTACAAGAATTTGATGTAGTGTCTTCTGTTTTACAGGATTGAGAGTTCTGAGCAGAAGGTAACTATATTTGAGGGAACCCTCTACCTATTCCTATACTTAAAGCATCTGTTTCACCATTCTTGAGGAGAGATTGAAGGTTGCACTACTTAAGATCAGGGATTCCAGGCTTGGATTATTTTATGCAAGAAGCATAAAAATCTACAGCTGTAGAAGATTACAGAAGGTCCTCACTTGCCCAAGTGATAGTGTACAAGTACCTTCAAGGCTGTACTTTTTGTGAGGGCCATGGGTGCAAGCTAAGTGCTCTTACTGAGAGAATCTTAAATTGGCAGCCTGTAGCACTTCCATGAATTTTGCATGGGCAAGATACTGGAAAGACTGTGGCATCTGAGAAGGGCAACTGACATTCCTATTTTTCTGGCCTGCCTGTTCTGTCAAGTGTAAGGATGTTTGTCCAGTTTTAGTTCTATATGATTACACTTTTCAAACACAGTGAGGTACACTGTCCAAAGAACAGGCAGAGAAATTATGTAATTAGTGTGTTTCACTGGGCTGAACAGAAGACTCAGCCAGGTGCAGAGGAGATTGGATGGTATTTATGAATGAATGTCATTATTTTGACAGGATGATGAATTAACATTTCTAGCTTTGGAGCCAGAGTTTGAGAAGTTCCATGTGGTCTGGTCAGTGCGTGGGGCTGCAGCTTGTAGCTGCTTTGAAACAACATGGTGTAGCTTGGGAGCAACCTGTGATGTGAGGCAGAAAAGTGGTCTGCTAAAAATTAGTCCTTTACTTTCACTGTCATCCTTCTGCTCGCGACATAATGATATTTCTGGTTGGATTTTAAATCTGAGAATTATCTGCTATTTAAAGCAAGCAATTCAACTTCCTTAAAAGGAAAGATGAAGTTTTCAGTGTACTTTGGTTGATGTTAATTCTAATGGGTGCTGAGTACACTAATAAGCTGTTCAAAAGTTTATGGGGGTCTGAATATGCCCGTCTGTTTATCTTTATGAATGCAAATAGTTACTTGCTCACGACTGCTAATGTGCTGGGTTGAGCTAGGGAAGTTAAGAACTGGATCTGTAGTAGTATCATGCCCTCATGCCCTTTTATAGTGCTGGCAGACAATGGGTGGAACTGTAGTTTTAGGTGTACCACCATCCAGGAATTTAGGAACAAAGAAAGAAAGTTAAAACCTTCAGAAAATTCTCATGCAATGTTGTACACAGCTTTGAGAAATAGCTCAGGTTTTATCTCATCTGCTTGAGGTTGTTTTTTGTTTTTTTTTTTAGAGGTCCATTGCCACGGTATATGAGGTGTTTTTAAAGTCAATTGAAACCAAATGCTCGCAAGTGCTGAAGCCATGTAAAGGGTTGGAGTACATATGCTTGTTGCTTCATCTACTTCACTGGCTTTTTTTCATTGCTGGATAATTTCCCTTATTAAATAATCCATGGACGTAGTTGATTAGAGGAATTATGTTTTTTAAACAAAATTCAATACTTCTGAAACTTTTTCATTTTCCTTTAACTTGTCTCTGTCCTAAAATTGCCTACTTAATCAAAGTCTTATAAATACAAACCTTCTCTGCCTTGTGTTGCCATATCCCTTTCAGAACAGCCTAAGAGAATTAGTGAGTCATGCCTGGAAGTTCTGTGTTATTCCTTGTGAATTTTGCTGTGTTCTTGAACTGGTCAAATTTGCTCTCCAGATTAGAAAAGGCAGAATAAAGTAAAAGGAAAAAAAAATTAGATATTGTGCTGAATGATTCTATGGGAAGGGAGAAAAGGGTTATTTTCACTTAACTTTGTCAATCATGTAGTTGAAACTGGCAGTAGTCATGGGCTTTTCAAGCTCTTGTGTATGATAATGTCACTCAGAAGTTCACAGCCATTGTGTATCTCTGGGAGTTCCAAAAACTTTGGCTATGAAACTTTTACCTGAAAATAGTACAAGGACAACAGAATTCTGTGAACTAGTGGGCATAGGAAATGTGAGTTTTGTATGAGAACCTGCATAGTTCTGACTGCTGCTGTGACCCAAAGCAAGTGGTGAAACAGTTGCTGCTGGAGACTCAACTTCCTGCTCACATTTATTTTAAGTATTTTAGTCTGGACTATTTATGAAATTGGTTTGATAGATTGTCTGCATTTGATGCAACAATTTGTCAGGAATCTTTGCTGTGTTTAGTCTTTTCTCATTTATTATCCCCTGGGACACTTTCAAATGACTGAAGAGCAGTCCCAGTAAGTGAGAAATCCATTCCTCAAAAGCTGCTTATTTTTCTCCTTCCTCTTTGTCTTTTTCTGTGTGTAATATTTTGCTAAAATTTAATCTGAAAGCTGGAATCGTTTTCTCTCTAAGCAAAAATGGGACTCTAAAAAATATAAATAAATCCATTATATCATTTCCTTGCAAGTCAGAACATGAATTTTATGCAGTTAAACAAGTTTCCCACCTACTAATCCAGTAAGCTCTAAACTGAACCAACCATGTATTTCGAGTCAGAAAATATCTTGGGCGACTTTAGGATTTTCCTGTTTGACACCTTAACTTGAATTCATGTTACTAATTCTGTGTCAGTTGCCCACAAAGGTCAAAGTAAGCAAGATAATTACAGTATTGAATTGTGCACTCTACTGAAATATGAGACACAACCTCAGCATCAAAAAACATAAAATTCAGACTGGTAAAGAAGCAGTATGGACAAGCAGTCTTTAGACTGTAGCTGAAACCAAACCAGCAGCAAGACCAGAGGAAGATCCCTGTGATTTTGTGTAGACCATGGTCATTCTGCTCTCAGCTGCGTGAGATCCACATTGACTGCTGGAGAGATAAGGAAATTTTACTACAAAAAGCAATAGAAAAAAATCGTAAATTCTCCCTTTTTATTGTAGTCTATGGCATTTAAAAACCTTTGGAAATGATGTGTATGTATGGAAATACATTATTTACATTTCATCAGAGCGATGGTTATTTCAATATAATAGCAAAAAACTCCTTTATTTCTCAGTATCACGTATTTTCTTCATTTTGTGGTATATTATATGGATTTTTGGTGTAACTACACTTTTAGATCTCACTGAATATAATTTGTGTTGTCTTATAGAAAATTTGTTTCATAATTCATTAATTATTTACTATTACTTGACCTTACAGTACGTTAAAAAAAATTCCATTCCATAACTAATTTCAATTCTACAGTTAAATCAATCACTTTCCACACCTTTTATATTATTTAAAACGTGAATGATGAAATTTTCTTCATTTCTCTGGAGTTACTGAGAACTTTGAAACATGAGCGTGTAGGGAATATGCAGGGTGTCCCCTGCAGACCTGGGCAAACTGCTAATTGTACTGCAAATTGCACAGACATGTTTGTAAAGAAAAGACCTGCTCCTTTTGGTAAGCAGAACTGCTGGCTGATGACAGCCAAAAAGACAGTCTGGGGCTGTTTAAAAAACAAACAAATATTTTCTAATAATCTACTTTATGGGATTTTTTTCTTGTGTATGTGAGTAATAGATTATAAATTACTACATAGCCTTTAATTGATACTTCCTCTCCACTTCATCTCCATCTCTACTACCTGATGCCCAAATGGGTTATGCCAACAATACTAAAGAGCAGGTTAGACTTGTCCAGGCTTTAAAGCTGGTGAAAAGTCTGACAATTGGATAGCTGGATAGTTCACTGCTGATATCTGTGTATCCTGTACTGTGTGGCTAAGGTGATGTGTCATATTTATATTTACAGTTCAAAACCAATGTAATGTTTTGTTGTAATAGGACTTGATAATAGTTCTATTGTGTGTAATAGGAAGTAGTCCACAGTAAACAGGAAAATGATGAGAGTCGTGTTAATGATAATGAGCTACATTTGCGTAGTGCTTCAAGAGTAATTTTTAAAAGTATGTGAGTTGATAAAAGGAATGAAGAAATCAGGAATGCACTTGATATTTGGAGGATTTTTTTTTTTTCCTGAAAAGCCACAGTGGAAGTATTATCATAAATCAGGGTCTTGAAATGATATTTTAAACAATAGAAATGTTTGTTTGAAACAAATGATATCAGTACCTCAGCCTGCACCAGCACAGAAAATCCTTGCAAAAAAAAAAAAAATAATAATAATAAGAGTAAAAATCCTCATTCTTATTGTTAATTCCTTTTTCTTGGTTTTGCCCGCATCTGTGTCTCTCTGCTTTATTTGGACAGATTATCAACATGATATTGTTTGGTTTTTTTTCCCTTAATGTTTTGGTAGTTAAATGTCACAGTACTACGTGTGTTCCACTTAGCATATTGCATACTACGCAGACTCTTGGAAACATAACATTTAATTGTATTAACCAAAAACCATTCCAGCCATTCGTGTAAATGAAGATGAGATGTAACTGGCAGTATTGAATTTTCCTTAAATGACAATATCTTTTTTAATGTAGACTTTTCCTGATGCACAGACATAGTTAGGACAAATTATGACTGTATTATATTATCATATAAGGAAGTACAGTTAACTTCCTTGAAATATACAGTACAGTGTATGGATGGTGTTTGGGAAAATAATAAAATGAAAAGTATAATGCTATTTTCCTAAGCCACATTTGCTAAATGCAGACTTCTGCAAGGTCAGCAGTTATCCTGGAGTTGAGCAGAAACGTCTTCAGTGGCTTTAACTTTACCAGTGCCCTTGATGAGGTGCAGAGTTGTCAGTACACTCGTAAAATTCTTCAGTGATGGCTTCTTCTGTTCTCTTTATTTCCTTAAGTGAACATCTGTCTAATTGTTCACCTCCATTGCTTTACTGCTTTCCTCATGCTTTCTCTGTTTCCAGACAATAAACTTTATTTTCTTCATAAGAATTCAGTCTACGCAAGGGTATTAGGCAGCTTGTTTGCACCTTTTAATTTCTGGAAGTTTTCCAGAAGGGCTTTTTGCTGTAGTTCCAATGGGTTCATCAGTGAATCATGTAACATAATGCAGCATTGTGTTTGGGTTTTTATCCGTTACCTTCTGTTTATAAACATCTGCTTGGAAATTTTCTTTTTGATTTTTTTTTAATATGTTTTACATTTTTGCATGTGGCATATGGGTAAGATATACAGTAGCTGCTATTTTTTCAGGTGTTCAGGTAGGTACAGCCAGTATTTACCTTGAAATTTGGGAAAAGCCTAAGCTAGTAGCTGAAAAAGCTAGTGAATTAGAATATATTTGAATTATTTAATGATATCTGACAATATCTATGAAATTGGGATTAATTCAGCAACTGAATGACTAAGGGCTGCTAAATTGTAGAAAGGGTCTAAAAGTCTTTATGTCCAGCAGGAGAGCACTACTCACAGGCTTATCACGCTGCTTATCTTCAGTTCTTTGTGTTTCAGTTTTTATTCTTTTCTTACAGGGAATGGCAATAAGAAGTATTTTCTTTATACCTTGCTTCTTCCTCCCTCCCTCCGAGCTATGAAACATTCATATCAATTTTGTGTGCTTATTCTTCAGGTAGATATTTTCGGTTAATATTAGTGTTTTACTTTGCTTTTCTTGCTGCTTTACTTGCTGCAGTGGCAGCAATTTCTTCTTTTGGGTATACAAATCATGTAACAGTGTAATTCTAAGGTACAGTCTTCATCCGTGTAACAATCTGATTCACTGGCAATTTGTATGTAGGAAATTATATAAGAAAAGTGTAATGGTAGGTGCGCATAGACTGTCCCACCATATTGCTGAATGTGTCCTTTTGTTATCTATAGATCAAAACTTTATTTATAAAGACATACTTTGTAGAAGAAAATTTCAGCTGCTCACGTTTGCAGTGCTTAAAAATGAGGCACTATTTTGGATTTCATCCACATTGATGCCAAAGCTCTTTTTGACTTTCTTAGTTAGTAGAACTATGTGACCTGGGCTCATGACCCCTTCTGTCTGTGCTGGATGCATCTGTAAAATACGTGGCCTGGACTTTGAGCTCTGATTTTTAGGTATCCCTGGGGTTTTAATGAAGGCTTTACATTGTTGATCACAAGCAGAATGACACAATCCCTGAGATGGGCCACATTATCAATGAATTTTAATTCCAGTCCATTTGTTCACGTTTTCTCTGTCATATAATCTTTATTTCTTTAGAAAGAAAGTATTTAAAAACCCAGCAACTTCCTTTGTGTGTCATCAGAAACCAAGTGGCATAATGCTGCTTTTCTGTATTCCAGTACTGTTCAAATACGCTTGATATTTTCTTGTGCATTCAGAAACACTTCATATATTTCATCGAAGTCTATATTGTGAATATTGAGTTTGTATTGAGAACCTGATCCTGCCAACCCTTATTTGTACAAGAAATCATTACTAATGCGATTCAGTCCTTTTATTTCACTTTCTAAAATTACGTAGATAGCAATGTGACCTGGGATGGTTTCATTTTGTGTCTGTCTCTTAGCCAGGAGATGTGAACAGTTGTGGAAGCAGAAGGAGGAATTTGTATCTGCATTTATTTCTTTGAGGATAGAGTCCTGTAAGATGTCTATATTATCTTGTTCAGAGCTAGGAGATTATATGCCATGAACTGCAGATTAAAAAGTCTTTTTTTTTTTTCCCGTTTCCATGTTTCTCTAAGTATTTCTACTGATGTTGAAGCACCTTGGAATTGTTATTGAAGTAGTAATGACTTTTAAGAATACCTGTATTTGTACTTTTCCAGTATTAAGTGTGTGTGCTTGTGTGTGTTTGAACCGTACCCTGAGTCCATAGGCAGGATTTGAGGTACTTCCTAACAGCTGCAGTGCGTTTGTAAGCCTGCAGACGTCACCATCCTGCCAATTAATTGTGCCGCACTGACTGTTCCTAGAGAGCCCCATGCCCGTGTTTAAAGTAAGTTGCTTCCATCTCGCAATTATCGCTCTTTGCTCTTAATCTGAAGCAATTTCTTCAGATTTATTTTAAAGTTGTTGCTTCGTTTTCAGCGTTCCACTAAAAGAAATACTAAACTTTCCTTCTAGCTTATATAAGCCACAGCCTTAGTCTTTAATTGTTAGTTATTGTTGTTGCAATACAGATTTATGAACTATTTACTTTGTGTCATGTAACATACCATTTTTAAGCAACAATTTTCAATCTGAACATAGCTTCCAGGAGGGCAAGCTGCCCAGAACATCAGTGATCTCACAGTTATTACTTTGTGTCATATATAATCTTGTTTTTTCCTGCAACAAATAAATCTTTGGGCCTCCCTGCAAAAAACATTTGTGGTTACAGTATAATAAAAATAAACCGTTTGTCGTGACTACAGCTGACATTTATCAGCCTATTTGTGGGTGCTCTTTCTCTCTCTGTATAATACGGAACATAATTTGTCACTTTGTAAATACATTCCAGCCTAAATCCCTGCCGGCATCTGTTAGTGTTTGAAGGATTAATGCACTGCACAGTGCATGTCTGCACTTTCCGGCAAGAACGTAGCTTATGATTATGGATCATGAGAGAACAGGGGAAAAGGGTTCATTTCGTATTTACTTAAACATTGTTGCCCTTTTGACCATCACGCTTTTCTCGACTTGCTTGGCATCTGTAGTAAGGACGCTAACGTTTTCTGTGTGTGCAAAACCTAAATGAGAAATCCTGTTGTAAGTTTTATGCAACCCTGTACGTGCAGCTGTACATATAAGATAGCACGTCTTTAATGCTGTGGATGATTAACAGCAACAGCAACCTCAATCTGAGCACTCTTTTAGAGGAAAACAGTCTGTGGCTTCTAAATTATCCCAATGCTGTTTGCCTTGTTGCTGTTTTTGACAGTGTGTTCTGCTATCACTTCAAATCTTTCAGAATGAAAAGAATTGAAAGCATTTGAATAGGAGTTTCTCCACAGTCCAGATCCTGTTTCACGTTCCCAGGCTCCCTCTATTATTCTGTAAACAAGAATATATGTTTATTAGAATAGTAAACCATACACATGTAATATATTGCCAAGATTACTTGAGATTCCCCAAGATGAATTTAAATGAGCTTTACAGGAATGGGGTTTGGAGATGGAAAGAAATGATCTATATCCAGGGAAAGAAAAAAATCCAGCTAAAAGTAGGCTTCCAAGGAAATACCAACAGTTTGTGTACATTACACAAGACAAATCCCTACTGCCAAAACCCATGGTAGATTTTTTTTTAATGCATGTACTTTCTTGTTACTGAAGCAGATGCATGCTGCGTGCAATGGAACCACGCGTATCCAAGAAAAATCAGGGACATTTGGAGCCTGCAAATTGAAGCATTCTGAAATTGTAGTCTAGTAATTTCTGTATGGTTTTTTTTCTTCTGTATAGTTAAGGAATAAATAATTTTTGAAATGGCCCTTGGAGGCTGACTTCAGTTACACTTTATAAGCATGATTTAGGGTTGTAGTTTATTTCTGTAAAGATATCTGAATTTCTTTTTGAGATTAACACTTTTTACCTTTATAATTGTCGTTGGTACATATAAAAGGCCAAATTTGCAGAGATGCTGATATAAGTGTTAGCTAATGTAAAGATTGTGAAATAACAAAACATTGCTCATAGTAGAGGTATTTATTACTAAAGACGAATAAATATTAAAACCTGGAAAAAAGTTGCGTGGCTACAAAGAAGTAGATGAGTGTATTTTGCATTTCTCTTTATATAGACATGCAGTTCATAAATTTTGGGGAATTAAAATGACCTATTGCATGACTAAGAAAGCACTTCCACGTCCAACTCAAATTACAAATTATAGCTAGGGAGTTCTGTAATATAGCTGCATTTAGGACATAAAACTTAAATTATAGGTAGATCAAGTGTTTGGATGAAGGAAAAATATCACTACTTTGTTTCTGTGTGGGGACCAAATGCTGTGTTGGTGTATGGCATTCACAAAAATTGAACTCCTTCATATCAGGTCTCCCTTACTACTCTTCCATCTCTCTCATCTTTGGTGTTTAAATTGTTCATTTGATGCCTTTATTTTCAATCTCTAGGAGGACCCTGACTTCCTTATTGCTTTTATAACCAAATTGAGTTTAAATCTCCAATGCAGAAGTTTGTTCTAGGCTATCATGTTAGGGAAGTGCTGTTTCAGCTGAAAGACGTGCATTTGTAGTCCAGTCCTATCACAGCTTGATGGTTTCATGTCTTTCTGAAGGGGCCTCTTACTGTTAAAACTTGTAGAAGATGCCAACAAGGCAAACTTTTCTCTGCCAAAACACCCATAAATGTTCAGGAGAAGGGGTGAGGAAAAGGCAAATAATCATAATAATTCATTCTTCATGTTAAAAGAGAGATCCAAAGATGATCAGTAAGCGGTCTAGTATGTATCTTTGGGTCACTCTTCTAGCAAAGAGATTCATTTGTCCCATTCACATCCATGAGAAGGAATTGTGTAGCATTCAAAGCACACAGCATTATCAATATCAAGCAGGCATTACATAAATACAGTTTTGCATGAAGTACCAAATGTTGGATACACTAGGGACAATAATATTTACAGTCCTAATCCTGAGTGAAAGCTTTTCTCCCTATAATGTTCCTCGATAAATACTGCATGGCACTGGCTATTGGCTGTCATAAGCTGTGTGTCAAATTGCCAGACGTGTTTCTGAAACATCCTCTACTTTGCCCTTAGCATGGAAATGGGGGTTTATTTTGGCATTGCTTGTCACATGGTAAGTTTTGGTTCTTTGTTTACTTCATGTATTTTAAGATAAATATTTTTCTTGAAGACGTTTTATTTCTCACACTGCATAAAAGAATTATTTGCAGAACAAGGCAATCATCAAGATTATCAAACTCTTTTTTTTTTAAACCAGTTTCTTGTATTTTCAGTCCCTCGAAGGCAGATATTTTTAGTTGTTCTATGTATTCAGCTTTGAGTTCAGTGCCTTTAAACGCCATGGATATGTACACGATACCTTTTGAGAGTAAAATTATGCAGTAAATTATCCAGTGTCCACTCTGTTACGTTTTAAGTAGGCCCTCGCCAAATGACTTGTATTTACATGAGATACAGGGGCTACAGCATATTTATTAAGACTCTTCAACTCTGTAAGAAACTGGAGCAGTCAGAAGTAATGGTGTCTGCTGAAAGATTCTTTATCATGTGAATTTACTTTTAGTCATCTATTATTTATTTCAGCTATTTTATATGCCATTATAATAAATATTATGACAGAGAAAGCTTTTATGCTTCAACTTATTGTACTGCTCTTCACTTCCTTGCAATCCTTCAGGAAAATGTAGCTATGCTTTACCTATATTTAACGTAAATCATCACTTACATTTGAATGAAAAATTCACTATGAAAAAGAGCTCCTTCTTCAATACCAAGACACAAATGCACAATCATGTTTACTGCCAAGCTACTCTACCATGCAGTGTTCATTTTTAAACAGTTTTTAAGCTGTAAAGTGAGTACATTGCATATAGTGAAATTGCTTGCTTTCTGGATGTTTTCACTTTCTTGTTAGTTTCTGCCTCAATAAGCATTTTTCTAGCGTGAG
The DNA here is from genome assembly GCF_019238085.1 of Lagopus leucura. Classification (NCBI taxonomy): domain Eukaryota; kingdom Metazoa; phylum Chordata; class Aves; order Galliformes; family Phasianidae; genus Lagopus; species Lagopus leucura. Next base: position 3,503,984 of record NW_024962271.1, on the reverse strand, counting down.
TGCAAAATATAGCCAATTGCACATAAGTATTTTTAATATTTTTGCTTCAATGGGGAGCAACTTGCATACAAAACTAAATACAGTGTTTTCTGGTGTTATTTCTATCCAGAGCAATGAAACTTATCTGGAAATATTGATAAAATGCTTTCAGATCTTAACATATAACCATCAAATACGAGATAAAATTCTTACTTTGCATTTTTCAAAACATTCCAGTGTTGTTGGAGGGGGCCTTGTTAGGAGCTAGAGAATGATGTGTCTTTGGCTGCTTCTTCAAAGACATGATGCTGGTGCCTACATCTTGTTAGCCTTGAGCCGCTCTTTGGGCTGCACGAAATGCAAGTCCCCCCCAGAGCCCCTTCTCACTCAAAGGGTGCAACCACGTTTCTGGTATGCAGAATTGGTGTGGGTCTGGTGCAAGGGTAGCTTTAGGTGCTGTCAGGGTGTTTCTCTTGGGAATCTGCTGCAAGGGCAGCAGCTCGTTTGGCACAGGCTGTAGCTGGGCACTGTGTAGTAATGGTCTGTGAGCTAGAAGTGAGCTACCTAAATTATTCTACACCCGTTCTGTTGTTTAATTGTCCCTTAGATGGTGTAATAGAAGTGAAAGAAGTAGAAGGAGGATTGATGTATTTTATCAACTTAATTTAAAAAATTCTAGAGGTTGCTGTCTTAGTGTGTTGAATATTATGATGTCAGTTCTAAGCTTGACTGTCTTTTGTATTTGGGAAAGTGACAAGTCCATTTAAGACTTCACAACATAAAACGAGGCATAATTCGGTACTGAAAATATGTGGAGTAAAATGGTGAGAGACATCAGCATAATAAAATTATGACACATTAGATCAGGATTTGCAGCATACCATTAGCAATCAGTTCTGACTGTGGATTACAATTACGGTTTTCATGCCTTTTAGAAATCTCTTTTCTTTTTTATTATCTTTTTTAATAAAAATTGTATGTTTTCTGTTTTAATAAATGCTGTGATATCTGCTGCCTAGGCATACAGAGAAAGAGGGAAAACATTAAATAAGATAAAGCTGTAAAAGAAATGAGCAAAAAAAATACAAACATAAAAACCCCAATCAAACAAATAAAAAAAGCCCCACAACCAAAATCCTTGTTCCTGTCACTGATTGGAATTATTCTGACATTATTAGTGATTTGGATTTCAAGTACCTTGCTTTATTCATAGCTTTCTTTATTTCTTTTAATATCATTTTTTTCAATTGTAACATGAAAGCAAGTAGAAAAATCAGGAGTGAAAGTGTGTTGAAACTAAAGGCTTAGTGTTTCTGTCCTTTAGGAGGAACTGTGAGAAGTGCTTGAATCTGAGTTTGCAAGGAAGAATCTGAAGCAGGAAAGTAGAGAAACTTACCTAAGCCCGCAGGTCTTTCCCCAGTTGCTGTTTTGGGAAAATACTCAAAACAGCCTGGCCCTCTGCATGCTGTCACAAACTTCAGTGGCACATTCTGCTGAGAGTGCTGTGGACTTCACATGCTCAATTTTCTTCTGTGAGGCAAATAGAGCAGTTGAGTGTCTTCTGTGCTTCACACACACCTATTCAAAGGAACTACAGTCTGTTAGCATTTTTTTCTTTTTTTTTGTAAAGCAAAAGCAGGGGGAATATTGAAAAAAGAAATATTTTGCCGTTTTTCTGCTACCTATTCAATGAGAAAAGTTAATGAAGCCATCCTTACCCTAAAAAAATGTATATTTTTAGGTCATTTTTTGTATAGTTTCTTAAATTTCTTAACAAGAAGATAGTAACTAGCAGCTTGTGGTATAGTCTACTGAACTGCTTGATTTTTTTAAAAATAAATTTATTACCCCTCTTATGCCCCTGTATTTATAACATTCTTGTCCTTTTCTCTTTGCAAGAGGCAGGAGAATTTTTCAACTGAGGGAAGCAGAAATAAAATAAACCCAACTCTGTACACTACTTATCTATTAAGTAAACAGCTTTAGACTGCAAAGTTGAAGAGATTTTTCTGCAGCTCTATTGTGTAACACAGGGCAGCACTGACTTTCTTTTTCAAACAGGAGTAAACATTTACCCAGTGGGGCCAAATGAATCCCGGTGCCCTAATGACATGTGTCTTGTGAGGGTGCAAAGAATCTTCTGAGGAAAGTTGCATTTAGCACCTTCGTACTCCCATTGATGGATACTTCCTAATGCTGAACTGTCAAAATTTAGCTATATTTATTTTGCTGTTTTATTAGGTCTGGCAGTAGGACAAAAGGAATTTGAGTGACATTCTGTTTAAAGCCAACCTGCAAGGTAATTGCAGCAGGCAGAATGGGTGCTAGCAAAATAAATAAATAAAAACAGCAACAACTACAAAAACAAAAAGCACCAGATGCAATGAAACACAGGGATCAGGTGAATTGCTTGAACTTTGGATACAATGAGATTGCTCTTCCAGGCTTCGTTTTGTGCTGGAAAGCCTACCACTGCCTTTGTATTCCTCCAAAAGTGCTTGTTGTGTTATTCTGTGACCAGAGTAGATCTCATCGCATCATGCTCGTATCAAATCTACTGCCTCTCCACTCAAATGCTTTGCTTCTATAGGGCCACTGTTCTCATCCTTTTTTCACTATCTATGTTATTATTTTTCACTCTCTTATAGCAGTGCTAACATTCTATCTAAACTGTGACTGTATACATAGGAATAGATAGCATTGAAATTGCATGAAGTGTCCCTCTAATTTCTTTTCTGCTGACTGAGATAAGCAAATTGGACTGAAGACTGGAGAGGAATACAGGGCCCTTGCCAGCTTCCTTTAGGTGCCAAAGCGTTCACTGATGCTAAAAATGAGGGCAAGAACAAATGCACACGTGCATCATTCGTTAGGGGATCTATGCAAACTGCATGTCATGGTGCTTCGTAGAGGATGTCTTATAGTAGAACATTTGTGGAAGAACTAAAGACAATGGCTGGGTGGAAGCTCTTTCAAAATTGTGGCTTCTGAGAGCCATAGTCTTGGGCTGGCTTCCCCCTTCACTGGTTGCAGTGGAAATAGACTTTGTATCGCTTTTGTTCTGAGATTTCAAAAGGAATGAGGACAGGGATCTTGAAATTGAAAATATTAGTTGTTGTTTGGCTGATGCCTAAGGTTAGCACCTTCAGGTTAACCTGTCATTTTGCAGGATTGTACGTCCTCTTCCTGATGTTGCTTTAAGATCGTAAGCTATTTGTTTAGAAAATATTTTACTCTGCTAAACTCTTACTGAGTGAAAAACTATGTAGGTGGATAGATTGTTTTCTACAATTATGTGTCTCCTGCTATAAGTAACAGATTGTTGTAGGTTAATATACAAGGTTGAATTTAGCTGGTTTTATGGAGCATTTTTGAAATATATGTATTTCGATTGGCTTAGTTAAAATGCATGCATTAAGAATAATACTTACTGCACCTTTTATTTCATGACTTGCTTAGAAGTTTCACCAGCTAAAGGGAAAGAAAAAACGTACCAGATTAACCTTAAAACTACCTCATGTCAATTCATTGCATTACTTAAGGCTGTGCACTATATGGTCTTTAGCAGAACCACAATAAAATTGCTATTTTTGGCACTGACTGTTGTGCTCGTCCATTCCTGTTGATGGTTTGTATTCACTTTGGGGTTGTAATGTTGAACAAGAGACTCAGTCTTGTTTCATGATACATTTGCTATGATACTGTGCACTAAACTTGCTGTTATTTGTCTTTTATTTGTTTTATTTTTTCTTGTTCCAGCATAAAGCCAAGGTAGAAGCGATGACCTTAGACCTTGCTTCTCTTCGCAGTGTGCAGAACTTTGCTGAAGCATTCAAATCCAAGAATATGTAAGTACTCAGAAGATTACATTTAATAATTTCTTGTTATTTATCAGCTGAGCAAAATTGGCAGAACACCATAGCTGGACTGATCAGAAGTTACAGTACGTAAATGAGACTCTTTGTTTTCATCCTAGAAAATAATCACAGAATCACAGAATCACCCGGGTTGGAAGGGACCCCAAGGATCATGTAGTTCCAACCCCCCTGCCTAGCAGGGCCACCAAACATACACATTCAGATCAGGTTGCCCAGGACCCCGTCCAACCTGGCCTTAAACACGTCCAAGGACGGGGCATCCACAACCTCCCTGGGCAGCCCGTTCCAGGGCCTAACCACTCTCCTAGTAAAGAACTTCCCCCTAACATCCAACCTAAATCTTCCCTCCTTCAACTTAAAACCATTTCCCCTAGTCCTGCTGTTATCAGCCCTTCTGAACAGTTTACTCCCCTCCTGGGTGTAGGTTCCCTTCAGGTATTGATAGGCTGCAATGAGGTCACCCCGCAGCCTTCTCTTCTCCAGGCTGAAGATCTCAATATTCTCAATATTCAATGTGTGGCCACATCTTAAACCTAAAGGAGGGCATCGATAATTCTCTAGCTATTGAGAAAGGCCGAAGATTAACAGTATAAAAAACAGATCAGGGAAGTTTTATCCACTTTGCTGTGGTTTGAAAGTTTGTGGATGAATAGTTAGCACACTCATCGTCTTGCTTTCTTGTCTAACTTTCTGTATCCTTATTTTTAAAGCATTTTCAGAAAATGGCCCTTTGAGCCAAACAACTCAGTTTCACAGACCTGTATCTGAAATAGCCTATGACAAATTTAAAAAATAAAAAATAAAAAAATAAAATAAAGCTGGTGGTAATAACAGAGCCTAACAAAAGGGCAGTTTGTTTATTCAAGTTGAATTCCAAACAGTTGGCTTGCTTTAGCTTGAATGTAAATCTTTAAATAAATGATCTCAATTTTTGTAAGTGCCACCTCTTTACAACAAATTCAGCACTCTGTGCTTTTATCCAGATTTTCCAAATGATGTGAGCTATTCTAACTTTTCTTTTTCTCTGCAAATATTTTTATAGTGCATGCACATCTTAGTGTATACAATGCATGCAATTCTTATTTCTTAATTCTCTTTTGAAGAGAATATGGTTTCTTAGAATGTTTTGAAAATATATATTAAAAAAATGTATTTGACAAAATGGAATGGTTTTTCACTTTTTAGTTACTACTAAAGCTAAATCACAGACCACATTTTTGGACTCACAGGTCCCTTAGATTCAAAGAATCATCAAAACTAAGTTCTAACACAAACTTGTTCACTGCCAAAATACTTTGTAACAGTGTTTTTGTGCTGTATAGCATCTTCATGCCTGCAAATTTTTGTGAAATACAAAGGCAAAGCCTTGCAGTATTGAATCTTTAATACTAACTCAGTTTCATAACATGTTTTAATTTAGAACAGAAAGATTAGAAAGAAATTTACTTTAATTTCTTTATGCTTTAAGTATGCTACATTTATTTTAAAAGAGGATGTGGTACTGTGAAAAGTTAAAACCACCCTTCTTTGAATGCAGTTCTTAACTTGGTTTGTGCATTGCCAATCATATTGTACGGTCATACCATTATTTGGTATGCATGTTATAAATCCTTGGAAGTGAATGTTCTTAAATGCCGTTTTGCTATAGAAATTAGAAAATGAAAAGATTCAGAATCAGTAAAACCTGTTTGACTTCTGTTAGCGTGCATTGTTTTACCAGTGCTTAGCTATGTTGCCCCCGATCGTGGTTATTAATGTTTTGCTCTCGTTTTATTCTGCAGCATTTTAGTCACAGACAACAGGCTGTGTCTTGCCCTTCGGATATTTCTGTCTAGAATCTGTGCTCAGATGCGTGTGTGTCTGGTGGAGCTGCTCTAAGCGTTATTGAAAAGTCAAAGGCCCTGCAACTATTGAGAAGCTTGTGGGTTTAGGCAAAAATGAATTTCCAGCTATATTTTGTTTAAACTTTGAGACTGGATGGAAACCAGACTCTTGCCCTGCCTGTCGCAGTGGGTTTTCCGTCTGATATGGATACACAAGAGTTACCTTGCAAGCATCTGTGCAGGCAGGAGAGTGGACTGGAAGACCTACTAGGCTTTTCAGGCTCTGTTTTTTTTAGTGATATGACTGTTTCTAGATATGGTCAGAAAAGCAATTATGTGGCAATAGCATCTTATTACTGCAATGCCAGCCCTATGTGTTTTCCAGCTCTAATGTGCACTAACTACTTTTGTCTCTGTTTTGCAGTCATGTCCAGAGGCCTTTGTCAGATCAGTGATTCCTTTGCATTAGTAGCTTTTTGAGCAATTGAAGAAAACCTTACAGGCTTCAGTGTCAAGCTGAATGAATCTTGTACTTTATGCTTTGGCAAGTCCATAAGCTGGTAGCTTAACATTCATAAGGCTTCGGTTTCTCTGCTTTCATGAACCTGAGTGAGAGGGTGTACTGTGATACACTCACAGTTTTACATAGCAGCTGTAAATCTTGTTTACAGACATAGGAGATATTGGATAAGTATAGAGTTTTTCTTCCAAAATCCTCCTACAAATTCTTTAGCAATAAAGTAGTAGAAAAAGCGAGTTGTTTTTTTGTTTTCTGAAGGATATAATCATTTGAGTTCTGAGTTTTATAGTTCTCAGTTTCTTGGGCAAAGCTACAGTGGTTTTTAAAGTGTGAAGGACAAATTGTATATGAACACACGCACACGGTTTTCTCTGTAAATGTTTATATTTTCATTTCTCTCAGCACACTGTGTAAAGAGGCCTTTATTATTCAGTAGTGAACTTCTTACACTTCTAGGTGCAGACAGTTTTCTTGTTTGCATAGTTTCTCTAGTCTGGTATTGCTTTCTGGGACACTGGTATTCTATAGAAACTGTTGGTGACATCTGACCTAATAGATGAAGGTGTTAAAAACAGAGAATAGATTTGCTTGTCTTTTTAGATTCTGCTCTCCTGGAACATTTTATGGCTCTGGATATTATATCCTGTCATCAGATAGAAGGATGTACTCGTAGCCACATCACAGCCTGGGAATGGGTTCTTCCTTGGCTGATAGCTGTTGGAAGAGAATCTTGGAGGACTTTGTTTCACAGATCTTTTCCTGAATAAGAAAGCTAAAGTGGAACTACTTCAGATAAAAGTATCCCGAAATTTCTACTGCTTAACAGATCAAAACTTCTTTTAGATGGATTGAGGATTGCAAGGGTTAGAGGAAAAAATGCTGAACTAGTAAAAACCAGGAGAAAAAGCTGCCTTCTTGAATGTGTTTGAGAATCAAAGAGATCTTGAAAACTACATGAAGAATGGAGAAAAACATCATCCTCTGCTCAGCAGGGGCTGGCTGCATGAAATAACAAATAGGGCAACAGAGGAAGCATTGAGAAAAACATAAGTAGTAAATGGGAGGAAAGAGTTACTCTGGAAGGGAACTTTTAATACAATTTGGAGTAGTACGTAAGAGCTAAGATAAAAGTAAAAATCAGATGATTAATCTTAGAAGCACGAAAACTCAAAGAGATTTGAAAGGAACCTTGTATTCCCTTTTGGATTTATTAGGTGTTGCAGCCTTGTCCACAGATAAAATTTGAGCTTAGAGTGTATAAACACTGGTAAATTATGCTGTATTCATATAAATATACTCCAGAAAATCCTTTGGCCTCATGGAAGAAAATAGTTTTTTGTTTAGAAAATAGTTTTTTGTTTTCCACTATTTATACTCTTCTGAGACTTTTCTTTATCCATGTAGTCTTAAATGAAACTTTGGGATAAAAGTCTATCCTAGGTCTTGCAGTTCTGTGATTGAAGCTGAATGCAAGCTTACCTTACCAGAACAGCGCTTTCCAGTTTTAATTTCTCTTTCAGTTAAAAAGATTCTGTGGGAAGAACAAGGTAAATATAATAACTGCAGTTCAATCTCCCAAAGTCTTCTGACAAAATATGACAATATTGCTGATCTATCTCTTATTTCATCATGGGACTGCAGGACTGCAGCACAACCTGAACATGATGTGACCTAGGAGTGAAATGGTAGGCTGACCTGACTGCCAGGTAGGGCCAAAGAGTTTGCAAAACAAATTGTTTAGAGAAAGCATTCATTATGGCACAGTAATGGTTACAAATTTTAGGTTCTCTCGAGGTTTTGAAATGCAGTGCTGATCTTTCTGTGATTTTTTACTGTCATTTGTGACTCTTTGAGGACGCTGGCTCGTATTTCTAGGTCGATTTCTCACTGGCCGTTTCTACCAGGAGTGGGTGACTTCCACCTCTGATGAAGATAGTGGTAGGGTTAGGATGAGAACAGGAAGAAAGGGATCAATGCACCCAAGAGCTAAATTTCTCAAGTTATTTCTACTATCTGTTTCTGGTCTTTCCCCTCTGCTAGTTTTCAGCTCAGGCAGTTGATTGAATGTCTCTGTTAAGGAAAATCAAATAAATGATCTGTTTATAATAATGTTCTGGGCTAGGATGGATTTGGCATTAGCTGCTTTTTGTGCAGTTGGATGAGGCAGACAATCCAATCTTTCATATTAGGCTTTTGGAACTAAAAACATTGAATTGAATCTTCTCTACATTGACAGGGCACAATGTGAGGAATTATGGTTGGTATTAATCCCACTTTATTAGACAAATGACTGCCCTCCCGTGCTTGTATGCAACATAGCATTTAAATCTAGCCAGAATCAGTGTTTGACTGTTCATGGACTGCAGGATTTGGAATTTTTAAAGGAACTTCTATTTGATATTCTGGTCATCACACATTCTACTATAGCCTGCATGGTTTAATTGTGAAGGAGAGGTAATATCTCATCCCTAAAATGTCCAGAGCAGGTATTGTTTTTTTTTTGGCCAATACTTACAATCATTGTATCATGCTTCCTTGCATGATCCTCAGCATAAGAACTGTGACATGATCAAAACAGCGAGCAGAACTAAATGATCAAGTTGCAGATTGAATTTTATGTGCATCTTAGCTTTTAGTGATGCACAGTGCAGCTTGGTTTGAATTAAAGTTTTCTTCAGCCAAACAGTAAAACATCAATTTAATGTTCTCCATGTTGGAGGAAAAGAAAGAGATTTTCCTGAAAAAAAAAACCAAAAACTTGGTTTACTTCAAATTAAAAAAAAAAAGTAGTATTTGCCAATAGCTGCTACTGAGAGTTTTCTGAATTGGAAGCAGCAGTTCACAGTTGTGCAACTCACAGTTATGCAGGACTTCTGTCTGTAGATTTTCACTGCTGTTTCTTTTCTATACTTTAAAATAGATTTTTTTTTTTTTTTTTTTTTTTTTTTTTTCTGTTAAGAATTGGCATATGCTAACAGTTTATTCACTTATACTGTATATAGGAATACAGAAAAGACAGCAGTTGTGAATTGTGATCCTCCGTTTGGAACTTAGTTTCTTATTATTTCCCCAGCTAGACCCAAAATGGAGAGGACCAGATTTTCGTTTGGCCTCCTTAACTGAGGCCGCAGACTCTATGAGTGCTTTCATTTTTCATGCTGCAACCAGAAGTGTTATGAAACCTTGAAGATGCAATTAAGATTCTGAGCCTGATAGAAATTCACCCCAGAAAGTATTTTTCTGGATGTTCACGTATGATGACTGACATATTACGTGCTTTATTTCTTTTTAAATTCTAAGTTAACCACAATTAAATCACAAAGGTTGTGTGACAAATTCTATCTGTACCTATAAATACAGATGGAGAAATGGGATCTATTCAGCTAGTTGTTTCACGGACAATTTAAAGGGTCCAGAAAAAAAAGAATATATGTTTTAAATGAATTATTAGTGATGCTTTTATGCCAATGTGCCTAACAGTTCTGTAGCAGAATTCTCTTTGTCAGAGACAATTGTTGCCACTGCATAATGTTATTCAAAGTGTGAATATATTTTCTAACCTGCAGAGATCTTTGAAATTTATAGACATATGTCTTGTGAATTAAAGCTAGAAACAGTTGAGCTATTAAATTTGTCTTTTGAACTCAGAATACGACTTGCATTCTAACAGTGCTACTCAGACACAAACTTCTGGACAGCGTTGTAAGTTTTGAGATATTCAAAAATATCCACGTTGAATTAAGTATGGAAACATGCATAACTTGGAAGTTACTGTTGCAGACAGTGTGTATCTTAAATTTAAATAAGATCAAAGTTTGACTGAATTTGAAACATTCGTAATAATATTAGAGTGAAACGCTTTGTTTTCCTTATGTGGTGGTACTGTGCCTTATTAAAGCCTAGGGATTGGCTTTCTGCATAAATATCTTCTTTCTTTCCTTCCTTTTTTGTTTTTCTTTCCTTCTGTTTTTAAGCTCTTGTACACAATTACCCCATTATGGTAGCAGTGTCAAGCCATGTGCATCCAAAAACTATTTCCAGTATTTTTTTTAATTAGGAATCTTTCAAGCTTAATTCTCCCCCACTTTTACTGAAGGCCAGAGAACATGACATTCACTATAACATTAACTAGAAGTACATCTGCAAAAAAAAAAAAAAATAAAATAAAAAATTAAATGCTTTTGCACATTGACAACAGAAAGAATGATAGGTACTTGCCCAGTTTTATGACTACAACTGGACTGCCTAAAATTTGTGAACTTGCCACTTGTTTTTGGAGGGTTATCCAGGCTTTTTTCTACAGTGAAAAGAGTCTCTCTCCTGCATTTGGCATCTGAAGATGTGTGGCTGTTTCTGTTTCACTCAGTACCTGGATTGGTTGTTTTGGTTGGCTGAGACTGCATGTAGCTCTAGCACTGGAAACAAAAATGGAGAGTGGAAAATGAAACCAACTGCTTTTGAAGTACTTTTTGACTCCTCTTTAATGTGTAAGCAAGAAGAAATTGGAAGCCATTTTTGATAAAATCTCAGCCCCAAATTTCAGCATAATCTGTAATGCTGATGGAAGTGCTGCCCTTCAGTGGGTCTCAGGGAAAGCTATTTGGCTACTGTTGATCTTCAGACACAGAGCAGACAAAAACTCTCACAAACGTGCCACAGATGTCACTGCGCCATGATCTGGAGTATAGCTCTGAACTAAGGAAGAAGATCAAAACGATGTCCCGTTAGTTATTTATTCTATTCAGCTGTAGATGTGGAGGTGAACAAAGGGACGAGTCTTCAGGTATGCTCAAACACTCAAATTACAGTGAAGGAATAAGGGAATGAACTTACGGAGTCCAGAATTATTTATTTAAATAGGAAACTGGAACCCAAACCCTGCTCGCTGCTGACTGCCCAGACCAAACTATTAGAATCATTTCTTCTTCTATACACAGCCTGGCCCAGTAAATGTTCTGTTATTTTCTGGAAAATGATGTGGTTTGGGCAAAAGGGATGGAAAATATCCCTTTGCCACCACCTCCCAGTCCACAATCTGGTGGTTAATAAGTGCTCCTGAAAGGTAGGAGATGAAGGTTTAGAGGCTGTTGTATTGTCACAAACAGCAGCATGTAATTATGCATTGGGGATGGCACTGCTACCATCAACAGCAGCATTTTGTAAAAGGCTGAGCATGGCTTAATTCCTTTGGTTTTGAAAAGCGGCCCGTGAAAATCTCAAAAGAAAGGAAGCAGCTTGAAACAGACCTGAAGCAGAAGTTCTTGAGAAAATTTAAGATTTGCTTTCTCCTTCTAATTTCTTTTCTGACTTATTCTAGCCAGGTACGTGTTAAGACTATGAACCTCAGTGGCTTCTGCTCAGCACACTGGAGGTTTTGATTCTCATTTTGAGCCATGCATTCGTGCCAAAGTCTAAGACAAGTCTAAGGCCGCTCATAAAATGTTTTGGAGTCCACTGCTAAAAGTCTTCAAAGGCACTGCCTTTCTACAAAGTTCCAGAAGACACATCAGCAGCAAGAGGTGTTTTGAGTATCTAAGGAAGTAAAATATATATGACTTAATCTACCTAATTACAATCTATTCTGTTGCAAATAAAACAAGGAATTTGCAGTGATATAGCTCAATGGATTTTAAGAAGATTTGTGTTTAAGTGATGTTGTCTTCTCAAATTTCTGAAATATAAGGCAAATGTATTTATTCAATTGCTTAAGCATTAAAATGTATTTAGTTAAAGTTTTTATATGGGAGATAATTGAAACACATGAAGGCAGAGTCTTCTGGCACTTGAGTATGAATGCTTTACTGCTGACATGAGACAGACCATGCATATGGCACATGTGTCTTAATCTTAGAACCAAAAAATTTGTGTTATACTCTGCAAAGGTTGTATTTCTTCATTAGCTGCTCCTAAGGCATCAAAAATCCCAGAGGATTTCAAAGGACATTAATTTTTATCACAACATGGAATCTTTCAAGTCTGAATGGCAGCACACAGCTGCTGTGGGCTTGCTTACAGCTCTGTATTTCTCTGGGCAAAACAGAGGAAAGAGTTGTCATTGGCAAGTGAAATGTTCAAAATGCATAAAGTGTTTTATTGTTTAGATGATAAGCTGTGGTTCCTAAGACGTATTCCAAAGGGGTAGCTGTTTTCGATGGGAAATACCAGTAATATGTAATAAAACTGGCTTTTCTTCTGAGTTGTAGCTTCCTTTTTTTTTTTTCTTCACAATCACACAATGTGTGCAAAAGAAATTTGTATCTTTAGAAGTACATGTGAAAATAACAAATCATTCCGTGGTTACTGCAAGATAAATGTTCCTTTAGAGCTGGCTTCTGTTTATTAGTAATTGCTTGTGTATGTTTGTAAATGATGCTTTGCTATAGGGATTTTGAAAAAGATAGAGTTGTCCCTATGTGAATTGCTGAAGGAAAAGAAAATTACCAGATTCTACATATCTTTTAAGTGTCACTGATATTTAAAAAAAAATCTTTACAAGACATGATGAATAGTGAAATGAGGGGCTCCTCATACTGTGCCAGAGCCTGTGAAAAGGAAAAAGAGAGTGCAGGATGGAAATACTGAAAGGTTAAGCAGATACAGAAATGAAGTTTCACAGCCTGGTTTGTTCCCCTTTCTACCCTGCCCTGTCACCAGGAACTTCAAAATCCATATGTATTGAGGCATTTGCAGAACTAGCAAAGATGCAATATTTTGACAATGGAAAATGTGGGCTTTTGGGTGGGTTTTGGTGTGAAATGCAGTCCTGAGGAGGCACTGGGGTTAGGGATGAACAGCACTTTTTCATACCAATTCCATGAATGCAGCATTTGCTGTCAGAGATAATTTAGGGTTAGATTAGAACTGTGCAGAAGGAAATTCACAGCTGTGGATAATGGGCCCCAAAAAGGCAAAAGTGTCCTTGGTATGAATGCAGTGGAAGAAGGAAGCCCCCGCGTGCTCATGAAATATAATTCTTCCTTCTTAATAAGAGGTGAAGTATCTGAGCGGGAAGAGAAGGCTCCAAGCTCATGGACTGAGTTCATTGATCCTTGTTCAGAGGTTTGCTTCTTCGTGCCTTCAAGAAAATGACAGAGGACCAATAGCATGTGTACAGACTGGGCTATTCCCTGGGGTGATGGGAAGGCATCTGTCTTGCAGTTATCAGTTAGAAAGTAAGTATTAATCCCATTAATCTTGACCTTCATTTAAAATAAATAATTTGTTATCAAAAGATATAAAAAAAAAAGATATCAAAAGATGTATATAACATCATACACCAGTAACATATACAATGTATGTTTAAAAGTTCCCAATTCCTCAGATTTACAGTGTCACATACCATGCTTGTGGCATATAAAACAGCAAAATGTAGGAGATAGATCATGTCAATAACTTAAACCTCATCCTTACTTTTCTTATTTTGTGTGTAATCTGTGAAATTTATACTACAGTAAAATGTTAAAATCCCTATTTGGATCTTTTTTATGGGAAAACACTTTGGGCAGTGTAGGTTTTCATAACGTCCGCTTGATGGCAACATTATATATTTATAATATATATATTATATTAAATATATGTATATATATTTATACCTTTAACATTAACATCTAAAACATTTGTAATGTAATAATAAATATTATATAAATATTATAATAATAATAAATATTATTTATTATAAATAATAAATATATAATAAATATATAAATAAATATAATATATATTTATTGGGTCTAAATTTCTCTTCAGAAATTCAAATTGAGATTTTTGCAATAGTGGAAATTGCTTTTGCACCTACACTGAATGGAAAAGTAGGGGCCTCTCCAACTTTCTCATCACTTTAATGCTAAAAGTCTTTTTCAAAATTAATACAGGGAAAACCGGGACTAATGGATGCTTTCTGTTTAGATCTAAATCTACTGAGACCCTTTTTCCTTCTCCAAACTTTTATGAAATTGTGCACTCAAGATTTTATAGAGGTAATTAATAATGATTGAGAGATGGTTGACCTATATGGCATTATGTAGATGATATTTTATGAACATATAGGAGCAGCTGCTCGTAATTCCCATGTATTAGATATGAAGAGAGAAGCAGAACAATTTCAGTCCATTCCCATTAATCTCTTGGAAATGGGGCAGAAGTGTTTGCTGATCAACAGTGTCAAATCCTGCAAAGAAACCCAGTTGGAAGAATTTGAGAGAATTTTACTTGCTTATAGCTGGAGGTCATCCATCAGGGCTCTAAGTTCTGTTAGTAGCTTGACTTAGAATGAAGCCTGTCTGACAAGGATCCACTATTCTGTCAGCTGACAGGTGGCAACAGAAGCTATTTTTGGTATCTTTTCAGTCAGTGCTCTCAGAAAACGGGAAGTTAATGCATTAAGCATTCATTTTCAGAATTCATATATTTAAGAGGTGCTTTTTTGTGTGTGTTTCGATTTTCATCAAAGTAGTAAATATTTTTGAGTGGACGTTAGATCATACGTGGTGCCAAGATCTCCTGCTGCTCTTTGACTTTTAGCCTTTTCCTTGTCGCTCATTTTCCCATTGTTGCTTCTTGTATGACTGATAGAAATTTCTGGAGATGATTTTTTAACTCATTTTTGTTCTGTTTTGTTTTCTGGGGAGCCGTATGACTGCATTTTGGTTATCCTTTTTTGTGAATATAGGCATTTCCTCACAGAAGTACTTGCATTTTCTAGCTCTGCGAGGAAGCAACCTGGGTGTTCAGAGTTATGGGATGGAAAAATGTGGTGAGCTGTGACTTTGCTTCCTTATGGAAGAGAAGTCACATCTCTCTGCCTTCTTTACTGGCCGTGACATAGGTCTACAGTTGCTTATGGGACTTGGGGGATATGGTAAAACCTTTTCTGTTGAATTTCAGTGTAATTCCAAACAGTGTGAACTTTTCAAATCACTTGAGAAGTGCCCCAGATGGTGTGACATTCTGCTTCATGGGAAGATTTGAAAGTATTCCCTTTGCATAATTTCTGGTTAACTATTTCATTGCATTTGCAATGGGAGAACACCAAAGCCATGAACTCTGTTGACATTTTGGCGGTGTTTGTTTAACCTCCTAGTGCACGGGCTGCATTTGTTGAAAAATATTATTCTTACCTTTGCAAATCATTGGTAATTAATTCCCTTGGAAATATCTACTGCTGCACATAGCCAGGCTTGGGAGTCTGCTGGCAGATCATAATTTAACATCAGGTGCTAACCCAATTGATTATTACATTTTGTAACTAACTGATTTATAGCAGCAACTTCATTTCTGCATCTCTCTAATGTATTAACTTTTTGTATTTTAAAATAATGTGGAGCAGTTGGATTACTTTGTAGCTTCTAATGGTGAATTTAGCACAGCATGCAAGATCTGGATGACTTGCCTGATAGTAGGGTTAGTGATGTGTCGCAGGCTTGTGAAGTGCACAAGATATTCAGTAGTTTTTAACTGAGATATTCACAATTAAAAATGTCCTTATTAATTCTACATGCTTTTTAACTTTCAGTAAATTGTAGCCACAATTACCAACACAATGAGAGTTTTCTACAATTGCTGCATAGCTTGCAGTTTAAGCAGTATATTCTCTAGTCTCGGTCATGCTGTGAATGAGAAGAAACAGTGACTACATGCTATGGTGGAGCAGCTTATGTTCAACTCCCAGTACATACTTAAATTGTAATGGTAGAGCACATTAGCTCACTTGGTGTGATGTAAGTCACTGACTGAAGACATTTTAAGGAGACATAGGGGTAAATCTGCAAAACACTCTGGAAGGTTTTAACTATACAGAGTTTCCAGAAAGATCAAGTAGGCGTCGCGGTTAAAGGGAACACACTTAGTAATGTCAATACTAAGAAAATTTTCCATTACTGATGACATATTTTTGTTAGTCTTACTTGTTTGTAATTCTACATCAAAGGCACTACTTGAAACCAAGGAGGTTTTTTTTGTTTGTTTTGTGTTTTTTTTTTTCCTTTGGGCTCAGGAGGAAGCCTAATGTAGATCACAGCAGTGTTTTTAATGAACTTGTGAAATCAAGGTCACAGTTCTGCTATCACTTAAAAATACTCCCGTCATAAAGCAGAGCTGCAGTGCCAGATGTGTGGTGTGAATTGTCAAGTATCTTAAGAATTTTGTTCCTGCATAATGATACGTTCAGCGATACAGAGCTCTGCACCACTGAGATTAGAATCTGTCATCTGTGGCTGAAATTCATAACCATGTTATGACTGTTACAGAGGTGATGTGAAATAGCTATGTAATCTCATTCCATTCCTGGTGTGTGAATGTCCAGATCACAAAAACTTAGGTGACAATTTTCAGTAATTGGACCTTTGCTAGCAGTGAGATATGAGATACTGATAGCTTTGTATAGATGGATCCAGACCTGAGAGGTGGTTCTTTCTGAGCGGAGATGATGCACAGCAGCAGTAGCTGCTGGTACAGCCCTTCAGGTTTCTTTTCTGTGACATTTACTAGAGAAACCACTTTTAAACCATTTAAAAACACTAATACTGATTACAAATATAGGTATTACTTTTTCATTAGCATACTTACTTAAAATGTGTCTGTATTCATTTTTAAATTTCTTCACAGATTTTTAATAGGATAGTGTAAGTATTTTTAACTTTACAGTCTCTTTAAATGTCATTACCTTTATTAAAAAAATAGAACAAAATATTATTCAGAAAATAAAAAGCTCACGACTGAGGCATAATTTTATTTCTTTTATAAAACCCTATTTAACGCACTTACAGTTTAATAGTGACTACCTTTTATAGTTTTATAATTTTAGAATCCTCTTTTTAATTAATTGAGCTGGGAGATTTAGGTATAGAGCACATATTTTGCCTCTGGTAGTTACTGTGTAATTAGTATTAATGAAGGGTATTACAGTCTGGATAGGTAGAATATACCATTGCTTCATTTGTGGGTCTTTTCTGTCTAACTGTGGTCTGTTATTTCATACTATGTAGTACAATTATCGCGTAAACTTAAAATCTTTCTATCCAAATGTGCCACATTTGCTTTCTTAGGAAACGATGATGATATTTTCTACATTACTGCAGTACTCGCATGCCCCAGTTCGTATACCAAAAACAGCATCTATGCTGAAGAAATTTGTTCCTTTTCCCAGGAGATTTACAAATCAGTAAATTAATTCTTGCCAGAACTTTTCGTAAACTTTCAGAAGAGATGATGAATCATCCGAAGTTTCCCCACGTGCATTCTCAGCCTTCGTGAGGCTTTGTTTTCCTCTTGGCAGATGGATCTTGAACACGCAAGATGAACTTGAGTTTAAAGAATTTTGATAAAATATGCCTCAAAGAGTTGGAGATCTTTCTTAAAATGCGGTCTTTTGTACCCCAGCAAATAGCCTGATCGCGCAGCGTTGAGTGAGACGGCAAAAGCAATACCTTTGTGGAAAGTGGTTTGAGCAGAAAGGGAAAACCTTGCCTTTAAAAGAACGGTCCCCTTTTATCTTCAGTTTGTTTTGCAGACGCAGCACGTATAGGAAGTTATTACATGTGTATCACTGCCCAAAAGGAAAACCAGAAATTCAGCACTTCAGAAAACAAGCTCCCAAAACACAAAGATGTTTCAGCCTGCATCTGAAGCTTTTTGTTATTTTTTTTTCGAAATTGGCACAAGTACAGATATTAGATTCTTAACTTCTTTTAAAGCCAGATGGTAACTTCCAAACAAGGTCACAGTTGAAATTCGGTTTAATAAAGACATGTAGTTTTCTGCTTTTGTCAGTGATGATGCACAGATCTCAGCATTCAGCTAAGGTGCGCATGATTCTGCTGGAAATGTTTTTGAAATCTGGACTATCAAAATCAGGGCTTTTAAACGTGCCTGAAGGTTCCTAGATTCAGTCAGGTCTGTTTGGCAATCTGTGCCTTTGTTTTTCATCTCTTCCACAATTCCTTTTGCAGATGTTCAGGAGCAGAAGTGTGTGCCCTGTTTAGCCATTAAGGAGAAGATCTGATGCTGGATCTCCTCTCTTCTTCATGAAGAGCTGTGAGGAGTGCTTGAACTGAGGGCAAGCAGCTGCTTTTCCTAGCTGCGCTTCATTTGTTATCTTTAAACATAGGGTTTATGTTTGGTGATTGATTTTGCGTTTGTCACAGGATTTCATCCATTGCAGTGAAGATGAAATAAGCTGGAACAGGCTACTACCCACACAAATGGAATGATATCAGTGTTTTGGTGTTAGAGTTGCACTTAGTTCTTCACTAAATCCCAGTGGTGGCAAGTGGCACCGAGTGCCTCATCAGTGCCCTGTGGTGGGCTCTGTGTGGAACCAGCAGCGGGCAGCCCTGCCCTCCTCACACAGCTCTGCCCTGCAGAACAGAAACCTGCACCCATGGCATGCACTTGATTGCCACAGGAGTTCAATTAAGTGCATTTCGCTGAGCTACCTTTCTCTAGACAGTTTTAACCCGTAGTACTTTTAATTGTTCAAGGCCTCTTCACATTCTGGTCTGCAATGCCGCCATGTTTGGTGCTCCATGGAGTTTGACGGAGGACGGCCTGGAGTCCACCTTCCAGGTGAACCATTTGGGGCACTTCTATCTCGTCCAGCTGCTGGAGGATGTCCTGCGCCGCTCCTCCCCTGCCAGGGTGGTGGTCGTGTCCTCAGAGTCACACAGGTTGGTTAACATTATGCTGTGGTTTGGGTTTAGCTGAGATCTGCCATCCTTACAGCAGAAATGGTGATGGCAGAGCTGTGTAAGTTCTTATAAGCGAAAGGCCCCTGTCTAAAGCATTTGTTGTTTGAATAATCTCTTTAAAAACAGCATTGCCAATGTCTTTGGATTTTGCTACATTGCCATATGTAAAGTGTGCTCTAGTTTGTAGGTATTTTTTGATCATTCTTTGTATGAATGCAGATTTTCACCGCATATCAGACCACTTATTGATTTCGCTAGGAGATGGAATAATAATTGATTAAATCTGAATGGCATGACCTATATTGATTTGTCATTCAACTACTTCAACATCTTACCAAGAAGAATGTGCAGTTATTTTAGTAGGAGAAACAATGCAATTAAAAACTACTAGATGAAATCCAATTGTTTTGTAATGAGAAATTAGGGAATTCAATGCAGACATTAGCTGTATAATGTAACTGGGAAATAGTATAGTTAATACACATTAGAACACTGGCCATGCCTCTTTTGGTGAAAGTTTTAATTAAAATATTAGTTGCTCATATTTCCTACTGTCATGAGAAGTGCAAAACAGATGTGATGAGGTTTGCCTTATTTCAATTGTGCTGGAAGTGCTTGTTTTAATAACTGGGAAGAAGGTTTTGATATAAATCAGAGAATTAGAGAGTTCCTTGTGCAAAATAGAGGCCCCAGTTCTGAATTTTAGAGAGTGCAAACTTGTGGCTTCTGATTTAGTTCTGGAACTCTAAAATTAGACCCATAATGTCTAGCTTTAAACATTGTTGTTGATTTCTGTTTCACTTCTGGTCGTGTGTAACATCTTTAGCAAACCCAAAGAAAAAATGTGTGAGCGGTGAGTTTTTTCTTTTTTTTTTTTTTTTCTTTTTTTTTTTCCTCTTTCCCTGCCTTCATATTTCTGAAATGTTTTAGTGACCCAGCATGAAGCTTATTTTTTTAATCATGTTTCCATAAAATACAACCCCAGGGACCTTGTGGAGAGAGACCAGCCAAGGGTCAGGCTGAAACCTTTATCACTTCCAAACACAGGGGCTTATGGTATAAATGACACACTGCAGATAGATTTACTTTTACCATTTTAAATTTATGATGGCTGAAATGAAAGAAGCAATAGAAAACGCCAGTAATAATCCTCCCCGGTGTTAAAAGACATGAAATGTCTAGTAATTAGGTGGTAACAAAATCTGGACATCCTTATCTTTGCAAATCACACCAGGTCTGTGAAAGCAAGTAGCAGAGTCCTGTTAGGAGTAAGGGAGGCTACTGCAGGGCAGGCAAGATAGCTCTAGAAATAAATCTGCCAAGTCCAATCACTTGCCAGATGTGGATGGCACAATGGGATACGTATAAATGAGCTGTTATTTAATGGGAGATTATGTTGAATTGTCAGCTGCTTGTTCCCCTTTGTAAGTTTGCATCTGATGGTATTTTAAGTGACATCTTTGTTTTTCACTATATTAAGTGTTATGTATAACTAGAGCTTACAGCTCTGAACATCTTTATCTGTTTTTTCAAAAGCATTTTTTGAAGAGTTCATTGCTAATTTCATTAGGTCAACTGAGGTTTGTAGAAGCCAGTCAAAAAATAAGCAACAGCCTATGCTTGAGTAAAATAATCAACACATCTGCTTGATTTCCCCCTTCTTCCAATTCATGTCATATCTTAGCATTTAAAACGATCGTTGTAAATAACTCTGGTTTTGCCCCTAATCAGTTTAATGGCAAGAAGTTGATGTAAGGAGTTAGTTTAGACATTAGGTATTATTGGATAGTAGTACTTTCTGACCTACTTGAGAACTCTGTGCCTTAAACTATGTTGTAAAACAGAAGTGTTGGTATCTAATTACTTCCATAAACCTTGGCTAGATCTTTTAGCTGGAGTCAAGACCCCCTGTTAGGGGAAAAATAAAGTCCCACGTTTGTGGAAAATATTATACTGGACTGCTCCAAGGCAAGATATTTATTTGCCTCTCTGGTTCCTCATTCTTTTCACTTATCTGGATTCAACACAAATGAAATCTGTTTAAATTAAGCTTTCCATACTCTAAGCACATCATATGAAAATCAGAATAATAAGTAGGTTGACTTTCCTTCTGTCTTTATTTCTGTAGTTAATTTGATTGTACAGTCCTTATCCTACTGAATTCAATGAGATTGCTGACATAAGTAAGATTGACTCACTTGAAGGATGGGACTCAAATTATGCCCGTGTGTTTCCATTGTACAGTATACAATAAGTATTAAGTATTTTATTTATAGATTATTTTTGGTGTCCTAAGTGGTTACTTGAGGAATGAATATAGGAAATTCCTCCCAGAATAGCCCTGTTAATTTCAGAGATGTCTGTTATCTAACTAAAAATTATGATTTTTTTTGTTTGTTTAAATTGAAGGGCCTATTCTGCAAGATAAAGGACATTCTGGGTTCCTCTTGAGTTCAAATACTGTAGTTGCTTTTCTCTAAATGTATTATAATCCTGCTCTCAAAATGGAAGTAGAAATTCCAGCTGATCTCTTCATTTCTGGATAGGAGATGCAAAATTAGTAAAGATATTTTAAAACATTTTTCTAGTGTGTACTATAATGTATAATGTTTATCCCTGTTCTCCCTAGCTGATTCTGAAACCCAGTATTAAAAAGAGCTTGCTAAATCTGTTTTATTTTTAGTAGCTCTTCTGGGTGGAACATGAATCTGTAACTAAATATAGTATTATTTTCTGATACTAAGATAATCTAGTAAATTGATACATCAAAATTGTAAGAATTGCAAAATATATGATACGAAAAATTCCT
Source organism: Lagopus leucura (assembly GCF_019238085.1). Classification (NCBI taxonomy): domain Eukaryota; kingdom Metazoa; phylum Chordata; class Aves; order Galliformes; family Phasianidae; genus Lagopus; species Lagopus leucura. Next base: position 3,482,292 of record NW_024962271.1, on the reverse strand, counting down.
TCTCTTCATCTAAAAGTCTTTAAAACATTCCCTACTTTATTTAAGAAAAAAAAAAAAAAAAGAAAGAAAAAGAGAAAGAAACAAACAGCTGGTGTTTAATGACTCTGTCAGACCCAATTAAAAAACATCAACTAGTTACTTTGATTTGTGTTCAGCCATGCCATGGGTATACTTAAAAACATTATACTCTGCCAGAACTCATTTTGGCTTTGTTTACGTTTGTCTTTTAAACATATAAGACTATTGATGGCGAGTTGCCAAGGTTATAACCCCTTTATATTCATCAATTTTTAATCTAAAAAAGAGTCTAAGAGGTAGTGAGACTCATCCATGGTTACTTCAACACTTAAATGAAAGTGTTCAGTATATGATGAAATAATCAGGGGAACGGATTAAATGAAAGGATGCTGTTTTTCTCTGCTTCCATTTTATTCTGCATTAATTCCTGCACGTTAATTGTGCTTTTGTGGAACTATGGCACATTTTCCTTTTTTGATTAAAAAGAATGTAACTCATAAGTTCATAAAATGCTTTTAAACATTAAAGCCTTTTTTTCAACTTGTTTTTACTTATTATATGTGTCTGCTAATTATTCACTAATTTTACTGCTATATATATGGGGCTATTCCATGGGCCTTGAGCAGTTTCCAGTAGATACTTGCAATTGCCAAATAAGCTGATATTTTATTTTGGTTCTGGCCAAGTTCTACTCAGTTATCTATGTTTTATGTTGTTCTTAATGAGAGCAGAATTAACTCTGGGGTATCTAAGGTACATTTACTGTTTTTTCAGATTTACAGAGATTAAAGATTCCTCTGGAAAACTTGATTTCAGCCTGCTTTCTCCATCTAAGAAGGAGTACTGGGCTATGTTGGCCTACAATCGTTCCAAACTTTGCAATATACTGTTTTCCAACGAGCTGAACCGACGCCTTTCTCCCCATGGGGTGACGTCTAACTCAGTCCATCCTGGAAATATGATTTACTCCTCCATTCATCGTAACTGGTGGGTGTATACCCTGCTGTTTACCTTGGCTCGACCTTTCACCAAATCCATGGTAAGTGAATGACTTAACAGTATTTTACACATCTTCAATTTTCAAATCAGGGGAGTAAAGTTATAAAATTCCAGATGTATGTATTTGCCTCGACCTTTTGCCTTTTATAACTACAACCTTGATTTTAATGACAAACATAATGTCAAGATCGTGAGTGGTTTAGTAAAGGTTACTTCAACCATTTTAGATTAAATTTGTCAATCTGCTGTGAAGGTACCATGTTGGGTGGATTGAGTGACTCCCACGTTTGAATATGTGATTTTCACTTGCTCTGATTAAGGTATTTGTGTATTTAAGGTGTGGGATAGTTCAGAGTCATTTCTCTGTTCAGTGTATGTAAAACATCAAAAACTACTTTGGTTTTTAAGTGGAATATGCTTGACTGCATTTTTTATGTAAACAGATGTCCTAGTTAGAAAAGATACTACAGACATTATTAATGGCTGAGGAAAGTGCTTTCAGTGGTAAAAGCACCTTCATTCATATTTAAAAATAACAACAATGATTTTCATGATTCTTTTAAAGCACCAAAGGCAGTGGGGGTTTTTCCTTTGTCTTCACACTGGTCTTTGGATTGGGACAGTAATGTGATGAAAGGCTGTGCTATTCTTTCATACCCAACATTATGGAGCTTCATTATATAAAACATTTCAGCATCTGCAGTGCTTGGAGGAGGTTGCTCTTATCTCTTGATCCTCTGACACAGGATACTTTTTAAGGAGTCCAAAAATGACTTGTACTTCATTGAGAACTGGCTTCTTTTTGACATTGTTGACTGTTTCTTATCCATTTATATTTTCATGACAAATAATGGTATTCCCAACAAGGGAATGAGGGGAAAGAAGTCTCCCTTACTATTTGCTTCTAGGACTCAGGGAAATTAAAAAAATAATGTCTATGCAGAATGTAGCTAGCCATAGCAATTTGGTCAGGCCGAATAAAGTCCCTTTTACAGAGGACTTAATGACCAACACAAGCAGTTGTTTTGTAATGTCTACTATGTCCTGAGCTAGCGATAGAGGCCGAATTAATTGCTTTTATTTGAAAGAGAGCAGAGCACAGAAGCAATTGCTGCTGCTTGATCTTACCTGTAGAAGTGGAGCAGGCGATCTTAAATTTTAGTGAGTTAACGTAAGTGGAAAACAGAGTATTTAAGACTCTGCTTATGTGTCCAAAAATGAACAGCTTTTTGAACAATACTGGATTTTCAGTAATGCTAATGGAACAGAACTATAAACACCCTTTCAAGCATGGATGTACTGACAGTGAGGCAGTCGGAAGAGTCTTCGCACTTCTACCCTCAACCTGCAGTTTGCAGCCAGTATGCATCCAAAACCTATTTATGTCTGTGAGTTTGGTAAGTGAGCATTTTGGCATCTTGAGACAAGTAATAATGTTTTTCAATAGCATGTTTTGTGACCAAAACCTTTGGTCACAATGTCTTTGCTGAGTTAAGGATAGTTTATAAAACAAATTCATTAAGTTCTACTGAGAACGGATTAATGTATGGTATTACCATCCAGTGAGAAGGATCCAGTCTGTGGAGCTTTTACGAGCTGTTAGTTTTATTTCCTCTGACATATTTTCACAGAGGAACTTGTTGTGTTTGTTGCTTATGTAAACTTACCCTCTAGGGATCAAAATAAAACACTGATGTTCATTTTGAAGTCTTTACATTGATAGATTTTTTTGATATTGTCTTTTTATTTATGAGTGGTATGTAGAAGAGAATACAAAATACAATGCAAAAGATACCTACGCTGAAGATCAGTGCACTCTGCTCTTAGCCTGATTGTTTCAGTAAGTCCTTTGGTGGTGAACAACAGTAGAACAAGGGGCAGCAGGCTGAAACTGGATCACAAAAGGTTGCATACTGACACTAGGAAGAACTTTTTTACTGTTGCAGTGACAGAGCACTGGAACAGGCTGCCCAGAGAGGAGTCTCTTTCTCTGGAGATAATTAAGACCCACCTGACTGCCTACCTGTGTGACCTGCTGTAGGGAACCTGCTTTAGCAGGGAAGTTGGACTCAATGACCTTTAAAGGTCCCTTCCAACCCCTACTCTGTGTTTGTATGTAATTCACAGACCATTTGAGTGTTGTGATGATAGATACGGGTGAGGGTAAGCATCAGTCTTGTAAGTCTTTGTGCTGTTAATTTCTATATATTAATTTATATCACTAATTTTCTTGCTAACTTTGCTGAGGGCTTCCTCTCAGTGTTTGTGAGACATCTCACCCCGTAGTTTAGGTGAGCTTTGTGGTCAGAGTAGTTATCTTAGAGCTTGAAGCTGCAATCCTGAGGTTACGAACTGTACGTTCTTGTGATTTGCAACGATGTCTGCATTGCACAGTGCAGAATGATGCAGCAACATTTAAAGAGGTTACTACTGAGCTGAGTCCAAACCAGGAACTGGGTGATCCATATCTGTGTGAAAAAGGTAAGGTTTTTTCAGCTCAGGGAAGGTGACCCTTGCACATATGTCTGTGCCAGTTTTGTGCTCTTAGCCAATAACTTTTACTGCATGATTGTGGCATTTGGAGACCTAACCCTGCTGGAGCCAGTGTGAAGTTTTTTGAATTATAGTCTCCTGGACTTTGTGCAGATACGTTCACACACATATATATGCAAATGTATGCACATACACACATGTGCATGCTGACTGGAGTTGCACGTAGCAAATTTTAGCTGTGGTGTTTTACAACTATTTTTGTAGTAAAAGTTGTTAATAAAAAATAATTAGATCTTTAATTTGTATTTTACAAAGATGGATTTACTACATTTTGTGAGAGTGATGGATTGTTAGATTAATGCACATAGTTACAACTCTTTTGGAAATGAAACTACAGGAGGAAATTAGGAAACACATTTGATTCCCTACTAGTTTGTTCAGAAAATATAACTCTTATGTTCTGCCCTGGCTCTAAGCTGCTATGGAGAGCATTAGATTTTTGTGCCTGTGACTTGGTTTTCATTATTTTCTATGGCTCTTATAAAATTTTCTGTATGAAATTTCTCTACTACAAATCGTAGCAGTTCAGTAATTAATAGTTTTATTTCCAAGGCTGATCAAGTATACTGTATATATCTGAAAACATTGTTTTAATTGTAGTTGTTCCCTTCATGAATGTTGAATAGCTCCATGTTGGTTTCCAGGGATGTAATATTTTCTCCAGAAATGCGTGTTTTTACATAGCATGAAGCTCCATTTTTGGGAGAGCTCATCCAGCCTATGTAACATGGCTCTTGGGATACTCAGTATGGCAGAATTTAGCTTAGGAAGTACTGCTGGTAGCTGTTCAGCTTTAATTGATACCCTGAGGCACTGAGATGAAGTATTCTAGTATCAAACTTTTTATCTGTTTGCTGTTACTCGGTGCAACTGTGGTGACTCAGTTTCAATAATTAGGACACTTTAAAAGTCAGGTAAGTTTAAGCTCCACTTAAGGAATAGCATTGAAGATCATCCTTCTTAACTCTGGACTTCCTAAAAAGAGCAAATTACTTAGATACCGACCAGTGATGAGTGGTGCCCCTCAGGGGTCAGGAATGTGTCCCCCCAGCCCAAAGAGCCAACCGTATCCTGGGCTGCATGAAAGAAAGCATGGTCAGCAAGGTGAGGGAGGTGATCCTAGCCCCTCTACTCTATGTTGGTGAGACCTCACCTGGAGTACAGCATTTGCATGTGGATCACAGTACAGAAAGATGTGGACCCGCTGGAATGTGTCCAGAGGGGAGAGACAAAAATGGGGATGGAACACCTCCCCTCCAAGAGCAGGCTGAGAGAGATGGGGCTGTTCAGCATGGAGAAGAGAAGGCTCTGGGGAGATCTGCTAACAGCCTTTCACTGTCTGAAGGGAAGCTATTAGAAGGAGGGGGACAGACTCTTTATCAGGGTCTGTTGTGATAGGACAATGGGAAATGGTTTCAATTGCAAAGGGGAAAGATTTAAGTTGGATACAAGGAAAAACTTGTTTGCATTAAGGATAATGAAGCACTGAAACATGTTATCCACAGAGGTGGTAGATGCCTGGTCCCTGGAGACATTCAAGGTCAGGCTGAACCAGGCTCTGGACAATCTGATGTAGCTGTTGTGGGGAGTTGGACTACATGTCCTTCCAATGATTCTGTGATATGATTGGTCTTTCTCTCAAGGATGAGGCTTTTAGGTATATAATTTTAGTTGGTTCTGTTAGTGGTTCATATCTTACTGAAAGAAATGCAACTTTATATTTCTAAAACTGTTTGAATGCTTATAGCTTAAAAATTATGGTTTGTTTGTGCTGCTTATAAATAACTTTTCTGTTGAATCACAGAATGCTGTCTGGGAACTTTTGAAACATAATACAATATTTATATTACTGATGCATATAGGTGTAAAGGAAGTACTTATATTAAGTAGAGCACTGGAAACTGAAAGACTCTTCATCCTTCCTTTTCCCTCCCCCCCACTTTCAAGACCTAAAATATACAAGGATTTGTTAGAACTGGAGAACAAGTATTTTTTGTAGAAAGCAATAATTGTGAATAAATTGCTGTTTTATTACTATAGCAACTGCAGCTCTACTAATGTTGAAAGGATCTGTCTTTTACTTACCTCTTTATAGTTACTCGGTAAATTGGAGAAGCTTACCATATAATTAAGTGTAAATTGAAACAAGCACCCACTGTAAATAACAAATTGGAAGAGAAACTCTGAAAGGAACATACTCACAGGCCGTGCGGGTGCTCAGTTGGTTTGATCTAAGATTTGGATTTTGTTTTCTTATGTGTTTTTTTCTTTCTTTTTTTCTTCTCTCTTCAGCCTCTCTTTCCCTTTTCCCCTTTTTCTTTCTCTTCTATTCAACAACTAGGTAACTTCATTTGTTTTAAATTAATGTTAGTCATTCAGAGTCCATTTGATGGGTTTTTTTTACTAGTTACAGAGAAGAATAAAATTAAATAAACGTATCAGCTTTCAGCTTAAGCTCAGTGTTATCTAATGTCACCTGCAGATAATTTTGTGAGTGTACAATAGCATGTAAAATAAGCAGATTGCCATTATCACACACTTGTGATAGTCTTATGTAGAACAAAATATTTTTGTTGGCAGGTAACAGAGCAGAAAGAGTATCTTGTGCTGGAGTAGCAAGAGCTTAACAGATGTTTCAGTGAACTAAATTTTCAAATCCTTTTACATTAAGAAATGGCTGGGGTTTGTAGAAGTGCTGAGGCTCTTGGGTTACATTTCCTGTTGCAGTGCAAAGCCAGCCGTTGTACTAGAATTTTAGCAGATGTGTTACATCCTTTTAATGATTGGGAATAAAACATTGGTCCTGTTGCTGAGAGATAAATTACAACTAGAAGAGCTCAACCTGTCACCCATAACCCTCCAGTTAGCCACAGTAAGACCATTCTGCTCTTAATTTTTCAGTGTGCACGAGGCTGATACTTGATCTATACTTTGATTTCCATCTCCTCTCCCAAAGACAGTAGCTTTTCAGAGTTAGAGTTTGTATTTAAAATATTTGCTATTGAGAATTATAAGGGAGAGAAAATTAAGGGTCCCAAATTCCTCTGCATGTCTTAGTTGATGTAAAATGATCAGTTCTTGGTGTTTGGTGTTATCCCAGGAGTGTTTTAGGCAATTGACAAGTATTTCAGTGCTCATATGGGCAGGAGGAAGCCCCCTGTGCCTACAGCTGGTTCAGTGACAAGAAATGAATCTTCACCTACAGAGATGTCTTGCTTCTTCTTAATGGTCACTCACATCTGTTAGCTTTGATAGAAGCCCAAAAAAGGTCTTCTGTCTTATTGTCACTTTTCTTTCTCCTCCATTCTTCCCTAAGAAGCTGGAATAACCCTTAAGTTTTCTCGCTTTAAGTAAGAATTTTTGCTGTCTAAAGATCTGTGTGAGCTTTGTTGAATTGGTCTTGGCTTCTGTTACTGAAATCACAGCTCAGGCCAAATTCTGCCCTCAGCCATGCATGTGCAACTTCAGAAGCAGTCTTGGGCAGGGTGTTTCAGACTAGAATTTGGCAATCATTTCCTTTGTAGGACTTACCTGAAAATTCGTTGGGGTTTCTTGAAAAGCAACGGGCAGTTCATTTTGAGAAGACTCTCACAGTGTATATTTGATCTAAATGGCAGTTTCTTTTCCCAAATGGAAGTTTGGGCAAAAGGTGAAAGAGAAAGGAAGAGTGAAGGGGTCTAACTACTGAATATTAGCATCTGTGTGGAGTGTATTATTTATTTTGAAAACATTATAAATCACATATGGAATTCTCCTGTTTTCTTGTATTGATGTCTATCTAGAGTGTAAATTTTCAACTGATTGATTCTAAGCAACAGCTCTCTTTTTTAACACTCAACTTTGTGGAGTGTAGCTCTACTGACACGGAGGGACAGATACTTTGCCAAACCTTGACAGCATATGCCTCTTTGCAGAATGTTGTATAAATTGAATGTATAAAATTGGCTGGATAGGGTAAAAGGAGAGAAGGCAAGTGTGGAAGAATAATTTGATTGATTGCAATAGGATGGTAAAGTAATACCCCAAAGCAGTTGTTAATCATTTTGAAAGGAGAGTAAAAAATTCTTCCATGCACTTAGAATTTGTATCCTATCTAGTAATAAAATATCATATAAACTAGCTTATTATCAAACCTACGTATTTTAACTTCCTGCTAAAATAAGTGTGGCAAGAAATATGAGGGTAAATTAAATCGGTCCCCCGTAACTATCACCACAGGAATGGAAAGTCATTGTGAAAGCCTATCCTCGGGCCAAACAGACCAGCTCAGGGTCTCTGTGTGCAGAGCAGCTCTCAGGGAGAGTGGTGGCCGAGGAATTTGCTACGTCCTGCACACCCTCAAAGCTCTTTGTGGAGCAGCTCTGTTACGTCCCAGAGTTTTGTGGGGGAAATAAGGAATTTCTTCCTCTCTCCCCAGATCCTTGCAGAATTTCAGAATGTCCTGCCAAGTATGTGGGCTGTAAGGCAAGCATAAGATTGGTCCATAACGTTTTATGTTACTAGTAATTAAATTATAATTTGAAATTAAAAAGCATATTTTCCTATTTTCGGCCTGAAAAAACTTTCTTGAATTAGAAAGCTATTTATACACCTTGTGGAATGTCTGCATGCAGGTTTGTGTTGACCACAAATACGAATCTGTGCAACCTCACATCCAACCCCCATCTGCTCTCTGGCTTGAAATCTGGAAAAGATTGGCCTCATAGGTAGTCAGAAACATAGAACAGAACCTCTCTTTCTGAAATCTATAGAAAGTCAGTCATATTCAGTTAGTTATTTTCATTTATTGATTTAGATTGTAACACTTCCTAAAAACAAACTTCCTTTCTGAAAATGGAGGGTGTCAGATCTGTGCATGTGATCTACTTTACAAACACAATTTTGAGTTCTCAACAAAAGACCCTTAAAATTCGTTTTATTTTCCTGCTCTGGTACGATTTGTCCATAATTACTTTCTCATATGAAAGTCCCAGACTTTCCTTCACTGTAAATTTTTGGCTATGCTGTTTTGTAGTGCACCAAAGAATTCAAGTTCCTATTTTTCCTTACTCCTTCTCTTTTACTCACCATAACTTGTAGAGCATGCTGCAGCTGAGGTCCCATGAAGTCTCTGAGCTGTTATCCAGCATCAATCTACTCAGTATATTTGAGAAACCATAAGCAAGGAAATTTCAGTTCTATGTGAGTAGAAGTGCTTGGGTGACAGGTAAAATGTTGCAGTTTGGCAGAAACAGCTGAACTGGACATTTAGTCTTTCTTTCCCCCTTTAGTTTTGTATGTCATTACTATAGAAGCTATTACAAATTTGCCTCATCCTTGGAGTGGTGTTCTTGAGAACCCTTGCTGCACTCCCAAGCCCTTCAGTTGCAGTCTGTGCAGTTACTGCAGATGAAGAGACTCAATCCTGTTTGTTGCCCCAGGGTTTCTCATTCGTGTGCCTTAGCAAGGTCACTTAGACAGTTTGTTGTAAATAACACCATAAGATCCAGACCTCTTTAGTTACTAGCTAGCACATAAATCACAGATTATTCATTTTCTTTAATAACAAGAGAATAATAGAGATAAAATTTTTATGAATGAGGTATCTCTTATTAAAAGCAGAGTCAGTGCAATGTGGCTCATTTGTAATGATCAAATGATCTGTTGCAGATAGTCTAAAAAGTTCACAGTCTCAAACATTCTTAGCAATAAAACTTGAGCTTGTATCTGGCAGTGATCTGGTAACCACTTTTTGTTTAAAAAAAAAAAAGTGGACTTAGAAAACTCATCTAAATTAATTATTTCTAACTTTTTAAAATAAAAATCTACTATCTTAGTAAGTAGTTTTATCTCAACCCATGAGTTCTAATTCAGGTTTTTTTTTATTCTCTCCCCCCATCCCACTGGGAAGCAGGGGTGTGAGCAAACAACTGTGAGGTCGTAGCCACATGCCAGGTTAAACTGCTACATTCATTGCCCAGGGAGGTGGTGGAGTCCCTGACCCTGGAGGTGTTCAAGGAATGTTTGGATTTTGTGTTGAGGGACATGGTTTAGTGAGTACTATTGGTGATAGGTGGATGGTTGGACTGCATGTTCCTGAAGGTCTTTTCCAACCTTGGTGATTCTGTGATTCACCTGTTGAAACTGCAGCGCTGTGAATCTCGTGACATGTAAAAAGAAAAAAAAAATAAAGTTAATATGAGTTAAGATGTAAAATGGCAAATCTGTGTTCCATTTAAAACTGTTACCATCCGCCATATTGTAGAAGAATGGCTTAGTGATGGAGAGGTGGGGACTATTATGAGCTGGTAGCTTGAATCAGTAGTTTTGCTTCATTAGTGAGCTTTTCAATTGCTCAATTTTCATCTGCTAAATCAGGTTTCTTACTGATGTTTGTTCCAAAAGCTTTTTCACTAGTGTTTTGTTGCTGTTGTTTTCCCAGTATAAATCTTCAGTTTGTTGCAAAAATGACAAATTGCATTCAGACTCCTCCTGTATCCCTAAGCTTTGAACTTGGGGTCTTCTTGTCCAGATCTTGACTTCTTATACAACTAGGCAACAGTCATCTTTTATTTCTCCCTGGTACAAAAACTTCTGGATAGCTCTTTTAAAAAAAAAAAAAAAAAAAAAAAAAAAGCAAAGCAAAGCAAAACTGCTGATCTATGCATCTACTATTCAGAAAAACCAAAGTTTTTGAGCAAAGATTAATTTTTGTCTCTTTGAACACTGAAAGTTAGACTCACATGCCTCAATTTGAATGGTAAATGATACGTAAAACTCATTAAATTCTATAATTGTGCATTGTTAGCCTGTATCGTTTTGGAAGTGTAACTCTCAGAGCAGTATAAATCTGTGGATTCTAGAACATGGTTTATCTTTCCCTACATTTGGTGAAGTTATTTATGAATGGACAGATGTTCAGGAAACCCCAAGCTTTTATTGGCTGTGTTTAGAACAGATGAACTACCAAGTTGTTTAAAAAAAAAACAAAAGGTAGGTCCTATTTTACAGAGCTATCATTTAAATAATGTTCTTTAATTGGAGGATGCAGTGCTTAGTGACATGACCATTTCTCTAGAACTCCTTGGATACCTGAGATACTTTACCATAACATGGTCTTTTCATTTCTCTCTCTATCGCCTTTGAAGAGGTGCCATACCGCTTTAAACAGTTCACCAATCACTTTTGTATGATGGTTTCTCTTTAATCATTTACATTTAGAGAAAGTTAAATATTCCTTAGGAAGCCAAAGTAATCTAACAGAATGTATAGTGTTTGTGCAGCTGGATATCTTATTTATTTGAATTTCCCATGGAAGTCTCTTCTGACTTGAGAAAAAAGATGGAAGAGTAAACAGTAAGAGTGCCCAAGTAATCTGAGCTAGAAAGTTCCGTGTTTTAGAGCAAAGTCATTTAAAAAGTATATTTTCAAGGTCCAAAAATAATACAGTATATCAAACACAGTGTACTACATGATGTTTTTTCAGTATTTTCTCACTATTTTTACATATATATGTGTGTATGTGTATGTAGGTATGTATCTATATACATGAGAAATACATGGGTTTTTAATATGTTTAATGCTCCTGAATCAGTGAGTACGGAGTCTGTTTTCCTGAAAAATGGATTCATCTATTTGTGTTTTTTTTTAATTTCTGTGTGATGTGTCACTCATCATCATGTTGGCATGTCCTGGACATAATAGCTGCATAAGTGAATTAACGTTCCTGAAAACTTACTGGCAAGAAAGCTACTGAAAATGTACAAATATACGTGTGAGTCTGTAAAATTTGTCCATCAAGGCTTTTGGGAGGCTTCTTGCTGTGAAACGAGTAGTGTTTCTTATTGATGACAGTTTTCTCTTCAAGAGTTTATTCCAGTATGTTTGTGTTTGGATACATATATAGAATATATATATTTTTTTCCTGATGTAGATGTGAGGGGAAGCGCGTAGCTTATTTGTGGGTGTTACAAACATGAGTGTAATAATTTTCATGGTTCTAAGGGCAAGACTTAAAAAGCAGGATGTTCCTTGGCCAGCTTGGAGCATTGGCAAGATTCCCACGTGGAGGGAAATGGTCTGTGGTTGTTGAGACTGTTGTAGGAAGAGTGTTTTTACTTTTTCCACTGGGTGTTCACTCGTGTTTTGTAGTTCTCTACCTTTCAATGTATATCATTCTCTGAGATTTGTTGAAGAAGACAGATAGTTAATCTAGTTCAAATCCTGAATGTGTTCAGCATTAGTACAAATGTTTTTTACTTTTTCCTAGGTAAAAAAGCATGCATGTGTTTGTAGAGAAAAGTGAACATCATACTTAGTTCAGTGTAGATACGCAAAGCAAATGATCCAATGCACATTAGTTTAGCTATAATCTGTATGAGGATTTGTAATTAGCGAGTTTCAGAATTTGCTTAGCTGTTCAAGTTTCCTTGCAATATTGCAGCATTTATATTTTCCAGTTTCTCTATTTTACTGTCTCTAGTTGTTAGAATGGTAGCATCCGTGTTGGTTTTTTTTAGTAAGGAGGATGACAGTAAATATAAACATCATAGTCAAATTCCATCCATTATTTTAGTGACAACATATTTTTGCAATTACTAAATATCACTACGGATATAGCATAATCTTCTATGCGTGCCAAAAAAATCTATAGAAGGCATTTAAGGATTTTATTAATTTCAAAAGTGTCACACTGAAATGAGATAAAGATAGCAATGTTGGATGATGAATCCTATATAAAACTATACACATTTTTGAGATACATAGATAATCATTTATCTTGAAAAACAAGATCTACTTGTCCTTAATACACAGGGCTGATTTGACAGTGCTGCAGGGCCCATCTTTTATAGCAGTACTAGGGCTGACATGTCTAGAAAGACTTCTCATAAATTTTCTGCCTCTGAGGACAGTACTTTAATCTATGTGAAATGGATATTGCTCTTAATTCAGAAGAATTTCAATTCAAGCATATAAGTTCCACCTTACCATGAGCTTGTTCATGTTGGGTCCCACCACTGTTCGACTCTTACTTCTAATAGATGACTGTGCATACAAGTAGCTGGTGGGTGCTTAATTGGACATGAAAGTATCTACTCACGTGTTGGGTGCCATACTTTCCATAAAAGGAACACATTTAAAAATCCTACTGAAATAGTGCACTGTTAGAATTTTCTGACTGAATGCTATAACCGCCATTATGGAAGGTTATTGTTGAACATTGCAAGATTACAAGCTAAAGCATTTTAGTACTTGGAAATGTTAAGATTAGTTTTTTTTCACTCTGATTTAATACTTTTGAATGTGGGCATTTTTTTTCTCTTAGGGTTACCTTGTCTGCCACCATAATCTATTAATGAATGTAATTAGTTTTTTCTTCATTTTGCCAGAATATTGTAAAGAATATTTCTTTACACTGAACAGCACTACAATTAAAATGTTGTCCTGAAATGTCAAACTTGCCTTATGATGAATACTACCAGTACAAGAAAACTCATTTAGCACTTCAAATAAAACAACTGTCTTGGCAGGTTTTTATGGTAATGACTTTGTAACAGTGTCATTTAGAATCTGATTGTCTCCTTATGTCAAATAGTTCATCTCATCTGCTCACCTGGTACAGCGTCGATCTAGCAGTCTTAATTAAAGGAGCAGAGGGAAGATCTGCAAAGGATTACTGGTCATCCTGTGCCTTCTAGGAAAGGAATTTCTCCACTAAAGTCGTATATCATGTAAACTGAAAGTGAGTTAACTTGTTTTGCCAAGAGGAAAGATATTACTTTGAGTTGTGTGATTTTAGAGTTACGCTGATGCCGTTTTCTGAGCTGGTGTGTAAAAAGTGAGTATCTTTCCCAGCTCTTGCACTGAAGGTAGTGGTTTTGTATTTGTAAGAAAAATGTACAGCTTGAGTTCTTCATTTCTTTGATGAGAAATGTATGTGATTTTCCAACTTTTAAGGTAACAATAGCAGAAAATATCAACGAAGCTGACAGTTCCACTTGTAGTATTTTTTTTTTGTCTTCTTTTGACTTTATTTCCAACAAAGTATTTAAATATGAAATATCATCTTATGAAGCATCTAACCTCATTTTTGATGTCTAGGTGAATGTTTATTCACTGGACAATAATGTGATATTTTAAATGGCCTTTGTCGAAGGCTAATTGTGCTCTTTAGTGTACAACACAGACTTTGCTTGTCTTGTAAAATCAAAAACTGTGCAAGTACACCTAAGGTTTGCAAAGCTGGACACAGTTGAATGCTTTTTCTGTTGCTAGGATGGAACAGAAAACTTTGTCACTGTCAGTAGTAAGGATTCCTGTAAATGCTAAATAATATATTTTTTTAAGTTAGGGAAAATATTTTGCCATAAGAATTTCTACAGAAAGAACAAAATTTCAAGGCAATTGCTTTTCATTTTTTCCTTATGAGTCTTCCTTATTGTGTGGAGCTTAAAAGCTCGTGGTTTGTGAAATTAAAAAATGTACTTTTTTTTTTTTTTGAGGTAAATGTAATAGACTTAAATGAAGAGATGCTGTTTCCTCCTGATAACAATGTCTGTTTTTTCCTGTAAATTAATATTGTTGGGATTTTTTTTCAGTAGAAAAAATATGTTTTCAGTGAAAAATATTGTCCTTCCCCTCCCCTCCCATTGTATTTTCTTCATCATGTAAATAGCTAGAGAAATGATTTTCAAATTACTACAAAGGACAAGTTGTTGGATTTCAGGCTCAGGATAGCAATCTTTAACCTCACAGGTAACTATTTCCAGAATTTCCAAGTGTGGTCATAACTCCATTGGTGCAGGCTGCTTGCGGTTTTCAAAGCAGCAGATCTTGATGGCTGCCAATTAGGTGTGTTTACATATGTACTTCTATTTCCCCCCATAACAACACTGGGAACACGTGGCAGGATTTATATTGACACCTATTCACTGTTGTTCAATTCTTCCTTTTATCCACGCACTTCTGAATTATGAATTGGATCAATCCTTAAACCTTTGTTTGTTTAGGGAAGGTTCTTTTTTTCCTCTTGGCACTCCACATATGCACTAGGAAGCGCTGGTAGTTTCAGCTGCATTTAAGGAAATATTGTTGCGAGGCTTTTATGTGCCGTACTTCAATCAGCTAGTGCCAGCAGTATCCCAATAGAAAGACCCTCAACAGACCATTTTCAGCATTTTGCTGCAATTAAACTCCTCTGGTTTTAGCCCTCAGGCAATTTAGTACCTTTTTACATATGCACATTATGAACTTTTGACCAGGGCCTGGTAGTCATATATTAGATAGAAGCTTTTGAAAGCAGCCTTAACAAGTTCCTCAGAGTATTACACTCGGAGTCAGTTGTGGAAAAGGTAATTTAACCAACTTGCAGTGAGGCCATTCAGAATCTTACTGATGATCCTAAATATGTCTCTTTTTTTCCTTGTTTCCTCTGGAAGCTGGTAGCAAGAGCTCTCAAAGAATGTGATTGATCTTTTATTCAGTAGCTAACGAGGGCTGTGATTCTATTAGTGCTCTACAAGGCAAGGGAACAGTGATTTAATGAAGTGTCTAGTGAGCTGGTCATAGATTTATCCTGTTGTCTCTAATTTGCAGCGCCGTAGTGAGTGTAAAAGAAACTGCGCTCACGCTGCCATTAGGCAGGTATTTCCTCAGTAAATTGTTGTAAGGTCAGGTGTAGTTATCTTAGGAAAGGCAATGCCTTACCTCCTCAATGTCTCAGGATGACAGCCGCTGTGCTGAGCACTCGCTGGAGCGGAAACAAGAAGATCAGAGGTCCGTCTCCAAGTCCCCCTCAGCTGATGCAGGAGCAGATGAACTGCCAAGTAGGACTAATAGAGTCATAATTGGCGATTAGAACTGGAAAGGTGCAATAACATCTTAATACAAACTGGCGTATTTTATAGTTGGTGTCAGTTGTTGTAAAGTTGCATGGTAGCCTGAACTAGTTATGTTTCTTTTTTTCCTTTAAAAAAAAAAAAAATGAGGCGCTGCATCCTAACGGCAGCAGTACAACAAAAATAAAAGGACATCAAAACTTGAGCTGCTTTAAAGTGACACTAATGTCTTTAGTACATTTACTTGGGCATGTAACCTGTCAGTCTTACTCAGAGATGATGTGGTAAAATTTGCCATAGGACTATAGATAAAAGAATCTCATAAATATGCTTTGTTTTTCACCTAATTTTCACTAAATGGTGGCTTTTATTTCTGTTTACTGCAGGCCACTGACATTTTGTTCTGTATGTCTTTGCTAAGAAGAGAGATTATTTTGATGCCTATGGGATAGCAAATCTCTTTTGCACTGTAACGTTTTTCACATACCTCTGAGTCCACGCTAGCCAAAAGTGACCAGTTTCAGGAAGAAATGATCTTGGCGTGAATTATTTAATAATTTGAGAAGTAGGAGAATTATCGTATACATTTCCAGGAAGTTCCCCATTTCAATCAAAATGTGATGTAGAATAACAAGGAAGCAGATTTCACGTGTGGTTCTTCTCTAGATTAACACAGAACAGTAGATAAATGATCATCTTGAGACTTCTGTGGTGTTTCCTGGTAGCAGATGGAGAGAACTCCATGTGCAAAAGTGGTCAAAGCTGACAATTAGAGGGGAGGCAATCCCACATGAGAGTGTG
Organism: Lagopus leucura; assembly: GCF_019238085.1. Lineage (NCBI taxonomy): Eukaryota > Metazoa > Chordata > Aves > Galliformes > Phasianidae > Lagopus > Lagopus leucura. The sequence goes on along the minus strand of NW_024962271.1, from coordinate 3,466,105 downwards.
GGAGCATTTGTCCAAATGTGTCTTGTGTGTGTCACAAGCCTGGCTGGGATCACAACTTTGTATTCCAGTCTGTGTGAGTATAAGGAGAGAAAGTGTTTCTGATGCAAAATGTATTGAATCTGATTTAAAGCAAACTGCTAAAATCCCCAGTGCAGCAGGGGAAACTTGCATTGTCAAACAGTAATGGCAAAGCAGTAGAATGATAATTTGTACCCTCGTGTAATTACAGAGTGGGCATCACCAATTGTTTGTCACGTGCTCAGATTTTGTCTTTTGCAAAATAAACGTATTTCCTCTTGGATAGGCCCTTGAGCCCCTGAGAACCTGGGACACTGTGGGATGTCACCTGGGCCCTCTCTTAAATATACAGATGCAATTAGTCTAGAAAAAGAGGTACCAGGCTTTTAAATGAACTGCAAGAGGTTTTAAAATAGCAAGCCAAACTTTCTGATTCCCTAATATTGACACTTGTGTCCTTCACAATCTTATTATAGTATTACTCTCTGCTGATCTACCATTTCATCAAAAAGTCTACAATAGAACTAAAAATCTAAGCCTTTTAGCCCATAGATCATTGCACTTGGTAAATGGCTTATTGTAGATGAGATAATGTGGTTCATAGCACATCCAAATCAATAAAAGGCTAGTCTGAACGTAGTAAAGTGCTCTCGGTCTGATTCTTTTTATTAAGTATATCTGCCATGAGAAAAGTGAAAGTTTTCAGTCCTTTTTGCTTAGTTTCATGTCAAAGAGTCATTGCTTAAATTTCTGCATAGCAATTTCCTTTTGTTATGAAGATCTTCCCATAGTATTTTGTTTTATTTATATAAAAATGAAATAAATTGTATGAAAAATGATAAAGTTTAGATTCTAATGGGGCGTTCTCATTCATATCCCATTGAAGAAATTGAAAACTAATTCATTTGATGAATTATCAGTCATCTTTGTGAAATAAATACTGTTCTTGAAAAAGTAGATAAGTCCAGATTACCAAAACCTGGCGACTTCAGCAACAAGTGGAAGTGGAAAATAATTTCATTTAGTAGAATTATGGAAAGTGTTTTGAGGACAAAATGGATGATACAAAAAGGGGTGACATTCTAGTAGTGGTTAGTACAGGTCCAGCATTCACCATTAATCCTTCGAACATACTTTTTTTTTGAGTTGGTGGCTGGTCTGTGACATAACAACAGAAACTAAGGCAGTAATACCACTTACTGTGTTATCTGAAGGTTTTGTATGTTAACAGCGCATAGCGGTGAAAGGGGAAGGTTGCTCCACTGGTGATGTGGCTTTTACCTGTCCCTCACATCTGGGAAGTATCTTCGCAAGCGTCAGACAAGAATTGTGCTTTTGACAAGAAACAGCAGTACAGCACATACATCTTCTACATAGCAGGTGTGGAGAGTTTTTTTTGCCCATCCTAGCTGAGTTGTATTAGATCCTCAGAAAAAAAATCAGTAGCACAGTGGGAAATAATGGCTGTTTCTGCCTTCAGACATTCCACACACTTTTTCATTGCAATTTTGTATTTTCCTATTTACATCCTGCACATCTGTAGCCACAGAAAGGATAAACAGTAGTGAACAAATGCTAAAATGCCAAGCTGCTGAACCTGAGTGAGATCTTGTCACAATTCACAGCTTCTCTAATGAGTGTTTTGAAAATCTCTATTCAAAATCCAATGAATAGCTTGGAATTTCTTGCAAACAATAAAGTCAGATTAACTGTAATTTCCTGTAGAGAGATGCTCTTAACTTATAATCTTTGACCATGTTATTGACCAGTATGTGTTTGCCCTTGTTGTTAATAATTTATCCTTCGAAAAATCTATGTGCATTATAGTCTTTGATGTTCTCACAAATTTCAAAGCTGAAGATGGTATTTTCTTTTCCCTTTTACATATTTTCTTTCTTCTAAAACAAATTTTAAAAGAAAAGAGGCTGAAAAATCATTTTAAAACTTTTTTTTTCTTTTTTTCTTTCTTTTTTTTTTTTTTGAGAGCTTACAGTTGACACCTATCCTTGGTAATGAGAGCTGTACATTCACACACTAAGAATATATATGAATAAAAAAATCAAGGCAAGCGTACTCTGTACTCTGTAGATGAAAAATATTTGAAAACAAGACTTAATGCATCTAGTAGATTAAAACAGAAATTAAAGACTTTGGAGTAAGAAGAGATCAAAGGCTGTCTTTTCATTGTTCTTTTTATTGTTTATTGACTTCAAAAAGACTTTTTAGTTTAAGCTGACTTTAATGTCTCTTGAATGCTCTTTTGTAAAGTGACTTTGAAAACTCGTGGATGATGTCTTCATTAAGTGGGGAAAAATCTTGGTAAAAATATAACTGTAACTTTGCTTTCATTATAATAGAAAGAGATAACATTTTGCTTAATTAAGGCCTGTTTTCTCTCTGTTCTGAATTTTACGACCATTTTTTTTCGTTGAAATTAGTGCTGATAAAAGCCTGAAGTAGACGCTGCTAAACTGAAACTCTTAGTTTTCAAGAGAAATACAGTAATGTGAGCTGTTCATCTGTATTTGGTAGTCAGTTAATCAGGATGTTGCCTGGTCTATAGTAGCTACTTTAGGAAACAAAAGAAAAATCCCAAACCATGTCCAAATTGTGTTCATTCTAAAATAAAGTGCACTTTTTTGCTTTGTTGGGAATGTTAATTTAGAGACTTTCTGCTCACATTCTGTTCCCAAATATCTGTGCTTTTCTTCCCAACCTCCTGATGACTTGATGAAGATAAAGATCATAAATGTATGGAGCTGAACTGATAGACTTAAGGATACTATGCTGAATAATTAAGAAAAGGTCCTTTGCACAGATTTCTCTGTGCAGTGTTGTGTATTTTGCCCAATACTTGGAGGTCTGAAAATGCACTTCAGGAGGAAAACTACCTTGGCCTCTGCACTCTGTCCCAGTTCATCTTTTGAGTATGCTGATAGGAGACTCAGTTCATTCCATGTTTAAATGCAAAGAGGATTTTTCTGGGTTTCATGAAGAATGTATGCCATCTTCTGTAAGAAACTGTATGTGTAGCAAGCTCAATGATTCCTGGTTGTGTGAACACGTTGCGTAATGTAGGTGAAGTGCCTGCTTTCTTTTGATTGTGTTTGCTAATGTTGATTGAGATATGTCCATTTTTCAGTTGGTTCCTAAGTTTTCTGTTGTTGTTTCATAATATAAACTTAGTTTTATATATTTATAATGCATTTTTTTTAATGAGATCAATTGTTTATTACTCTTGGAGTGATAGCTGATGGGTTGTGGTGGTAATTTTATGAGTGATGTCCTTCCCATTCTGCCTGCTCCCAGAAGATGCATGAAAATGTCAGGCAACCTGCCTTTTATTGAGGATCAAAAGACTCTGGCTTGCAGTTTGCACAAGTTGTTTGCAAGACCTTTTTATGTATTAAAAAAATAAGTAAAAAAGAGAGTGTGAAGCAAGAACGCCTTTTAATGTGATAACTGAATTTCCAGAGGTGTTTTTTTTTTTCTTTTAAGAGAAATGTGTATTGCATGTTTTCTGAACTGGGAAAAATGCTTAACCTTGCTTCAGCTTTAAAGGAGATTGTTTTTCTTCAAAAGGAAAGCCAATATTACACTTGTATCCCCTTGCTTTCATTTGTGGCTAGGGACAAAGCAGCAGAGCTCTCTTATGCTTGATTTATTTTTACTGTCTCTCAACTCTGGTGTACATGTTAGGAATATCATGTCCAGCTGTCCAGTACAAAAAGGAGACACTGGAAAGGAGGTCATCATCTTTACTGCCATGTGAGTCCAAAGGCAGCACTCTGTTTTGGTTTTGAGACTGGCTAATGGCATTTTTACTCACAGAAGGATTTGTAGTTCTTACTTACTTCATTCTGGTGTCAGTAACCACCTTTTGGATTTGGTGCTTCAGTATACAGCACTTCTGTCTTGTAGAGTATCAGTTTTCATATTCACAGATTCAAACCAAAAATGGAATATGAACTTTTCTATGGCAGAATGATTAACTGTTTTTACAAGTGAAATCTTCATGGATCGCTAAAAGGCTTAAACAAAGGTGACAAATGTCCTGCAGGATTTGCTTTTGGATTCTATGACTTGGTGGGTCTTAGCGCACTGTTGATAATTCTTACACCTGTGCAGCCTACATGAGCAAATGTAAGCCTTTGAAAATCCAAGATTTATTCTGGTACCATAGTAGAAGCACGGCTGAAAAGTAACCCAGGACAAAGGACGTAACAAATATGCTGGTAGCAAGTGGTATGATATGCAATCCTTCTCACCTGAGTAGTTAGTGTGAACACTGTTAACATTTTGATGCTTATATGGTTGATGCTGTGCAGGTTGCATTGCACATCTGCAGCATGGACATGTGAAGGGCTAAGATTTCTCTATAACAACGTAACCAATGTTACAGATAAAAGGAGAGAAAAAGGAACAATGAAGTCAAATGATGAAAGAATGATGTGAGCAAGTGCTGACCTTACTGTAATTATTGTTGCTTTTGTTTTGCATTAAGGCATGTGCAATCATCCTACAATGTGGGAAACAAGGTTGCTATGCATTTTCTATTTTTAAATCTACTTGAGCTAGATAACAGTTGGCACCAAGGATACAGAGATGTTAATCCTTTGAAATTAGAGAGCCGACGTCTGGGCTTCATGAGCAAAAAGAGCTGAACTTTGTCCCTTTTCAGTTCTACACATCTTGGTGTTCATGAGTGCTGAGTCTGGTCCAAGGGTTTGATTGTATATTTGAATGCTTTGATTATATTATCATTGGGCAAGCCAATTTTTTTTTCCTGCCTTGTACATGCAGAAGGACCATTTCAGTAGTAATGTAAAAAGTGGATTAAAAGGTCTAAAGGAAGACCCACAGTACACTGATACAGTCCTGTTTGTAGTTGGGCTGTGCTCAGAGTCTGAAAAAGCTTCCAACCTGAGCAATACAATATGTTAATGAAAGATGGAAGTGCTGGCTACTTTTGTTTATTTGTTGTTATTTTTTGTTTGTTTTTAGCATAACTTCTAAAACACTGAGTACATGCTTTTTTGTTTGCTTGGTTTGGACACTTTGGGGCACTTCCACGCTGTCTTTTTATGTCCATTGATTCCCTCTTTCTACAGAATTTTCTTCCAGATGAGGTGTACTAGTTCTAGGCAAGCAAACCTCTATGTTTTTTAGAAGCACATAACTTTTCCCTAAGTTACAAACAATCAGTTCACATCACCTCAGATTTTTCTTTACGTTCCTACGTACAGTTAATATCCTTTCCATTTAGTTTTGGAGTCCTAATGATGTTTGTGTCACTCTTTCGAAGGCTGAGGTTAATGTCACCTTAGGGAGGATTTGCAAAGGCGATGTCTGCTTTTGGGAAGGAGACAAAGTAGGAATATACTGGCTTCCTGCTCCTGCAGTTTCTCAAATTCTAAGAGGGATAGTTAAAATTTTCCCTAGCTGTGTGTGCCACACGTGAGAGTGCACATGGCTGCCCGCTATGTCCTCCCTGGGGACATACATTTTAATACTGTGTCCATTTACATCACTGTTGTATTAATTACATTTAATGCAGTTTTGAGCTAAGGTAGCACAGCCTTATTTCAGAGGAGTGTGTGTGTGTGTGTGTGTGTGTGTGTGTGTGTGTGTGTGTGTGTTGTAATGAGGCTTGAGTACAATCGATCCATGACTTGCATGTAGGGGATTCTTAAGGGAGTTTGCTGATTGATGTAGAAGACGGATGTCTTTGGCCATTAGGAAACACCAGTTTTTATTACCTATCAATCTCTTAGAAAACCTATGGCAGCAAAATCTCCTGTAATAGATATCTAATCTGTTAAATTAGAGATTAATGAAATGAAGACATTAAAGAAGAATGAGAAAACGCTTTTACGAAGTAGACAGTGCTAGAAGAACAATATAGAGTACTGAAAAGTTTACAAGAGCATTATGAAGAGTGGAAAAAAAAATAATTCAGTGCACACAATTCTCATCTTAACCCACTGTTTTTGCTTTCAGAACTGTTTATGGGTTTTAAATGATGAAAACATGTATGAATATATTGGTTCGTAAACTAATAGAGCAGTGGAGCATATAAGACTGATCCCAAAATAGAAAAACATTGAACAGGGTATTTAGAATATCAGTACAGTTTAATTGCTGTTTTCAGACTTGTAGAGTTAAAAAATGGCTACCTATTCAAATATTTCAGTAAGAATAAAAAGAAAAATTGCATGTAGCTGTGACTGTTACTTATGACAACTGTTTGGACACCGAATCTTTGCCTGGGAAAAATAAAAGCAACCAGCATCTAAAATGTTTTGAAAGGAAAAACTTGGCAAATGTGTATCTTCCATCATTCAGTGCCTGAACATCGAATCTTCAGTGTGTTCTTTGCACTCATTTTTCCTTCCAGCTACTGTGTGCACTGGGACATAAGACAGAAGGAAGATTCAAAAAACTGAGTTGCATTTATCTATGGATAAAAAAAGAAAATACTATTGAGGTGACCGTGTGTGTCAGTATATCACTTTATTTCCACACCACCTGCTGCAATTAAAAAATGAAATCACCAAGCAGCAAGTAGAGTAACTTCATCAACCAGCTGATATTATAATTAATGACTATAGAGTCTCTATTATTGTGTACTTCCAAGGCATCAAGTGGAAAGCTGTCGTAGTGCTTTAAATAATGAAAAAGTTTCAGGCCTTGATAAATGGCTCAGTTGGATGCAGTTTAGAAAGTTGAGAGCATATGCTTCTGTCATTAGAAACTAAGGACCCTCGTTACCCTTGCTATAACTGTTCAGATTCATCTGAAACTCTTTGATCCCCCTCATGTACTTACACTGCGTTTAAAATGCAACCGTGTGGAAAAATATGGTGTGCATGAGAAATCCAGTTAGTTGGGAGAAAGATTAAAATAAAGCTACTGTTCATTAGCATCTTTGTTTCAAATCCATTGGAAAAGATAGCATTCATCTGTATCAACACTTCTTTTGAAAAAAAAGTAAGCAAGCATCTTTCTTTGATTCCTTTGAGATTTTTGTTTTAAGAAACAATTGAAATCCAATAAAGAAATGTACTTCAGTGAACAGTTATGAAGATATTTAACTGGCTTAATAGAGAAATGACAGCATGGATCTTTGTTCTTGCAGTCTGTACTTCATCATTTTCTGCAGTGATGGATGCAGAATTGCTGTGAAGAGTAAAGTGCCAAAGCAGAAATTTTCAGCATGATCGGTGATGCAGCTTTAAACAATACCAACTTTTAACAGCGATCTTGATAGATTCTTCTCCTGAACAGTATAGTTTTATTGTTAAATGTCATAATTTTCATTGAAAACTGACTGTTATTTAGTTCTCAACTACTATTTATTTTTCTTCTTACTCTGAAACTTCCCCATAACGTCTTTGTCTCTGAGGATGTTTCATAGCTGAAATGCTTTGCCTTGGCAGAGCACGTGGCAGATAGAGAAAATTTTGTCTAATCCCTGACTCTCATGGTTGTCATTTTGCTTTGTTTCATGCATAGAAGCAGTATGCCAGCACCATTTTCCAAACCTCTTATAAAGGAATTATGTTTTCTCTGAAGTACTGAATTAAGATAACAAAACATACATGAGGAATACATATATGAGTGTACGATTGGCTGCTTGCTGCTGGTGGAAGATAACCATTTTCTGCACAACAGAAACAAACTTTTTTTCCTCCCTATCATACGAGCATATGAAATAGGAAAAAACAGCACTCTTTATACTATGCTTTATGTTATTTGGAATCTATACTTCATGAACTTACAAAACTAACAAAGCATCGTGCCTGGGCAACGATGCAAGCGCATTAGAGGAGAATATTCTAGTCCAAGTGATTCTAAGTGGTTAAACTGTTCAGCAGTGTGGTTCTGATTAAGGAGTAAAATGGCAAGATGTGTGAATGTATGGAAAGAGAAGGAAAACATCTACCTGGGCAAAGGAGCGTTGTGTTTACCTTCTGATGTGCTCAGACTGTCATTGCTGCAGTAACAGCAGCAGCCTGTGCTGTGAGTGAATCCCTTGGGTTCTTGGTGTTGGATTGCTCTCGCTGCTTTCTCACGTTGATGGACAAAAAGGACAGTTGGGTGACTGCTTTATAGCACCTCAGAATATTTACAAACTGTGCAGTTGGTTAGACAGATGCAAAGGAAGCGCTGATGCAGTGGTCCATCTCCATTTGTCTTGAAGGTTTACCCACTTGCGTGAGCTGTGAATCTGTGTTAAGTGCTGAATATTAACTAGGACATTTGGACTTTAAAATAATGATCTTATATCACCACAACATCTTGGCAAATTAGATTAAACCTGAAGGATGCGGGGCCTGATCCATCTTTAAATTCATGATGTGTGAAAGTTGCACTTCAGACAAGTGTTAAGCTAATTGCTTCCTTAGCTGGTGACTTTAATAAGTTATAAACAGAAATATTTATCTCAGTGCGCTAAATAGCTGAAAAGAAAGATAGCAAGGACATTCACAGAAGTAGGGTTTTGCATATATTCAAAATAGTGTTAGGTTGTGCTATCAGAAGGTTAGAAATACGTTTTTTGATGTATTTCAGGACTTTCATGCCCTTGCCAGTAATTAAATTAATTATTTATCCATTGTACGCAGTCCTGAATTACTGTATGATTAGCTTGGGCACTTAAAAGTATAAGAACACTTGAAAGCAAAATCCACGCATAGGTATTCCATAGCACGTCTTACAATCTAAATATTGCTCTTAGTCTAATCGAAGCAGCAAGAGTAGTCACAGCAGTTGATGGACTATTTTTCAAATTGATTTCAAAAATGTATTTAAGGGGATGATCTTCTACTCTAGATTACCTATTGATTTTTAATATGAAAAGCTCATTATATAAGCAGTAACTGCATATAAAAACCTAGCAAACCTTTGCATAAATCCTTTAATTGAATTTCCAGAGCCTGTGGTTCTCTCTCTCTCTTTTTTTTTTTTTTTAATTAAATCTATTTCTTTTTTTAAGTGTTACTGTGTAATTTGCATGCTGTGAAGTGGCCCTGTCCCAGATAAAGTGCCATTGATCCTTATTAAACCTCACCTCTGGGCTTGCTCAAAACTAACTGGAAAAATTAAAGTGTTCATGCTGCAATGCACTTATTGCTTGTGTGATAGGATTATGGAGAAAAGAATAACATTAATTTCCAAGACAGAATTTATAATGTGAGATTTTATTTTATTTTTTCAATTTGATAATTAATAGCAAAATCACATCCTAAATATAAATCTTATTTCAGTCTGCAAACTGCAGCAGTAATTAGGAAAGATAATGTATACCTGATATAAAATCAGGATGTTGTATATGGACCCTCCTTCAGTATATTAAAATGATTATGGATTCAACCCAACAGTTTAAATAGAGATTTTAGCTGTATCTTAACATTAATAGCTCGTTCCATTTTATCTCTTCATTTTAAAACTTGAAAAATGACAGTCTGCAAATATTCATGCTACCAATTTTTAGTATTAGACTTATGAGAAAGAAAAGCATATAAGCTGCAATATTAGTTTCAAGTTTTTAAAACAGTTAACAGTTGTTTTTTTAAAAAGCAATAAACTCTCCTAAAGAAATATTCACAATCAATAAGAATAGAATGTGTGGAATATATTAACGGAGTTATAAAAATGTTTATAACATGACTCAAAATGAAAAACACTGCAAGTTATGTATGGTTTAAAGTGTAATCAATTTTGTGGTTGCATATGGGGATATAAATGATAAACACGAGTAGTAGCATTTTTACTAAAGGCTTTTGCAAAAAAATACTGTATTTATGGTCTATTCCCTTCTTTTTACAGATCATTAATGTAGAAAACAAACGCGGTGTATCCATCTTTTTTTGGACAGTTTAAAACTCCATTAAGTGATAATTTTTCAATGGAAATTCGGAACACATTTTACCCGTGTTTTTCTCCTACAAAGCCATGCTGTGCTGAAGGCTGGATTTCCAGCAGCCAGCGCCGTAGAAGTTTTATGCTGGAGTGTTTCAGATTTGTAGGGTGAGTTAGTGGGTTCTTCCACTTTCAGCAATGATCTGCTAAATGTGCTGTGTTCAACAAAGCGGTGAATAGCACGTTGTATTGCCTGTGATATATTATATGAAACGAGGCTGGTATTGTCAAAAGCAGCAAACTTCTTTCCACAATTCAAGTGTGTGTTTCAGAGCATTTCTTCTATAGATTAATTAGTGCGACCTGGTTTTTGCAGTTTGCTCGGTTAATGCAGAACCAGTTGAAATACTTCCCCACTCATCTATAGCTAACTAAATTGTGTTTAACTGTATTACCTGCTAAAATGGATTATGTATTTGCTTTAAAGCTCCAATATTGCTTTTATGTAAGCGCTACTTATTTGAAAATGAACCCATCGGTGTGTCAGGAAGTGATTCTACTTGCTCATTTCATATAGTTGATAGCATTGATATGAAGTAAGCTGTATTTTAGTCTTTTATTCAGTACCTCCTTTGTGTGTTTGTTAATGCTCAGTTTGGGAGTTCCCTTGCTAACTGCTGAAGTCCTTGCTGCTGCTGCCAGGACCTGTCTGGACTGAGTCATCATTTTGTCTTTCAGATGGCACTTAAAGGTGGCATCTTATAGAGCAGCAACTCTTTAAAAAAGCAAAGAGCCACAACAAAACAAACAGAGGAGGATCCCTAAACTCTAAAATTCTTAAATCTGTGCAATTTGCATAGACTGTTATAAAGAATTGAATATAATAAGTGTTATTACTGGGATAAATTTTCCTATTACATGTCTGAGTACAGTTCCACAAGCATTTTGATACCAAATGGAAAACCTGGATTCCTTTGTGTTTGTTTGTCAGTACGGTTGCCATTGCTATAGCAGAAATTTCATCTGGGTACAACAAAGAAAGGAGATGAACATGGGTTTTTAAGGGGGTGGCTTGAATGGTTTTGTTCAGTGCCTTGTGGAAGTGGGCTGTCGTGGCTCTCAGTCTTTGAATCTGTATCAGTAAAACACTGATCTCATGAGTGTTCCTGGCCATGCACCAGTGGCTGGAAGTACCCAGCCACTGGAATATAATCCTTTGCGGGGGCAGCTGATTGCTTCTTCAAAAAATACCCTGCCTGCATCAGTGTTTGCTGAAAAGGGGAAAAATAAGTGGCAAATGGAAGGATCCCATCACAGTGAGGGAATGCAACAGGAGCTGCAGCCAACCTGCTGTGCCTTGGGCCGTGCTGTGGTCACATGGCTGCAGGCTGCCTGCTGGTGCCTGCCTGCTGGGGAGCTCTTCAGGTTTGGTTAATGCATGGTTTTGGCTCTCTGTACCAACAGGTACCACACTGACAAAGAAAAGTGCTCCAAATTTACGTGTTATTTTGTAAGATTCAAATGGATTAATGAATACAGCTTGTTTCTTCTGGATTGTTCTTGGAGGATTATTCTCTGAACTGTTATTACAAGTAGCATTTTGCTCCTTGAATCCTGTTTCTGTTTTACCTTCAGAAGATCACAGGCATTCTGAAATTGTGCTGTAGGGAAAAGTTTTTGAAATTCTTTCCTGGTTGTTTGTCAGTGGATTTGTTGCAGTTTCCTAATGGTCTTTAGTGGAGGAAGTAAGTGACGCTGATCAGTGAAGGTAGACAGTAAGATTTATAATGTATTTGTGCTAGCTGATTGCCAACAGAACTGGGCTTTCCCAGCGGTGCTGTACGCGTACTTGGAAAATCAATAGGGATTAGCCTATGACCCCCTTCACATACTTATACTGTGGTCTGCATTGCTTACCAATATTTCATCTGTTTCACTTAAATGCTGTTACTTACTCAATAATGTGTGGCTGTTCTCGCGAGCTACTAATTAATTTTTAAAATGCAGTCTCACTTGAAACTGAGATAAAGCACACCTTTTGCATTGGGGTGGGTGGAAGGCTTTGTGGCTTACATAGTGACTTTGCACTTGGTACCTTTAATTAAAGATCCTGCTTTGAAAGACTAAAGTTACACATTTAGATTTTAAGAAGTATTAAATCAAGCACAGAGACGCTTCTTGATGGTTGCCAGCAAGCTAAATTGTTAGGCTTAACTAGATGCCTCGCAGTGCCCTGTGTGCCCTGTGCTGGCCCAATTGGACTTTTCACTCGGTGTGCTTAGATGTGAAGTATGCATATAAGGAACTTATTTTTGGTGACATTTAGATAAGTGTCTGTTTGTTATTGTGTTACACTATTTTCTTTTGTACCAAGATTAACAATTACTGTAATATGTTATGAGAAATTAAGATTTCCTTTTTGGTTTGCTGCTTAATTTTTGCCATAAAATTCCTTGGTTTAAAAGTTGTTTTTTTGATTTCTCTCTTGGAAAGAGTAGGAGGAAAAAAGCACCAGGTATTGTGTTCCCTTCCAGTAGTTCAAAAATATTTTAATGCATATTAACGATATAAAAATAGTTTGTTAAGCAGTGTAAAATTCTTTTTTCAATTTCTAGTTTACCATACAGTTTGCCAAAATTCAAACATAATGGCCTGAAGCAATTATTTTTGATGTGTTTGTTCTCCCAGTAGGGGGGTTTTAAAAATTCACGGTTTCTTATGCAAGTTTGCCTATTCCCTGGAGTTCCTTATAGTTTCTTATTGATCTGGTAGCTGGTATTTGAATTGGTCGATGTACTCTGTAACTTGTTTAAGATAGCCTACCTGAACTATTAGTTTAAATAATATATTCATAAATTGATTAAGCATTACAGTAAGAGTTATTAGCTGCATTTTTATCTGTGTGCTATCCACAAATGACTTCTAGTATAATAATCATGCATATATAAACAGAAATTCTGTTTTAAATTGCAATATGCCTTCTAATAATTACATTGCTAGTAATGGTATATTTCTGCAAGGAGGAATCAACCTCTTTTCTGTGTGGGCAGCAAAGCTCGTATTTATTTAATGTGGATGAAATAATTGTAACTATTGATGTGCATTTAAGGCAGGTTCTGGGCTAAGGGAACAAGCAAGGAGGATGTGGCTGTTGTTGGCAGGAGGCTGCTTGCTCTGTGTGTGTGGGTATGAGCAGAACCTGCAGGAACCAAGGCCCATCTGGCTGCTGGGCTGTGGGGATGTGGCTACAATTACCGTCCCAATCTCATCACCTGCATACACATCACTAGCTCTGCTTGCTCCTCCTTCCTGAGAGAGGGTGACAGAAGAACTCAGAGAAAGTGCCTAACCAATGGGTATGGATAGAACAGCGCACACACACAGCAGTGCAGCTTCCTCTTCTTTGCAGTCATGGCAGATGGGTTTGGACCACATGCCTTCAGTGGATAACACCGTGCCTTCAAAGTATCTCTGTTGCTATTAGTGTATGTTCAGCATATACAACTGCTGTAATCGTGGGAGATATTTCAAATCACTGTGAGCGAGGAAAGTTTGTGTGTTACTCCATATTGTGTATTTTAATGTTTGTAATAGGAATGTGCTCCAAAAACTGAAAGAGCAACCAGAGTGATTTTCATAACAAAGGTCGTAGGCAGACTTACACACCAGCCGCTGTGAATCTTTGTCTACCTCCGTGTGGATGGACCACATCCAAGTGCTTTTATTAGAAAAAGAAATGCCCTCCTAAAAGGGTTTGTTTGTGCAGAGGGAGCTATAAAAGTCTGTATAACAGAAAGTATCAGAACTCACTTTCTTAGCTGCTCTCAGGTTTACTTTGCTGAACGGCGCAGACTCCCAACCGCTTTAAACAACTCTCACTTTGATTTAATCCTAAATTCTATGAGAAAATTCTGAATGCAGAATGCATCTGCATGCAATCTTCCCGTCATACCGATATTCTCAAGTCAATGGCCTCCTTTAGTTAATAATCTGAGTGCACCGTGGAAATTCACACACCTCACATTTCAACTTATTTCCTGCATAAACTATTGTCACAAGCCTTGGAACCTTGCATTTTGCAAATGAATAACTGGGGAACTTTTTCATATTTTAGTTTGAAAGCCATTTTGTCTCACCACATGCTTTTTCTGCTTCATAAATTCTACTTTAAAACATTCAACAACCTGCTAAATTAATATATACTGTGTTCTTTCTCTAATGGGTAGGGGAACTTGTCTCACAGCAGTGCATTTGTTCAGATCTGTTTTGAAAAAGCGCTGCCTGCCGTGTGAAGGACATCTGCTCACAAATGAATGATTGTGCTTTTGATTCGGAGCAGCACCTTCACTTTAAATGCTGGCTACAGATGAAAGGAACAGATTGCTGTGGTGCCGCTTTTGTGAGGATTCCTCTACCCAGCATGTGGCTTCATACATTATTGAGAGCAAATCCACTTTATGCTACCACTCCTCACTGCACTTATTTTGCCAACCTTATTCAGAACGTCAGCGAGGATGGCTTGTCTACAAAGGAAGAAAAGGCCAGTTAGGAAGATTAAGCAGATAAATTATTTACAGTGTTTAATTATCATTGTACAGGTTTATTAAACTTTATGGTTACCTGGAAACCTAAGCAGGTGCTAGAAAAGAGTCCAGTAAAGTGAATAAAAAATGTTTTGTGTAAAATGAAATCCTTTTATGTGTGCCATGTTAATATAAACGTCCAGGGTGTTTTGGTTCCGTGCCGAGCTCGACTTGCATTTGATGTAGCGATTATTTTTTTTATAATCCATTCCTAGCTCAAGGCTTTTTGTGATAGGAGATCCCTCAGAATGCTCTGCTGGGTTGAGCAGCAGCGTGTTGCAGCACTAAGTGTCCTAGACAGTAAACAGATGTACAAGGTATGCTTGGTAAATCTCAGAAGATTCTCATTCATTGGTGTTAAGGACAGCTGAATTCTGTCAGAAATTATACATAGATGGCTTCATAGCACCAAAATACATTTTGGAATTTTCTTTGTTTTTATTTATGCTGAATAAATAATGGACTTTCTTTCTTTTTGCATGTAAATTGACTTAATTAGTGAATCATAGAATGGAGAATTTTAATTTTTGTTAATTTGATTTTTTTTAATATTATATATGTAGAAGTGAAGATGTTGTCCACTAGGAACAACTTTCCTTTCTGTGTATGCTGTTCACTAATGTAAACTAATGAGCTCGGTTGAAGATCTGCCCACATAGATCCAAGGAACGACTTATTAATCTGTCATCTTTGAATACCTTCAGAAAATTAAGACCACCAAGCAAGCATGAATTTGAAAATGAAAGAGGCAGTACCAAACCTATTATATTCTAAGGATGCATGCCAAATAGGTAGGAAGTGACTGTTATTATCTAATAAGAAGCAGACAAATCCAACAGTTTTAATTCACTGCACTAAAATAACCCAGAGGCATACGAGCCTAAGGATAGGCTGAAATCCTGACTCCTGTAAGGTTCAGGAGGCTCTACTGCTGGTGCAGTAGAACAGCAGATATGTAGCTTTTTGAAACTGCAGTTCAACTAAAATCTCAGTTTTTTACGAAATAATTTTGCCAGAAAGTGTTCATTTTAATACTAATCCCAATTTGTTTTCCATTTTGGATTTTATTATTATGGACGTTTGACATTTTGCATAACCATAGGAGTGAATGCATAGGCTACTGATGGGGAAGGGCTTTTATTTTGCCACGATGTTATGGTTTCCTGGTACACGATGACTTATTTTAATGTGAAAATAGTAAGGAATGAAAAGCACAAAGAGTTGCGCTCTGTAGGAACAGCAGTTTGACTTAATTGAAGGTAAGCTCCTTTACAGGGAAACGAGAAAAGACTGCTCAAATTTATCTGCTAGATAAATTCTGGGTTTAATCCTCAGTATGAGAAATGAACTGTGAAAATTGATATCCAAGGTTCTCATTGTTTTGATTAAATTTGGTTTATGGCAGAATGGTAAATTTCTCATTCCTGAGTCTAACTCTATTAATCCGAATTTGATTAGATAATATTCACATTTGAATATTATCTTGTCTGAAATCTGCTTTGAGGGAAATTTTCTATTATTGCTTAAAACATTCAAAATATGGTGTTGCCTAAAAAGCTATAGATAGAACTTGGATTCTTTATTTCACTTTATTGTGAGGCTTTATTTTCACCAAAATGATACCCATAGCTATCAGAAGCATTTTGATCGTTGATCACGTTTGGTAATTTGTCCTCTTGTCTGGATGATGAAGGAAATTAAGAGGCAGCCTTGGGGCAGACGTCACTGCATCTTTCAAGGATTGGATGACGGGTTTTTGCTATTTTGTTATCCGAATAAACTAACTGTGTGAAACCAAACCTCCAATATAAAACTAGGGCTGTATTTTAAACAGCTCCGGTATGATTTCCTGTGCTGCAGTGTGTATTTCCATGCCTTGTAAGTTTCAAGTGAAAATAAGATAACCCAGGCAGGGGGAGTCAGGGAGACCTGTGAAGCACGGAGTGCAGACGGGCTGAGCTGCATGCAGCTGCTTTGCAGTGCTCAGCAAACCCCGTGCCTTACCTGGGGCACTGAAACCTCTTTGTGCATCTGTCTGGTTTCACTGCTCCTGCCTCTGATGAGGGAAGTGTGTCATCTGTGCTGGTGGAGCTGAACTGCTCACCCTCTGTAGTGGCTCAAAGTATCTTAGGTACAATTAGTAACCTCGCTGCTGACAGTGGTAGCATATTGTTGTTGAGAATGAAGAGTTTGCACTACTTGGGGCTATAGTTAGTTAACAGTAATTTTTGTATTCCACCGGGTGAACTTTGACAAAGGCCTATCATTTCATAAATAAGCCATTCTTTTAAGAGAACATCTGTTGAAAGTGGCAATTTAACATCTCCCTAAAACCCAGGGCATAATTAACACTATAGGGATACAAATATTAGTTTTCTAGCAGCCATTTCTATTCTGCTTTATCCTGAGTTTTCAGTAACCTTTTATAATTGATTTTATTTTTTTTTTTTTGCTTTTTTACTAACATTTTGCATTTAGTACAGAATTCTACGTTGAGAGTAAATATCTGAACTAAAACAATATGATTATTTGCTGTAGCCCACCGATGTTAATGGAAAAAGTGAAGGTCCTGTGGCACAGGTGATGTGTTTTTCAAAAAAACAGCCTGCATTTGTGGAAAGCTGTTTGCATCTCAATTTTGAACTGCTGTGCTACACATAAAGCATTGCTTTACGTTGAAGTTATTAAGATTTATTTGAAGAAAACAAAAGTTTCTACATGGGGATTTGAAGTAAGCCTAGAGCAATATCTGCCATTAAGAAAATCTGAAGAAATTACTGTGTTTTAAGTTCCATCATCTAAAGTAGCTCCAGATTTCTGTCTGTCAGTCAGTTTTTAATAAGTCTTCTTTTAGATCATTCTCATCTCTACTAATGATTAAAATTTAACTTTTTTTGTACATGATATGAAAATACATGACCACGCAGCACAGGCAAAGCACTGCTTCTTTGTGTTTAGCAGTGAGAATGTGTGGTAGTCTCAAACCTCGTATGTTCCATTGAAATGGCTACTATACAGAGAAGTAATATTTCCCACCCTGGAATTCCAGTTATTCATTACCTTATTTCTTTCTGGAAAATTGCAAATTCATTCTTTATGGAGCTCAGGCATTAAAGTTGTCTGTTGCACTAATGTGGAAAATGTTTTTCTATTACACTGTCTCCATGCAAATAACAAATTAATGCAGCTTGTAGAGAAATCTAATCACTGTAATTCAACATTCAGGGGAGCAAAAAATGATCGTGCTTGTCTTCACTCTTCCAAGAATGACACCAGATTTTAGTTTTTTAATGCATGGCCTATTCAGCTCATTAGTTTTAATATACAGGTTTAAAAGTCTTTCCTTGAGCAATATCTTTGAAACAAGATGTTAACCTCCCCAGGTCTGTAATCTCCTATCAAGATGTAGTTACTGCCTTGCAGTTATCCTGCTATTTTACTCCCAGTTTTGTCTTTATGCTTCAATCTTGCATCGTATTTCATCTCTAGGAGATTTAATTTATGCAGTGGGTCATTACAGCTTTCATTTACTTGTGCTGAGGGGACGCTGAGGACAAGAATGCATTGAGACCAACTGATCCCCCTGCCCCAAGTTCCAACCTTTCTGGCAATGAGAAGTCCTAACTGTGCTGAACCTGTAATGTTAAAAGAAGTGTTAGTTTAGTCAACCTCTCTTTCTTACCACTGTGCACTCTGCTGAATTGTTCTTTTTCAGTAGCTGCCTCTTTTTATTCTTTTTCATCCTGAAAACTGAGCAGAAATCAGCTGCTACTTAGCAGATCCTCACCTGCTGTCAGCCTCAGTCTGTATTGCATTCCACACACCTTCTACTCCTTTTACACCTTCAAAACATTCTTACCAAGATCTTCAGATGCTCTCTTGTTGCAAGCGTTCTTTGGTCTTTCTCTTGCTTTTGAACTTACTAAGGACACTTTTGATAATTTTTCCAACGAGTTTCATAAGACACCTAAGACTGCTGGCTCTTGTTTTGTGCTGCTGTCTCTTTGCACACTTGTCCTAGATTCTAAAGATTTAAGGTGAAAAAAGCTGGTGATCTGTTAACTCTGAGAACATTGCAATTGCTTTCTCACAGTCTTTTATTCTGTTCTTATTATCATTACTGTTATTGTTATTATCTTCTATCTTGAAACCTATTCAAAACTACAAAATATGAAGGCAAAGAAAAAAGCTGAGGGCTTTTTCACTGAAGGAGCTCATGCCAAACTGTTCAGCGGAGGACATTCGGTCACTCTGGTCTGTTTGTCTTTTGAGATAAGAAGCTCTACTCACCTGCTCTGCAGCTCTGTGACAAATGGAGTGACAGCAATCTGACATCAGTGCGGTGCCTTCCCTGTGCTGCTGGGTGGCTTTGTGTGTTGTGCACACGCTGGGTGGCATGAGTATTCAGTTATTCATTCTGTCTTTGAAAGGTATGCTGCTTTTAGTGTTGTTTCAAAGCTTTTCTGTACTTCCTTTGTACTTTCATCATCTCTTGAATTTCTGCAAGCGTTCATTGGATGTCCTGAAAAAACATTTGTGCTGTATAGCTTTTCTGCTTGCAAGCCTTGTTTGGTGGGAAGCTAGTGAATGGATCCTTTGCTGTTCCTTCAGATCCTATGAATCTCTTGAGGCCTGGCAGGGAGGAGCTGCCTGTTTGCCTAACTCCTTATTAAGAGGATCCAGGAGAGTCGTGGTGTTAATAAAATATTTTTTTTCCCCCACCCTTTTCTATTTGACAAGGAGATGTTTTGGCTAGGCTAATTCTGTTGCTCTACTTCTAAAATGCTGTGATCTCTATAGAGTGTTCTTTCTCACTGTCAGCTCTCTTTCTTCTGTTGCATTGCTTTAGTGGAGGTGGTGGCACTTGGGCTTGTCAGATAGGATGTGGATGCTGTACTGCATAGAGTTGCAACAGTCTTAGGTGGGAAATCAAATAGCTTTCCCTGTGGGTCAGTGTAACAAACCTTCTGTATGAGTGCCTGCAAAGTGGAAGCTTCCAAGAATGGTTATTTCTGCTGTTCATTAGAGACAGAAAAATAAGGAAGCTGGGGATGTATGTCTGTGTCAGAATTTCCTGTGATCCAAAGGTCAGCATATTTGTAGAAGAGCACACAGCCCCACTGGGCAGGAACCACTGCAGGACTGAGGTGTGATCAGGGAGTAAAGTAATGGAATGGATGGCTTGGTGACAAAGGGACTAGGGGAGCGGCCTGAGTCTGTGTGAGCTCGGGGCTGCACAGCACCCTATGTTTCAATAATAACATAAAAAAAAGCTGACAAACTCACTTGAAAAATTGTCAAATGAAAACTGTATTAATTGATGGATTGCTTTCAATATCGTATTTTGTATATTTCATGACAGTCTTACTGGGAAATCTATGGCTGTTAATGGAAATTGTGCATTTATCAAAGAAAAGACAAAACTGCTTTTTTTGTTTGTTTTTGTTTTTTTGTTCCACTTTTCTGTGCATGGCTAAAAGGCTTTAACTATACATAGCTTTTTAAACAGCTCATGGGCTGAGAAATGAAAAGGAATTCAGCATTGAGTGGAATACAGACAAGCAGAAAAACTGCCCTCAGTTACTGGTTTCTTAAGTCTGAGATTATATTGTCAGATTTTATGGAATACTCAGAATGATGCTATATTCACATGTAAGCCCTCTTCTGCTGAGTCTCTCTCCCTTTATATTTGCAACACACACTGCAAGCTTGGCAAGGATTTATCCAAAATAAAATGCTAATGAAAATTTTTCGTCTGCTAACGAAGAGATGAAGTTTAATAGCTTCTTCAAGCAAGAAGGAGAGGTTCTGTCCTAATGCATTATATTTTTGAACTTGCAATTTATTCAGTAATTAACTTTTCTTGATGACAATGAAAATATATAGCCTTCCATGGAAAATTCATTTTAGTCCTTACTGAACTTACGAAACAAGTGTGACAACATAGTACAAGATATTGGATGACTAGAGATGTCAAATACACAAGGGAACATGGAATTTGAAGCTGCTCTGTTATTAACTATCAAATTATATATCTAGTGTGTGTTATGACAGGCCAGTTTATTAAGCCAAATATTTTGTGGAAGTAAAACCAGAAAGAGCAGAATGAACATACATTGCTCTGTGTGCAGAACTGTGGCTAAAAGCTGGAATCAGACACCTATAATAGCAGTGGTACCTTTTTCAGGAAATTCCTGGTACAACATTAGATTCCACATTGCTTTCATATTTATACTAAAATAGAATTAATTTAAAGAATGCATTGGCTAAACCATGTTCACATTTGAAATCTATTAGTTCAGTTATCGAAGGAGTGTATATCCCAAGGCAGTTTAAAATCATCCTCAGAATCCTTGTTTGTACTTTCTGGGTCAAGCTAATGCTTCATTTAAGAATGCATGAAGTAAATCTTGAGGATTTTTCTGTGTAGAACTTCTCTGTAGGGAGTTAGCAGCCAGCTTTGACTTTTGTTCCTATGATTATTATCAGGTTATATAAATGAAGTAAACATTTCAGTCTGTATCAACTGCCAGGAGTAGAATAAAAAATGACCTCTCCATATGACCAGTTTCATATGGTCAGTAATAAAAACTAAATTGGTTTTGTGAGAATGTATGTAGAAATAGGAAGCCTCCCTCCGCCCAGCTGTGTGTGCACACAGCCTGCAGGTAACATGCCCTGACACAGTGCTGAGCAGGGGTATTCCTGGGCATCTCCTGTAGGTCATCTCATGAACAGGGTGAGGAAGTGCAGCACAGGTGAGCTATGTGCACAGCCTATTAGGTGGAATTAGGTATAGGTGATACTTGGCTGGCAATGCTTCAAGATTTGAGGCAATTGCATTCTCAAGTTTTTAAGGAAAATTTTGCATTGCCTTAAATATGTGGAAGAATTTAACAGACTCCACATCAGTCACAGTAAAAAAATAACAACTGAAGTGCATTATAAGAGTATAATAAATGGTAGCACTTCAAGTAACACCTTTTAAAAGAGTCTGTATTTAGGCTTGATGAACTGCTCTTTGATGGAGGCCCTAGTATTGTACCAAAGTGTAGAGGTGAAGGAATTTCCCTCTTGCCTAAGAGATGTACCCAGATTTCACCACTTTTAAACTGAATCAGTTTCAGTTAGACCCTGAATTTCATGTATTAACAGTGGGCATAAGTAGGAAATATTACTTCAATTGAATAAATAGGATTTCTTGTAGTTCTATTTTTTAATATGTAAAGTTTCCTAATATTACAAGCCTTGTAATGCTCTTCGTGCATTTTGTGCTGGGATTCCAGCATAACCAGTAATCCAGGCACCTGCTGGCATCTCCTGTCTGTAATCTTAGGAAATATCCAATCACTCTCCAGTAAAACACCCTACAGTCTTCAGTTACTGAATCTTTTTCAGCTGTCACAGTCTTTTACATCCGCTGCATACCTTCTATCTCTTCCTATTAGGATGTGACACTATGGGGATAATGTTCAATTCTTTTTCCTCTTGTGTAGTTTTTGTATTTACTGTCTTGTTGCTCCTATAGGCTGCTTTTATGAATTTAAAATCTGTAATCGGTCTGGAGTGACCTTGTCTTCTTTTTCTTCTCTCTGCATCTCCTGTAGCCATGTATAGCAAACCACCCTCCTATTGGCATGCTAACCTCTCTAAATGTCTCTTTTATAAATCTTTCATTCTCCTAAACGTTTCATAGTGAGGAAAATTGGCTTGCAAGCAACCTTGCCCTCACTGTGCTCAGTAAGACGCTGCACGTATGCATACTGCTCTTGAAAGTCTTTTCTAAAAAAAGCTCCAAATCTTGTACTGCAGAACTTGCACATCACCGGGTTCTTCTCTAGTTTAGAACTTTAATTGCTAAAATATGAGGGCTGCATAACCTGTGCAAAAAAAGCTGGAGAAGTAAAAGTGGAAATACATTAAAAGTCATTCCCTTGCTGTTTAGCCTGTCACTGATCTAGTTTGAATGCAGCTGCTAACATGAACTGCTTCAGGAATTTATAAATGTTAGATGAAAACACCACCAAATTAAATTGTAAAGGCAACTGCTTTTTTTTTTTTTTTTTTTTAAAGACTTGAGAACTTGTACAATTTCTCTACTAAAGTGA
This sequence comes from Lagopus leucura, assembly GCF_019238085.1. Lineage (NCBI taxonomy): Eukaryota > Metazoa > Chordata > Aves > Galliformes > Phasianidae > Lagopus > Lagopus leucura. The sequence goes on along the minus strand of NW_024962271.1, from coordinate 3,443,532 downwards.
ATTTTCCATCAAACAGATGTTTATTTTAATCCAGAAAAGTTACTGTAGTAGAGATGTCCACCACTTGGAACAAAAGGACCCCAAAGTGATTGTGCCACCTTATTGCTTAGATATCCTCATATATTTCTTGTTATTCTAGTTGAGTACTGCGTTCAGACAGAGGTTGCCAATAAAGTTTATTGTAGGAGCTAAGTGTCAATATCTGTAGTACCCCCCGCCTAGGGAGCTTGTAATTAAAATGCCACAGATAGTCTGGGAGAAGCATGAAAATTTGATGGCAAATTGATTTCAGGTTCATCTTGAAATTTGTCCTCAGCTGGACTCAATAGTGCTGGCAGACATTGGATGGCTTTTGTCAAAAGGGTTTGCTGGGATGAGACAGAGATGCCTCGATCTGAATATTAAACACAGGGCTCCACTTATGACAGTTTACTTTCTGCTAACACGTTCCTTTTTTTTTTCTTTTCTTTTTTTTCTTTTCTCTTTAATGCATTTTGCTGTATGGGGAATGCCTATGATGGTATCATTCTGTTTTACTTAAGCAAAATATTTTGGCATACGAGAAAGCAGACGTAGAATTTCAGCTAACCAATATCAAGCCTAAGCATGCTGCTTCAAAACTTCTAAATTTTATACATTTGGCTAAGGTTGTAGGTGAAATTTTTCTAAGTGGTGATAGAAGTAAATAAGGGAAGCTATTTAAAAGAAAGAATTTACTTTGTCAGATCTAGTTTAATTTATAAATAAAGTATTTTATGATTCTATTTTGGAGCAAATATAAAATGCCTTTTATGCTGTCAAGTTAGAATCTTATAGAAGTCCAGTACACTTTGTTTTTGAAGGTCTGTTCTTATCAGTAACCTTCTACTCCAGTAGTAGGTATTAGAAACAATCTCACAAAGAAGACATTAAAGTATTTTACAAAATAGGACATCAGTTAATATCCTGTAAATTAAGGATTTTTTTGTATGGAATGGGTACTGTGTTTTGGGAATGCAACTTTGTTTCATTAGCACTGCTCCTGAAGTAATTCTGATATTTTTATGTTCAAAACGAACAACAATGTGGCAGGCTCTTAGGGATCTTATATTAGCTCAATTTGCTTAAATTTTCATTATTCAAAAACAAACCAGCCAGCAGTAAAGGGATCATTTAAGCTTCGGTACAGCCCGTAGTCCATCCACAAAAGCAGTTACTGTGCTTGCATGTGGACCAATGCTCAAGTGCTCTAAAGTGTTTTACGTCGTACCTGAACTGCTCACTAAGCATTCAGTACTGTTCTTCCTCTTCTTCTCCTTGCAATATTTAGAACTACAATAATAATCAACTATTGCACTGCAGTGAAACTCTCTCAGGTGCCTGAGAACCAAACTGAAGTATCTGATCTCATTTCAAATGGTCAATTTATTTCTTCCTTTCCTGACACTGGTGAAATTGTGTTTTTATTTTCAGCTATGATAGATTTGTTCACTTGGTAAATATTATACGGTACAGGAGTCTTTATTTTTTCATATAATCTTTGTTTACAAAGTCAATACAATCACTTGGAAAATATGTAGCAAACACTGCAGTATATTAGAATCTTGTGTATTGTGTTTGCCGTAGGTACAAATTCAATACAGCAACTCTCCAACAATTGACATGTCAAGTAATATATCAACTGTTGGTGTATTACTTTTTGCTCTTCCTATTACTCCTTATCACAACCAGCTCACCACCCACACTTCTCATTAAGGACTATTGCTTCTGGGTGCTGAGCAGACTCAAGTCTTATTGATGTTAAGTGAGGATTCTCATAAACCTTCGTGGAGATGTCATGTTTGTAACAGAACTGAATCCCGAGAACACACAGACACACTGTTGAATTTTTAATTGAAAAAGCGTTCCTTAAATTTTCTTGCAGGGAATTTCATATAAATGAACAGTAAACAAGTCCCATACAAAACTAACTTTCAATATATAATAGAATAAATAAGAAATTGAACTTTTGTATATTGACATTGTATTTTGAAATGTCTTTGTTACATCTACTTGTATATCTTTCCTGCATGTGTTTTTAGTCTTTTCTCTGAATCATGAATTGTCTTGTGTGACGTGCAAAGTAGAGGGAAAATGGGTGCTAAAGTGGAATAAGTGCCAAGCGATCTTTATTCTATTTCTAACCAAGGCCTTTTTGAGCCACCTTGTACAATCAGACTGTCTTAGTTTCTTAATTCTACCTGTATATATAAGGAGTAACTGTGTATTTGCTAAGTAGGGCAAGGTATGGATGTTTTTTTCTTCTTTACCTGTTCACAAGTTCTGCCCTTCAACAGAATCATAGAATGATGATAGTTTAAATTTAGCACTGCATACATTGACATCAAAAGCATACTCTTTTTAAAGATTGGTGGAATTTATTCATCGCTTCATCACTTTAAGGGGAAACCCCTGAAAAAGAGGAAAAAACAGAACAGATGGGACGATGCAGACCGAAGTATGCTGTGAATGAGCTAAATCGATGCCTAAATAGAAAGAAAAAGTCTGCCTGCAGATGGTGGTGTAGAGGTGCAGAAGTTCCTCGTAGCCTGATAGATATATACATGTGTATATATAAATATAGATGTGTTTGTGTGTAAATATATTTTAAATAGAACAAGTTCAAGTGGTGAAATCTCAGTTGGACAAATTCAAGCTAGAAGTAACTTCCATTGTCTTAGCACAAAATATAATGTACTGTTGGAGCATCTCATGGTGCAATGTATCGAACTCTATCATGAGAGAGTAGTATGAAGCAGGTCAGATTGAAAGATCACAATGTTATCCTCTGGTCTTAAAGTTTGTGTTATACAGCCATATAGGGATTGCTCATAGAACTTCATGAAAGTATCTTGTGTACTTCCAGTGTTAGGTCTGCTGATCCCAATTGCTACTTATCAGAGCTTTCCCATGTGCATTCCATTTGTCTCTGTTCTTCATTCCAGTTCTTCCCTCCCCTTTCAAATCTTATGAACAAATAGAATCAAAAATATCTCAGACAGGATGGGATGGATGTTTAATAATGTGCCAGAATGAACAGATAATTATTGACTGTTTTATTACTATGGTTAACTTATACATGGACATGAAAGCCATTGATAAAAATTTGGAAAGTTCACCTTTATATGTTCTTACATCACATACTAAGTACTGGTAAGTTGCTTTTGCGTGTTTGCATCAAAGATTTTACAAAATGCATATAGTTTTCAATTAAGTGCTCTTATACCCAATGCATCTTTGAATGCATCCTTGTAACCACACTTGTGATTCTTTTTTTTCTTGAGAAAACCAATAATTAAGCTGTCCAGTGCTCTTTTAATACAATCTCATTACTCAGTATGCAATGTCATTACTATCTTTGAGCCCCTCCCTTCCTTCAGAAGCTATTACATGACCTGCACATCTTGGTTAGACTCCATGTATTACCATTAGAAGACACCCACACTGGGAAATCACTCCTTTCCTGTTTTTGATTAATATTTTATCAGCCACGAGAGGAAATGGTATTCTTTAGCAACACTAATAAGTAATTGAGCAGATGAGATGCCCCTGCTTTGAAAAAGCAGTATGTAGAGGCTGTAAAAGAATAGCTTTAAATATGACTGAAGATAATAGATGTTAAAAAAAGACCAAGCCCAGGAGGTTCTGTCTGCAGTGAACAAACAGCAATACTCTCAGCAGAAAATGAATACTAAGCATGTCATTGTTAGCAATAGGTTGCAAAAAAAAAAAAAAAAAAAAAAAGGTAAAATTGTATCTTATTCAAATTGCTGTTCAAAATATATTTTTGTGAAAGTGATTGATTCGTTGACTTTAAACACATTTCAAAGAGAGTCAATGGAAACCTCATATAATAGGCAGTGAAAACGTATGGTTGCTAAATAAAGAAATGATTTAAGGACTTGTTCAGATGCTAGTTGAAAACATCAGTGATTTAGCTATCAACAAATATTTAGAACAAGCATTTAAAATGCTTATTAGCTACTCCAGATTTATATGTTATGAACTGAAGCAAACAGTATGAGCAATTGTTTTTTCAGTAAATAATGCACTTGACAGTTCTCTTGGCATGCCTGTCTGTATTGCTGCTTCAGACAGAAAAGTCATCTTTTAATGTTTTGTTTAATTTCACACTATTTTCCTGAGTCACTTTTTCATCAGTGGAAAAGCTAAATCTGGGAGGCTCACTCACATCATTGACTCATATAAGTTCTATTAACCAATATGCTTAGGAAGAAGCACATGTGCTTGTGATGAATTGTGTTAAACCAGGGTGGGTGGAGTGAGAAAGAGCCCTTATGCTTGCAGTGGAAAGGATATCATAGAGAGTGTTAGCAGTGGTGTAGTTGTGATGTTGGTGGAGTGGTGAAGATCTTTGTCATATATTGTTACTTTCTTTTGAAACAATGTAGGTTGCTCCAAAAGTAATGCCTCGTATTTATTTCACCAAGAGCACAGTAACACTGATAGAGCAAATTCTCAACTATAAAATGCTATTTTTCAACACAGTTGCCACCACTAGCTATGCATATATTTTTGCCATCCATGAACAAGAACCTGCACGCTGCATTTATAAAAATCTTCATGTCTATCTGGAACATGGCTTGTCACGTTGTCTCACATTGCTGTTATCCCTGTTGAAACACACCACCCACTGTGCTCAAACCACTGTTGGATCTCTGTAAATATTTAGCAAGTGTTGGTTAATGTCCATGGATGCATTTTTTTTATGCATGGAATAATTAAGTTTCACACCTCTGTTTCATCTGTACTTCCATGTCAGACACCATTTTGTCAGACTGCCCCTCAGCTTCCATCTGTCACATAGCAACAAAATCTAATGGAATATTGGCAGACTTCTACTGCCGTACCTCCAACATCCATCTTTGATATCATGGGTTAATTTAATAAAATATTTAATAAAATATTTAATTAAAAACTTAGGCATTGATTTCAGGGCAGGAATTTTCCAGGTATGTGATGTTATTGTCTTTATATGCTATTGGTGAAATCCTGTGGATATTCATAACTGGGTACTGCTTGCAAAGGTTAAAGTATAAACCAGGGACTATTTTTGCTGTCCCCAAAACAGCAGAAGAGGGCAGTATGATGCACAACAGTAAATGCAGCAGACCTTGTGGTTTCATGAACACTTCTGCCTAAATGATGCATATAAATTTAGTTATTTTTAATTTTTAAATCTACAGGATTTAATTGAAATCACAAATAGGAAATATAAAGTGAAGCATTTACTATCTAGTATTAATTAAGCAACATACAACATGAAGAGTTTTAAAATAAAATGAGGAGTTACTATTACTTTGTTCCTTAAGGTGAGAGAGATACGAGTATGTTTGTGCATGGGGGGACTACTCTGTATCTTAATGCTAGGATTAATGCTTAAATGGACTTGATGAATTAATCATGGGATTTATTTTACCATAATTATTTTTTTGGCATTGAGCCTCTGTAATTAGCATCTTAAACACAAGTGTTTTTGGTGATCTTTATGACAGTCAAAGCAAAACCTACTGCCATTAATTCCTTGAGAATTGTTTAATATAATTTAATAGTCAAGAACTAATTTTCCAACTAGATTTGAAAATGAAATGAGTTCATTTAATGTGATGAGTGATAATGGCTCTCTTGCTTTTAAGTTGGTCACATTTGCCTAAGCTCACTGGGTTTAACATTCACGCTGAGAGCTTTGGAGAAGAACTTGGACAACTATTGTAGAGGGTCTGTTTTTCATTTTCTTCCACATGTTCGATATATTAATGGGATGTACATTTTATTCAAACACAGTCATATTAAGTTAATCATCATATGATTTCACTGCTTGGAAGCCAGGAATCAGCTATGTTTCAGATTCCATGTGTGAGTTCAGCTATCAGACTGTCTCCTAGAGCTGGCTTCAAAGCAGGAAATGAGAATACCGCAGAGTTTTTTATTGATTATTTATCAGGTTGATTAATTCAAATTAATTTAAATATTAACACCTTACTCTTAAAGCCCTCCTAAAATGTTTTTTTTTCTTTTTCCCCTAAATGTTTGTCCAAATAGAGAAATCATTTAGTTTTCCCATACAGTGTCTAGTTTAGATGCAGTCAGTGTAGTTTCTTTCTGTCCCGTGGAATTTGCCAGCTATGTGCTGTTTACCACCAAGAGCTAGAAGCTGTTATTCCAGTGGCAAGTAACATCAACTAGATAATATCTTTTCTCCTAATGGCTAATAGGAAATGAAAGGATGATGGATTTATGTGAGTGAGAATCTTGGTTTTCCATTCATTTCCTATGGATAAGCCATGCTTTGTATTGCACTGGTGTGCCTGAGTGCCAGTGTTCATAGGGCAAAATCCTCACTTCCCAACACTTAATTTGCCTAAAAGGAAAACCAGCTTCCTTGGTACATTGGAAGACATTAGTCAGTGCTGAGAGGGATCACTAGGATGTTAGCCTAGTGGTTCAAAGTGCTCCTGTGGGATTAGGTGTACAAGTTCGTAATGCTGACTGGAATGCACTCAACTTTGTTCATTGAGACTCTCAACTACGTGTTCCTTACAAGCTTTAAGATTTCTACCTGAACGACTCCCTTGATCATAGGATCATATGTGCAGATTGAAATAGGTTTGGAATATCTAAATAATGTGAATGGAGGCCTTGAGTGCTCAGCCCATCCTTTTATGTCACTTTGCTCCATTGCTGCTTATCTTTACCTGAGCTAAGCTGTATTTATTCTCAGCTGTTGGAAGGGTACTGGCAGAATGATGTGCTCTTTCACTCTCTACCAAACTTTCTTCCTTACTAAGCTAATTTTCCTTTAATTGTCATAATTAGAAAAGGGCTTTGATCACAAATTCAGACCTGCTCAGAGATCAGAAACTAAACAAGTTGTGCTTGGATCTTGGGGATTAGTGTGCATCCCTCAGATCTAAATGGCAGACAGTGTTTCTTTCCCCCATCTCTCACAGGCAGTGTGAGAGCTCTGACTTGCAAGCCCTTACTCTGAGACTGCTATAATTTCATTAGTCAAAAGTGTAATTACATTATGAGAAGAAACAGCAGTCTCAGATTTCATGACCTCCTCTGTTTTCTCCCTAGTGTGTCTTAATCTAGATACGTCTAGATTTAGTTTTGGGTTTATTTATATGTTTGAACACAACATGATCTTTTGCAGCCGTGAACTGGGTATGATGAAGAGAACGAATTGAGATAACTCAGTAGTTTAATGTTGGTGCTACTTTCCTTTATCTGTTGTTTGTTTGTTTTGATTACGGCTTGGCCATTGTGTTTGTAACAATTGCAGTAAGGAGAATTAGCAAGAACACGAGATCAGAAAATAATTATACTTCTCATTGTTATGAGAGATAATTGATTAGTTGCAGTTAATTACTGTGTTTCTTGCGTTGTAACTATTCCACCCCATGGAAGAGTCTCATGGGGCTGTGCACACACTACCCCCATTGTCAGGTCTCCATGTGATATTTAAGCACTGTGTTGCAGAGACTTTCTTCTTTCCCATTAACAGTTTCAAAGTCTTTTATTTTCTTTTAATTGAATATCATTTTACAATGAAATACATAAGCGTTTACTTTCATTGCCATGTCATTATATGTTTTAGATTTCATGAAATAAATGATATTATAAATATAATTTCCTCAACCTCTGTTGTAGGTGGGTAATGTTAGGATTTGCTTGTGTGTCCAAAAGGTGTTCAAAGAATTTGTCTGTGAGCTAGTGTTTGGGCATCAGTCTGGCAGGATGACTGTACTTCTTGATGCTGTCTGAACAGCTGGTTTACTTCAGATGAGATTTGGCTCAGATTTGGAAGATTTCAGATCATTTATAATTGATACTGAAGTCTCTGGGAATTAATCTTGATTGGAAAATGCTCCTGAAAGCAGTTACAGGTTACTGTGAACCAACCTCTAACACCATTGTCATACAGAATGGCTCTCCTTCTCCAGTGCCACTATCTGAAATTGAGATTCTGACATTAATTTTTTTGTAAATATGTCTATCTATATATAGATAGATGCTATCTATAGCATCTGTATAAGTATGTGCATGCATCCTATGATCTTAGATCGCTTTATTTAAAAATATGTAAACAAATATAAAAATTTAAATATATTTGTTATATATTTTAGTGTAGATTTATATTGTTTTGAGAGAAAAAAAGTCCTGTTTGCATTCTAGATTAAAAAACAAAAAAATCAGAGATTAGATAGTGCCAGCGCTCCCACTTCTGTTAATTATTAATGAAAAGTATTATGCAAATACCAAAGCAAAAATAGTTTTAGTGTTTTATCCCTACCCTGCAGCTAGACTGGCAATGGCTGTTGTTGCCTGCCACTTACAGGCAGATTCATTTGGCTCAGTACTTGCTTCAGAGTCCTCCCATGGTGACCCGGACATTTATTGTTTGATGCTATCTGGATTTATTTCCATTCCGGTGCCATGACATAATGCCAGGACCTGAAAGACAACTTATGTAAAAACCAATGTTTTTGGCTTCCTGCGTGGATCATTACCTGTGTGTTTTCAAGAGCAGGGTGATCAGCTCCACATTCCAGCCTAACAATTATTTTTGTTTACTGAATGTAATCTGCCAGCTTTTCCCCCAGTGTTTCAGCTGGAGTAGATGCACTTGGTTACAAACACCAGGCTCCATTATTTTATTGAAACTTTTGAAATGGCCTGCTTGCTTCTGCTCATCACAAACTACTGAATTTGAGATAACAACTGAATAAAGAAGTGAGCTCTGGGCTGCAGTCTGTCAGATAGAGAAGCTCTCAATTCAGGCTGTGCTCTATGCTTGTTTGAAGAACAGGATGATTCTTGATTTTAATTTTTAATTCATCTCACATGATGAGAAAATAGAGATATTTCAGGTCTTCTTTATTTTTTAAATCTGAATAAAAACACATGAGATCTTCTATACGCACCTACCGTGGCAGGATTCATTAATCTATTAAAAAATATTTTCATTTCATCTCCAGAACAGTGCATTGCCTTGCAAGTGTGGACTTAAGTGTGTGCACCAGTGCTGTGACTGCACCATTGTAATGAAGATGAAATGACTGTAATTATGACCTTTCTGTGCCTTTGTCTATACCATGCCCTTCTCTTTAACTGAACACCTTTCAAATGAACATGTTCTGAACTCTTGAACTGTTCATTCTGTTCACTGAGCTTATTGCTCAATCTGCAGTTTATCATTATGTGTCTCCAAAGACTTTGTGTTTCCTTATATTTGACATCTAGATGGAATTTTTCATAACCCTTTACTAGTCATAAATTGGATTGTTAGGGGATTAAGTTAATCTTGTTTCTTTATAGTAGCCTCAGATTTTTAAAGCCCTAATTTAGAGGAGTTTCTTTATTTGTTACTCTCCAATCTGCAAGAATGGAAAAAACCTCTGTGCTGTAGGATTCTGTATTGCTGGAATTATTTACTTCTGCTCATTCTGAAGTGAATTGTACCTAGGAGGTACACTTGAAAAGTTGTTTTGTCATGTGTTTCCCATATTACTATTTCTTCCTTTCTATCTAAATAGCAGCTTCTGAAAATGACCCAAAGCAGTGCATCATCAGATAAGGAATGTATTGGTGAATAGGCTGTAGAAGAGCATGTACTTTTCTTGTTCCATTGGGAAGAGAAATAGGAAGAAATGAGTTACAACTTGCAGAAAATGGTTATGGTGTGTGAGTCATATCTTAGTTTTTCCTCTCCCTATCATGAGGTAAAAATCCCAACAATTTTGTGTACTTCTTATTAACCAATTAACATCTTGTTTTAAAAATGGAAGGAAGGAGACATAGCACCAGTGCTTTGGAGTTTTTTGTTGTCTAGTTGGAAGGTAACTGGTAATTTTTTTTTCTTATATTTAATCGGTTGCAAGAGAAATAAAGTTGTATGGTTTAAACTGTGATAATTAAAAATATAAAATAATTGAAACAGAATATAATAATAGCAGAATATAATGAAGATAATGAGTTGATTTTCAATAAGTTAGTGCAGGCAAACTCCTCAAAATGCCTTCAGTAGTAAAATATTTGTTAGTTCTGATGTTAAAGCCAGTTCAAAAGATGTAGAAAGGAAAATGCAAGGCATTACTTATGATAAAATTATGTATTACTTAAACGTAATGCTTATCCTTAGGCAACACACATTCATTTATTAAAGAAATAAACATTTTTAGCCTTCTTTCTCCAAAAGTCCAGAATTGTCAAACTGGTTATAGAAGATGTAAAATCTGGAGGAGTTCCTTGACCTCATTTATGACCTCTTTGTCCCTAAACTCCATCAATGACTTGAACTCTGACACTGAGAATGGTGAGAGGCAATTCTTCATCCCAGTGTCATAAAACTCCACAGACTATTGTGGGCATTTCATTATTTCTTTTCATTCAAGTGTAGTTAATGTCAGCTAGTGTCGTAAACAAAGGATGAGACTTTTAGTGAAACATTTGGAACAATTTTAGTTATATTTGACCATTGTTCTGTTTATTTTTTTCTGGTTTATTGATTTATTTATGGATTATTTCTGTGTTTCCCACATTAATGCATAAATTTTTAAATATAAGTTGTTCAACTTCACATCACAAAGATTAAAATTTCAATAATGCATCATTATTAAGAAAAAAAATTTAAAAAGCATAGGCTTGCTTTAGGAAATCTGTGAATCAGAGAACAAATAATTCCACCTAGATGAAGAAAATGTCCCATGTATATCAGAAGCCATTTCTGCCTCTCTTTTAGGCTGGTACTTCCAACAGGGAACTGTGCAGGGAGATGACCATGGCACTTTGTCTTTCTGCCTATTTGATGCTCTGTTAAGGTATAGAGAGATATTACTTGCTGATATGTTATATACTTCATTTTTAAATGACCATAAATTTTTGCCAGCACTTAATAAGGGTAGGTTTACTGTGTGGAGGATAAGTGAATATACCAAACCTGTATGGAAGAGGAAATATTACTGTACAAAGGAGGACTGAAAACAGTAGAATTGCTTATCTGTGAAGAGCCGTCAGGTTGGGATATTGAGATGATATCCAAAACAATAAATGGCGGAGAGACTATAGTTTGAAATCTTTGGTCTATATTTTTACCTGTGAGAAATGCAGATTTAAAGATGCTAACAGGAAAAAAAGCCCAAAAGATCTATTTGATTTTGGATTTCTTGGCCATAGATAAGACCAAGCATTTAGAGAAATTATAAGTAAATCAGTTACAACAAAAATATGCCAAACAACGTAAGATGCATATAAGAGCATCTTTTTAATGAATAGTTCTTTAGCTAAATATTACAAGAGTCGTAGAGCTTCAAGAACTGGCCATTTCCAGAGAAAATACTATTTACTGTACAATAGATCACTGGTTGAATCCTTCCAATCCGTACCTGTTTTTGCTTATTTACATGGGAGAATCAACTATTTTGTCAATAACATTGAGACTTTCTATTTTTATTTTATTTTTATTTTCTTTCAGAACCAGACTGAGAGGTCGATGTTCTCTGTGATCTGGCCAGTAGTGGGGTGCCAGCCTAGCATCACTCCCAGGGCTACCTCTTGCAGGATTGGGAGTGAGCCCTGGGAAGCGCTACTGACCTTCCTTTTGGAGGGCAGCAAGGCCCCCCATGTGATAAAAGAAAACAAGAAAGAGAGGAAAATAAGAAAGTGCAGTGCGGAGGGGAGTAACTAGCTCAAACTGCGTGGTCTGAGTTACTCTGCAGGTCACTCAGATGGTTGCAAAGAGCCCCTTTGGGCCTTAATAGCTATAAATTCGGAAGCGTGGTGCAGGCATTTTCATTCTGACCTGCTGGGGTGAAGTCTCCATACCCATTCACTGCTCCCTATCAGCCTGGGCCTGCCTGGCTTCTGAGCTGTGAAAGGCTGACTGCTAGGAACTGGGCTGAGAGCACAGGTCATTTCATGGAAGCCAAATTATAGCTGCTGTATGATAATTACTTTTGGCCACTAACCACTCATAGTATATTCAAGCTAATAACGTGGAGGAGGAGGTCTTTGTCTGGCCCCATGAGCTGTGTGCTCTGTTTGTTCATTTTTATTATATTGAAATGATGGATTTAGGCAGAATTTGCAGTATTTCATTTCTTACAGTGTTCTCTTGTTTCTAGTTACTGAAAAGCTCCAATTGCTACAGGTGCATTCTTGTGATTTGTTGGTTGTTGGTTGTTTTTTTTGTATTTTCCTGGCCCTGCTAAAGATCAGTCTATCTGGCCCTGCTGTTACTCATTTCTCAGGTAGGATCCAGAGTTTCACCTCTGAATATCCTGGTGGTCATTCTGTCACGTTCTGTTTCGCTGGTGTTTAAACAATGCTTTAACAGTTTGAACAGAAGGGTTTTTTCAGAGAGGGAAGGGTTTTGCTCTTTAAACATATCAATCCCATATGTGAAATTGTATACAGTGCCAAAATCACATCTACACAGTCTACAAAGACTAACTATCTGGAAGCTGAGGGAATGATGTCTTTAATGCCATCTAGAAATGTTGTTCAAATGAGAAATCTGTCACTCAAATTGTTAGCATTTTTCTGCCACTTTGTGCCATTGGAATTGGTACAAAATAAGTAGAAGGTAGAGCTGAGGATCCTATTACGAAGTTTTGATGCATTTAAGCCTCGCATTGCATGTTGGGTTGACTTCAGTTCTGAAAAGAACAAAAAAAAGTAATGGCTAGAGGCATTGTTCAGGAGAAAGCTGGTTGCTGACTGTTGCTTTGATGCTTACAGCCCTTTCTCCTGGTCTGCAGACAAAATCTGTGTGTTGCTGAGGCATTGGCTTGGTTTGCCTGTCATGGAACATGGTGAGGATACGGACTCTCCTGGTGGTCTGACAGCTCACAGTCTATTATGTATTTTTTTCAACCAAATTACTTTGTGTAATAACTATAATGTTAATGGAACTATACGTTATGGTTGAGTTAAGATTTGTCAGTTTGAAAATAAACATCTTGGCTTCATTTCGACATTTGCCTTTCAGCATCAGTCCGTTAACCTGTCACACACTATAATTTCATTAAAACCATCATTTAATTGTAAGTTAATGCACAGCTATCTTTTATAGAAGAGCTCTGCGTACTGCCTGAATAATTTAAATACAAATTTTCAACTGATATGATTCAAATAATAAGAAACAGTAAGTGCCCTCTAAGCCCCTGTTTATGAATTCAGTGCTGAAACATAAAATGCAACAGCCACATTACTGTGCCCCTATAACAAGGAGACAGTTTTTCATATTGTAATAAAAGGAAAGAGTAACGACCTAGGTGTAAATGTGTATGTCTCCTACCTATAGCACTGGGAAGTACTTCCTTTGTAATTGGGAGAAGGTTCTGTTGTTAAAAGAAGGAAAATGCAGACAGTGTAAGCTCTATACAGCTGAAGAAAGAATTAAAACCTACATGCTGATAGCTTTAGTGCTAGTCACAAGTAGACAAGTACATTACATGTGAGATATATAAAGCTTATTTCAAAATAAATTCTGGGTAGCACTCAACCTGATTTAATCTTTGGAAGCTGTGTTAATATATTTGTTCAACTTACTTGCACTCAAAAGATTTTAAAAAGAATATCACTTTTTAATGTTATTCATGATAATGTAATTCGTGCCTTTAATCTTTTCAGGGTTTCACATTAAGTCATGATATGTAGTTCAGGGGAATCTGAATCATCCATTAATCATAGCATCTGTACTTTTATGTGTCTATGTTTGTCCATCTCTTAAATCAATCACTTGGCAGCAGCAGAGATCTGAGGACTGTCCAAGAGGTTTGGATGTAAAGGCCTTACTTATTAAACTTGTTTTCTGTGAGGGTATGTCTGGATTTATGTGATGTGTAGTATGCTGAAAAGAAAGTGATAGAAATATTAGCATAATCACCAAATATGATCCTTTTAGTATTTCTGCTGGAAACATAGGCGTGGATAAGTATATTGAATGATGACAAATGCTTAGTAGAATAATTAGCTGAAAACACCTAGGCTAATAAAAAAAAACCACAACACGAGTCAAAATGATCTACATAAATATTCTACTGCAATTAAAATTTTTCTATGAATTTGCATTTACCACGGGACTGAATTAAGGTTTCATAAACAATCTAGATTTGATATTTTCTGAAGTTTAAGGGGTTTATTTTATTCTTGTATTATTTAATGGATGCTGGGAAGATGTAGGGAAGGGCTGAAGACCTTACAGAGTTGTTAGTAGATTTTGGATCCGTTCCTTTGAAGTACTAACGCTATCCTTTGAGCTGAGCTAATCACCTCTAACATGGATTGCTTCTTTCTCAGCGTATCACTGAAGAGTAATTAGTGACATACTTAAATTTATTTTGTAAATATTTGTGAAATTAGAACGGCACTGAAAGCGATTTGTGCATTCTATCCAGATTTTGAAATAGAGTAATTTTTTTTATTTCTTTTATTCCCTCCCTAATGTCTGACTTTTTTTTTTTCCTAGGACCCCTCTGAGCTTTCTCATCTTTTATCCCATCCTTGCTCAACTCCTATTTTCCATCCCTTTCAGCATCAATCTTCTACAGCCTTTGTTCCACTCTTCTTTCCCATTAAACTTTGTTCTGCTTTTCTTTTATTTGACCTCTTCCTTGGCCTAGCCATAGCTCTAATTTCCTGCATTTGATATGAGAAGAGTGGGAGAGGGCTTTCCCATACCTGCCGTGCAGTCACTAAAAAGCAAACTTCATCATGTAGCTAGATGTTTTGTTCCTGCAAATCTAGATTGCAATTGGGTGATTGCTGAGGTCTGCCTTAGGGACATGAAATTTCTCAGAAAGGACTTGTGCAAATATTTTTGAACTTCTGAAAATAATGTATTTTTCCCAGGTTGGCTCTTTGGAAGTTATGAAAGCATATTGCTGAAACTTTCCCACATAAGTTGTGCCTCATGGGCAGCTGGAGTAGGAAACTTCAGTGAGAAAAAACTGGAGCTTGCAAAAGTTATGAGCATCTGTGCTGAAACCTTGAATGGGAAATGTCAAACATGCTGAAATGGAGACTTGTCTCACCATCATCGCCATTAGTAACAGCTTTTAATTCCGGAGATGGATATAAATTATACTATCATATCTTCAGTCCTGCAAGTCTCTGTTCTCGGTTCCTGACTGTGAAAACATTTGTACACGTGCCCTGTTACTGTTCTGAGAGAATAGCTGAATATATATTCTTAGAAGCTGAAGTGAAATAACCATTTTCACTTCTGTGTTCAGGCCTTTAACTAAAGCAATATGTAGTATTTTAGCAGTCCAATTTCTAATTCAACTAAAGTTCGTAATGTTTGGGCTCAGTTTATACCACCGAGGACAAAAAAAATTACTTGAAATATAACCATCTATCATACTCTGTGATCTTTATGCAGTAGAACAGACTTAATAGCTGAATTGCTGTATTATTCCTGATATTAAATGAAAAATGTGCTTTTTACCATGATTTTAGTGAAAGCAGATGAGGCCACAGAAGCATGATGGGAATGACTGTGAAAGAAACTAAGAACCTATTTATTTTGGTAACATAGCTGTATGTAAATTTTGCTTTTCATTCAACCAGAAGTAGTTTAACCCCAGTTGTACAAAGGTTACAGTTTTCTACTATTTAGACAGCTTCCTACTGTAAATTGTAATGTGATTTATGTGAATCTACTTGCTGTCATAAAGGTTCCTCCAGAAGAATACACATCTTCTAAATACTCTCAATTATAATAAGAACTTTTAAAATGGTTGCAAATATGGCAGCATGTTTATATCTTTGACAAAGTTTATTACTGCATAAATTCCTATCAAATATTTACTATAAATCAAACAAGAGAATTAGCTTCTTCATGTGGTTTTTGTTTCATTAATTGTACCCACAAAATAGCACCCTGGGATACCAAGCCTATGGACCACGCAACACAATTCCAAAGTACACCTGCTGCAAGTGGCTAATTTATAATGGGTGGCACATGCAGACACGGAGTTTGTATTTGGCTGTAGGCACTGAACACACACGATCACATTTTGCTGTTTGCTCAAGCTCAGTAACAAAGCCCAGAATGTTCTGGAACGCAGGTTTCTGGGCTGGGAGCAAGTTTGTAGCAAATTGGTGTGGAAAAATTTTATTTGCATTACTGATGGCCACACTTTAATCTGGAAATTGGACAATTGTGTGTAAGTGACTTCTGTTTGGATATAAGGCCATATATTACATCTATAAGTTATGTTTATATTTATATTGGGTGTAATCTATGTTGTGTGAAATCTGATGGGATAGTGAAGAGGACAGAGCCTGACTCCTGTCTGTGGTGTCTGCTGTCAGGATGAGAAGAAATGGGCAAAAATTAAAGTAACTGGAAATTCCACTTAACTTACAAATGAAAGAAAAACCTGTTTTACTCTGAGGGCAGTCAGACACTGGAGGGAATTTTCTAGGCTGGTTGTGGAGTCCCAGGAGATATCTGCAGCCCACCTGGCCATGGCTCTGAGCATCCCCTCCAGCTGGCTCTGCTCTGAGCGCTGGGCACCTTCAGATCTTCAGAGATCTCTTCTAACTGCAGCTTTTTGTGATGCTGTGATTATAGCATTTACAAACGTGCTAAATGCTCTATCGTGTTACTGCCTGTGGCAACACCAATTACAGGTTGACTTCAACCGCTTAGTTAGATCATCCTCCAAAGAATGCTGCTTCTATGCTAAATCAATGAACTTATGAAATATTATTCTTCCCAGTTAACTGCACCTTACAGGTGTTGCTTAATTACAGGCAGCTTAGTGCAGTCATCATCCAACTATGCTGGCTCAAGTGGTACAATATTTCTTAAAAGCATTCACTTCCTGACTGGGGGCAAGTAGTGGTGAATCAGCAGTGGCAGATATCTTCACCTGTGAGATCAGGATAACACCTGTAAGAAACAGTGCATTACAGAGAAGTGCAGGCTGCACTAACCAAGCATTTCTTTTTCATGATTAAATATGTGTTATATTAATTTTAGCCTCAAAAGAAACGTTCCACATCTTTGAATTTAATTGCAATAAATTGAAATATCGGTTGTGGAAACCATTGCTATTGGATTTTAAATAACCATCTATTTTAGATAATTTGGGTTTAGCTGAAGGCTACATTTACAGATATTATCTGTGACCTTAATTGAGTCAGTTTTGCCAGGATAAAATTATGTTGTTATTTACTTAAGTTCTCTTAGTGTTGTTAAGAACAGTTCAAAGATGCTTAGTGAACCTGAACTCCATCACTTATGTTCAGTTTCAGAAAAGATTTATAAATAGACCAACAAATCCCAGACTGTATGCAAGAGAATTCAGGATATAAGATGCTAGATAAATTCAGTGTGTTTCTTCACTGGGAGACCTGCAATGCTGCTTTTAGTTCCACATCTTGGGGAACTTTTCAGTTGCTATTTCTGAAAGGTCAACTGCCTTGTCAGGATCAGCTGTCAGCTAAACCTACACGTTCTGTAGTCAAGTTCCACACTTAGAGAACAGCGCTCATCTCTGGTATATTTCTAAAACCTGACGAAGTGGATTGTTCGAACTTGCAGTTTTTGGTTTTTTTTTTTACTTTGTTTTTCTCTTGTTACGTATATTACAACATTCTGATCTTCATTTTCTTGTCGTGTTCAGTATGCGATATTGAATTTTAGAAAGTGCCTTGATTTTTAGAAGTGCCGTGGCACAACGCCGTCGTGCTGTAGGGAAGATGCTGTATGCGACCACTCAGTGCTGTGTGTGATTGCTTGCATTGGTGCTGAGCCAGTCTTTTTTTTTTCTTTTTTACAGCATTGCAAATATTGTTTTCAAAACACATTTCTCAGTGGTCTTTCAGAGAAATGGTGCAACTCAACATATTTGTATTTATAATTTGACAACCCTGAAAACATTAGGCATTAGTGATATTAAATAAGGGAAGAGACAGTTGAAAATGTTTTCATAATATTTCCTGACAGCATTATAATCAAGCCAAATCTAGAAGTATCTTAGTATTACAGATTTTCATTGCAATGAAGAGTCAAGAAAGAGAAATATGACATTCTGTTATTATTGACTAAAATGAATAGGAAAAAAATAAGTAATGTCTTACGAGGGGACCCATTATGGTCCTTTTTTTCCATTCTAAGTGAAGCGTATGAGTATATGAGGACATATTACAGTATGTTGAAGTGGAACATGAAAAAAGGTGGCAATTAGAAGTCATTTTGAATAGTGCCACTAATTTTTATTTTTCATTCTCTGTATGAGGTAGCATTGAATTGTACCTTATTTCTCATGCTATATGCAGAAGGTTATGCTATATTTGGAAATCGTTTATGGAGTACGGAAAACTGTGATGGCAAAAAAAGCAGAAAAATATTAAACAGCAGAACTCCATGAGCCAGAGGTCCAGCTAAACCATGGCTATTAATCATCACCGTCCATTATTTACCGAGGATTCATTCATTGTTCCATAAAGGTATCTAGAGGGTCAATTAGAGACAACAGACAGGATTTTTCAAAGACACAGGAGGGTCAATTAGGCCCTCCTTGTAATTTTCTGCTTTAACAGCAAATGCTATCCTATATTGCAACATATACAGTGGAGTTTAGAATTAAATAGTGTGGGGATTTTTAGTGTTGTTTTTTTTTTTAAGCTGTTGCTTTGCAGCCAGTATGGATTGGAGTATTATCAGCCCTTGATTAAAACAAAAGAAAAATTTATCACTGCAATTGATGAGAGGCACAGATTTGTTTTTAGGTCAGACTACTGCAAGTGACCGAGAAATACCTAGGGTGGAACAGTCTGTACTTACCACAGAAGTGGATTATTTCTCTGAAGGTGGGATCAGACACAAATCGTGTTGCTAAATAGTACTGTTAAAAATTTAAATGCATTTGAAGTAAAATTCTGTTTCTAATTCTTTTTGCGTCAACTGTTTGCTTAAAGCACAGGATAAATAGTAGATAGGAGATCTTGATGTAGGCAAATACAGTTGTATTCATTAATGCACAATCAGTTCTTTCTGTACAGAAAGTAGAAAGTAAAACTAAAATACATAAGCACACGTTAAATACAGAGACATACACTTGTATTATATCCTTGTATACATACCCCAGAACTAAGGATAGAATTTGTGTTAATGTAGTCTAGAAAAAGTGCTAGGTTTTGTTTCTTTTTTCCTTTTTATGTAGCAACATCCCTTCAGCAGATTTAAGGCCACCTCTGCACATAGGAAACGTACATGCAATAGCCATGCTAAAGTTATTTCTTTCAGATTCTTTTCGAGTCTGTTTTTCTTCCCTACAAAGATAAGTCTGTTAGTTGACATGCTCTTCTGCATAGGTCTGAAACGTTTGGCTGTTCTTCTGCTCTAGATTTTCATTGGGTTACATTGCTGTTGGTTTTAATGCTTCTTAAGGTCTATTTTAACTGCAAGCAGCCTCTGTGACAATGGTGCACTAGACTTGTAAAGATTTTCTCTTTACAAATGGGGTTTTTGGGATGTTGGAGTATTTGATGGTGTCCTGTGAGAGTAAATCTCCAAGTGTGCTACATCAGTTTGATTCTCATCGTTCTCTGAAACCCCCTGTTCTCTGAAGGGTTTCAGCAGAGATTTCTAACTAATGACTTAGGGCCAAATTCTGCCCTTAGATGCAGGCATGTAATTCCCACTGATTCCAGAGGGACTTCTATGAGCATATCAGAAAGCACAATTTTGTTCTCAGTGTGTGAAATTGTAGCACAAATGGACAAAAGAATCTTGTGTACATTCATCTTAGTGACCCCAAGCATACAGGAGCACGGTACTAATCCACCCACTTTTCTTTTTGCTCAGTTTGTGCTGTTTCTTGCAGATCAACCCAATTCTTCAGCTGTCACCCGAATCTACATTTTTTATATTACTTTCTTCTCAGAAGTTTGCTATTGTTCAGAGAAGTTGATACAGAAGTGCAGTGATACAGAAATTAGTGTTTGAGTAGCATTATTAGTAAATACACTTGTAAAAGATTTTTTTTTGGGGGTGGGGAAAATTAGGACATGAGAACAGTCTTGTTCATACTCTGTAGGGAATTTATTTGCAAGGACAGATGACAAAGATAGATGTGTAAGTGCATGTCTGTGAAATGCCTTCATACATATGCAGAGATAAGAGAGGTGGGCTTGCATCATGCTTTTCCTTTTTGGCAGTGTGATGTAATGAAACATCCTGTTTGTATGCAAACGGGCCAGCTATCCTCTTCTTAAATCAGAGCTAAAAATATGCAGGTAAAAGGGCTGAAGAACCATCACTCAACTATCTAGCCTGCTTGTAAGCAGAGCTTCTAGCTGCTACATTAAACCTCTGTATCCAGTGAATTGCCCTTCACCAACTGCTTGCACGTCACTAAAACCCTTCACAAACACTTTTTTATGGTCAGATGCAGCCACTCTTACTTGAGCAGAGAAGTACCATATGCTCCAGGTAACCCCTCTGCAGCAGTTGCCAGTGGGACTACTTCTGTAAACGCTCACCAGTGTGAGCAGAGGTTACACAATCTCACCCATGGTGAATAATAATGTCAAAGAGCCATTAACGATGCGGAGTGACAAAGTGTGGAGAGATCCATCAGCTCATCCTGTGTTTAATGAAACAGAAATGAACATCATATTGCCCTTGTTTTCTGTCAGATTTTCTAGGTCTCCATGAGGCTTATTAATCTTTGGGTGTAATGGAAAATGTGTTGCTATGTTACAAACTACAGCAGCCTTTGCGCTCAGAAGATTGAAGGCATTATTAGTCTTTGTCTTATTTACATACTGTGTTTGGGTGCGTGCTACCAGAGCTGCACTTAGAGCACAGTGGAGAGTGCAGCTAGAAAATGTTTGTGGGTTTCTGAAGTGTGTTCTAATGCCTGGGGCCAGATGGCTGCATGGTAGGTCACTGCAGCCTGCAGTAACGATCAGAGATTGGAGAAACTGACAGCATACAGTCCAGAGTTTGGAAATTTTCTGTTGGGAAAAACTCTAAATAGGAGTTGCTTGATGACTTTGTTTTAGTGCACCCCAAAAATGTGTGATTCCGCATCTTTTAACTCTTGGAATTAGCTCTCAAACTTGCAATTCTGTCCAAAAATTAGTTGTTTATCTACTAGATTGCCTTGTTTACATTCTTAGTGCAGTACAGCAGAAAGAGAACCTTCAGACTCAAAAACAGAAGGTAGGAAATCCATGGATGAATGGCATTGTTATCTGATACTGAATTCAAATAGTACATCATAAACCTTCTCTATTACTTTCATTTTTTGTTAAGATAAGCTCCAGTTTTGTTTATGCTGTGGCAAAAAAAAAATATTGTGTTTACACTTCAGATCAGATTATTGTTACTCCGTCAGCGAGAAAAGAGTTGGGAAGCTGTTATTCCTACTGTTAGGTAAATAAACTGGCTCCTGTGAATTCTGGGTTGGACAACATCTAGCAGTGGGATTATTGTGCCTTATTTTCAGCACGTATGGCCCATTATGCTCACCAGGAGCTCTGTACAGACTGATTTTCACAAGGGGGGCCAAGAAGCATTGCAAAATGGTATTTCTGAAAGAAAGCATCACATCTCTCAATGCTGTTCTATATTTTAATAGCAATAAAAAGAATTTTCAAAGAATTAATAGCCCGGTGGCATTGCAATTTTTTCAACTCCTGCAACTTCAGAGCTTTGTAAGATTGAACAGAAATATTGTGTGTTTGTTAGAAGCAGTGGAAATGTTTGCCTTTGGTATATTCATTATGTAAGCAACAGTTTTTCTCTTTTTTGGCTTTTTATTTTACAGCAGACTTTGTTTATCAGCAGTTGCTACAGGTTTCATAAAGAATTAGCCATGTGGAGACAGTGCAGCAGTAGTTTTCAAATGTTTCCAGGGTTGTGTAGATTTGATTAGAGCCTCTTTAAGGCTCCCAGTGCTGCAGGCAGAAAAGGAGGCTGAGATAAAACTCTGCTTCTGCTCCAACAAAGGATGAGAACAGAGATGGGTTGGGGCTGAGATGTGGGCTGCAGAGTACTGGGCTTGCTTGCTGCTGCAGATTTGGATTTGGGATGGGAGAGGAGCAATGCTGGGACCTGCACCTAACCTCACTGCCCAAACCAGTGACCAGCAGCACACCAGGATGCCCTGCCCCGTGTACCCTCATGGAGTAGCAGGGATGTGCTTTTGAGTGCTGCACATAGGTGGCAGAAGCCAGGTGTCACTGTCCCTAGCTGGCTGCTGCCACAGGTGGTGGTGCTGACTGTTTATGCTTGGAGCCAGCCAGAATGCTGCCTCTCCTACAGGATCATAGTATTTTTTTCCTGCCTGGAGTTCTGTTGCTTTCTTTTAGCGTGCAGCACAATTGCAAGGTGATTTGCATAACGTGGACACTTTGCCAAATTTTGAAAATTGCCATGTTTGAAAAGGAATGGCTGCCATTCACAG
The DNA here is from genome assembly GCF_019238085.1 of Lagopus leucura. Classification (NCBI taxonomy): domain Eukaryota; kingdom Metazoa; phylum Chordata; class Aves; order Galliformes; family Phasianidae; genus Lagopus; species Lagopus leucura. The sequence continues at coordinate 3,421,057 of NW_024962271.1, read as the reverse complement.
TGCTACACTGATTAATCACAATTAGGGGCAACATACAAAACTTTCATTAAGCTTTCAGTGAGCAGGAAAATTGGTGCTTCCCACAGTAATGAGAGTAATTCCATTAGTGAGAATTCCCATTTAAAATGTGATACTTTTTGCCATTTTCAAAATAAGTTTCACACTTTTGAAAATGCTCCTGTAGCTGTATTCAAGTCACCTAAGAGCACACTGCTGTTAGGCGTGCATACTGACTGCATACTGTTAGGAGATGGTAATGTGCTTTTTTCTATATGTTCCCATTGTGGTTCCAGGTCAGATGATGCTGATGCAGTTCCATCACAGTGCAAAAGTATGCACACCTATCTGTGTCTTGCTGTAAGCCTTTATTAGGGCCAACTCTCAGGCTGAAAGATTGTTCATTACAATTTCATCACTGACTATTCAGCTATTCCCTACAAAACTGAACACAAAATGACAACTTAGCAGCTTGCTGCCTTGTGCCCTACCTCTCCCAGAGAAGTCCCTAAACGGCTATGCCAGAATAGGTTTTTGTAGCAACAGGGCTGCATTTTGTCCTGTTTTATCTTGTAGGGAGTTACAACTAATTGAGAAATAAAGTAAGCGAGAATGACCCTTTTGGCTGGTGATTGTGGCTTTTACCTGGGAAGTGGGCCACTGGGGTTTCAGTACCTGCTTCAGTTTAATTACTTACTGAAAGTAGAATTGTATCAAGGAGGTAAGCAAGCCTTCAACCACCCATAGCTATCAGCCAGAGATAGGCGATGCGCTCCAGTCCCCCCAGGCAGAAGGGAATTAAACCAGGTTACTCCCACATCATGAGCAGAGGAAGGCACCTCTGACAGAACTATGAACTTAACTTTTTCTTTTTGCTGTTTTTCTATACAACAGCTTAAACCAGAATGTGAATTTTGAAGTATTTTTTCTCTGACAAATTAAATGTTGGGAAAAAAATATTATTGAAAAAAAAAGAAAAAAAGTGGAAGGTTTTAAAAAAGTTGTTCAATGAGAACCAGTGTTATATTTGATTTTCTTTCAGCAGCCAAAAGAATTGTGGTGTGCTTCTAATCTTGCCTATGAATTTAGGCATAGATAGTTTGTACTACATAATTTATGTTCTGTGTAGCACTAGCAAATCACATTACTTAAAAGGCAAATGTATAAATATGCACACATGCATACTATATGTTTATAATAGTATATGCTATACTTTATTATCGGTATAAAATATATTGAAGTCTTGTTACAATAAATTCTTAAAAATTGCTAACAGATTTCTGTTGAACTGTACCCAGATGCAGCAACCTCCTGACAGTTTCCCATTTCTTCATCATTGTCTTTATCCAGCTTATGGTTGGAAACCTGGTTTTCTCCCTTCTCTTCAAAACAACAACAACAACAACAAATCATTACCATAATTTGTTTGGAATAATTTAAGTTATCTATATGTGATATATTCCAGCACTCATAAAATAAGATTTCTAGGTAAACACTGATAGAAATGTTTTTAACCATGTAAAAAATCAACTTTCATAAGATTATGTCTTTTTTACTTCTCTGTATATACAAAGATTATATTAAAAGAGAGATTAAATTTTACATTTTACTCTGCAGTGTAAAATGCAAACAGAAAATTATTTTTCATTTTTGAGTGCAAGCAGTGGATTATCATTTATTTATGAGACTTTTTTAATCTAGAATATATGGAAATCTTTTCTTGAAGCACAGTGTAATATTGAATTGGGAATGTTGTCTGACAGTTTTCTTCTTACAGTTGCATAGAATGATTCATTCTACCGTATGAATTTTTTAAAGAGGCTTCAATATACTCTGCGTTTGAAAGGGGGGGAGTAATCAGAGTAATCTTGAAGAATCTTATAAATGCACCTCCTCTATTTCCTTGCTCTTCAAACAAACTTCTGCAGAAAAGCCCAGGCTACAGCAAGTCTTATGTCAAGGGACACGTCCAGGTATTGTTTAATTGTCCCAGTTCTTATCCACATGCAGGAGGTTGTTGCTGTGGCCAAAGCACACACCGAATCTCTCATCCCTGTTGTGCTTTTCATTCTCCTAAGGGTTGTGTTCAAACATGATCAGTATAGAAAGCTGGATTTTAATCAGAGCTCTGCCCTGTCAGTCTGTTTGTAAATGGGTCTGAGCTGGAAGGGTTTACTACGATTTGAGAATGTATGGTCCAAGCTAAGTTAAAAAACTGTTTCACCCCCCAAAATATTTACATCCCTCAGGATCCCACTGTCTGTGATCAGGGCTAGCTTCTGTGTTTTTCAGAGGAAGTTATCTTAATAGCTACTGAATGCCTCCAGTGTTTCAAGTAGGTAATAATCTGAAGGAGCCATAACCAGTGCTGTTAAATACTTTGTCCAACTGTCATTGCAGATGTGTGATTGATTAGAAACTTATCTTAGAAGCTGTAGTTTGCATTGGAGATCGGAGGTCAGCTGGTTGCATTTGTTTTCCTGAAAGCCCCAGTGAAAAACAGGCTCTGTGAGATATGAGCAAGTAGTGAAAGCGAAAGACAGAACAAAGGATGCAAAAAAAATTGTCCTTATTACAAATAGAATTAGCTGTGATAGTATGTCTTATAATTCAACAGTTTTGGTATTCATAAATTGTAGGACGGAAAAGGTAATGTAATGCTAACCTATTCACTTAGGTTGATATGAATTTTACATTACAATGCATACAGTTGTTATATATTAAGAGTCCTTAGAGAGAATTGAAGCCAATTAAGGAGAAATAAAGACCCGTATGTCTTTATGTATGTATACCTTCATCTAAACACAGCTTATAAACAATAAAAATCTGAGGCATTTATACAGCAATTGCTTTTTCCTTCTTCAACAATTACCTGTACACGAGTGATTATAATCTGGGTGTCTTAAGGAGAAAATAACTTATCTTTGTGTTCTGTGACAGAGCAGTTTTCTCCAAGGGTGTTTAGTGCCCAATAGATTGGTTGCCAGGTAGTTTTGTGTTAATTTTGAACGGACATTCTGCTTTTGTCTTCTGCTTTTTATTATATTCCGTTTTCCTAAATTTGGAAATCAGTTCTGCCAGTCTCTGTTCCTCAGTAGTATTTTGTATTTCTCCCATCAGGGCACCTAGAAGTTGTATTTGGGACCGGATACTCAATCCATGAGAATATACAGAACTTCCAACTGTAGGGAAAATGGCAACATTCCTGATATGAGGAATGAAAGCTTTTCTACGTTGAATCAAACCTTTCCAGGGAAGCCAATTTTCATGTAGGTTTAATATAAGCCAATTTCTTCTCTCCAGCCATACCCAGTACCGTACGCTTCAAAAAAAGGTAACGTAACGTAATCTGCATCCTTGTTATTGTATCTTCTAGAGTGTAACTGCAGCTGTAAAGTTAGAGATAAAGCCAAATATGAGGATTGGATCTGTTGACTTAAGCCACGTTCGATAAGCATGGTGACCTTACTGGAAGGAGACACGGTGTCTCTTGAGGTTTCCCTGTGCTGTCAGATCCTTCCCATTTCTGCAGCCCGCTCTGGGTCACTGCAGGGATGCGGTGCTGCTTTTGCAGAGCCAACCTGGCAGCCACCTGGCACTGCAGGCAGCATCTGCTGGCTCCAAACCAGCCTGGAGTTGTGATGCATGCAGCAAGGTGTGGGGGTGCTGGCCATCCATCTCCCTTTCCTTCACACCGATGCTGTGGCATTACAGCTGATGGAGGGGATCTTGTAGAGCTTTGTAAGAAGTGAGGGGATGAAGGCTTTGTAGTGTCCGTGTGTAGGTTATATCAGGCTGGCTTTCAGTTTTTATCTCAAAAAACTCACCAAATAAGAACAAAAGCTGCTTTTCGACAGCTGTGCCGTGACCTCATCAGGACCTTGTTTTAGTATCATGGGAGATAACAAGATCCGGAGTTTGGATTGTAGGACAGAATAATTCTGCAAAAATCAACCTTTCTTAGGATGCTTTAGGAAGCATTTAGTAGTACAAGTCACAGTATGTTAAACAAAGGTAATTATCTAAGTCCGTTTAATGCTCGAGTTGGGCATTTAATATAAACACATTTTGGTACATTTGGCATTCTGGTCATAGTAAGAAAGAGCTATTTGTAAAAAGTTACATATGGTCATCTGAACTAATTGCTAAAATGACACTACATTAATTGGATAATTAAAGATTGTGAACATGTGGCTATTGTATTCAGTGGGCACTTAGCCAGCAATTTCTGTGGTTGGGAAAATGTCTGTTAACAATTCACAATTCATCTGCTGAATCCTTTTTCGTAGGAGTAAATAAGCAATGGAGGTCTGAAATTTGGATTAAATAAACTTGTAACTGGTATTTTAAATTGAGTTTTAAAGCACATTTATGATTTCCATTGCGTTTGTTTTAACACTTCTGAACGATGGCAGCTTTGATTTTTTTAGCATCCATCTCACAAATTAATAGTATTGATTTTTGTTTTAGATTTATTGTTAGCATTTTGGAAAGCATTCTGTAATTGTAGATGCTTTGTAACATGAGACATGAGTTTATTTTGAAGAAGACGAGTGTTGGCACACAGTTTGAGTAAGTTTCTAAAAGCAGTAAATCATCTACATGCTTTACCTTTACCTATCAAGTTTATTTGTCAGGAGAATTATGTCTCTTGAGTGGGGGAGTCTGTTTCAATGGGTGGCAGACTGTCTAATTTTACAAATCCCTCTCCCACGTATTCACTTTTTGTGTGTACGTATGTAGTTTTGGTTGTGATGGTTCTTGTTCATAATTTAAAAGTAAAATCTCGGGTCTCACATGACCTTTAAGTGACTGACCCCTAAATCTAATCACTCCAGACTCCTTTGAAAATTGACAAATACGTCAAATTTACCTTTGAGTATGAAAACATTTTTAAAATCTTTCAATTGCTAAACGCAATAATAATGCTTAAGTTAAGAGTTATCATTCCAGTCTGACTGGGACAAACAGCTCCCTTGAAAGGCGTACTGTGAGCTTATAGCAATCCCTTCTTCACATCAGATCTCGTATTCTGAATTATCAATTTTATAAGAGATAAAAATTCAGTTTTACATTCTGGATGAGCAACCTATCGATTGATTTAGTCTGTGCGAAATGGTCACAAATGGTCAATACATGGTCAAAAAGGTGTCAGAGGCATATTAAAAAATAGATCTATAATTTTTATTTGGATCCTAGTTGACTTACATGTGCTTGCTTTTTTTTTTTCTCTTCTTTTTTTTTCATAGTCACTTTTAACAATTATGTTACTGATAAAAGACACAAAGTGATGGAGGAGAAAGGAATACAAAAATCTTTCTTATCCAGACAACTAATTCTATTTACACTTTGTCTGTACCTGCCGGTTTTAACCAGAAAAATGCATCGTATTTCAAAATTTGCATTAGGTTTGTGTGAAAATCATTAATGGAAGTTATGGATGCCTCTGTTAATACTTTCTCTGGATAAGAACTTTTACTTTATTTAACAGAACTTCTACAGCAACATGTGTTGTACACTTTCTTGTGTATCCCTAGCAATGTGAGAGTGTTGTGTTTGTGTGATAACCATTGCCATAGGATTTACAATTCAACCATGTAATTCTCTGTTATATTGCCACAGTGGTGTGAAGAAAGCTAATGTAGATAAACTTGTGAAGACAAAAGTGTAGTAGATGTTCTGAATTACATAAAAAATGTACCTTGCAACCAGAAAGAACAAGGGAATTCCATCCAAGCTTCATTGTACCTTGTATTTGGAATGAGAAACTATGTTGAATCATTCATCCAAGGAATTGGTGTTGCTTTAGAGATTGATAGATAGGATGTGGAGCACATTTTACTATTTGTTACGAAAACTCTTAAGACATTAAAAAAAAAACCCCAACCTTCTGTCATTTTTATGGGCATATATGAATAACTGATAAGAGACACATTCTCACATTCTCAAAAAATGTGAGAGTTACTGAGACATTTAAGGTTTTTTTTCGAAATGGAAAAGCCCATTGGGTTGGCAAACAGTAGCAGTAACTAGTTCTTCTAAAGAGCACAGAACACCAACTTTGAACAACCTGAACAAGATGTGCTGTGGCCTCATCTTTTCTAATAAGGGAACAAAGACCAGTTATGCTCTTGAGTAAAGCTGTTAGAGGATTTTGAGGTTTTTCATTCATCACCATTCTGAATAGCAGTCTGCTCATTGGCATCTTTCAGAGTGCGAGGGTAAAGGAAGTGAGGACTGAATCAAGGAGGTCTGTAGAAATGTGGAAGGCAGATGGGAGCTGGTATGTGGTTTTGTTTTTTGGTTCTGTCATCTCTTCAGTTACAGCGCTGAATGTGGTCTGAAATTTGTCTTGTGCTGGTGAAGCTCCATCTCTAGGCAGTGTGTGCAGCACAAAGGCTTATTGCACACAACAGTCTTGTGTGACACATATTTTGTAAGTCTATGTGTATCAAATACTTTTTTTGCCTCTGCTTGAATGCAGTTCAGCAACTGACCCAGCAAGGGGAGCTGTAGATTAGTGTGGACAGTTTTGTGGTTTCATAAACCAGAAATTCTCAAAAGCATTTTCTTGAGGGTCTCTGTCACTGAATTTCTGAATTTTCACAACAATTTCAAGGGAGGGTTCCATAGAATACGTGAATGCAGATTACACGAATGAGCTGTTTATTCTCTGCAAAACCAGCTCCTCAAAATAATTAAAACATTTATAATGCCATGCTAGTTTTGTCTAATATTAAAAGAACATCAATATCTCTGTGTGTGATATCAGTTCATCTGGTCCTGGATAATCTGGTACAGGAGTCAATGAACTTAATGCAATATTGGTAATCCAAAAGGGTTTGAGTTAAGTGCTTTTGACATGCAGAATCAAGAGTCAAGGGCAAAGCAGACTTTAAATATTCCTTCAGCACAGTCTAGTAGGGATGTAATTGAATACCTCAGGTAAAGCATCTTATCAGAAGTAAAGCTGGTTAGTGTCTCATCACCAAACAGGGAGGTGCAGCACATCTTCTCTGCACAAGTGCTCTTTTGACATTGTAGAAAGTCCTTTCAGGTTCACAATGGAAATTCTGTCAGGGATGCATTTGCACAATGTAGGATAAATTCTACATGTCTGAGTTGCTTCGTGGTGTGGTTATCATTTTAGCATTCTGCTAGTTAATGACAAAGCAGTTAAGGGATTGTGAAAAGTTGCACAAGAAGGAGCCAGGAAAGGAATAAATATTGCATGTTTATGTTGTTAATGTGATATAAATCGCATGGTAAAATACAGAAATGCTTCCATTCAGACTAGAATTATAGATTGTATGTTCCTTTAAGAGGTATGCAAAGATAATTTAGTAAAAAGACATGTATCAGGAGACCCAATGGCCAGAAGTTTGCTATCACAATCTGTTTCTGGGGTTGAAAAGAGCTGTGCAGAAGATGAAGTCTGAGCATAAACGGTGTGTTCAAATCTCTGTGGAGCAGACGGTTTTATGATTGATTTTGCTAAGTCTTAAAGTTGCATCTTGAGTATTTTGATATTTGATATTTTAATAAACAGCAGCTCCTGTAGGCATGCAGTTACAGTTGATTCTCACTGCGAGTGAAGGTCCTCTCACTTGTGAATGTGGATATTATTTTGAACAGGGAGCAGGCCCAGGGACACTATTCAAATAGTAGGGATTCAGAAGATATATGGAGACTATATTCTAAGCTCTAGTATTTACTTGTATTGTTAAGCATACTGGCAGATGAAGGCATTATCATATGGTCCTTTTAATTTACATTTTTTTCTTAATGGTCATCCTTAAGCAATCCTCTTGACAATCCTGCATGCATCTTGTTAAAGCAGACTTTACTGACACAGTAGGTAATTTTTTTCATCCACAGAATACTTAATTGCTGTTTAGGAGATTGGAAATAATAAAAAAATAAAAATCAACATTTTACTATTTTGATATGATGAAATGAGACCGTAAGTATTCATTATATTGATCTAAGTCTGTCTGTATGTTCTGTTAAGAGCTGACCTGGATTAGCAGGAGCAGTGTTGGAAGTTCAGACATAGTGCTGGACTAGGAACCATCTTGGTTTTGTTGTGGATATTCATAGGAAAGGTAATGGTGTTCCATAGCATGCTGTTAGTTGTTTTACTGTGCTGTTGGAATAGTGCCAGTGAAGAAGTCTGATTATCTCTGCTATGTAATTAAAAGAAAATGTGAGCTTATGTGGCCAAATGGTGACTGGTAGGAGAGCTGTGTTGGAGTATTTATTGCAAAAGAATTGTGGTAACTTGAAATAGAGATTTTGTTTCTCAATGATTTGATTTGTATCCACTTCATACCAACTCTTCCTTCATTGTTTTAAAAGGAAAGAAGATCTGACTATAAAGGCATAACTCTAGAGCTGAAAACCTCATAAAGTAACTCATATTCTCCCTTTGTCTCTCCCTAGACCCCCAGTGACCACAGGGACATTCTGCCACTTAGAAGCCTTTTAATAACATCTCCATCATTTACACTCTCCTTACCATGAGCTCATTGTCCCCCTCCTCCACTACCACAGTTTACCCACGGACTGAAGATGTGTTTCTAAAATTAAGATTTCTTTATTTTGATCTTTTTTTTTTTTAGTTTCAATTATTATTTCTGCTAAGTTTTTATCTCCTTCAGTACTTTTCTCCTTTAATATTGTGTGCTAAATGTTTAAATGATTTATTTTTCAGGAGCACAAAATAAAAGAAGAAAAGTTTCTCATAGCAAAAACTATATTTCACAGTAGTGTAGTATAGTGTATATACAAAGCAGTTAAGAAATAATGTCCTAAGCATCTAATATTCACAACAAATGCAACAGATGGCTTTTAGAAGTAAGTATGCTCAACTTTGTCACCAGCCTGAATCATGAGGATGGTGATGAATGATGAAGCATTTATTACACAGCTCGACCATGCTGCATCACTTGCAGCAGTGTTTGGCAAGATGGAAAAAATACAACTCTCAAATGAACAAATCTCAGGCCAGTAATATTCAGGAATTTTCCTTTCCATTCGTAATTGATTCTAAACTTACGTGACTCTTTCAAAATAGCTGTCTTATTGATTGAAAGGAAGCCATAAAATGTCATTGTAAGAGCCATTCATTTTTTCCTCTGATTACTGTAAACAGATACTGATCAGGCAAAATACTGTTTTTTTTTCTTTTCATATATTTGCGCTTTGTACCTGGTATGCATGAAAAACAGCATGAGAAAAATGTCACAGGTAGAGAAAGGTGTTTATCATGTATGATATCTTGTGTTCATACGGCTTAAGATTGAAGTTTTTATATCCATACAAAACGCAGGGCATTTGATCTGTACCATGCTACAAAACTTCTGCCAAAGCCCTTTTCATTCTAAAATATAGGAACCCACTTCTCTCAGAATCCACTCAGACCATTCATTTTCTGTATTTTATGTGCATTTACATGCATTTTCTTATAATAAGGTACAGTTCCTGTCTGTGAATGTCAAAAATAGGAACCAGGCTTGTGGGTGTGAGTGGTACATATGCACTGTTAATAAAAATGTACCTGAATAAGTGCCAAAGAAGCATTTTATACTTATTTGATTGTGAAGGGCTCGTTCTACAGCCATCCATTTTCAACATTTGAACCGTAGGGCACTTGGAGAGAGTTTCTTTGGTACGGCTCTGAATGATGGATGCTCAGAATTAAAAAGCCTAAAGAAGTTGGTGCTCTATATCACTACAGGAGTGAAACCAGTAAATTTAAAAGATACCATAAGAAAGCTTGTATTTGTTGGCAAACTGCTGCTCTAAATCATCAGTGTGATTTGTGTGGAGGTGTACATGAAAATTCCCAGAGTTCGTATTGAGGAATTATTAAAAGAGCCGTTTTTCAGTAAACCATCCAATACAGTTGTACACATTCTTGGCAAACTGCAAAGATGCTTGAATTCCTTTGGTTATGTTTGGAAAGCATTCAGAAAGAAGTGGTATGCTGCCCTGCACTAAGCCAAATAAGAAATGGTTTCCTGGAAGTGGCAACAGTTGTTGTTTTAATGTGCATTTCTAATGTCCATTGTTGTGAGGCAAGGCTTGACTGGAGGAGTGCTGAACAGTAAAGGTGCCCTTCTGAACCTAAGCTCTGAATATTAACTTGGGCCATGGTCCAAAGCAAATTACGAGATCTAATATCAATGCCAGTGAAGTGGCAGCATTTTTGTTGCTGTGATTTCAGGAGTTAGGTAGGTAGTGCTGTCTTTCAGAGAGTGAGCTCTTTGCCACTTCACCCATTTCTCTTTTCTTTCTGTGATTGCATAAATGGTATAATAATAATGAAAGCCCAAAGTAGTATCCAGCTTGGGTAAAAACTATGAAACCCTGAGGACTGAAGGAAAGTTGTGAAATATCCAGAAAAACTGTAAAGGCAACGATGATGGAGTGAAAATGTGAAGGTAGACTGGAAAGAGACAGTTGTCTCAATAGTTTTATGTGAAACTTAGAAAACCAAGACTTTGATTGTGGCTTCTAAATGTGCTGTTACGTTCTTCGTACATTTCCAGCACTAAGGATTATTTTTGGGGAAAGAGAATTGGAATACAAAAAGCAGCTATCTTATGCAGCATCCATTCTATAAGTTGACTTGGTGTGAAGAACAGATTCCAATCTCTTGTTTTAAACCTGCTGTTTTCGCTCCTTCCACTTTAATTCCAGAAGTAGCTAGTAGGCTGTCCTGCTATCTGGCAACTGGTTCCTGCTGCAGTCAGTAACTGGAATTGCATTTTATGAAGGATGCTCTTAGCAGAATCAGCTCAAGAAGCCAAACTAAAGAAGAAAAAAAAAAAAAAAAAAAAAAAAGGAAAATATAAAACAAAAGCAAGTAGTAGAGAACTGCTAGTGCTAAGTATTGATTCCCTTGATTGTGAGCATACAGGAACGCTAACATTCAGTGTACTTAATTGTGATTTTATTGACTATCATTTCTACCTTGTTTATACTGCCAAGGTCTGTTGGTTGCTGTGACTGATGGTTTTCACTCATTCAAAGTCTTGCAGCTCTGACCATCTAGCCTTTTGTTCTCTCTATTTTTAGTTCGTGCAACCACCTTGCCCCTCCAGGTTTTGTGTGCACCATGGCCACCATGAATGTGGAGAATAACAGCCTAGCAGTGATGCTGTACACTCTAGAGGTGGATATGTTTGAAAAAAAAGTTGATCTTAATTCCTGGACAAATTCAACAAGTCACTTGCTGAATTCCCATCTTAAACACAGAGATAAATAGCCAGGAAACATTACAGAAACAGGTCCGGACACTGTAATTCACTCCCATGGTGAGAGAAGACAGGAAAGATGCCTGCTTTCTTCCTTATACATGAGAAGAACAATATATTATGCTAAAAAATCCTTTTCTTACATCTTCTACCACCCACATATCCTGCAGTAGAGAAACCAGAAACCCCGTCATACATTATTCCTTTTTTCCTCTTTTAACCTAGTTGTGTTGTAGGGAAAAACACTACAAAAACAAACAAAAGAGTCGTGAGTTATTTACTTTTAAATAGCACAAACATTGTAAGTCAAATATGCTTAAGTTTCTCCTCTGGTGATTTTAATTTTCACATTTTTCTGGTGTTCTATATGGCAATAAGTCATTAAGAGTTTTATGGTTATGATTACATTAGGCTTACAGACTATTTTTACTAGCTTTTTTTTTCTTTTTTTTTTTCTTATGTTTGCTACATAAACCTAATTTTATGTTACTGCAATGATGTTTCTTGGTGTGTTCAAATAATCGATAAGAGTACAAGGGCTGTTCCATTGGGATCACACTATATGAGTTTATAATATACAATATAAGCTTTGATGTATACATAGAGTGTTTGCTGTTTTCCCCCCTCTTCTTAAATATAGAAATTTCCAGTTATGTTTATTCCCCTCGTCAGCATACTTTATCATATCAAAGCCTTTACAGACAGTGTAGAAGTACTGAGTTATGTTTGGGTCATGTTTTGCAGTGTGCCCTTTAATACTGTAGCTTTAGAAATGCAATTTTCAGCCTCTGCTTATTAGAATATGATAAAGTATTCCTGGTCTATGTCCAGCTCCACTAATCTCCAGACTACACTTCATGAATTAGGCATGAAGATTTTAGTCAATGTGCTTTCAAAGACCAATGTTTAGGGAATCATGGATTTTCTACAAGCTAAGGGAGAAATCTATAATAGGAAGAACTGATTTTCAAACATCATATTCTGTAGAAGAAATGGCCAGTTCTGGCTTGGAAACAGAAAACATTTTCTTTTAGAATACTCAAGTACTGGTTAAAAATGTACTGTGGGTTTTAACTTATAAAAGGAGTAGCTTCTTAAAATGCTTTGTAAGTACTGTAAGGTGTATAGGGCCTCATACATTTTAGATACCACGTAGGCACCTCCTGAAGTGTGGGTTAAAAAACAAGTCACGCTAAAGTTGAATCAGTTTTAGCAGTTTTAACCTACTTGCTGATGGATGTTCATCTGCTTTACCTGTGTACCTCTCACATGTGGTAAATTCTGCTGTTGTGAGGTCTGACAGGAAGAGAGGGGTGCTGTCAGCTGGAACATGGAAATAAGAGTTGAAATTCTCTCCAGCTGCTTTCGCTTTCACTGAAGGTTAAGTCCAAGTAAAGCAAAGTGTAACAAAAAATCCACAAAATTAACATTCATAATGCCATCCAGTCTGACCCATGGGTGTCCGCTTGTGACCTTAAGTATCTTTTGTTTCTCAGTAAGAGTCATCATCTTGATTTTTTTGTGGAACAAAGACTTGAAGATGGTTCATGAGCTATTCATCTTGAGGATGACCTGTAAGCAATCACTCAGACTTGAAAGACCTATAAACAGTATTCACCATACTGGGAAATGTCACCTGTTGGCGTGCAACATAGCCTGATTCTAATATTGATTTCTTATTTCAAGAGAAAGGGAAGCAGTATTAGTTTCATAACTTTTCTGTGCAAGGCTCGTGCAGCTGCGCAAGGCAAAGTTTGCAGTGTTTGCACAGATCTCTCCTACAGTGTAATGTGTAACCATTACCTTAGGAACAGCAGTAGAATAGATTAAAACAGTGGCTTTTATGTTGTTCTTTTCCAAAATCTTCAGTGAATTCTCTCTCTTAAGAATTGTTTTTAGCCATGCATTATGCACTTGAGGACCATACTAGGAAACATAGAAATACACGTTTCAGATTTGCAAGCTATTATTGATTGCATTGGTAATTCTTCTGATCAGAGTAACAGACAGCATCACAATGGAGCTTTGTGCTCTTGTTCAGCACAATAACAGATTCCCTAGAAGGGAAATAAGACAGACAAGAGTAGATTATGCCAAATGTTGAACACCAGCTCCCATCCTTCCATATTGCCTATAAAGCCAAAGAGAACAATAAACAAGAGAATACGTGAAAAAAGGCTGCTGGTAGAATGACTTATATTGCATCTCATCCTCTTGTTGTGATGTTCTTCATGCTGTAGTTGGAAATAAGTCCAAAGGTTGTAGTGCAGGCCCTTCCTTGACATCTGTGTAACTGGGAAGCAGGGAAAAGCAGAGAGGTAAATAGAAATCCTCAACTAATTACACAGATTTCATCATACAAAAGTGTGTTATGCATATAGTTTAATATAGAGCATGTGGATGTATTAATACGCTAATAAGAGTAGGATGAAAAAGATTGTGGTTAATAATTGCAAATAAGAATAACGATCATCAGCAGTTCTTTGGAAAGCACACAGGATTGAGGCAGCTATATACTAATGGTTTCATTAATGGACTGTTTAAATGCGTTTTTTGTTTTTTGTTTTTTTTTTTGTGTGGAAAAGTAGAGAAAGGTGAGATTAATACTGCATTTCACTATGGAGATCTCAGCCCTTGGGTATACCACTGTGTTCAAAATGTCATGCTGTGTTTTGCCATGTTATCCACTTGCTTTATTAGGAAAAAAAGATGACAACAAAATAAACGTTTCATGTTTCACTTTGCAATATAAATTTGCAGCATAAACCAAGTATTGAGAAGGACATGGGGGAGATATGTGGCCTTTTAGGAAATGTACAGCTGGGAAATTTAGAATTTTAGTTTTACAGTGTATCATGAAAGTTCTATTGTGCAAAACTTACTATTAACTTAATAGGTACAATGAAAAACTCATCTGCTAGATTTCTTTTTTTTTTTAATGGGACTTGCAGTCTTCCTTGAAATATAGCAATAACAAATATACCTAAATTATTGGATTTTATTAGGTAAATGGTTTAGGTCTTTGGAGAAGCAAATAGTTATCTCAAGATTTTAAAAGTAAATTCAAGCAGCCCAGGAAGTTAAGTCAGTGCTCTGCTCAGATACTTTTGAAAATTCCAGTGGGACCGCAGCTTCCCTTTGAAGTTTCTAAATAGCTTTGAAAATACAGTCAGTGGTGCCTGAAGCCTAAGTGTGGTAGGAGCCCAATTCCTAGTTTAAAAATTAAGTTCCTGAATCTCACCAAATTTCAGTGGTATTTATACTTCTGGTGTATGAATAATTTTGAAAAATGAGATATGTGCTTCTAAGTCACACATTTTTCAAACAGCAACTTCTTTGCCTGGGCTTGCATTTGCTCTGAGGGGAGCAACAGGGAGGGAGAACAGGGACTCCTTGTTCTAGATTTCCAAAATTGAAATATCATTTATGAAGCTAAATTGTGCATATAATTTACTTGCCTAATGTTGGAACCTGCTCCATTCTATTGCATATGTGGAGTAAATATTTTTGCATGAGATTGTGTTGGCAGGAGTTTTCTGTTAAATATTATGCTAGGTGTGCTAAGGTTTCACATTTTTAGTATTTGTTCTTAAATGATTACCTAAAGGAGCTCTGTGTTACATTTTTAGTCCTTCAAAGATCATTGTTTCTTATCCAGTTTTGAATCTTTCGGGAGCACACCGTTGATGCTGTTAGTAAAACTGCCTTCTTCAATGGGTTACAGAGATTAGAATCACAAATTACTGTATTTCTTTCTCCATATATTACAGGAACTATCTGTGCTATATGGTTGGAAGGTGTTGACTTGTAATGTCTTTTTTCCTGAGTTTGTGGGCAATAATGGAATGAAGAGCATTTTATGTTTTTGTTGTTTTGTTTTTTTTTAATTTGGACACATTTTTATAACTATTGTTAGAACTCCTGCTGATGATTAATAAACTTCAATTTCTAGGACAGGGTCTTAAAGGGTGCTCATCAAGAAATCTTCATGGAAGGTCAAATAATAAATTGCTTTATAGTATTTATACCAAATACTTAATGTGACTAGAATGGGATAGTTATTTTAATAATTCTGGAAGTGTACAGAGGCAGAACTGTAATCCTGCTAAAGGGGAGCGGGAGCTGGTCACCACTAGGCCATCAGCTCCATGTATTTGGAGATGGCAAACCAGTCCCAACGCTTTCATCAATTCAGATTTTCAGTAGTTGAGCATCCCATCCTTGTCTTCAAAGGAAGGCTTTCAGAATATCTGTAGATCATGTTAGCTGTTTTTATCACTAAGACAAAAACAATTCTTAAATTTATACGTCATCATAGTGATCATACACATTTTTTTATTTCTTGGCTTGCTTTCCGTTTGCTCCTATCAGTTGTTACAAAAGCTTTATTATTTTCCTCCATCTTCTTTGTCACAATTCTCTGGATAAGCTTGAGATTCTTATATTCCAGCGTTGTTCTCAGGATTATACCCCAAACAGCACATCTTATTCTAGTTCCAGAACCGATGCAAAATTACTTTTTTGCAACAGCATTTTGGTGCTTTTATGATGTAGATTAATTGTTTTCTTTGGAGTGAAAATACGAAGTGACCATCAGAAAACAACCAAGTACAATTTAGTGGGAGAAGAAGCTGAAGCAAGCAAATTTATGGCAGAGGAGAGACAGAAACTGGATTGGCAGCTCTGTTTTCCCCTTATGGCAATTATTCAAATTATTTTTAGAATGCATCTTAGGTACAGGATATATTCTTAAACTTACCTTTTAATGCTCAGATGTGTGATAATGTTGTGATCTGCTGCCCAGAAAACTTTTTGGGAAGTTAAGCCCTCACTGACAGGTGCGTATGAAGCTTGGCTCCAAAATATTCACTAAATTTATGACTGTTTGCCAGGTTAATAACCTCCTGGTTGCCTGTAAGATCCTTTATAATGTGAAAATTATGATCCAGTTAATATTACTTTATGAGTACACAGGGATAAATAAAAACTGCCATTTTTCTATATTAAATTTAATCTAAATACAGTAGTTTTCTAATCTTATTTGCACGATACTGAATTTTACCTCTTTATCTTGGATGAATGCAACTGAATCTCAATTATTTTGAATCCCCTCACCAAAAACTCTGCTTTGCTTATGGTTTTGTTTATTTTACAAATGCATCCTAAATGAGCAGAGCTTATTAGTTCTTAAAAGACATGCATACCAGCATACATACACACACGTGTTTCTACACAGGCAACGTGCTGGGAGCTAACACACCTCAGTTGGGCAGAAATTGAAAACAGTATAAAAAGTCAGCTTTTTTGAGACCACTGTATTATATATATCTCCTTTTAATTAATTAATTCTTATTATTTTTATATTTTCTGTTTTTAGAGGTATTGAGCTTATTTGTGCCAAAGCAGTCATGTCAGCTTTTTTTTTTTTGTCCTGTCTGTCCCTCAGCCAGACTTCACTCTCCCCCATTACCACAAGAAAACTTCCTTCTTTTTTAGAGCAGATATATTTTGTCATCAATCCTGTCTGATTCAGTCCTACACAAGTTTGATCAAGCCACATATCCTCTCACGAGGATCAATTTTAACCATGAAGTATGGATTGAAATACCTGTGTGTGTCAATTTGACAAAGAGAACAGAGGATATATCTTTACTAGAACTGTATTGCACTTGACAGATTCCTCCCCCCCAGCCTGCAAGTATTGACAGTACCAGGGGATCATGCATTGCTTTAACTGTAGCCTGTCTTCCATAGCATTACTTGTGGCCACGAGTGTCAACTTGTGCCATGATCTTTTTGTTTCTTAGTTGGAAAATGCACATTTTAAGAGGCATTAGAGAGAGCTGCAGGCAAGCTAAGCTAACATACTGGCAAGCAAGAGCGTTTGCTAGGAAGAAATACACCTCTGCAACTGAAGAGCTCATTCTCTTTCTATGCCCCATCATGCTGCTGCAGAAGCCTGTGAGTGCATTGGAGAACAGCACTGGAAACAGCCTGCATGGTGCATGGACTTTTGCTCTGGAGAGGTCTCCGCAGGGTACTGGCAGAGCTCTCACAGGTCAGAGCTTCTGCATGCCACTCTAAGGCTGTCACTGTCATCTTTGTTAGACAAAGTCCCGCACCATCCATCTCTGCTATGACATGAGGAACTGGTTGTTTTTATTTATTTACTTTTCTATTTGTCCGTTTCGCAATTTACAATTACAAAAGAAAAAACAAGAGAGAACATAAGAGCCAAATTTGGAGACTGGGAGCCCATAGCTAGAAATAAAACCGGGCAAAATAATTTAATCTGTCTATTAAGTGGGGACCCTTTTGTATATAGATTTCCATTAGAGTCACACTTCAGGTAGCAGACAAAAGGGGGGGGAATGGTGGAAGCAGCTATTTGTTCAGTGTGAGAGCATGAGGAGGAGCCCTGACAGGATTCCTGGCAAGTCTGGTTCTGTGATAGTCCGCTGTGGTTTTGGTCTGAGGGTTGTGTTTTCTTCCTCGATATGTATAATTAGAATTGCAAAAAGGACTGTTTAATTTGTCTAAGTACCCATCCCAAAATCTTACGCTATTATTAAAGTTATTATTACTTGAAAGAAAGTTGGTCTAATCACAGTATATTGCTTTATAAGACCAGTTTTATCTGTAAATCTGTTTTCAGCAACACAATATCCAGTCAAATTTATTAAGGCTTTATTCTGTAAATTAAATCCTTTTTCTGTTAAGAGCTTTCTAATAAACACTGCATGACCTGCACTGACAACAGCTTAGTAAAACATAGGCTATGTTTATCTCAAAGCTCAGATGGAAAAGGTCCAAAGATACTCACACAAGCATATTTTATCTTTCAGAGGCAAAATGTTCACTTGGTACGCTCAAAAACTTTGAGTTTCCATGTAGTTCATTTGTGTCTAAACCCTTAAATTATGAATACAAATTTCAGCTTTTCAATGCACCAGCAGAGACAAATAGAATAATACATCTTTTTGTATAAACTTCTAAAAAGCTGAATTATCCACTGCTAAAAAGCAGTGGAATTCAAATCCTTATATCACAATAAGAGATAGGACGTATGGCGTTAAATCTATATTTCAATTGTGGTATTTTTACCAAAATTGCATTGAGTCATGTGCCTTTTCACTCTTGACCATGCGTGGTAACCACAGAGCTGTGAAAGTCTGGCTGTGTGACTGAGAGCATGTAGGTGGCATGGTTAGCCAATGACTCCTAGCAATTGTACAATTTCTCTTGACAGGCAAGAATGATCTGTAATATTTTCAGACCAGAAATAAGTGGTATTCAATTTGTAGTATCAAGATATGCAAGTATAATATCAAGTATAACAGAGGCAAGTGAAACAAGATTGTGGAAGTTTCCTAAATCACGTATTTGTTGTACATAGTGATGGAACTAAACAAACAAAATCATCCTAACTACTGATGAGCAAAGAGATATTTTCCAGTGTTTCCACCTCACTCCTTTTTCTTTTTAAATGCAGGATGCTATTGTTGTAGTTCAGAAAGCCCCAGGCAGCTTAGAAATCAGGCAAAAAATCAATAGTCCACTTGTTGAAGATAAGTGAATTAGCTTGTGTTGAATGTAACCGAGTACCTGAACACTTCAATGAGCAGCCTTTGTTTTGTGAGAAAGGAGATTTGTAAGGTTTCTCCTCTGTGATGATGCGCATCTCAGATTAATCAAGTGGAGTGGGAGGGACTTGACTACTTGCATTGGGAAATAATTCTCTTTCCTTCTTGTTGCTAACTGTAGCTCATTGCACTGAGCAGATTTCCATTCATTTCTAAAGCTGATGATGGATGTCATAGAATTTTAGTGAACAATAGTGAAGGGGAGAAAAATAAGTAATATCATATGGTAATTTGCCATGAGGCAAATTCAGAATTTCTTTCCCTCTGTACATGGGCCTGGGACCTGTTGCCTTTTGCAGATATTATGACTCTGGAAAGCTTACCTCACGTATCTATGGAGTAATAGAAGAAAGACAATGTGGTCAGAATTTGAGGCACGGACCATATAAATTCCCATATCCAGAGGCAGCAACTGTTGTCCCCGGCTTTAGAACTTCCCAGTCCTTGAGCCAGTTGCCAGCTCATCCTTTACAAGACAGAGAATTGGGAGATGTGCCCCTGGACATCCATAGCCCAGGAGACCATTTAATAGCAAAGGAGGGGCCTTGTCTGTTGTTTGGCAACTCACTTGGCTAGCTTGATTTCTGCTGAATAAATCAGGTCTGCAGTTCGTACTATGTGGTATGAAGGAGGAACCTTTACAGTTTCTGAAGACTGAAGCCGGCTTGTGCCAGTTTATTATTCCTTAGCTGTGGAAGTTTTGACAGCCTGAGATTTTAGCTCGGGAGAGCTGCTATTAGAAACCTGTAGCTCTTTTTGGTTCTGGCATGTGGGAAGCGTTTCAGATGTGGAAATGTACTCTGGCATGCAGCCCACAGTGATGGTGTGGGTTGGGCAGGAGAGGAGCCTCACTCCTTTCTCTCCCACCCCATATTCAGTTCTGTGGTAAGTCTGGCTCAGGCTGGGCGCTTGGAGGTACCTCCTTGTGCATTCCCGATGGCTGTAGAGTCAGTAGGATTTTTCCTGTAATTACCTCTCCCAGCTGCTGGGGACACTGTGGTATCAGGTATGACAGTATCCAGGATGCCTTGTTCCCTACCCACACTTTTTACCTTACAGTTTCTTTGAAGCTAATGCAGGTAACACCTGTGTTTGGTGGAGAAAGCAGCCTGGCACAGAGAGGACAGGGATGGGGGGAGGGGGAACCAAAGGAGGACAATGTACAGAGAACTCACTGGGGACTGTAAAGGATCATCAATAAGGCTTCTCCTGTCTGTCCAAGATAAAGTAGGTTTCTGCATCATTCCCCAAACTGCTCTTCTTTCCCCTAGGAATGGTGAACTTCCCTCTATAACCACAGCTCTTTCTCCAGCACATCCCTTGCCTTCTTCGGGGTGCCTCCTTTCACTATTATACCCCTTCAACTCTTTGTTCCCCACTTACACATCTCTAAGTATATG
This sequence comes from Lagopus leucura, assembly GCF_019238085.1. NCBI lineage: Eukaryota > Metazoa > Chordata > Aves > Galliformes > Phasianidae > Lagopus > Lagopus leucura. The sequence goes on along the minus strand of NW_024962271.1, from coordinate 3,400,756 downwards.
CAGGTGTCTTATCCTGCACTCCTCCTTTCCCCAAACATGCACATGTGCATGGCAAAGGCTGTGCAGTGAACCATAGGGGAGGGTTCAACATGGCAGCACCATTCTACAGCACTCAGAAGTGCCTCTTCCCTCCCTGCAGATGGGCTTTGTGATATGGAGCCTGCGGGGGTGTTTGGGGAGCCAGAACCAGATGGTTTCACCAAACGCCTTCAGCTGGGAATTGGAGCAAAGTCCCATGCTCAGTCTGCTCCCTGAAGAAGCTGTGCATTGCTTCTTCCAAGGTCCTTAGATTCACAAGAGATAATTTGACTCTAAATTTACATATTAATAATTTACATAGTTATTGCAAAGCCTGCTATTTAAAATCTTGATAGTGACAGCAGCATACTGTGTTTCTGTTGACTCTGATCTATGGCATGTCTCTTTACATAAATGAAATTTTAAGCCCAGAGAAGCTTTCTTTTCTTTCCATCTTTTTTCCTTTCTTCTGCTTCTCTTTTTACTGCATAAAGTACACGACTCTTTCAGAGAGCAGAAATAGTTAAATTAGGTAAGTTCATTAGACCTCCCCATATCACCTACCATGCAAAGGTCAAGCATGGTGCCATGATCCTGTTACATCTTCCTGCCAATTGGCTTTCACCCTTGGTTTCAGAGGGAGCACTTATGACTGACACTTCTGGACCTCTCTGCTATACGGCTGCTTATTTAGAGCTTTCTGGATCCAGAACAGCTAAAATAAG